>NC_087516.1:55324787-55924787 GCF_963921805.1 Phalacrocorax carbo
CCTTTCCATAGGCATCCTAGTCACAGAATTAGATTGAATTTCCCAGTCAACGAATCTATCCCTCTGCTTTGTAAGAACCAAAACTTTTCCCAAATGATCCCTTCCATCAATTTACCAAAGAACATTAAGTTCCTTGTACTGCATCTCAGGAAGATGCTGTTTCCAGAACCTCACTTTCATTTGCTGTATTTGGATTAAAAACAACACTGGACTATGTAAGATCTTAGTGGCAGCTCCCTTTTAATGAGTCCAGCTGGCTCTTTCCTTAAATTGTTTTTATACCAACTACTTGTATATACCAAACAATCATAAAAACCTGCAGTACACTGGAAAAACAAGGTTCGCAGCTTGCACTCTGTTGTGTAGGCAGACAGTCATGGTGCTCAGGAAGCCATTTTGTTGTCTTAGTTTACTCGAAAATTAACTGAACAGCAGTGTGAAAGACTTCTTGCAGTCCCTTCCACATCCTTTGAATTTCTTGAATTCCTCCTTCCAACAATGCCCTGCTGCCTCTTACATGTAGCAAAGATGCAGGTACTTTCTGTTAACTCTGGCTCTCTTGTGCTTTTCCTCCATATGTAGACACAGAGGATTCATGAGGAAGTAGATCCACAATTTCATGCCAACCTTGTTGGCTTTATTTAAAAAGAATTTATAAAAGTGCTTTCAGAAACAAAATATACATCTTAACACATGCCCCGATGGACCCGACACTTTGTGTCCCCATGTGCGACAACTCAAAATCAGCCCATGCTTCATGCTACCTCTGTGCCTTCAAGACAACAGCCTTTTCTCTACACAGGCCTTACAGCAAAGCAAATGCTCACAGGCCATTTTGGGCGGCAGGATCAGAAGCTGGCAGCTGCGTGGGCCCTTTCTTAGACCTGCTATCAGCTGCCTTCTCTTCTTGAAAAGATTCAGTAGATCTTAGCCCGTAAGTTGTCCAAACTGTCGTAATGACAAAGAGTCACACCAGTAACACTCCTCTTCCTCCCCTCAAAGTGTGAGAAAACATCCCCACACTTCTTCCATTTTTTGCTTTTCTCCAACTTCTTGTGGACAATGCCATATACTCCCACTTCTGGTGAGTACAAGAAGAGAGTGTGGCCCATTTTTCTGCAAAAGACCTTAAAATCATGACAAGAAACTTAAATCTAAATTATTGTTGACCTCAGAGACCTCAAAGCCAAAGCTTTTATTGTTCTCTTTGTTTCCAAGATGGCTTGCAAAGCCAACAAAACTACAAAAAATTAAATGAGTAGCAGTACAATGTCCTGAAATAGTCGTGCCTGGAGACCACAAGCTAATGGACTGCTATGGCCCCCTGGTGGGACCAAAAGCACTGATTCTGGTCCACCATCACAGGGAGGGAAAAGTCATCTCTGATAGCTGTGCTTTCTGGAATATGAGCAGCGGTAAGGAAATAAGAGCCTGTGAAACCGAGACACACAGAATATCCTGTGACTTTGTGTCTGAGTCTATATAATAATGCTTGTAAACTTGGAGGATTTCTAAGGAGACCTGAAAACTGTGCTGGATTTGCAGCCTCTGTGTAGCCAGATTCTTATTTTTGTGGGCAAAGCACCATTGGAAAAATCTCCGGCAATGACCAGAGGCCACATTGCAATATGGTTCTCTAGATTTTCTTCCTGTTAGTAGATTCAAACAGTGATTGCATGACTTTGTTTAAGATCCTTACTGGTCAATGCCTGAAAATGCTTTTTTACATTTACTCATTTAACCCCATTAACTCCACTTGATGATGACAAATTCACCTCTTGAAACTATGTAGCACTCCACCTGTACTCTAAAAAAAACCCCAACAAATCCCTAAAATCTTGACCAAAAGTGTGTATTTTCTTGAATAAAAACCCTCAAGGTCAGGTGATTTTATAGTCCTGCGCACAGCCTTTTTTTCTGTGTCCACATGCAAATATTAATTCTCCACAGAAATCGGTTATTTCTGCTGATGAATATTCTCATGTTAAAGAGAAAGAGTGCTAAAAACATAAAGGATGAACTGGAGGTACACAAGCTCTTCCCTCTGCTAACGACAGGCAAAAGACATGGCTGTGTTGCTGCCATGGCAGCGCGCAGCTCAGAAGCATCAACAGAAACAGTTCTGGAATCTTCCCGCATCACTATCCCTGCCTGCCACAGCTGCTCGGCAGAGCGGACGAGCCAGGCTGCTGCTCACTTAGCTGAAGACTCCTACCCAAGGAAAGATGTGAACGTTACCTGCTGCAGCTAGCAAGAATGTGCTGCTGACCTTGCATCCTGCTGAGGAGGAGGTCCTCTACAGCACTGCTGCTCAGGTAGACATTTCTGTCCATTACACCACCATTTACCAGGTTTCTGGGTATAGACCGAGAACTGGTGAGGAAGCAATGAATGACGTAGGTTAAATTTTCTCTCAAGAGCCCGTGTTCTGGTTTAACCCCAGCCAGCAACTAGGCACCACACTCACTCCCCTGCAGTGGGATGGGGGAGAGAATCAGAAAGGTAGAAGTGAGAAAACTCGTGGGCTGAGATAAAGACAGTTCAATAGGTAAAGCAAAAGCCACACACACAAGCAAAGCAAAACAAGGAATTAATTCCCTACTTCCCATGGGTAGACAGATGTTCAGCCGTCTCCAGGAAAGCAGGGCTCTGTCACATGTAACAGTGACTTGGGAAGACAAACACCATCACTCTGAGTGTCCCCTCTTCCTCCTTCATCCCCCAGCTTTATATGCTGAACACGATGCCTTATGGTGTGGGATGTCCCTTTGGTCAGCTGGGGTCAGCTGTCCCGGCTGTGTCGCCTCCCAGCGCCTTGTGCACCCCCAGCCTGCTCGCTGGTGGGGTGGGGTGAGAAGCAGAAAAGGCCTTGACTCTGTGTAAGCCCTGCTCAGCAGTAACAAAAACATCTCTGTGTGTCATCAACACTGTTTTCAGCACAAATCCAGACCATGCCCTATACTAGCTACTGTGAAGAAAATTAACTCCATCTCAGCCAAAACCAGCACAGCCCATTAACACAATCAGATACAAGACTAAGTAATAGCCGTACCCATCCTTCCTAAGGAAACAGGAAGCCTTTAAGTATTTTTGAATACTGCAATGATAATCAACATCTTGGGTGTGATTTTATCTACAGTATAAAAAGAACAATGCTGGCTGGTAACACCATTCTGTCAAACGTCCAATTGTTTGTGGTATCGCTGAATTTAATTTTACTAATTTAAATATTAACAATGTTGTAAATTGCTATTTTAGTAAAGTAACACCCCTAAAATCCACCAAAACATATTGTATCAGCAATTACTGTATATAACACTCCAAGAAAACTTAACAACTGGTGAGATTCTAAAAGGATGTTTCACAAGACAGTTTAGATCACCAAAGGAAATCCACTAAACATTTTAGTAAAGAACCCCCCCAAAGAACTTGATTTTTAAAAACTCCCGTTAGATATAGTTAGCCCTTTATAGGTAGCCAACATAAGAACATAAGGAGGATTATGTAGAAAATCAGAAGCCCCAGAAAAAAAAAGTGTTTTCTGCTCCTACAAGTTACTTTATAAACTAGTTTGAGTAAGCATTTAGTCTTAAGCATATGGAAAGAATATTTTACGGTAAGTACTACACATTTTAAAAAGTTATAGGGCTTCAGAAAAGCTAGTCACCCAATTAATTTTTTAAATCAAAGTTATAAAAGTTGGCCGAGAAATACAAATGCAATCAGGATGTTACACAAAATAGCCATTTTCATTATTTCAATTATTCAATCAATCCACTACAACCAAAATCAGAAGATGTGTATTTTTACTTTTTATATGAGGAGATATAGGTATTTTAAAATTGAAAAAAAAGGATGAGCTTGCCATAAGCTAGAAACCATTTCTATGAAGGGTAGCTTCCACCCTGTCTCCTCGTGCACTGAAAAGTGATGATTCACCGAAAGGGTTGTCAGGCATTGGAACAGGCTACCCAGGGCGGTGGTGGAGTCATCATCCCTGGAGGTATTTAAAAGAAGGGTAGATGTGGTGCTTGAGGATATGGTTTAGTGGTGGACTTGGCAGTGATAGGTTAGCGGTTGGACTTGATGATTTTAAGGGTCCTTTCCAACCTTAACAATTCTGCGATTCACAGGCAACAGACACTGACCTTGCCTCGGCTGGTTTGTCAGGCATAGGATGACCTTAATTCAAGACCTTCAACTCTGGAGTTTATACTCCTTGTTTTCAGATGGGCAAGCCTCCTCACATCTGCTGACCTGTGCACATTGCAATATCTGTCGGTTCACTCAAGTTTTTCCCCCAGACATAGTTATGGAACAAAAATGTAACCTTGCAAAACATTAAAAGTTGCTAAAAAAGATGTCCTGTCCTATCCCAACGCTCTCTTCTCCACATAGTCCCTAGCATATGCTGCTTCCTTCCCCCAACAGATAACTGATGACTGTTTATTCCATTCTCAGCCCATCCAGGCTCTTAGAGCCAGCAGGTCTTGGAGGTGAATTTCTTATATTTGATGAACTTGATTCTGGATCATCACAAAATAGATTAGCTAACCCCTCTGTGTGACATTTGCAAGGTGCCTTCAATAAACCACCATTCTTAGGATGCTCCTTATCTTAGACGTTATGGTACTCAGTACCCTAAGCAAGTCCCAGAGGCAAACACTGTGAACATTAGTGACTGCTACTACAGGAATGGAAAAAAAGTTAGTGGTAGTAACAGCTGTTAGTCTATTATTCAACCTCTAAAACCAAAATCTAGAACAGATACCAAGTATGAAGACACATGGGACTGCCTCTGTGCATACACAACTGTCAGTAAAGACAGAAACCAAAACCATCTCCTTTGCTGTCATCACTTGGCCCTGCACTTCTCATCACAAGTCAGAAAGCAGTTCACTCTCCCTGCTTCAGTATAGTCTGTTACTACACAGAGATGTCTCAGATAGGCACAGCAAGGAGCAGCTGAGCTCCACAGCAGAAACTGCAAGGAAATAAGAGCAGCTGGAAAGTGCCCACAAGCATCTTGGGTTGCCCAAGGTAACTACTTAGGAGTAGAACAGCGGGTAGCTTGCTTCCACTCCCTCCAAACTGTATATGGAAGAGGTAAAAATAACAAGAAAAACAGTAATTGAAGTTTCCACTACCTTTCAGTCTATGTGAGCTCACGTTCTTTACTTCACCTCCAGTTTGGCCTCAGGCGATCAGCGGAAGAGCCTACCTGCTCTGCAGAAGGACATTCCACAAGAGAATAAGAAAGGTTACACAACAGATACTCATTTCAAGTCAGTTCAGCCACGGCATGTGGAAGTACAAACGGTGTTTCTCGCAGCCTAGCTGCTCAGAGGAAAAGTACTACTACTCCAGGAACAACCCCCATCCTAGGATGGTCTGTCACATACCAGGTAGGAGTTGTTGGGGGAACACACAGATAGCCTGGACAACTGCCCTGGCAAGCACCAAGAGAAATGCGAGGGTAATGCGATTTTGTTCCAAAACAACCCGCTGCTCCTGTTTCCTGCTTCTGGCTAAGAGAAGCATTTCATCAAAAAAAACCCTTACCTTCACTTCAGTCTACTAAGCATCTTTACCTGTCCTCAGCAATGAATAATCTCTGGTTGGTAACGTAAAGGTTAGCAGCACTAAATTCTTTACAAGGTACAACTAAAGCTATTTCACCAAGACAACTGCCTGGGATTTCTTTTAAGCTAAAATAATTTCTTTTGAGCTAAAGTAATTTCTTCCTCTTTCTTTCCGTGCTCACAAGTGCACAGTAAGTGACAGAGACAAGTTGTCACAATTTTGTTTTCTTGATCTCCCTCTTGCCTAATAATTATTGTACCTTTCCAGGAGCAACATATCACACAACGCAGCATTTAATAAGAGTAACCTGATGCTCTTAAAAACACTGTGCTGTTCTGCTGTGTGCCAGACCTAGCTGTGATTACTCTGCCTGCACCTGAAGGGAATACAGTCAAAAGCAGTGTGCCGTCTGCATCAGCAGAAGAAATAGTACTTCTAAGGATGGGCTTTTGTTTCAGAAGCTGACCCTGTATGTTTGCACAAAGACATCTTTCTGGCAGAGGCTGAAAGAAAATTGCTGATATGCGGCCAGATTTACACTGCAGAAGGCACAGAAGGGTCGTGAAGGGAAAAATATCTGCCGAGTTCCTTGGGGACTGTTAGAATAAGTAGATATTGCATCAGGATCGGTGTTGGTAGCTGATGAGTCTGTGATAAAACTTTTTTAATAAGGGATGAAGGGTGATGCAGGACCAAATCAGTTCTGAATAATACTGAATTTCTTGCATCTTGGAAGGGATGCCTTTGCAAGAACAAAGCAAGACTCCTCCTTTCAGGCTGACCACCAAGCATACAATGTGCATAATTCTGTGCCTGTGTGAGCAGATATATATATATAAAAAAAATCTACCTGAAGTAAAAATACAGGACACAAAAAATAAAGTATGTCTTTGTGTGCATATCTCTCTTTTTCTAGAACCTAGTAAAAAAGACAAGCTGACCACAGCCAGCAAAGACCAAAGTTTTACGTGGCTTAGCTAGATTAATTTGGTAGATATCTTTGTACTCTCAGCAGAGTAATGTTCAGCTGTAATTACTTTCTGCTTAGTATTTGTCTTATGTCAGATACTAAACAGAATCAAGGTTCTAAAAATCCTCATCAACTACTTAATAGCACTGCTTCTTTGCCATGTAAAATCCAGTTTGACTTATGCTAATGATAAAAATAGTGGTTGCCTATAAAATTCCTTTTACCCTGGGTAAGAAAGGAGGACCCTAGTTCTTCATTAAATGCTGCGACTCTCTTTAAAAACCACAAGCTTTTTAATGGAATTGGAAGGATGATACTTATCTCCTGACTGGCATTGCTGAATGAGTGTGCTTCACCCCACCTGGCCACTCTCCAGATTTTATCTGGGCCTTCATCACTGTTCAGGTCGTGGCTGATCACACCGCCCTCTGTACCAGACTGCTGACTGCCCGCCGCCACCTACTCAAGTGTGCCAAGTTTATCCACTGTTTACACACCATTCCATAGCCCTGTATTTTTACATACAAATTTCAGGTTTGATACCTCTGTTTTCCATTCTTCCAGCACAGACTCTCCTTGGAGAACACCTGCTAAGTTAACCATGCGTGTTTACCATGCAAAGACTGTATCCTTTGTTTTTTTGCACAGGATTAAACAACGCTCTGGTCTGTGTTGTAAGAAGCAGCGTTTCAAAAGAACACCCAGCTGCTGGCAACGCAGGCATCCGCCAGCAAGATCAAGAGCATGTGCTAACTGGGAACACCCCAGGGAACGCATCTGCCACCTGCTACCTTCCGAAGATCGATGGTTCCGTGCGAAGGGAGCTAGGCACTTCACAGTCTGTGACGCGTGAGTAGAGGCACCAAACTGCCATGTTACACAGCAGCAGAAGAGGAACCTGAGCTGCTAAAGAGGCAACTGGGTATCAGCCAGGGCACTGTGTCGTCACAGCTCAGGTCCAGGTAAAGGGAGCACAGGGCAATGAACATATATTTAGAAGGCAAGTGTTTCTTCCCTTCTATGTGTGTTAGTCACCACATCTTACAAGATTTCTCCTCGCTAATTACACTTACATCTTTATAGCTTTTAGAGGTTATATGATCACTAGGCATCTAATCATTTCACAGTCATCAGCAATTATTCCATCTGTAAGCAACATTCTGCAGCAGTTGTTACACAGCACTATAAGCACACATCTATGACATACACTTTCCAGTATTTTCTTCAGATTTTTTAGGCATGTCAGCAAATAATCGCATTAATGTGCTATGTCAGGTAGTAAAGCAAACAAAAAAAAGAAATACACCCCCTTAGAGATATCTAAAATATGGCTTGTGCATTTTTTGTAATTAAAAATGCCCCCCACCCAGAAATAATATAAGGTGTATCTTATGGCCTTTATTTTTCAACTTGACAAAACACTCTGCCTGTTGATTTCCAGAAGGACCTGCAGATGCTCCCAAAAGGATTCAAAATAACCCTACTTCATCTGAAAAGGTAAGGGAAAAAAGGTAGAGCTCTTTATTTCGGCACTCACTCTCTCATTTCTCAACACTGTAACCTGAACTGACAGTCTCAGACCGCTAAGGAGGACAGGACAGGACTAAAAACAGGGATGCGAGGATCCCACGCGTAGAACACGAGAGCTTGGAAGGGAGATGGTGTCAAGTACAGTGATAACTAAGCTTAACTATATTGCTTTCAGCTCTGTAACGTCACTGTGCTTTGCTAGCAAGGAAAATGGTCAAACCCAATGAAGATTGGAATAAAATCCACTTTGTTTCAAACTGCTGGGGAAAAAATGTCACACTGTACAACAAACAAGCACAGGAGAAAGGCTCCTCCCCTCACAACATGAAGATTCTTCAGATTGCTTACTGCCAACAGTTTTACTTTTGCTGACACTGTTTTGTAGAAGCAGCACGCTGGAGTTTAGATCCAACTTTGCAGCTGTGCTCATAAATTCCAGTAAAAGCTTCTTTCTGCAGTAACTCTAGTCTCAAGCTGCAGGCTCTAATTACTCATCTCCTCTACTGCGACTGTTCGAGAGCTGAGGGCTATGTTAGTATTGCATTACAAATGGTATCACTCCTGAGAAAAAGGGAATGCAAACGTTCCTGCACTGGTACTGGACAGCAGAGGGCACTACGAAGATGCTTTGCAGTAAAGACGCTAGAAATAAAGACTCACTATTTCCCTAACTTTTCTATTTTAACTGGGGGGTGGGGGTATCTGCCTCAATGTTGCTCTTTGGTTCCCGAGCTGGGCATAGTAAACACCATGCTTTATTTTTACTGTTCACTTACACATGTAGAACACAGTTCTTCATACTGTATTTACTGTGGTTTGGCTGCAAAATAACTACATAATGGACAGATACTGCCATATAGCCACACTCAGTAAACCACTGTTTCTTAAAAGCTGTTAGCTGCTGTTTGGTTTTCCTCTGCCCCTACAAACAGAACCTTCTGCCAATCGCATTGTGATTCCTGCACCTTGAATAGACTGGTGAAGCCTGTGCATAGAGAACTCAAGAGTAGTGGCTCAGCAGCACAGTACAAACCCACGATGGAAAAACAAACAGACCACAAATGTCCAGATCTAATCCCTTCCTCATCTGATTTCCATCAGTAGTGACCTGGCATCACTTTCATTCTCATCCAATGTTACACACTATGCCATGGATATCCATTATTATTCTTGGTGACTGTATATTAGAAGCTGTAACAATTAACCTATGCAATTAACCTATAGGTGGTTGTATTCAACCGAATAAGTTTTAGATTTTTTTTCTGCTGCACACCCTTGCTGGGGACTAGTGTAAGCCATGTACTTCACATTGCCTTTAACTGCTGCTTAAATAGAGTTGAGCCATTCCTTTACACATTGTTTTCTACTTTGGAAAAGCTTCTGAAAAGACAATTCCAAGCCTCTGCACAATCTGCAAATAGAGAGGGAATCCACATCCCACCTCTCACCCAGCCTTCCTCTCCATTTGTCAACTTGCATCACGGTCCTTGCATCCAGGAGAATGTGAATTCTGACTCGAGCCAACTGGATCAGGAAATAAAGGTAAGGCAGGAGTGCTAAAGTATATGGCTTCCTACGATGTTACACATTTTTAATTCTCTTGAGGATGGTGCAGGACTTTATTGGTCAGATTTGCCCCCCAACCCCCACACCGGTGTGGAGTCTACTGACTTTTGTATTTAGCATTTACTCTCGAGTTGCCTTCACCTAACTGAAGTTGTTGATGGCAATCACTGGGGGAGCAATGAGGCTGGCACACAGGCCAGCCTGCAAATATGATGTGTCACATGCAAGGGGCTTTATATGTAGTAAACACTGCTTAGGATTTCCCTCCTATGACTCTGAAGTGCTGCATACACGGCACTCACTCAGCATCACCTTTTGCAGACTGGTGTCCTTACCACTGTGGCAAAACCGATGGGACATCTTAGGCTAGGCAATTGGCACAGCTGTAAAATTGCACGCTCACACAGCTAGAGCTAAACTAGAACACGTGCAAAAACTGTTGCGAATCAGCTTCTCTTCCTTGATGCTAACTGTCCTGTTTATCTTCCAGATGCTGGAAAAACTCAGCAAAATTTTGCAGACAGATTCGCTTACTGAGATCCAAAAGTGGTTTTCAAAGGCAGGTGAAAAAGGTGACAAACATATGCATCTGCATCCCTTTCTGAAAAGCATGCACTCTTGTACGTTTGCGGAAAACCCCGAAATTCTCACAGACCTAAACTGAGTGGGGTTGCTGAGGTGGAAGGAATAGGACTCAGTGAAGTGGGCCTGGTCCAGCTGTGGCCGTGCTGAGCAATAAGGTGACAGTACACAGAAATTAGTCACTCAGACCTCAGCGCACTCAGGTTTGATTCAGGGTGGAAAAACTTGCTCTCCCAGTGGGGCTCTGGGCTGCTGGGGGCAGGGGGAAGGCAGAAAGCAAGCGAAACATCTCTCTCTCATGTCCTTAACCCCTTGGAAAATGAGGTAAGGGACTCCTGAATTCACCCCTAAACATCCAGATCGGCATGTGGGAACGTTAATAAAATTTCTGCTACCTCCACATTTCAGAGAAAGACCTGCTGTCCAAGATGATTTATTCAGAACCAGCTAACAAAGGCATGCTGAATGCTAAGGAAGGTACAGCAGAGAACATGAATAGCCTGGGTCTGCCAAACCTTTTCCCTCCTCTTCAGCGAGGTCCGGAAGGGGACATGAATCAGTCCAGGTAAAATCTGCAGTGAGGTTGCTAGGATTAGGGATAAGCTAAACCTCATAACCAGAAATTTTTGTTTTCTCCTCCCATGAAAAAGTAACTTTGTGATTGAAGTTTATCATGCACAGCCTTAATCAAAAACGCTCCTAACTGCAAATAGTCCCACGCTCTCTGATACAAATTTAGTTATTACAGGAACAACACAAAGTTTTAGGAGCACCTGAAGCCCCTCTGAGAAAAAACTTTGGTATATTGCAGTGCACAGTTTATACCAGCTGTGAAGTCAGACATGCTTTCTTTTCCACTCAGGTCTTTGGTTAAAGAAACAAAGCAATCTCTGCTTTTCAAAGTGGTATCTAGGAAGGCTTCTTTGCTATGGAGTGGATGTGTTTCTATACTCTCAGCTGCCTATGCAACAAAGCTAAACCAGTCTAACATAATCCTAAGCCTAGCCTGGTAATATACAGCTCTCTTTTCCAAAATGTTTTCCAGAAAGGGAGAAAGAATGCCTTTTGCTCTCAACGCTGAGAAACATGTCCAGCACAAGCAGATACCTTGCTCCCAGGGAAGAATCACAACTGGGGAAGTGCTATGGAAACAAGAGACCATCCTGCCTTCACACTCTACCAGAAGTCTCACCTGTGCCACGGCCACCCCCAAAAAATAGATATCCCCTTTCCAGTGGAGGCTCTGCTATTACAGAGCCACTGAAGCACCTCCCAGTTGCCTTCAGATACAGGAATATGTAATCTTAGTCCTTATATTATAAAGATATCTGTTCAGACTCCCTAATAAAATAATTTTATGCCCATTATATTTAGTCCTCAAGTGATTTAATCAAACCATGCTGCACAGGTACATGAGAAGTGAGCTAAATAAAAAAAAGGACAGAAGCAACACTTTTTGGCATCAGATTCATCTTTTTGTGTGACTCAGCCAGGCCTGTACAAAGAGCTCTGTGTGCAGGCTTGACTCTACAGTCACAGACATACTGGGGTAAGAAGAGGAGCGCACACACATTATCTGCAGAGTTGCACACCAAGCCCTAGGCACTGGGGGAAAAAAAAGACCCCAGATTTTCAAAATCTGGCCTGCAGAGTGACTGCAGATGTCCGCCTCACAGCAAGCTACACCTTGCTTCCATAGCTCTTGTTATTAGCAGAGAAGCAGCATGAATTGTGGTATCCAGTGAGGGGGGAGGGGGACAGGATGACACCAAATAAACATAAAAACCACCATGCAAACCTCAAGCCATTGAAATTGAGGCCAGCAGAGACAGAAATCTATCTGGCCCTTTTTCAGGCCTTGTGAGTTAACTGTGAAAGCAGAAGAATGGGGGTTTATCTGTTTTAAACACACCTCTGTCAATTTCTTCTCACAAAACCAAGGAAAGGTGATAATTCAACCCTACTTCCCTTTATTTGCCCGAGCAAGATTATTCCGTGCAGACAGGCTCAATCAAAACATCTGGCCGTCGGAGGGGGAAGGAGAAAAATTCTGTTAGCACAGCATTAAGGAAAGAGGAGTTTAGCTCAGAGCAGAGCTCAGCGTACTCTTTCCAAGAGCCCCTGCCTTCACTTCAAATCATGTCTGCTGTAGTAACAACTACCACCTCCATTCCCATTCCCTGCTGCAGGACAGGAGTATGCTGAAACCAGGGGACAACCTCAGCTCTGCTGTCTCTTGGTGCTCGCTTGCTGCCGCGCACGCCCAGCTGTGGCAGGGCGCCGGACAAAGCAGGCTGGTGGGCGTGAAGTAACCTGTAGCCGCAGATCAACGAACAGATCATTTGTGAATGGCCAGCAGAAGGCCGGTCGCCCAGGGCGGTCATTACTCAGGTCCGTTTGACATCTCAGGCTACAGATGCAGAAACTCATTTGTACAAGATTATTTAAATGGGTATTAACTTCCCAGATATGTAATTTCTATACAGCTGTGCAGGAGTATGAGCCCGCAGGCCGTGGTAAATGGGAGCGGACCTTCAAGCGGGAGAGGAGCTGGCACTGCTTTGAAACTTTCCTTGTGCCTTAGGTGTAAACACTATGAAGTCAGCTGGAAACCAAACTGGAAGCCAAGTGAACTGGAAACCGAACAGCAGGCTTGAGCAACCACACACTGACTAAGCTGTGGTAATGACTTATTGAATGGGCCAGATACTTGACCAAATGTTTTTGGGCCATACTCAGATTGCCTTAATTCCATATAAATCTCTGTCCAGAGTGTGTTGTATCAGCTGTCTCTCAGCATCATGCTGCGCTGGCTGAGCCTGAAAAAACTCAATTACATCTCAGAGGCCTCAGAGGCTCTCTACTGAACAGAATCAAAATGAAAGCAACGATGTTAACATCATCTCTCAACAGCACAGTTAACATTTCCTCCATGAAGCTGACAGGTTACTGAGCAAACACCTAGAGCCAGAAGGGTGACCATTTGCAGGGATAGCTACAATCAATTGCATCTTCTCAGTCATTTCCCTTCCCAAAGCACCTAGTACTCTACTTGCTAGATGTCTGAAAACAAGGCTCCCTCAAGGGCACTTCACCCATCCTAGCAGTGAAGCAAGAACAAGGTTATGTTCAATGGGCGAATCTCAAGATTGAAATTCAAGTAGTTTATGTTGGGAAGTGTCTCAGAGACATAGTTGTCTGTTGATCCAGCCTGAGCTTTGCCATTCCCCAACACAAACGTTGCCCAGTCAAGCTTTCATCCCCAGCTTAAGTTGTGCATGTGTCCTTCGACACCCTCCTTGATCCCACCTGCCTGCTTTATCAGTGACATGGATTTTCCCTCAGGAGAAGCTGAAGCAGATTCTTAAAATCCCATCAGGGTGCAGCAGGGATGGAGAAATTCCTAAGACTACTCTGGCAAGGCAGCTGCTTTTCTATGTCCTCTAAAAGAAATCAGATGCCCCATCTTCTGAACTATCTCTTGTCCCTACCTCAACAGCTGGGAGTCTGCAGTGTTTAGGATCTGCCTGCTGCTACCAAGAAGGTTCAGATAGCACACCCACTCAAATGGTCACACACCCACGTTAATTATTTCTAAACACTTTGTGAAGTGCTCAGGTTGCAAACCAATATTCCTCTGCAAGTATTTATTTCTATCCTTCAGAGTGTTATCCTGTCACTGCAGATCTGATCCGTCCAATATGTATGTAAAAACTTTGCATTGTGCAGTGAACACAGAAATAAGTATGAGTTACATACTTTACCATGATAACTAAACACGGGCAAGTTTTCAGAGCTTTCAGAAAAAAACCAAAGAGCTGAGGTTAAGTAGCTGTGCTGCCATTTAAAACAATTTCATTAAGCAGTTAAGAAAAAGAATAAAATGCATTAGAATAACATTGACTATTATTGACTCTATAACTTATTCACCATAGGTCAGAACTGAAGTGTTACTTTACTTACAACAGCAGGAAGCCAGGAGAAATGCACTAACAGCATCCTCCAAATAAAATAAATCATGTCACACAACTGGACTGCACAACTTAATCAGGGTGATCTGCCTTCCCCAACCCACCCCCCACCAGTTTTATATTAAACAACAGGAAAAAATACAAAACATATTCCCTGCATGAAGATAAGAAGAGATTAAAAACACTGAAAAGCCTCAGATGCCTAGAGGGCCCTCACTACAATTGAACAAAATTAAAAGCCACTCTCAGATTTCTCACAAGCCCCACAATATAGATTTCTGGTCACTCGACTGTTTTCAAACAGTTGCCCACTGCTGTAGAGGTAGGAGGTACTACTTGGGAAGTCCATGCCCTTCTTCACAGAGGCAGGCAGGGACACCCAAGGGTTAAAAAAAAGAACACAGCATGTGAAATACATCAGAGTATATATTTCAGGGTCACAATGAAATACAATGCAAGACCAAGACCACCAGGGATGCTTTTCCCAGGGAAGTCAGCAAATAGCCATCCTACCAGCCTCCGCTTTCACGCTGCAAAAAGACGCTGGAAAGACAAGGACTGCCTTCCTGGTCCGTCATGAGGGGTTGGGGCATCATGGCAGGGACTGGAGGTGTCAAAATAGCACAAACTATTCTCTCAGACACTCTCATAAACAGGTTTCAGTTTCTCACACTTGATCTGATGCTGGGGTGATTTTCATGTGCTCCAATCAATTAAACTCTTTTCATCAATAACCTTACCCTGAACTTATTGCAAGAATGGCCCTTCAGGGCTTCCCAAGCCATCACATCTCCCTGAGAACTTCTGCATAGCTGCAGCCTGCTGCCTAAAAGCGAATTGCCACTTTGCTCTAGTACGACTGTGTCTAGTGCTGGTGATTCCACCTATGGACAGCCAAGCATCTAAAGCATTTAGAAAACGGTTAGAAATCTCATCAGTAACAGTAGAGGTCCACCAAGAACAGCCCTTTCTGGACAGCTGCAGAACTGCAGGATACTGAAAGGCTGAGGACGGCAGCAGCAGTCAGAGCGCTGTGCCCATCGAAACCCCAGTCCACTCTTGCTTACTGCTCCATCCCACCAGTTAACACACTCTGAGCGCAACATCCCATAGAGACAGCTCACGACAACAGGCATGGACTTCAGCCTAGTATGACCTGATCAGGTCAGCACAAACAGAGGAAAGGTAAACAGCAGCAATGGCAATTACTGGCCAAGGCACCAGTGAGGATGGGAAGAGCGGGTGACTGAGACAAGTAACATGTAGGATCAGGCAGCAGCCAGTCACCAGGCTGCTGTGATGCCGTGGGGTTAGCGCTAGGAGCCTTCCAAGGGCAGCATGCCAGACCACCTTTTTCTTCTGTCCACGGCTCCACAAACAGGGAAGCTTCAGATTTGCAACCGCTTGACTTAAAAACATGTGCGTGCGCATGGGTGTGTGCATTTATCCAATTTCAGTGGTGAAGATGTAAGACAGGCTGTGTTTTAAGCCGCAACACACTTCCTTCACACCACAAAACTGCTTTGTCAGCAAAACAATTCCATAAGATCCTTTTGGACCCTTTCCAAATGTCTCCAAAGGCCCTGGTTTGTCTGCGACCATCTCATGCACTCTCAAGCCTGAGTAAATGAGGCAGGTGTATGAAATGGTCCTAAGAAAACCTTACAGAGACTGAAGAGTCTTAGATCATGTTTAATAGGGGCTATGTGCTGTAAAGATGTAACGCCTTGTAATTTTACTGCTTTACACATTTGCATCGGAGAATCAGTGTAATAGATGGTAGATATCCTTATGCTGCACTTCTTGTTACAGAAATAAAAACAGCAATGCTTTAATGAAAAAGCCTATCTAGATTCTGGAATAAAAGCAGTCAGATTTTTCTAAAGCCTAACAAAAAACCCCACGTTACTTGAGCAACAAACCACAATCCATACTTTTAACAAATGAAACTTTCCTCTGGTTATTTAAAAAGTATAGAGAGCAGTGCACTGAGTGTATAAAGTCATAAGCAGTTAGTTGCCAACCTTTTACAGACCACAGGGACTAGTCACCATCTGAAAGCAGTAGTAACAGAGGAAGGAATACCAATGGCTACAAGCCAAGTCATACTCGATTCAGGCCTCTGATTCCAGCTCAGCAAAGATGGAACAGTTACGACGACATGTTCTTACACCCTTCAGCTGACCTATGTGAAAGCTGCACTTGCTCAGAAGCTGCAGCTACTGGCTGGCTAGTCCCTACAGAAGGAAGGGATGGGGCAGGCTCACAGGGGTCAAGCGAAGCCACGCTTCCAAGGCGTCCATTTCAGTACTCTGCAAAAGCACTTAAGTCAGTTAGAAATAAGTTGAAACAGAACTTCCAGCCAAGACTGAGACAATGACTTTTTTTTAAAAGAAAAAAATATTTGACAGACAATACAATACATAAGGATCATGCGATAAAAGAGGTATACTGAAACTGAGTGACTTGTAAGAAAGAGTTCCTGTCTCCTGATATTGTTCTGAGACCATGTGATAGATTTCACTAAGAGAATCCAGAAGTAATCAAAAGTGATCGTGTCACCTCAACGTGCACCATGTACCAGCTAAGGCACGCCATTTGCACTTGTGCAGACATCCATCCCACTCAAACTGAAGCATAAAGCACTGGCTTAACCCAACACCCATATTTCACCTACTGACCCCAGCTAACTAAACACAGTATATAAATCAGTGTGGCTCAGCTGATAAAGGCAGTTCAGTTGCTTGCGATTGTCTGTTTGGATGCTCAGGAAAATTAGAATTTTGGTTTGTTTGTTTTGAGTATCCATGCACACTTTGCCACAGGCACTAGTGGTACAGGTTTTGAGTCACAGGAACGCTTGTCATTCACTGCTTTTAAGAAAATTTAGAGCAGAAATGGAGAACACCACATGCATTAAAATAGGAACTACTAACGCTCTTGGGTAATACACCCAACTTAGTATGTATAAAAAAATAATATTTAAAAAAATAAAATTAAATAGCTTCCTTGGGAAACAAAATAAATTCTGCATTTGCCATTAATTTATTTTTTTTAAAAAAAGCTATTAATATGGAAGTTTCAGGGTAAAAAAGCTGTATTTATCTTTACCCTTCATATCCAGAAACAGCTCTGGGCCAACTATGGAACTACCAAGCATTGAGACAATTCAGTATCACAAGGGCAGCAGATGGTCTTTGGAGCGTAACTACTTTATGTTCCAGTTTTATCCCGTGAACTGCATGTCTCGTCCTTCCTCATGGTCTCATTCTGAAGCCTAGATGCCATCCGAGTCATTGTCTTCATCTTCTTTTCCAGATGTAGCATGTTTGGACAGATCATTGGCTTCTCCCAAAGGAACAGCCCCTTTCCGCTGCGGCAAGACACTGAAAAAGGCCTCCTTCCAGTCTCTCTTCTCCAGGTATGCAAGGATGATCTCAAACACTGCAATGTCAAGAAAGACGATCAGCTCTTTTACAGGGAGATAAGTGAAATGCTGATAGGAACACACCCCCACATCCATCTTTACAGATGTTTCCATGGTTGTGGCATCTTCAGAGTAAAGCTGATGAAGCACAGGCAGAAGCAGACAAGGCAACTCTGCTACTGCTGCAGTCTAAAGCCAAGCACACTTTGAGCCTCCAGTTGTACAACAGTTACTACAGCAGTGCTTTTCAGCAGCAGCTCCAGTTTCAATTCATTTCTACTCAGGTACAGAGAGAAACATCCCCCCAGTACTTCAGGTCTTACCAGTGCCTTCTCTACAGGCACTAACACTTTCCCATGTTTGACAGGAATACTGCTGTGGATGCACTTCAACGATGACTTTGTCCCCTCCCTAACATATGGACAGCCCAAAGACTTTCTTAAACCTGCTATAATTAGCTTTCATTTCCATCTGCGCTTATGGTAAAAATCCTTATTAGTCTCCAATTCTGTGACCCTTTCTTGCTGTTTCTATTATGCTAACCATACAGTCACCCTACTACCCGTTTCAGCTCCCAAAACTCTCCCAGATTGACAATGGCTCCAAACTGCATTATATGCAAAATTCATGGGCAAATTCTTATTTAGAAAAATCCCAGGCTACCCAAAAAACCTTTCAACACAGATTGCAGCTCTGCAGCAGTGGGGAAGGCAGGAGGAGGCCGTATGGATGGTGAGTAAGCCACTTGGATGACAAATCTGGGACAGAGGGGTGGCTCCTCAAGTTTGGGGCTACAGGAATAGTGCTAACACTGCCGGAGAATGCTGACTTCAAAGAACACAACCAGCACAAGCGTTCTCTATGCCAAGCGACAGCATATGAGAAAGGATCAAAGGAGCTGTGGAGGAAAAAAAAACAAACAACCTTACAGAGAGTTAGGCAGTCATTCAGAAGGGGAGGAGCGGCATGGATCTCATACTCACTGAGAGTCAAGTTACAGAAAAGCATCACATTTACTAGAGCTTTCCTGGATCCAGGTTTACTGGACAGCCAGCTGTTCTCTCTGACACTGATATTGAAGAGCTGGCCATTTTACTAAGCAGGTTATTCACCTGAAACCTACTATGAAGGTATGAGCCCTCAAAGGACTGTATCTAATATTACTGTAAGTTACTGCAGAAAGCATCTGTGCCAAAAATGCTGGCTTAAGAGACAAGAACAGTAAAAGCAGCATGTTTCTTGTCCTTTGTTTTGGAACTGCATGGTAAAAACAGAACAGACGGAAAAAGAGTGGCTTCCACAGGAGAACAGAGGCTTCTATGATGGGCTGCAGCAGCAACAAAAATATTATGTAAGGACAGAAAAAGGCAGTGGGAACAGCTGCTAAACATCATTGTGGACTAGAATGGAGCAGTATGGTCACTGTAATATAAATTACAAAGTATTAGCCTTGGGATACAAACCTGAAGAGAAGGAAACAAATTCTCAGCTACACTTGTAGTTGTGTTTTGCAATACAGTCTCATCTTACACCTTGTCAGTTTTCTAGCATCAAATATTTCACGTATACATGTGTTCCTCATGCCATTTTATCATGGCAATGCAGGCACTGAACCGCCTGTGGAAATATATGGAGACTTGATCCCAGGAGAGAAGGATTATAAATCAATAAGTAAAAAAGCAACAAGTGAACTCTGCTGTTAACAACGCCGTCTATCTGCCACCGCCAGAGGGCCCATTTAATTAAAACGCTTCAAAGACTGACCAGGCAGTTCAGAAAGAGTTTCTTCTTCTACAAGACTTTCCAAATTCACACCTATCAAAAGTAGTTCCACAGGGACCAGGCAGGTCCCGCAGTCCCTCTGCTAGCTTCAGCTTCTGCACCGAGGGTGGGAACCCAGAGGCCATAATAACACCAAATCAAAGGAGAAAGGGTGAGCAATTACATGGTTACATGAAGCAGTGATGTGGATGTACTCAGCAAAACAAAAACCTCAGTGCAAATATCCTTCTCACCTACACAAAATTTGTAATATGACATTTGAGAGGCAGCTTGACTCTGTTCACCTTACTCATGCCAAGTAGCATCTCCCATGAAAGCCGTCTTTTGGGATTTCGGTTGTAAACTAGTAGGGTTAGAATATACACCAAAGCCTTAACTACAACTGTTAAAGGTACCTCTATTTTTGGTGGTGGTGGAATTGTGCTTATTTTCCTCCCCCAAAACCTTAAGCAAAATACTGCTATAGTATAATCTTCGCCTTAGAAAGGTTCTGTGTGTTAAGAGCCTTTCAGCTGCAATTTTAAAACGTTTTAGAAGAGCAAGGGATGACAAGCTTATGCAAAACGAAATCTCAGCAACTAAACTGCAGTGGAATCAGTGCCTGAAAGTCTGGCACAAGAAACATGCACAAGACCATAAAGCAGATAAATGAACGCCTCAGTGTAAATGATCCAATTTATACCCAGTGCTCAAACGTGTAGAAGACAGTCTCCAAAAATGCTGACACTAGAGGTCAGTATAAGATTATTGCAGAAAAACTCCAGCAGGAAGCTACAGCTATCATAGCCTTTGATGAATAACACATAAAGCCCTATTCTTGTATATATAATGCAACATTTAAAGATCAAGTTTTAGAAACATGAAAATCTTGAAAATACATGGGATTTGGTAATTTTTAATTCCAGTGATATTCTATATTCTCCTCCATGTTTAAATCATCTTTATTATCATGCAAATACACACATCATCAATGGCATTTTACAAAGATAAAGTTATCATCGAGCAACGTGTTAAATATTAAAATAATAAATAAATAAAGCAAGGTAAGATAAAAGAACCTGAAGAGGGGCAAAATAAAGACTCGGACACCATGTCAAAATTTCCACAAAGGTCTGAGTAGACTCCATTTTGCATGCATTTTTGTTTAATGACACTGAAAGATAACAAAACTGAAAGTTTAAAAAAGAATTCAAGACTTGGTTAAGCAATTTTATGCTTCAATCAGAACCAGGAAACCAGGTAAAAATACAGTTATGAAAGCTCAGCAGTACTGCTGATACCAAATGAGGTGGTGAGTCTACAGGTACCAAAGCAGTTACTGCTGAACAAGCTGTCCAGAGAGGTGAAAACATTACCTACATTTATCCTTCCCTGGAATAAAATACATAGGACAGTTTCCAACATTCTACCCACTTATACATTAAGCCTAGAAACAAGACCACGATGGTAAGAATGCCAAAATTACTCATGGGACAAGTCAACAGAACAGGAGGTGCACTTCTACGTGGCTAAGACACCATCCTTTGCATTTAACCATATCTAAAATATTTAAAGGTTAGGGCAATTACTGCCCTAACTTGCCCAAAGGCAAGTAGAGTCAAGAAATATCAACAAAATAAAGTAAGAATCGGGTATCTGCACTACAATGTACATTTTGAGGGCTCAAATTCTGAATATCGCAGGTATACTCTATAATATTGTCATTACTTTGTGATTTAAAACTTACCATGATTGACAGCTAACACCTTCCGACTGTTCATCTTGACAAAGTTTCCAAGTGGGAGCTGTGCATGACCAATTCCCTGCTCTACAGCTTTTTTGTAAGTAATTCCCTGTGGGAAAGACACCAAAACAACTGGACTGAGAATTACTATTTCAGATCAGCCCAGATTACCACAAGTATTTTCTGGCAAGAATTTTACCAGTGCTGCCATGATCTTGCTTTAGAAGATATTTATAAAGAGATACTTACCCTGGTTAGACAGTACCTGCTTCAAGGGCTATCTTTGGAAAACTTACTATGAATATATGTCACATTGTGATGTATGGTCAAAAGGATTGTAAATAAAGCTTGTTCATGCAGCTGCAGCTCTAGAATGTGTCAGCCATAGCCTGTTTTAAAGGCAAGTTTATGCTTAAGTACAAAGTTACTCAGATTGCAGTAACTGGCTATTTTTGAGACAAAGAGTAAAGGATAAAGAAATTTTGCTTGCTTCTTTAAATCTGGCAACTCCTCTGCTCAAGACGGGCAAAAAAAACCCTTTAAAATTGTGTAAACACTTAATACCATAATGACTATATAAAGGATCTGCTCTAACACCCTCCTAGGCTTTAACTGTGGACTAACTGCTGAAATATCATTTGGTAAGGCTTAAGATCCACTCCTTTTTTAGCATCACATTGAAATATTAAACATGTCACCAGAAATTACATAGGAGTGTCTTTGAAGAAAAGCAGTAACAGTGCTTTAATTTCCCAGCTGAATTCTCTATGACATTCCAGGTCCACACAGCACAATGCCACGCACAGGTATGGAACCAGATCCCTGAGGCATGTGTGTTACTTAGCCAAGTTCCCCCTGTCAAGCAAACTTATTAAAAAAGGACATCCAAGATGCAAGTGCTGTTCTTTATCTATATTTGGGCATGTGCCCATACAAGCACACATACACAAGTGCATGAACAGAAACCAAACACTTCTGTCTGAAAATACGGCCCTCGGTAAGCTGAGCAGTGTTACTAATTCCATTCCTATATTTAAATTGAAAAGATAAAATCCTAAAAAGCTCGGCATGTCTGCACTCTGGAACATAAGCCACTGCTACCACCACAATGGTTTTATTACCCATTTCTTCAGAGTGTTTTTGAAGTAAGTCTTTTTTGAGCAGTTTTCTTGTTATTTCTTTTTGTTAGTTCACACATGAATGGCATTAATGTCAAATAAGGTGGTGTGTGTGTCTGTTGTCATGTCCAGTGTCCGTTGTGTCATATCCCCCCTTCCCCGCCCCCCCCCAAAAAAACCAAAAACACCAAAAAAAACCAAAAAAAACAAGGGTGGGGAGGCTGTAAAGAAATGGACCCACAGTTTACCTTGTGGTGATTGTGATCCACCAGTCCTCCGATCACGTAGGCTTTCTTCTCATCAAGCTCACTGAGAACATC
Source organism: Phalacrocorax carbo (assembly GCF_963921805.1). Classification (NCBI taxonomy): domain Eukaryota; kingdom Metazoa; phylum Chordata; class Aves; order Suliformes; family Phalacrocoracidae; genus Phalacrocorax; species Phalacrocorax carbo. The sequence continues at coordinate 55,347,360 of NC_087516.1, forward strand.
CGGGGAATCTGAAGTAAGATATACCAGGTCTTCTTTCTTTATTAGCTCACTATAGTGCTCTGTTCTAATTTGGATATCCTCAAAAAAAGGTAGTTAAAAGAAGTTATATTCAACTGATGAATTGCTGGGTAAGCTTTACAGACCCAAGACAGAACAAGCAAAGATAAATCCAATAGCATGCAGTCATTCCACATCCTTCATTCTTGTTAAGTACGTAGCACAGTGCAGATTGACTTCTGCATAAATAACACACAGTCCCTGCAGCACTGACTTCTACAAATCACCGGGAAATTTTCTGAAAGCCCAGAACTTTACAAAGGCTTAAGTTTTTGTGATTCCCTTCAAATGTTACCATATTTCTCCTAGGGATCCAAATAATTTCGAAGTCCACCTTTCTAAAAGAAGCGAAACCAGAAGTAAATGCTTAGTTAACATTACTTGTTTGATGAGAGGTTTATGCTATGCTTTTGCAAAGGAGCTATTGCACGAGACATGCTGAAAGTAGAACTGTTTATGTACACAAAGTGCTCTTCATACGAAGTTGTTGGAATACTGGTTTAACAGGGAGTCACAAGGAAAACCGAGTTTCACCACCAGACAAGCTACCTCTCTAAAAAATGCTTCAGTGTTGAGAAGCAACATAATGGGAGTGAAGATGCACAAGAGAATCACATCGCAACTTCAAACTCTTATTTTTCCGCCAAGAAAAAAAAGAGCAGTCAAGACAGACGGCTGTCAGAACTGCGTAAATCAAGTAGTCTTGCTTATTCTATCAGAGAAGGGAATCTGTTCAATAAGAACAGGTGAAAACCAATATGTGTGGAGTTTCTTAAGCAAAAATCAAATCTAGACTCAAGACAAGCCGTCTTTGCCTTATTTAAGTTCAATTAATTAAAATCACAAAAAGCCACACTATTTCTAATATGCTATTGCTTTGATGTCTTAAAAAAAACCCATGTGAAAGAAGCACAGGTCCTTCACAACTGACATCTAGTTAGCAACAGTAATCAAGATTTTTTATCTTTTTACATAAATAATCATTTATTCACCTTCCAGTTCACCCATCCTTTGTCATTTTCATTCATGTTGCTCTTCAACTGTCCCCCATGGCTGGTCAAGTAAAACTTCAAAAAGAACAAACAAGAGGAACAAAATACTGAAATGTTCAATATGCCTACCTGTTTCCTCTCTGTACGAGACTTTTTCTACCCATAACTATTAGCTAAAACTCTTAATTACTTTTTAGCTGAAACTGGTACTAAGACCACATTCATACAGTTCGTGACACATTTAAAAGACAAATACTTCCTTAAGTCACTTTTTTTTTTAAATATGCCACAGATAAAACTCAGTATCAACAGTATTTTAGTGGCACGCCAGTATCTAGCATTCTTCATCTGCATGCACATGCTTTTTCATATATACGGAATTTTTATAACATGTAGGTTGAAAATTAACATGTTACAATAGAAGTAATTTTCTTATTAAAAAGAGGCAGCTTAAATATTTATTTTCTACTACAGTTCTCACCACTTGGGTCACAGCTGCCTTTTTCATATGCTTTGTATGTCACGATACAGTCAGTGCTCAGTTTGTTTAAACATACCTGCACAGGATGAAATGCTTTGCGGTTTTCTGCATAACATCTCTGAATTTGCTTGTGAAGCTTCTTAACATCCTGTATACAACACAATTTGTTTTTACATAGTCCTTCAGACAGACCACCACAAGATGCTTTACCATAACCCAGTCAGACGTTAAAAGAGAGAAAAAGGAAGCTTTTAACTGGCAAAAGCGACTACTGAGAGAGCGAGGACATCAGGCCCTGAGAGAAAAAGCAGCCACTGTGAAGGGATTATGCTGACAAGGAAACATGTGCATCTTCCACAGAAGGGTATTTAGGCACCTCTGTGCATGTGCTTGATCTGCATTATTCTAGGAAACAAACAGAACAGATAAATACAAATCACTGAGATTTAATTATATATGATAACATACTCAGAATTAACCTAAGGAATCAGGCAGATTTATCACCGTGACGATACTATTTTCACCTATGGGAAAACCCTGAGAAAATAATTTATATTTAAGAAAATTAAATATGCATAATTAACCTGAAGAACCCTAGAACAATATAAATAATTTAGGGGCTGGCTTCCACATTTTGCCATGACAATCTGGACAACAGTTAACTAGTACTACTTAAAATGCGGCAGACTTAATTTTTAGCCAGTTATGGCTTTTGTAAAGTACATTACATAGCTTTATTCTTGGTGCCCCAAAAGCAGTGTTTTGTAAATATAACTGATTTCCATTTTAAAATGAAACATCATTATATTGCTTTGATTCATTTAGTCCTTTGAGAATGTTTTGATATTGCCAAAGGATTTCAAGTAAACTAGACTTTATCACTACAGTATTGCAATTCAAGTTTTCACAGACACTAGAGAAAGCATCTAATTAACCCCATCGCTAAAGGCCACAACCATCTTCACTTACAATGCTCCACCCTCCCTGAACACCTGCTGAAGTGCCAGGTTTTATATCAGGCCTAACAGGAGCTCTACCTGACCAAGGAAGGAAATGTGTTGTACAAAGAACAAAGCACAGCAGGAAACGCCCAGCCAGCATCTCCAAAACCATCAAGGAGGTCCTCTGGTCCCTTCTGGGGCACTGCCCAAGGGCTCCTCAGGGAACAGAGTTCCAAACCGCCAACTGGAGCTTCCTCAAAATCTTGTGGTAAGTGGCACTAGCTTCTATTGGTGCTATATATGCTTTGCATTACGCTCAACAGGCAGCCAGACGGACTTTGCAAAAGCTTGAATTGAAGCAGTCTTGCTGGGCAGTGAAGTCCCTGGCAGAGGCAGAATGGCTCAGGGTAACATATTGGGGAGAGGCCTGCCTCAGAAACCGAAGGCTGCACTCTTACAGGAGGATGAGGATTAGCATACTTTCCTCATAGAGTTAAAGCTGGTTTGATCTCAAAACACCACACCAAACATTTGACCAGCGGTTTGGGTATCATGCTGATCTTTCGCATATCTATCTATCCTGTGAACATCCCCCACCCATTCTTTCATCCATGCTGAAATTTTAGAGACAGGCTGCATCCTCCTGTGCCAACTGCTTCTTGTGTGACTGAGAAAAAGCTCAGCATCCTCATAAGGTCCAAAATTACCATTTCCATAAACACTTACTAACACAGTTAGGAGCCTCAGGTCCATCTTGAAAAAGAAAGTAACTGAATACGGCATTTGCAGCCCTTCTCGTAAAACCATTTTGAGGCAGAACTGCACCTAACTTCATGGTGAATGCGAGGCACAAACTGTTTCTATATTCCTGGTTTTGGAATCAAACCAACTTACCGCATCTCCATGAAGGCAAGCAAAATCTTTGGCAAGCTTACGTGAAGGTATGTTTCAAACCCTAAAAAATTCAGCAACTGACGTAAGCAGGTCTGGGAGCCATCACAATCTTAAACATGCAAACTGTCCCCTGAAAGCTGCTCTCCAGTTTTTGTGCTCTGACATTGCCTCAACGCTGTTACTGGAGAACCTTTCAATGTTTGTATGTGATGGGTAAGTTTCTTTTACCTTTAGCACCATCAAGTCATCAAAGCTGCAGTCCACAATGAGGCGAAGTGTACTAGGAACAACTTCCGTTCGCATACGCTTTCTGTCATCCCCTTCATTATTGGAGTTGGATTTTGACTGACGTTCTAGTTTTCTCTTCTGGCGCTTTTCTTTTCGTTTCTGCCTAAATAAACAAACAAATAAAACTTCTAAAAGCACTGCCAAATCTGCTGAGGTACGTGCTATCCACATAGACGCATACTTCTATGATCAAGGTGGTTGTCACACGACTGTGGTAGTTTAAACTTATCCTGTTGCTTGCATTTGTGCTAGGCTGATACCAGCACAAAACACACCCATCGTCATAAAGTTCTGTATGTACCGACAAAGACAGACATCTGACACAAATTCAATGAAGTCAAGAGTGGGAGTCTCATGGATTTAAGGGCGCTCTGAGTCAGGTCTCATAACAGAAACAACCAAAAAGGTTGTCAAAATTGCAGTATCAGTATCAGAACATGGAAGGCAATTTACCTCCCGTTTCACTGAACAGTTTTTCACAGGGCTTCTGAACCAATTGTTGCTTCCCCCCCGTTCCCCCTAATGGGAGCAAGCAGTTGGGTGATCAAATTTCAGAGACAGCAGCCTTAACAGCCATTGTCTGGGGAAGGAACACTTGACATTCAGCAGGACAAGGATAAACCACAATCGGCCCATTTGCAGATATGCTTTCTCTCAACAGAATAATACAGAAGCTTATCATCTTCCAAAATTATTTTAACAGATTATAAGTCAACATAACTTATAGCATAGCATTACATGTGTCTAAAGAAATTTTTTTTATTCACTGTCTTTGTAAGATTCACCAAGTCTGGGAGCACCAAGGAAAGAGGGCGCAGACCATTTAGAAAGGAACAAGGCCACATGTTATTTGTCCCTTCTGACAAACTGAAATCATGCAAATTTGAAACCCTTCTGATATCCTTCCTCTTCGGGCTGAGAAGCACTTCTAGTATGCAGAGAGGATGCTTACCTTTATAGGTTCTCCATATGCAAATGGTGTAGCCTGTGACTACTGCTTTAAACCTGTCATGGGAGAAAACTGGTTCAACAGCCTTGATTTGCTGAAGTAATCTACATGCAAATTTTGCTGACACATAGGTGTTATTATTAGCACTAAATACCACACATGATCCCAGGAAAGCTATTTTGCAAACCATACCTCCGTAGATCTTTCTGTTCTTCCCACTGTTTCTGCTTCAACAGCTTCTTCCTTTGCCTCTTGGACATGGGCTCAAGGCATTCTTCCTTGTCCGAGGCTGCCTCCTGTCTCTCTACTGGATTGTCACTCAACTTCACCTTTCCTCCAACATTGGGAACTTCAGGGGTCACGGTATTTTCCACTGTCACCTCTGGTCTTTCTGCTGGTGTTTCTGATGCCATTAGTTTTTGGTCAGGTTTATCAACTTGTTTCAACACGTGATAAATATTTCATTAAAAGCAAGCTTTTCCCTCACCAGTTCTGTAAGAAACAAAACAATAGGATGAATGTTATTACCAAGAAGTTCAGTTAGAAAAAAACATTCTATACCTACCATAAACTTGAATAAAGAAACAATAATAAGTAAGAGAAGGCTTTTTTTTTGTTTGTTTGTTTAAAGCTGGTTACTGCCTCTGCAAACAGTAACATATTTAATACTACAGAGATTATAACCTCAGTTCAGATCACATCTAAAATTCTGCCTGCTACATCTGCAGCTATTCAACAGTTTCCAGTCAAAAACTTTGTGAAAACACAACAGCATAAAAGTAGGGAATCATACTGGATTAAACCTAAAAGAAAGAACATTGTCGGTACTATTATGTGTACATGAACTATTCTCAAATACACAAACAGAAAAAAATTAAAGAGGTATATTGTGATATCACTATGGCATCACGTTAAAGAAATACAGTGACTAAATCCATTTTCGGGAAAAAAAGGAGAGTGTGAACAAGATGTACCCGTCAAAATGAATTTTTATTTCTTCTGAGAACCAAAGACACTGGGCAACCACTGATGCTGGCCACTGACAGTGGACAAAACACAGCCAGTAAGGGGATGAACGGACTAAACTGTTACTCAGCAAAACATTCTACATTCAAATCAATTACAGTTATACCCACTCCTTTTCAATGGCAAGTACTATCTGCTAGTACTAGTAGTTCCCCTGTGCTCCACAGCCACAGTTTTCTAAAGGTAACTAACTACTTCCCCAGAGGACACTGCACCTACAGGGCCAAGAGGCAGAAAAATCAATCCCCTGGCTTCTTCAGTAACTGAAGAGCTGGAAAACGTACAAAACACCAGAGATTCAGAAGTGTTTTCGCTAACACACCCTGATTTCCCTGTCCGGGGGCGTTAAGACGCGAGGCCCAGGGAGCCGAGATGCCCGCGGGTGCGGAACGGCAGGGCCTCGCGTGGCACAGGTGCGCCTGCCACCACCACGGCAAAGCGTGCCCCGCGGATACCGAGTTCTGCATGTACATCTGTGCGTGTATATATAGGCACGTACATATACACACATAAATCTATATATACACGCATATCTATGTATACACGCATTATATATATAGAAACACATGCGTTATTTCTGCTCACGCGCCTAAGTACCTCATAACTCAACAGGACCGGCCACCCCCGCCCACAAGGTCCCGGTGGCCGTGAACCTCCCCCCCCCCTCCCCAGGCAGCGGCGACGACAGCCGGGCGTTAGGGGCGGCGGGACGACACACCCTGGGTCGTGGCAGGCGGCCATTTCCCCCCCCCCCCCCTTCCCTCTGAGGAAACTCGGGTCTGAACCCCCTCTCCCCTCCCCACCCTACACCAAGGGGTAACAACCCGGGGGGGGGGGGGGGGGAGGAAGGGGGATGCGCTACGTACCCGCGAGCCGCCCCACGCGCGGGGCCGGGGAGGAGCGACCGCCCCCCTCCCCGGGCGCGCATGCGCAGGCGCACGGACCTCCCCGCCGGCCCGCCCGCCAGGACTTCAAATCCCGGTCCGCAATGGGCGGCGGTCACGTGGCACTAACGGACACCGCCCCGGCGCTGAGGGAGCGCGTCAGGGCGGGATCCGCGTCTCCTCCCCGGGGATTTGCAGCGGCTACCGTGGTGTGGGTTGGCGCTGGTTTCGCCTGGAACGGTTTCCAGTCGAATGAAATACAAACAAAAAAACCGACAACCATAACAAAAGCACTTTAAAGCTCAGTCATGGTTTGGGTGGGTTTCACCTTTTTGCATCGTTGCTTGTTAACAGGCGCTGCCACGGCGAGGTTGGCTGTTCGGGGCTGCTGCCAGACCTGCCATGGCGGCGGAGCAGGTGGGGGTGGATGCGGGTGCCGCGGCCAGGCCTCAGGGCCCTTCAGGGCCCGACCTTGCAGGCGGATACGCGGATGAGCCGGTTGCTTTGAAATCAGCCCGAGCACGTGCTGGTAGGCTAATGCCACTGCTGGGAATCATGAGGGAAGCCGTGCTCCTCCTCCCTTACGGCTGCGGGGGCTCCAAGGGATTAAAAGGAGCGAGAAGTAAGAAAACCTTATTTTTATCTAACGGTTTTGATGACACTACTGAGTTCACACAGGGGCCAGTGAAGTATTTTTAAGCGGTGACATTCCTCAGAGCAGATTTCTAGCTCCAAAGGTCCTTCAGCAATGCGATGTTCCCTCTGCCCCCTAAAAAGTCGTACGCGCCTTCACGCTTCATATTTTTAAAGGCCACTGCCAAACAGCTTTTTAAACTCTAGTGTCACTACTCAACAAAGGGTGATATTCTTGTGCCTTCAGAAAACTTCATGAAAGAATGCTGCCCTGGTACAGGACTTAGTTCTGGAGGCTGGGATTATAATACATGAAAAAAATATATTTTGGGCAGCCTAAGTATGTAGATATCTGTTTGCCCCTGGTTAATGAGGCACACGAAGTTAGCAAACACACGAGCGCATGCTACCATAATACCCTTTCATCTACATCAATGTTTATCTCAAGTTTCATTGGTTCCAGATATACATACTCTTACAGTTTTAGGGCTGGTCTCAGGTTTACTACAGCTATCTTCAAGTCACAAAACTGTATGGGGTCACTATAGTAAGACACTGACCTTTAACTGCTGTTCATATTTAGTATTTGCTGTAATATTTGATTTCATTTATGATTCCTATTCCCCCCAATACTTTAAAAATAGCTAGCTATGCATTTGCTTTTGCTAGCGTCTATTTAAAACCTCACTCATGTTACTATTAATATCTAGCTTTACACTCCAGCATCACACAAGTGCAAATGTGCTACTGTCCCTATGAAGAATGCTTCATTTTCCTTTGGTCATTAAAAGGCTGCAGATCAGTTACTGTTAGAAGCCCATTTGCTTGCTTGCTTTTTTAAAAAAGCAAAAAGGCATCTAACAAACCACCATACTATTCAGATGTGCTTTTTCATAGAATGAAGAAGCTGCTTACAAATTTTGATTTATAAATCTGTTTTTTCTCATACTGCACTTCCCAAAGTTCAGTATTGCTAATCCAGACCCCTACGCCCTCAAACACTGACACAGGGCGATGCAATGTTTTCTGAAGTCTGCCAGGTGGTGACAAAGCAAAATGAAGACCTGAGCAGTTGCAAACATTGAGAAAGAGCTGCCTGACTGAATGTCATTAGTTTGGCAGATCCTTAACATGACTTTTCAAGATGCTCATCCAAATGGTGAGCTCCCCCACGGCAACAGAACAAACTAAACACCCCATAGTTTAAAACTCTCTATGGAAGCATTTTGTACAAACAGCACTGTGAGTCAAGAGGCATAGTATGGAGAGAGGAAAAAAGATACTCTGTGGAGGCTCAAGTGTGGACACAGACATCGCTCTGTGGGCCAGGTCTGACTGCAGTGCTCTTGAGGCAAGGCTTAAGATGTGTGTGACACACACATCTCACCTTTAGCCCATGGCTTGGCTGTGTGTCTCCCTCACCCTGCCCCCGGGGCAGGAATGGGGGTGTCTTATTCACCGGAACAGCAGGAGCTGGGGCACACAGGCACCAGCTGAAGGGCAAAGATGGACTTATGTACTTCCATGCATGCAGCTGAAAGTTTGAGTTGAAAACCAAGATCTTCACACTGTTGCTTGTGAAGAGAAGACAAAACATCCTGTTGACTTCAGAAGATGTGAGGAAATCTCATTAGTTTTATCAGGTCATATAAAGATATGAGACTTATAGTTTGGACTCTGGAAAATGTGCAGCAACAGTAATACTTTGACCCCAGCACATATGCCAACATGGTGTGAAGCGTACATTAGGGGCTGGTTCTGCAACCTCTGCGTGTAATGGACTTTGGTGGGCGCAACGCTTTTGTTGGTGTAATTTGACTTCAAGGAAATCACTGCTGATTTACTCTGGGCATAACTGAGGTGAGTCTCAGGCCTGTTTTTAAGACGTTTGAAGAATATACCAAGTATGCATTATAGGCATAGATTTAGGCGTATATATGTATATGCACATGGAAATATATGTACACTCTTTCTCTACATCATGGCTACATCCTTTGGTCTATAATTGGCACTACTACGCTAGTGTCCAAAGAGATACACTGATTTAACTCAGCAGGGGGATCTGGCCTCTCATATTCTAGTGTCTGAGAGAGACCTTTTTTAAAATAACTCTATTTCAAGGAAGAAATACATTTCCTATGTCCCAAGAGCATAAGAAGAGGACAACTCTCCTCCAGATTTCAGAGCAACATCAACTCCCCGTGAGTGAAGTGTGAACATTGCATTTCCAAAGCAGGATCCACACCTCTGGTCTCTCTCCAGCCAGAGTTAGCAGTCAGCACTCTAGTGGAGTGTTTTGCACAGAGATAGGGTCCTTATTTTTTTCAAAAGAGCACAGAAAGCCTGGCAAGGTCCTTCACCAAACGCAGCAAAAGGATCAGCTGGAGTCCTCTGCCTCAGTCCCTTGAATTCAGGAGCATGTTGCAGCCTGGACTGGGGAAGCAGCATAAATAACAAACTGGGGAGAAGCAGTAGCAGCTCCCAGGGTTTCCTACTTATCTCCTCCCTCCCTTGTGCATGTGCATGCACACACAACACACGAAGATCTCCGGAGGGACCTCTGCAAGGTGCAGAGAGATGGGTGTGAGTGAGGGGTGTTGGTGTGGACCTCTTGTTTCCCACTGCTGGGTGACCTTTGACATCCAGGATGCTCAGCTTCTCTTTTACCACAAGGCAATGAAGGAGGCATTTATACCAGCCAAGGTGAAGGCTGTTCTCAGCTTACAGTCCCTTACTAATACAGAGGAGCTGGTGGCAAAAGTGGCCTGTTGGGAGCAGCTAACAGCCTGGGGTGGCATTGGTTCAGTCAGGGTGCTTGTAGTTCACAGTCTTGTTAAAGTAACCTCTGGAAGCGGAGTGAGGGAGTGTGGTGATGGCTAATGGTTGTGCCGCCTCCACAAGCAGGACCAGATCCTCCCTCCCCATAAAGCCAGGGGAGAGTGTGCCCCCTCGCATGCTGTGGCACCCAGGGGGTGCTGAGGAACATGGGGGGTGACCTGCCCCACTGTCACTTGAGGGACAAGGAGGTGCTTTACTGAGCCTTGCAGCCTAGAGGCTTAGTGCAAGATGGCCTGGGATTTACTCTCAGGGGAAGTGCATGGGTTAGTCAGCTAGGGGCTTATCAGGGGAGGTGATGAAGTGAGCATGACAAAAGGGGAAAATAGGGGTGAAGAGGAAGGCTTGGTTTGCCCTTCTCTCAGACCTAGCCAAGCAGGTAGTCTTCACCGAGGTGGGACAGAATGGCTGTTTTATCTCACCTTTTTGGCCTCTAACCTCTGCCACAGTAATGATGGGATACATGGGCTTGGGCTGCTGAAAGAAAGATAATTTATTTGGTACAATACAATATATCAGGAACTGGCATTGCATCTGAGTCTCCATAACAAAGTAGCATCACTTTTTGGGATGCCACCTGATAAATCCCATGTGATTCTGCTTCTAGGAGAACTATTAAAAAGCATCTGCCTCTGGGGTTGCTCACAGAGATGATACAAGACAGTGGTCAGGATCTGACCCCTGGCAGCAACAGCCCTTTTGTTCAGACAGAGGAGGAGTGGCAGGAGCTCCTGGTTCTGCTGGGGCTGGAGGTGGGCTCCTCTGCTCAGAAATGTGGCTGTGAGGGCTCAGTATTCAAAAATGAAAGCTGAGGCAATCAATAAAATGGGCTAGAAACCACCAGTTACCTTAGTTCTTAATAATTAACTGGAAGTCCTTTGATGACCTTAGTACCTGAGTGCGGAATTTGGAATCTGACCTTTACTACATCTAGATAAACAGTGTGGCCGACCTGGCAGCTCTCTGAAAGCGCCTCTCCACTCTTAGCAGCTCACTTCTTGGAGGCTCTCACGCTTCATGCTGCAGTCAGGAGGTTGGGGGAGTCCAGCATGATTCTTCTTACTGTGCTGTTCCTTTGCATCATTTCCACCTACTCGGCCTCTGTTAAAGGTAGGTCTGTACCGGGCTTGGGTCAGCTTTTGGCTCAGCAAAGGCATAACCAGTGTGTGTATACTGATCTGTTTTGCATCAAAAATTATCATCTTCAGTTGTCCGTCACTGAGTAATGCAAAATGCATTTAGTAATTCCAAAGGCTTAAGTCCTTGTAGCATTCATATCATCAGAGGGGATGGAGGAGACAGTGTTTTCAGGTGCACAGGGCCAGTGGTGTGAGCCAGGAGACTGGGGATCTTGACCTTGCTTAGTCAGGACATGCTGTGGGGCACAGACTTGAAATGACTATTCACATGCTCAGAAGTTAAACACACAGAAGTGCTCTGGTGGAGCAGAGCCAGGAAGTGCTCAGGGCTGTCCAGGTTTCAGCTTCTGAGCAGTTGACTCAGCTACCACTGAAGTCAGTAACAAGCATCCCATTACTTTAATGGGGAGCTTACTCTGCAATAAGTCATGAAAACCTGGATGTCTGCATGAGCCCCGGGGCAGGGCTTTACTCAGGTGTCCTGACAAAGGTCAAGGGTATGAAATCTGGATACTGCCCACTCCAGCAGTGCCAGTGTAGGAAGCAAGGAAAGGTGTCTTTAGTAGTGGCCCTTCATGTAGAACCGGACATTAAATTTAGAGGAGCAGCAACCTTAAAACATGAGCCGACACCTAGTTTTTAGTTTAATGAGTATGTCCTCACCATGATGAGGAGAAGGGGGGGGGCACACCATCCTAGGTTAGACTGTTAAAAAGGTTATAGAGGTGCTCTCATGGGTGCCTCCTCCTGCTCCCTGCAGGGGATCCAGGACACTGTATCTGTGTAAGCACAGAGCAGCAACCTTCCTCCCTACCTGCGTACTCCATTAGGCAGGAGTTATAAAGCAGAGAAGTTTGCAGGCAGTTCCTCTACCTTTAAGTGTATTTCACTAGTCTGCTAAGTAAAATTTATGGCTAGATACTAACGTGCCACATTTCTGGTGTCTGCTCTTCCCAGCTTCTCCTTAATATCAATTAAGCAGACCTCTTTCTGATGTGAAGTAGTATTTGCTTGCCATGTTGCATCCCCAGGGTACCGAGCAAGCATTTTCTCATTAATTAGTCCTCTCTTCAGCTCTACCAGGTCTCATCGCTCTCTTGTACAGAGAGCTAAATTACTGGCCCAAAGGCCGCTTAGTGCTTCAGTGACAAAGCGGGGATTAGCATGAGTGTTTTACCTTTCCACCAGGCCATGCTGCCTTTTGGAAATATTGAGAGTATTCTTTTCTTTTAAGTCAGCTAGATCAGCACTTGTGAAAGTTTCCTACTGCAGTTCCACTTGAAAAATGTTTTCAAAGAAGCGGATGGGGTTTGCTTTATAAAGCTATCCGGTATCAGAAACAGTGGCAAATATAATTTATGAAGGTAGAGCCAGCAAGTAGTTAGAGACACACATGCTGTGCATGCCATATGTATTAATAAAAGGCACAGGACTTGACAGCTGTCTCTACTCATGCAGTGTAACCTTCTGTATTATACAGTATCATGATTTAATTATAGACTTGGCATGTTACCCTTAATGACAGACACTTAACATTACTAGTCAAACTATGCGTTATGCACTCCACCTTGAAAGCAGGCACTTCAGACCCCAAGAGAGCATGGCCGATTGCAGTCTTTATGTCCAGCTCTCCTCCCTTCTCAGTCAGTGGGACATTTGCCATCAGCTGAAAAAAGGCAACGGCTGTAGAGGCAGCAAGGATCCCAGCAAATGCAAAGGAAAGAGCTTCTAAAGGTAGCGGGGTGGTTTAAGAGAAGTTGCTAACAGAAAGGTGTCAGAATATTCCTTTTTAAATAGTACCAGTGTTTTCTTCATGAAAGATGGCATGAAAATTTAGTTATGCTGTTTTGAATACTGGTTCTGGGCAGTGATACTGTGTCTCTGTTCCTCGGCCACCAATATCCCCCTTGCCTCTCAAACTGACCACACTATCCAATTGTCTCTCTTGGCTTCCCAATTTCCACTGGGGTAAGTGCTAACTCCTTGGGACTGCCTTCATTACTGCCTCATCCCTGTTGCTTCTCTTATCATGATCCACCACTGGTTCACCCTTTTCCATCAGTGACACCAATCTTGCAACTAAAGGCATCTTCTGCCTTGGCTCCTGGAGCATTTTCCACATATGAAATAGAGAAAGCTTTCAGAACCTAATATCCGTCTAGCTCCCAGAAATACTATGCAATTATTCATCTCTTCCATGACACTCGCAAGAAGCTGCTGTGTCATTTGCTCATCTGTTTCCTTCAGGAGGCAGCAGTCTGTCTGTATGTAGGGACGAGCAAATGCTAAAACAGAGGAAGAGGGAGGGAGCTCTTGCAAAAGGAAAAAAAGGTCTATGGGTTGAGCTGTGGAAAGGAAGAGGATAGGTGAAAGGTGCTTTTAACTGAAAAGAAAGAGGGAGCAAAACCACAAACATCCGCCTTAACTAATAAGACATGTCTCTCAGCATCCAGATCATTTTTCTTGGACGTGCTTTTCCCCCACCTTTTATCTGTGTCGCCTTCTGTGTTTAGAAAGCACCTAGTGGGTGCTTTCTGAGCTGAGATTCATAAAATCTCAGCTGATACTAAATCATTAGCACCGCTGTTCCTGCTGCAAATGAAGGACATTTCGAACCGAGAAGCAACCAGCCCTGAGGTACTGCAAGGAGCCAGGGGTGTCCCTGAAAGGCGCAGCCATCTCTGGGCAGGCACTGCGCACCCTCTGCTCTCAAGGGCAATATAGCTAATAGGAGTGAGGGGAGTTGGGGAACTGGCTAGGAAATTCACAGTAAACCTGAAGGAATCATTGTACATGTCTTGGTGACTTTGGTTTGAAGCAGACACACAACACATGCAAAACCAAGAGAGCCCTGTGCCTCCCACAGCTTTGAGCTCTTACATGAAAACAGGCTGCTCCCAAACTTGCTTGGATTACCAAACTTGCTGCACCACATCTCCAGCTGGCCTAAACCATAATCAGTTTAGTTCTGTGTAGGATTGCCAGTTTACGCAACTTGCAGACCACACTTGGTGGGGTCGCCATTTTCCTCAGGGAAAGGTTCTTTGAAGCTGACCTTAACCTACTGCTATGATATCTGAGTGAACAGGAGAAGGAAGTGAGGAAAACCTTTAAAACAGGGTTTTTTTCGACTCTTTGAGCACTGCAGAATATATCCCTACAGCCGTATTGGAACTATGCTGCGCACCTACCTAACTGGGATTTAAAATCTGAGAGTGAAATAAGAAAATACTTTGGTTTTCCTTTTTACCAATGCAGTGATTTGAAATCTATTTAGCAGAGACAAATAAAACACTGAGGGACATGACATTAATCAAGATAGGCTGTTGATTCTCTGCAAGGGACTTTGAACACACTGATTACATTACAGGACACTTAAGAATTTGTCTGAGATCTTTTGATATATTTTTGTTCCTTTTCTTTCTTTTCCCCTGCACTGTCATAAGACTGAGATGCATCTCCCTGAGGACAGCACTTTGCTTTTCTTAGGTTAACTCTGTTGTGAAGTTTTTGTTTCTGCTCTGCACCTCCTGAACTCCATGAAGGAATTCCCAATGGATTCAGTGGTGCTGCATTCAGGTCTGAGAGGCTAGTGCTGTGCTGCATACAGATAGCACTTAAGGTCACTGTATGGGTATTTACTTTGCAGATTTAACAGCACTTTGTGCACAGCCAGCTTCTCCTCCCTTCCCTTCCCTATACAAACTGACTTCATCAGTTTTTCTTGTCTGGAAGAGACCTTTGTAGCCATTCGCACCAGAGGAGGGAAGCCCTTGAAAGCCGTGAAAAAGGACACTATGTATACCCTTCGTGACAAAATATTTAAAGGGTATTCAAGAAGAAATTGATTTTCCTTAGCCACAGATTTTAGGGGCACAGTCTTACTTGTTGTGCCTGAGTCTGGTTAGAGAGTTGTGACGCTGGTGCCACGCATTCCCCACATGGCTCTGCATGAGAGAAGAGAACGAGAAGATAGGAAAGGACGTGGTAATGAGTAGTTTTATAAGGAAAAATAAAAGTCATTTGTATACTACAGATTTCATTTACACTAACATGAATGCAACTGAATCCCTAGGGAACAGCCTGTCTTAGTTGTTAATGCAGGTGGAAATGGCAAGATAAGTTGGGCATGCAAGTTGCATTTATGCTAGAATTTGGCTTTTATATCCCTTAAATACATGAATTAACAGATTAAATCAGTGCATTTCAAATTGCTAAGCACACAATTTGCATGATTAATTACAGTATTTTGAGTTGCAAATAATTTTGGATTAATTTCTAATGCTAAGATATCCGAAGTAAAGAGTTTTACTTCCTTTTATTTAAGTGTAGAGCTAGAAAAAAGGTTTTTATGGACATTCTTATCTTAAATATTTGAGATTAGTGTCAACTTAATCACAAACCCCCCCATCTGCTCCAGTGGTCAGCCTCTGTAATCAAGGGTATCAGGATCAGCCCCATAAATCTTTTGTTGGCAATTAGTTTTTTGATTTTTCTAGAGGTGTTTTTTAGAGAAAAATGACAGACTATGTGAGTTAGTCAATTCTAAAACACTTTGTTTTTGCTTTCTAAACAGGGCACACTACTGGACCAAGTTTAAATAATGACAAGCTATACAAATTTGCTTACTCAGCTGAAGTTTATGTTGATCAGGTGAAAGCATCACTGCAGAAAAGTGCAGGCTACCGGCTTTCTTCTGGTGTGGATGTCAACCTCTTATGGAGAAGTCCTGACAATGATGACGACCAGTTAATCAAAATTACGGTAATTAATGCCATCAGTCAACTTAAAACATGACCAATCTTTTCTGCATTTATCTAACCGCTAATCTAAAATTGAAGAACTTGTTTTCAGAAGATGAGCTAAAACTTTTATTCTTCTCTAGTCTCATCAACTAAAACCAGCTTCCCTGGTAAGCTGATTCCTATAGAATAAGACTTCACAAGAATATATCTAACATCATAAGCCAGAACTTCAGAATATCTCCTATATTTTGAAATTGCTTCATACAAGTTCTATAGCTTCAAACAACTGGTGTGCAACCTACCTGAGGGGCAGTAGGTTGCCTGAAGTCCTCAATTCTAGCTCCAAATCATGACATTTGCTAAATGGGCTTGGTACTTAGCTTTATGGTGAGTTTTTCTGCCACTTATCTCCCCAGTGGTGAGTGCTGGTTTCTTTTGAAAACATAGACATAGTAATCATGGAATATAAATGATCAGAACCAAAAATAAAGAAATAAAAAACATGTGTTATGTGATTTAGCCTGTCCAGCCTACCCCAGGCCAATGCTAGATTGCTGTCTACATGAATTTTCTCTGCTTTTACTTTGCTAGATAAGCGATGTTCAAGTTGAAACTGTGAATGAACGTCCAGCTGCTAAAAACATCTTCAAAGGCAAAAACACAGAGAAGATCATCGGGAAAGAATATCTGGAAGCTTTACAGAGGCCCATAGTTCTTGAGCTAGTCCGGGGAAAAGTAAGATGCTATCTTTTAAAATTCAGTCCCTGACGAAACCTGAGAGAAATCTTTTCTTACAGGCTTGGAGAATTTACCAACTCGCCATCCTCTCAGTGTTCTTAATATGCCATCATGCTCTATCTTTCTATATGAAATACAGTAGTTTAGAACAGACTGTAACTTACCTATACAAGAAGCCCTTCCATCCCAAGGTTCTTGTGCGTGGAGAACACCATACAATACAGAACTACACAGCAGATTGACTATAAATATATGGGCACACATGTAGATATATGCACAATTCCTGTGTAAGATTTGTGCTGTTGACTTCAGTGAGGCCAGGATTTTATCCAAGGTCTGAAGGCAGAAAAGGAGATACAGTTTGTCATGAGGGAGATTACACCGAGCCTGCGAGGAACAGTGTTAATCACTTTAAACCCTTAGCAAATACTTTAGCATGACTGCTTTTCCCACCTCTCTGGTTTGCTTATTTACTTCAGTGTCACCTACAGTTTCAGTGGTCCCAAGTTAATGAGCTTGATACTGAAACAGCCTTTCATGTTGTTCCTCTACTGGGAGCTGTCTCCAAAAATCAGAAGAGTAGGGACAGTGAGCAGGTGTGTCTTGGTATGTGCCTGGGTTTTATAGCTTGCCCTGAGACAACAATGAAGCACTGTCCCACCGCAGGAGCACCCATGTCCAAATATAGCTCTCAGCGTCCCAGTCTTGCTCAGGAAGGAATCAAGTAAATTCATCTCCCCCTTTTTTTCCCTGAGGAGTTGCTGACTTGTCCCCTTGTGCTCAGCCTACTGCTCTGGCCAGGGAGCGGCAAGGCTTGAGCCATGGCTGCTCCTGCCTCCTCTCCACGCTTCTTCACCCTCTAACAAGAGCTTGTGGCTGGGAGCATTAGACCAAGAGCCTTGCTCTCCCCTCTGCAGCCTGAGCAAGTGGGCAGGTGGGACGTGGGCAGAGGGACAGTGAGAAAGGAGGAAGGTTGAAGGTCACACTCCCTTTTCTCTTCTGCAGAGTGGAGTGAGGGCTGTGATACCCTATCCCGGCAGGATCTTTACCCTCTGCTGTAAATAGGCACTGGGCACATACCCTGGCCACCAGCTCAGCCTACTGAATTGCAGCTGCTATCAGACCTGCTCAGTAACTTTCAGACTCAGCCTTGTCATCAGTTTTACACAACATAAAAAGAAACAGGACAGCACTGGCTCCCAGCTGTACACATCCCTAAATGAGGACAGAGGTATCAGAAGAACACAGTCAAAATACATCTGTTCCCAGTACATTAAGCAGTTCACATGCTAAGATTGAGACGCAGTATTAAAAACTTGGGCTTTTTCTCAGGTAATAGGAACTGGACACTCCTTTCATGATTTCTCTGTGGTGTGATACTTTCATCCCTGGCACAGTGATTTCACTTTCCAGGGTTGCCTCAAGATAACGTGCTGATTGTACTTACAGTTCCTGAAAAAAGTGCACTTTTAAAGCACCTTGAATGCAAAGTGGAGGTGCAAAGGTTATGATGTGTTTGACACGTCATTTAAGTAATTCTAACTGATTTACCTGTGATTCATTCCGGGTTTTTGTAATCTGTGATCAAAGTACAACAGCTATTATGTGCATGTGGGGAGGGATTATCTGAGGATTATGCAGAAAAATGAGTGACTCTTGAATTCATGTAGTTTCCCATTTCTCTTCTATATTCTCTCTAATTAACAGGCAGGAAAGTTGCTCGCTGCACTGAAAGAGTATTTAGGTACAGCTAAGGGTTGAAACATGTTTGTAGTGTTATTGGCAGGCCCTGCAGACCCCGGAGTTTGCTTAAATAAGGACAACAGGTTCAAATTCAGTTTCCCACTCAGAAGAAAATAAAGGGAGTTTTTCTAAAGGGGA
Source organism: Phalacrocorax carbo (assembly GCF_963921805.1). Classification (NCBI taxonomy): domain Eukaryota; kingdom Metazoa; phylum Chordata; class Aves; order Suliformes; family Phalacrocoracidae; genus Phalacrocorax; species Phalacrocorax carbo. Next base: position 55,365,843 of record NC_087516.1, read on the forward strand.
TTCTCACTATTCCTTTCTCACTTAACCAGATATGTTATATAATTGTTTTTTATTCCTGCAGGTCAAAACCTTCTACTCATATCAAAATGAACCTGGTTTTACTCAAAACATTAAGAGAGGTCTGGCTAGCCTTTTCCAGCTACAGCTGCACTCTGGTGCTGCCCGTGAGGTACGGTGTTCTACTGGCAAGATAATCATCATCAGAGAAACAGGCAGAGCCTGGTCTGCCCTCAGAGGTAGACCTGTGGCTCCCACTGACTTCAGAAGGAATGAAGTGTGACAGAAATCAGCCCTTTGATCACATTTGAGGTTGGGAATGCAAAGACAGCCTTCTGAATATTTGGTGACACAAGTCAAGTTGCTGCAACTAACATAAAGAATTGGTGAAATCCATCTGATTTAAAATGCTCTTACCAGTTTAGCAGAATTTGGTAATATACCAGTTTAAACCAGGCTACTATAAAGGAGATTATACTGATGTTTAAAGTTGGTTGATTCCTAAACTCAATTCAATGGATTAGGCCATTTTAAATCAGACCATCCACACAGTTAGCAGTGGTTTAGCTGCATCCTTTTAACCTGTGCTACACTGTGAAATTTTCACATCTGTCCACATGAGCAAAGCTGGAATTTAACTCATATTCATAAGTATAGTGCCAGCGCCAGGTGTTTCCTAACTTTTTTGTTTAAACAAACATTGTTACTTTCCTTCATAGCGATCTAATGAAAAACTCCCCTGCCTATCCAAAGCAGATAGTTAGAAACACTGATACCTTCAAAACTGGTAAAGAAACCTAAGCAGTGAAGCACCTCATGTAAAATATTCCAACATCTTTGGAAGGTGTTCCAGGGTCCCAAAGATAAATTCAAGCAATTGTCTTAATCTAACTCTTTTTTTTTACAAGGTGGACATATCTGGCAAATGCAATACTACTTACCATGTGCGGCAAGATCAAGTGACTAAAATAAAAGACCTGGACTCCTGTGAAATAGAAAAACAAGGATTTACCAGCCACAACCGGGTATGATTTCTTTAACAAAATAAAATCTGTTCTGCCTATTTAAAGATATATCCTTAATACCTGTTACTTGTTTTCTCAAAAGTCCTTGCATTACAGAAAGCAAATTCTACATGTACATTTTGTAGTATTACTAGTAGAAATTTCATATGTAGTATCCATGGGGAGAACAGGGAATAGATTCTCCTCTTGTGCAAACCACTTTGGCTCAGCTGACATTAAGTGCAACACACCAATTCTCCTTATATTTTAATCTCCTCTGTAATATATTTTAGTTTCTATGCAGATTTACATCACTTTTATCCTGGCTGTACTGAATTTTTAATCACTGTGAGGCTTGTTTTTCTTTGGAGGAAAACACTATACACAGTCAAAGTCACAGTGACAATTGTAACCTTTTTCCCAGCTGCTAAGTCAGAGCATGTAGTGTACATAATACATGCTGGGCAAGACGCTGACTCCTGAATGGAACCCTGGAAGGTCAAAGGCTTCCCTAAGGCACAGGTGTAGTGTAGGAGATGTGCTGTAGAGGCAACTGAAGCCCTTAGTGTTTCCTCACCACTAGTAAATGCCTTTCTAAGTGGTTACTGGTGAGTGCTGGCTGGACACGTGCTGAAGGCACTGAGATTCTCCACATCAGAAACTGACCTTTCTCAGCTCAGAGAAGTACAAAGATAGCACACGCTCTGTTAATAAACCACCTTAACACTATGACCGAGTTCCCAGTTTTCACACTTGCCATAAAGGCTTCATCTGGTTTACAAACAGATCAAGCAAGATAGCTGGCTTTCTTCCTAGTTGTGAACATGACAATTTTATTAGAAAACATTCCCCTGGAAAAGCCTCTCATCTTATTTAAAGTGTATTTTTAACTAAATGTAGTATGGGGCATTTTCTCAGTTACAGCCTGTTCATAACTTCGTCCCATCCTCCCCCCTCTATTTTTTCTGGTATGAATTAAATTTGAAACACATGGTGCAGAAGCGAGTGACTTCTTGTTACAGAAGGAATTCTTGAGAACCTGGAAGATCCTGGTTTGTAGGCTTAGCCTGAGATGTTGTCAACCCACATACACCTTCCTCATTTGGCTCTATTTCATTATGAGATTTGCCCCGATGTGGAACTGTGACCTCTTCTCCTATTCTGTTGTTTATTGATCAGCCCTTTTTGTGGTTTATTTTTTAATCGTTTTCAGATTTTAGATGTCACTACAAAAGCCACATCTGCCACAATTTATGTGCTGGAAGACAGTTTCATTAAATCCATTAAGGCAGAAGAAAATTATGTTTCACTTCTGAATTCCAGACGAAAAACAAGTGCGAAAATAATTTCAAAGTAAGTTGGGCAATTTGACTGTCATTGATAGTAGCAGGACTAGCGGTTCAAGTCAGGTTATATGTGTATGTCTTATAGCATCAAGATCTAAGGCTCTGAAGTCTCAAGGTAAGGATTTATGGTTTCTCTGATATCTGTATGGTACCTAGTCCAACTTTGATTAAGGGCTTTACCATACTGCAAATAATAAATAATGACATTCATAAGAAATTAAATGGAAACTGCTGGAATTGGCCAAAACATTTTAAGCAACACATTACTTCTGTAGGTGCTCCATTTCAATGTCCTCTCATTTCTTAAGAAATACTTTAAATGGGTCTCCATTTCTAGTATGTGAAAGTTCAGAAATATAGAAAACAAAATCTGCTGCACAGAAACAGTGAAACCTAGATCTGTGTTAGACTCCAGTCTCCAGAACACTGAAAGTTTGGAGATACTCATACAAAATAAATGATCCAGGCATCTTCTTAGATTTGTGATATTAAAAAAATGTACATTCAAAATCTCAATTTCCAGATCTTCTTATGAACAAATATATGAAACATTTCAGAATGCGAATGGTTACTGAAGGCTGTTTGTCAGGTGCTATAAATCCATACTTTAGAAAGTCTATTATTTAGGCATTTTATGGCACATACCTCTCAGTAATTCTGCTGGTATCAGATGCTGGTTACCTTAAAAAAGCCATAGACTTGCCATGTTATGAACATTTTAAAATGGGCTTCAGTAAGTCTGTGTTCTATATTTTTGGTCTGTGGAGGGTTTTTTGTTTCCTCTTGCTGTGATTTCTGCATTTCTGCTCTAATCGTTGAGCTCTAACGGTGTCTTCACTGTATGAATGTACAGGCAGAGACTGGAACTGAAGTCAGTACAAGCTGGCCCTGGACTGATCGCTGGGAAGCAAGTTGCCAGTATTATCAAGACCTTGGACTCCAGTTACGTTGCCATGCCACTAGTAGCAGAGCCAGTCAAATCCGAATGCAAAAAGTGTCCCTCAGTAAGTAAACACAGGCTTATTTGATGTCAGGTCAGTTAGCTGAGCAGGACAAGTGTGAAAGTAGTTTATGTCCGAGCAGCCCGCTTAGGAGAGGTCAAACATAACAATATAAAATAGGCCCTGGGGTGGGCAGCACAGCAGTGATGCGACAGTGCTCCACTACACAAGGGTGTTTTAAGATTTACCTCTAAATCCACCAACCTTTTTGCTCTCTTTCAAAGACTGAGCACAGTATTTCTCAAGGGCACTAGAAAAGACAACACTGTTTTGTTTTATCTCATCTTTGCCAACCTTGAGTTGACAGGAGATTATTTCCTCTGGGTAATGCAGTGGCAAATTACTTTTAAGACGTTTGGCCAGTGTTTATAAACAATTCTGTCATGGAGGAGCTGAACTGCTCCTAGAAATTAAAAGTAGGCTAAATGTTTTTTTGGTAATATATCTAGCCTCTTCTTGCTGTCTGACTCTGAAGGAAGTCTGTTATTTAAAAGGCTTTAGTATTGTTGGCAAGTGCAATACTGTTCTCATTTTTCCCCTGGGAAAAAAATTACCTTGGTTTTTTATATTTAAGACATCTAAAGACTAAGAACTTGGTACTGTAAATGCATCATCTTTTGTTTTACTGATGCTATTAATCATAAACTAAATATAAACTGCTACAGTGATTGTTAACAAACAGTTTTAATGCTATTACCATTGTGGAATGAATTTAGCAGGGAACAGGAACATTAATTTAAACGTTATTATTCTCTGTCAGTTTTTGATAAGCGAGGTAAGGTTTCTGTTTAGCACACCTAATTTTAATCTTCCACATATACTCCTTATGAGCACAAATACCTTTCTATATTGGAACTTGTGCTAGTTATTTGGATGTAGCATTGCACTGTAATAATTTATCTTGTCTAATGCTTGTTGAGCTGCAAAGAGCATAAAAAAATATGTTGGGGGAAATGAAACAGAAATGATGCTGCATGTGTGCTGGAGCAGTTCTGAGTGGGGAATATCAAGGGGTCTTAAACAGAGCAGGGACAGGTGCTTTTTCCCTGACTCTGCCCATTGGGGTTTGTGCTGACCAATTTGTCACTTGGAACCGAGTTTGTCATAATAGTTATAGAGGTAATTTCCAGACGAGGATAACAAGCATAGGGTATAATTCCAGAGCACTGCCTGGGGACTGAGCTATGTCATTATAAAGCTAATGGCACGATGAGAATGAAGTCTCACTGTATTTTACAGTAACTGCTATGAAAAGATGGGGTCTATAAACAGAACACTGTATCCAAAGCAGCAACATAACATTTGGTACTTATATATCATAGTATACAGTAATGCCATATTGACATGGTACACCCTACAGTTTTATGTTTTCAAAACCCTTTTTAAATCATACCAGGTCTTATCTCTATCTCTATGAATTTGGTGAAATAACCATTACTATCCCTGCCTCACAGATGGCAGCACTAGCTTCTGTGAGGTTATGACCAACACATTTAACTTTAGGCCTAGATTTCTGTGTTTGGACATCATTGAGCATGCCTTTTTCAGAAGAGCTTGTGGTTCTTACATTGATTTAATGCTCATGGTTCCTACAGGAATGAATGCTTGCCGCTTCTGAAATTGAGGTGCTTTTGTTCTGTCTTGTGCAGCCAACCTTTGTAGGCTGATAAAGCATCTGTCAGGCACTGACATTCAAAACCAACTCCTGCTCAGTTTGGGACCTCTTGGTTTTGCCTGAGTTTTCCTGGCGTGCCCACAAGAGCTCTGGTCTGACCTCTCTGTCAGAGGCAGAGAGATCCATGTCTGAGTTTGGCTGAGTTGCCATGTGGAAGTGCACGTGTCTGCGCCTAAAACCTTGGGGTATTCGATCCAAACTGCCTGACATTCACATTAGGAGAATGAGGCCCCTCACAAAAGTCAACCGTGAATGCTGTTTTTTAAAGTCATGGTCCCTGCAGGAGATGGCAGCTGCTCCTTGCAGCAATTGAATGGTTAGAGCACCCCTGCAAAGAGGAAGACTTGGTCTCCACTCTCTTTTGCTTGACGTGGCTCCAGCTGACATCTCCCACCTTGCTTGCCTCTAGGGTATTGGCTAAGCTGACTAAGAGCAGCCCACACAGCTGGGCTCTGCACAGGAGAAAATACAAGATTAATGAGGTTAGAGATTTTTTGCCAGGCTATGGTGCAACTTCAACAGAGGGAATAGAAAGTGCCCCATACGTTTCTCCAATTTCAGCTTATAATAGCCATACTGACCTTGGTGCTAAGCACTAATCACCAGTTGAGGTTAACAGACCCATCTGTGCCTCAGAACATGAGCTCCTCCCAGCTGGTCATTAATCCCCAGGAAATATCCTATGTCTCAATCATTGTTGCCTAATTATTGTTTGTTACAGTTGATGGAAGTTGCACTCTGAACTGCTCAATGACACCTCTATTTGCCGGCAGGTTCAAGTGTTATTGCCTAATACAAGATCCATGAAGAGGGGAAGTATTTTAGTAAAGGTCAAATCGGTGCTAGTGTTATTTCCCACTCAGGAAAACTGCAGTAAACACTGCTGTGAAGAACAGCTGAGTTTTCACCAAGGAATGTTCTTGATAATTGGAGATAACAGAGGCAAAGTCAAGTGAGAGAGGAAAGGTCAAAATACCTGCACCAGTTTCTTAAAGGAGTGTATCTGGAAGGACAGATATAGGTGCTTTGGTGCCATGTTGGCTTATTCGGGTCAAAAATGTGGTGTGTGGAATAAACACAGCAACAACATATGAAGAAGCTGATACCTGTTCTAATACCAACTTACCTATTATTTTGTACAATAACCACAAATCCCACCCCATCTTATGCAGGTTTATGAATAAGAAATGGAAATTATTTCTGGGACTTTTACTCCTGTTCCTCACAAACCACTTATAAAATTACCATCTTCTAAGAAAATATTATTAACTTGTGAACGGGGATTATGCATCTTCCACTTAAAAAATAAATTACTTAGGAGAAAATGAAAACAGAAGGCAAACACTGCATTCACCAGAAAGCACAGTAAATTTGCAAGAGAGAGAATTCATCTCATTCTGGTTACAGTCTAAATAATGATGTTTTACTCCAAAATAGATTGCATTTAAGGCAACACACATTATTAGGAAGATACTGAAGTGTTGGAAGAGAGACAGCTATAGAAAGGTTTCAGAGATATTTGTGCTGGGATATCATTAATTAATACTTAGCTAAAGAATCAGCTATCTATTGGATTTCAGCTAATTTGAGCAATAACTGACCCACATACCTGCATTTAGTAAGTCTGAGTTTGAGAACTGAAACCATGATCTGAAAGATTTGACATAATGTGGATTATTTTACAGCTTTCTGAACACTGGAAGAGTATCAGAGAACATTTGTATCCTGAAAAACTTTCCAAAGCTGAAGCAGCAAGAAGCTTTTTGTCCTTCATTCAGAACATCAGAAAAGCTACGAAAGAGGAGATACTGCAGATTATTAGAAGTGAAAATAAAGAACTTCTGTAAGTCATCATGAACATGCTTTCAAAAGGTTTAAGTTACTTAAACCTGCAGAAGGGCGAATTGCATGCAAACAGATTCAGTTCTGCTGGTGTTGTCCTACCAATGCAAAACCAGTGTTCAGTACTATCTACAGGAAAAGGATTTTTTTTTTTTTGGTAAAGCTGTGTTTGGTTTTGTAATATAATATATTTGTAGCATACTGTTCAACCACCAAGGTTGTATCTACAATGCAAGGCAAACATGCTTTGTAGCTTCCCCAAAGATTCTCATCCCAATTACTTGTATTGAGACACTTGTTCTTGACTTGCCCGTTTTCCTTCAAATTGAAATACAGCAAAGAAAGGGATGGGCCATCCCTGGATATTGTCCTAATATTAGAGTTTGGGCATGAACAGCGTGTCCACATAGAGTTGGGAGCTGGAAAGCATTTCTGAGTCCCACCACACAGACAGGATCTTTCAAATGAATTATAGCAGTTGTTAACAATAGAGATAAACCTGAGAGTAACTCAGGTAGTGTGGAAGCCTGTTCTCTAGTTGCCATTGTGTATGTAGAAATAAAACACTTTTTTCCATTTACAACCTTGACCTGTAAACTTTAAGACACTCTGGATAGTTCTCATTTTTTAATACTTTTTGATCCTCTATTTGCGTAAATTCAAATATTATTTCTCATGCATATCAATAATTTCTGGAGTTCACCTACCATTTTGAGGCAGAAGAATTCTGGAACACAGTTTTTTCCAGCAAGAGTAAAAAATTCTGTCTCTTACCTGCAATAAAGAGATCTTTCGGCTTCCTTCTTTCTATATGCCACAAAGTCTTTTCAGTATTTTCTAGCTCATTACAATGATATGTTAATTTCCACTCCTTTGTAGTCCACAGGTAGTTGATGCTGTAACCTCCGCTCAGACCCCAGCATCACTGGAGGCCATACTGGAGTTTCTTGACTTTAAGGATGCAAGCACTTCTGCCCTGCAGGAACGATTCCTTTATGCCTGTGGATTTGCTTCGCACCCCAGTGAAACGCTCCTGAAATCTTTAACTGTAAGTCAAAGGAAAAACAAATACAGTGGAGTTAACACTCTTGAGTCTTATCCCTGTCAAAGGAGAAGAGAAGAAGAAATGACTGTTGCTGTTTCCAGTTTTCCTTTCTTTATCCCTTCCAGGGATATCTTTAAGTGTGCCAGTAGCATATAGCCTGGAAACAACAAAAATTCATAGGTCCAGACTGAAAGTCTATTTACTTTGCAAAATGTTAGCAATATCTGCTACCTGGAAAACAAACATCAGTAATGTAAGGATTTTTGATTGTTGCCTTATCAAAGTCCTGTAACCATTTAATACCGCTTTTATTTTAAACATAGCTTCACAATGAATCTGCTATTTGAGAGACAGACTGTAACTCAAGGGGAAAATGGCAGTCAGTTATTGTATGTAATGATAGAGCAGTGCTCTGCTTAGCCTGAGCCCGGGCCGTTATGGTCATCACTACCTTTGCATTGCACTGATGTTCACAGGAAATGTGGGAGGGTATTCAGCCCACTACAGACTGTGGTTCATCATATTTAGACAGAGAGACTAACAGCATTGCTTTTGCATAACAGGATAAGTTCAAGGGTGATATTGCGAATGAAGAAATCAGAGAAACTCTTGTCATTGTCATGGGAGCACTCATCAGAAAGCTGTGTGACAGAGAAGGCTGCAAGCTTCCAGTGAGTATCTGTTGTTCCCTGCTGGCCAAATTTTGGTCTGCAACACACGTGAATGATCCCTGCTGGTGTTACTGGGGGAGGATGAGAGACACTGGGAGCATGTTGCCCTGTGTTTTAAAATAAGCACATAAACTCCTATGTTTGACAGAGAGAGGAATTTTTTTAAAAAATAATGACATCTACTTTGTCAGCATTAGGCTTTAATCTGGTGTCTTCCCATTTCTGTGGATTTCTTCCAGTTTGCCCTTGTTTGACAGGACTTTTCCTCACTGCCTAGTCTGTCAGCAGAAGCAGTACTTTTGCTTACTTGTCCAAAAGCTTTGCATGTCCTCAGAGAAGCACTGGTGAACTCAGGATCTATTTAATATCTGCAATCACCTTAGGTTATTTCAGCTCTGTAGAGAGAATTCATTGGTTCAAGTACTCAACTCTGCCCAAACATGCATGGAACAACCCAGGAGGAAGGCTGTCACCTTGACCATGGTGACAGAATAGGTGCTGGTGATAGAGGATGAGGAGGATCAGCCAAGGCACTGCAGCCTGCTGGACCTGTGCTGTTCAGGATTGCAGCACACTGCTGAAAAGACACAGAGTACCTCAATGGCCCTTAGGAATCCTTTATTCCTTCCCCTGTTAATTGTCAAGCACTCTTATAACATTATGTTATGAAGCACTAAAGAACACTTCCCTTGTCTTTGTTTGTGGGGACGTGTTGGCCCACAATAAGACCTGTGACCCTGAATCAGGGCAGGAGCAGCTAGCAAATGATAAATCTATGGACCAGGTGTGACTGTAGCTGTAGCCACTTTGGTTATGCTTGAAGGAAGCCATCAACATACAGTTTACAAATGACACCTTTGCTAACCCAGTGCAATGATGCTTTGAAAAAACTCTGCTAGAACCCAGCCCTGCCCTCCTACTTCAGCAAGGGAAAAAGGTAGGCTTATGATCACCATTTAAACATGCTGTTGATTTTCTTTAGGCTGTTGTGGAAGCCAAAAGGCTGATTCTAAGTCGACTGGAGAAGGCTAAGAAAGATGACAATGTGAGGATGTACCTGCTGGCACTGAAGAATGCACTCCTTCCTGAAGCAATTCCACTGCTTCTGAAGTACACCGAGTCAGAAGAAGGGCCCAACAGCAATGTTGCTGCCACTGCCTTACAGAGATATGATCCTTCTTTTCTCACCAAGGAGGTAAGAAAATATACTGCCCAAGAAAAGAAGTGCAAGAGACTGTATTAAACATGAAGTATAAATTAACAGAGTTCATTTGTCAGTCCCACCCTTTTTAAAGATGCCCCATGGATGGTTTTTCTACCTCCAGGAAATTATTATATGCACTTCAGTTCCAGCCAGAAAACTCTATACCTTCCTGCTTGCCAAATCCCAGCTCCCAGTCTGCCAGTGCTAGTCAGCCTTTGGCTCCAGAGTCACACACAGCCATTGAAGGTGGCAGGCAGTCTGCAAGGAAAACTGGGCTCCCTTCACAAGAGCACTGCCTTCTCTGTGATGTACAGGAGACGTTAGGAACACTTGAGCACCTGCGTAACCCCTGTTCTTCCTTGTGCTTTCACATAGCCAGGGAGAATGAATGAAGTAAGAGAAGGGTAAATAGCTGCATCTTACCTTGCAGCCTCCGAGAGTAAGAGAAGACATACAAAATAGCGGAACATGAGGTCCTGCCTCTGCTGCGTTACCCTGCATCCCATTTCATACCTGCTGCTGGCAGCTGTGACTGAGGTTGCTGCTCTGCAGTGAACATGCTGAAGGCTGTTCTGTCGGTGGGGGGTTACATGGCTCTCCATGGACTTACCTGTTAACAAAGATGTGTCACAACCTTCTCAGGGATGTGAGGCCACCACAGGCACTATCTAGAAAATTAAAATCGCAAGATTCTTGATTTTTATATTGTACATATTCCCTTAACAATCAAGGAAATCTCTCAGTCTTACCATGGCCACATTACTTCGATCTTAGTGCTCCTGCTTATTTAGAGCTCTGCTGTGAAAATCATTGCGAAAGGCTGTATTTGGACTGTGACTGAGAGAACATAACAGATGCCGCACTTGCCCATGCGGTCGCTGAGCTATACATGTCTCATACATTCCAAAAGGACCACGAAAAACAGGGTGCTGAAAATATATCCTTATATATTAGCCTTAGCAATGGAACTAGCTTAAGCTGATACTATAAAAGAGGTCCCAATCTATACTTTTCCCAGTCATCTGTGTGAGCACTGACTGAATAATCTGTTTCCTGAGCAGGTGAGGGAAACAATGAACAGGATATACCACCAGAATCATAAAGTCCACGAAAAGACAGTGCGAACCACTGCAGCTGCTATCATCTTAAACAGTAACCCATCCTACATGGAAGTGAAAAACATCCTGCTCTCCATTGGTGAACTGCCTCTGGAAATGAACAAGTACATGCTCTCCATGATCCAAGATATAATTAACTTTGAAATGCCTTCAAGGTACATTAAGTTCAGTATAAATAAATACAGCTTATCCTTACTTCTTTGCAGAAACACGAAGAACACACAGGTTCTCATTAATTACTGCCATAAAATTTAAGAATATAAAAGGATGCCTGATTTTTGTGTCACTTTCACGTATTGACATTTCAGAATAGATCTCTGCATTTCGATTACATTCATTTAATAGCTGTTCACATTTTCAGAGGTACAAATAAGAATTGGGCGTCTAACTTTTATTACTGTAAGAAATGTCATCTGTTGGTCTTAATTTTGTCAGTGGGGCCCTTGCTTTTATACGTTATGAACCAGAGAACCAGAAAAATTTTAAACATCACAGCACTAGAATGAAAATAAATCCAAATATGTCTTCTTCTCAACACTATTAATTTTCAAGCAAGACCTCTGCTTACCTTTCTACCTATGACCGCAGGGAGTAGCTGAAATTGGAAAAGAGACTCTGGGTTAGGGCAGATTTTTAGTGGGAAAATGTGAGAGTTTTGAAGACCCTTTTTCCTACTGGGAAATTCACCCTCTCTCAAATTTGATACTTCTACAGAACAGTAATACATTTCTTACCATAATATTTTTGTGTCTCTGTTTTTGTTTGCTTGTTTGTTTTGAAATACCATAGCAAAATAGTTCGGCAAGTTCTGAAGGACATGCGTGCTCATAACTATGATCGCTTCTCGAAGACAGGCTCTTCCTCTGCCTACTCTGGCTATATTACACGTATGTAACCATGAAACCGCCTTTTAACCCTGTTTGTATTCCCAAACATTTGATTAATCCACTAGTTTAGTCACAGGTACCTTCTTTCTTTTTTGATCAAGGTGGTCCTGATGTGTCAGCCACGTACAGCCTTGACATCCTCTATTCAGGCTCTGGCATTTTAAGGAGAAGTAACATGAACATCCATGTTTTTGACAGAAATGCTGAACTTCATGCCAGCCAGGTAACTGCCACACTGTACATAAAAACTAAGCCACTATGTGGCCCTCTTCTTATAGCTTCTAAATCAATTCAGCTAATGCTTAAAACCATAAAGGTTGCTGCACGGGGCAGAGAACAGGCCAATAACAGGGGAAAAAGAAACCCACAACAGCCAACAAGGCACATGTTTGCCCTAACCAAAAGACAGGTGTTTTGTTCTGTTTCATATGTCAAGTTCTGTCTCTGGTTAAAGCCTATACTGTTTATCTGATGTAATAAGTAAAAGCTTTGTGAGTCTGTAAAATCAAGTCCTGTGGTTTGTGTATAACATAGAATGGAAATACAAGGAGTAGATCAAACGGACAAATCAAAGAGATTTAAATGAGATGCCTCTGTTTTGGCCTTTTCTTAATGTTGGCAACCACCTTCAATATTAGAGTCCTCCAAAATTTCTGCAGGACAAAAATTATGCAGTGGAACATCTTTGGGTTTTCTTCCCAAATGTCTGTGGAAAATAGTCATATGAATAAAGGAAAATTTGTATGAAAGAAAAATAGGCTCGGGATTGTGAACTGCATGTGGGCAAATACTGCCTGCATCTAAAGAGAAAAAACATGCTGTGAGATTATTTTATTTTCCATTTTTCTAGCTGCTTTACTTAAGTTCCCACATTCTTTTTCATAAATTAGAGTTAGACTCTTAGACATTAAGAAAATATGTAGGGTTATTAACAGCCTGGTTCAGGCAGAGTTTTTTCATTGATTCTGTATCACTGTTGCTTCTTAGGTGGTGCTTGAAGCCCAAGGTCTAGAGTCCATAATAGCTGCAACTCCTGATGAAGGCGAAGAAAACCTGGACTCCTTTGCTGGCATGTCAGCCATTCTGTTTGATGTCCAACTCAGGCCAGTTACATTTTTCCAAGGGTACGGTGATTTAATGTCTAAAATGTTCTCAGCAACTGGAGACCTCATTAACGTGGTGAAAGGACTTATCCTCCTGACAGATTACTCACAGGTACTAATAGCGCACTCTTTGCTTCTTTTTCTGTCTTTTAAGCACAGATGCTGCCTCCCCCACACTTATTGTAGGACATCTTATTTTCCCTCTTTTCAATGCTGGTAAACCTGATCAATGCTACACAGGCTTCTCTTACTATGGGAGCAATAGAAAAGTCACAGGTATTAAACAATAGAATGAAATGACATGAAAAGCAATCCAGAACAAAGGTGAGAACACATATGATTCTAGAAAACAAAGTAACACTGAATATAAGCAAATCCAACTGAGTTTCCTGTAGAAAACTCGTACTGCTATCAGCTATCGCCTCCCCTCCTACAGTTTCTTGAAGTACAGTATTGTCCTACATGACCACCTAAATTTTCCTCTTCACGAGTTGTCCAGAGACCTTATGTCCAATTAGGCAATAACTGTCAGGTAGTGAATGAAGGAATCACTGGTACTCAAACTTTCCCAGAGAACTAACCTTCAAAGAACAATGCTAAGAGGTCCAAATCCCAAATGCTTATTGCTAGGCAAACCCAGGAATTAAAATGAGGATTACACAGTTTTTATGCAACTGTTGCCCCAAATGGTCTGTTAATTTAATGCTTAAATATAGGCTCATATACAAATATAACCGGCTACATAATCTATTATTGGAGGACTGAAAACCTAGACATCTCTCTGAAAGCGCAGGGCCAGCATTTGGTTTGATATTTTTGTTCTTCCCAAGCAGGGATCTCCTTAGAACTTTGGATTTAACAGCAGCACTCAGCACATGAAACATCTGCAGGCTTGAATTTTACTTTTTACTCTCCCCATTTAATTCTTGGCAAAAGAAAATGCCAAAAGCAAATGATGAGAAAATCCACTGTGTTCGAAATTACACAGAAACACCCCCTACACATGACAGCTGTCCCCATCCTGAACCCAGCTCAGCCCCTTTATAATGGTATTATAAGCCTAGAGGGCTTCCCATGTAGTGCACAAATTGGCAAACTGAAGCTCATTCCAACAATGCTTTACAGTTCACACACAGATTATGGGCAAAAACTTTACCATGACCTATTTAACAAACAGACTGCAGAGGTGAGAAAGATAATCATGTCTAGTCCTGAGCATATGAGTGTGGTGTTTACAGAACTAAATATTTCCAACTGCTGCGTGTGCACCCAGCTCCAGGTTTTGGAGAACCTCTCAAAAGTCTGGGGCTCACCAGGGCTGGTACTGTGTGCCATTTTTAACAATATCAAGGCATAACATTTTCAGTCAGTCACTGACTCTCTGGAAGCTGGGGCAGCATTGTGATGAGATGAGATCCCACCCTGCTTTTCCTCTTGGGTTGCCACTAGCACAGTTGCTACCTATGCTCTTTGGGGCTCAAGCAGTGGACACAACCAAAAGTGTGTGTTCACAACCAAAAAGACACTTTTTCTTACCTCTACACCCCACAAAGGCAAAAAAAAATGTTTAAAGCGCTGTTGAACAGAGCTTCAGGCTGAGCTGTGTTCTAAACACAGCACATCTTTCTAAGAATGGTTTTACAGCCATGTTCCAGGTCAGCAGCAACATCAGCATGGTTTGGGCACTTCCACATAAGCCAGTTAAGCTTCATTAGGAATGCTTTCACCTGTCGAGTTCTTGAACTGTGATTACAACTGTACCAGGAAACACTGTCAGAATGGAAGTGTGAATGGCATAACACTGGAACTGAGGAAAAACAGTCCAAGAGAGCCATAATTAATCTAGCTGCCTGATAGCTGGGTACTACCGCCCCTTTCCCTGGCCAGCATTGACAGAGCTTGCTCATAACATAAGCCCCTTTACAAAGTTATACTGTAGACAACCAAGACAAACGTGGATTTATCTTCTTTCAAAAAGAAACAGAGCTCATTCTATGATAGATACCAAAACTCAATGTGCCACAGCTGGCCACAGTGTGATCAGCATGACTTCAGAACAGGCGAAAAACAAACATAAGATACAGGCAGTGCAGTTGCGATCAAACATCAAAAGGACGGCATGGAAGCCAAGACTGGAACTTAAAAATGGGGCAATTGAATTGTCAGAAAAGAACTTAAGTAATATTTGAGTTGCAATTTTTGCATTGGTGCAGCCTGATTTTGAGAAAAGTGATTCTTAAATATTAGAAAAGTACTGCTCCCTATTGCTGTTTGTAAGGATCATTTTGCACAGAAAGACCAAAACTGAATTGTACTCAAAGTGCTGTCAAATCTACCAAATAACTGCCCCTCTGGAAAATAGCTTCCTTTCATTAACTTCACAACCGCAGTAATCACAGTAGGCACATTTTGGAGAGGTGATTTCCGAGTTAATAATATTGCTTCTAAAGCTTACGTTCCCACCCACCATGTGTAACATCTTTTCTGACATAACTCCACAAACTGAAATCAGAGTGTATTTTACAGCCATTTCCAGTTCTCACAGTGTTGTTTGAGGGCTAAGAATAACCGTCCAGAAGTTATAATTCCTGCTATAAATTAAACAGCTCTCATAAAACTCGTTTTAAGACTCCTAAGTCACCTGCATTAAAGTTCAGTAGTGTTACTATTTCTCCTAGGCAACGCACCTGCCAGAAGCACAGAGGAATTAAATACTGTATTAATAGTTCAGAGAAACCATTTGAAAGCCAGACCCCAGTGGAAGATAGCCAGTTCCCAAAGAAGTGCCTGTTTCAGCCATCTCTGCATTGCATTACAGTAGCACTGTCAGCACAGTACATAAACTTTTTTGTATGGAAATATAGCACATTTCAGCATTTTAAACAGCAACAAGCTACCGATTCTGATCTTTCGGATCACATTTTCCACTGGAAATGACATACAAAGCTTAAAATAGAAAGGGAAAGGAAAATACTGCTCCTGAGGAGGCTGGGTCCCTGTGATTTACACCTCCCATCAGCCTGGATTGGATTTGCACATGAGGCAAAGGACAGGACTGAGCTCTAAATAAGGAAATAGATGAGCTAGTAAATCACACAAGTGCTCCTCAGCTTCTCTGCTGGTTTCAGTGACAAACCTGACTTAATTCTAGGTAGCCTTTAAAGCCTTAAACTGTGCAGCCACTGCAAACCAAGCCTACTCTAACATTGTGAGGTGCAATTTGACAATGGATCTAAAAATATCTGCTCCCCTGGTTGTGTGTACATGTCTCTGCCAGAATGTATACTGTTACCTCCTCTCCAATTAACAGCTACCCACCAATTCAGTCCCAATTAAAAGCAAAGTAAAATAAAGCTTTATCTCCACACCTAAACAGACCGACAAGGCAAGTATTCCTTGCCCATTGCAGTCAGTAGAAAAACTCCCTTTGATTTCAGAAAGACCACAGTTCCAACCCATGATTTTGGCTTGGGTGAAAATAAGAAATCAGAGCACATTATGACCACACTTGCTGGGGGCGTGCTGGATTTATAAGCTACAGCCAGCCTGCTGTGTTCTAACATTAAATCTCAAGCCCACTTCAGCAGCAACTGACTGCCAAGTTGTTTCTGCCAAGGAGATTGTTTCAGAGATTGTTTATTTACCCTAAAAGGTGAAGTAACTATATACAGCCATCATAATTATTCAAGTCCTTGATTATGGCAGGAAAACTTTAAAGCTCTCAGTAAAAGCCTCCCCAAATGTTTCTCCTTGCTATAGCAATTAGGAAGCCAGACTGTCTCTGCTTGCTTCTTTCTTAAATCTTGGGACAGCATTAGCTAGAACCAGTGGGCTACTGAATAGCTAAGAAGAGAAGAGAGACTTCTAAGGTGCCTGGATATCAAAAATGAGGAGGAAATTGGGTGTTTACATGTTCTACAAATGCCTGCAGCATTACAAGTGCTGAGAATACCACAGGCACAGAAACCTGGGAGGAGGGAGAAAAGCAGCTGGGAGAAAGGGACGTGATCAAAATAAACTTGCTGTAAGCAAGGGACGTGATCAAAATAAACTTTTCCCAGATTAATGGTTCTTTTAAAACAGTGAATGAATCCACTAGTTCTTAGGGAAGCAGGACAATTATATAAAGTGAGTTAGTTTGCCAAGCTGAGTGAACCTGAAAATCTTGGCTGCGTGTCAAAACTTAAAAGTAATGAGCTGCCATGGCCCTGAGCTGTATTATCACTTCCGAAACAGACTCCATGTGATGTGTCTCCGCTCCAGCCATAGAGGTTTCAAGAAGCCATGAGCACACTTGATGGCTGATGAAAAATACATTAAATGCAAATTCACAGTGGCAATTAAGGTGCATAAACTTATGGGTTTGGCCACCCAGCCACTGAAGACATAATTCCTGCCATACGGTGGGTTCAGAACCACTACACAGTGCACGATTGCTTGTAGCACTTTGCATCCTACTGCCAGTATGGGGCTTCCTTCAGGTGTGCTGAAAAAGTCACACCGTGCTCGCCGTTGCTGGGGCTCCAGCAAGGAGTTTAACCTGACTTCGCTGGACTGCCAGCAGAGCCTCTGTGAGGCTTGCATGGGAGCTCTTGGAGGCAGGGGCCATGATATTCCTTGCAGAAATTATGCCGGCTGGCACATAGTGAGGAGGGGAAGGATGCCAGGCACCTTGCCTAAGCTTCATCCCATTTTACTGGGAGCAAGGTATATCAGGGGTGCTTTGTCCACCCTTGCAGAAAATCCCTCTACTCCTTTTTGTTCCTGCAAAATGACAAGCGGCGCGATCGCAGTATAAAAGGGAGTAAGGAAACCACTGAGGTCTGCAGTCAGTAACAGGGGGATACCTGTGCTTTCTGATGGCTCTAGGAGATTCAGCTGCAGTCTGGGCCGAGGGCCAGCATGGAGTTCCTGGGCGGCCTGGCCATTGACATCTCAGGAGGGATGGAGTTCAGCCTGTGGTACAGGGAATCCAAAACCAACGTCAAGAACCGGTGAGATACTCCCAGCGTGCGCGTTATAGCTGTAGAGAGCTCAGGCTCCTGAGCCCTGGTAGTCCCAATGAGAAGAATTTTAAATATAAAAGACCTTGCAGATGAGTTAAAATTAAATAACAGTTACGTGCATGGGAGAACATTTGTACTTCTTTCCACCCGGGTAATACCGGTTCCCACTGGTCTCACCTGAATTTATATACCTTTAACTGAAGAAGAGGCTCCTTTGAGGGCAGTTTTTATCTATGGATGGTAGGACTGTTTGCAATTTATTTTCCTCTTAATGTGTTTTGAATTAATTGTAATGCCTGAATTTATTTGCAGGGTAGCCATGTTTATAGCTGGTAACACCGAGGTGGATTCCTTCTTTGTAAAATCTGGTATGGAAACTACTTTGGAAATAGAAACGACGTTAGACTTCATCTCCACGGTGCAGTTTTCACAGTACCCATTTTTAGTCTGTATGCAGATGGACAGAGTCGAGTATCCGTTCAGGTGAGAACTAAGAGCACACAATTTCTGAGGTGTCCTTCCAGCCAGCTGCCTAATCTGGAACTTTGTGTGTTCACAGCCATGAGAGATTAACAACAGAGGCCAAATTTCAGCCTAACACAGTCGGGTGCAGTGTAGGCTGTTACACACACCAACCTCTCTGCTAACCCGTTTTTCCCTGCCCCTCACCCGAGATTCAGAAATGACCTTTTTGAAGATCGCAACTTGCCCTGAATGTGCACTTTCATCCAATTTTCTCATTGGGTTTTGCAAGTAAACTAACTGAAGTGGCAGGACACTGGTCCCCTCGCGTACGATCACTTCTGGTGGTGACCTGAAACTTTGCCAGCAGTAGTTCTCCGTCACACTGTTGAGGGAGGCATTGCATAGCCATGAACTAGCTGAAGTGGAAAGTTTTCTTCATCATCTGCTATTTACTAGTGTCAGCAAAAGTACCTGTTGTGTTAAGCTTTTGCAACCGTCATGTTCTATCGTATTTTATTAAGGCACCAACTTTCCTGAAAGCTAAACAACTGCACAGTAAGGTAGAAAAAAGACACTTTCCAGTAGCCAAAGACTAGTAATTGCATTGCCATGTGAGAAGCTGGGTTACTACTCCTTCCTAATCCCTATTTGCCAAGAGCTAAGGGAGGTAACGTTAGCAGAGCCTGTGCCAGATTTCCATTCATGCTTTTCTGATCCAAAAGATGGCAAGCCTGAGAGGAATTAAAGAACTCAAGGATCTCCAGAAAATCCTAAGCAGACAGTGTCTGTTATTCTGCAGATACTAAAACGACTTCTGATTATACCTAATAATTGTGGAAGTGTAAGCTTGTCTGCATGTGAAGTATTTATCTCTAGCCTCACCTACAGGGTACAGATTTTGCATAAGTTTGCTAATCGCAGACCACCACGTTGTGTCTTCACAGGCATTCCATGACTAAGTACGAAAGTCTACCATCCGGCAGACGGTACACCGCAAAGAGAGGGAAAGCGGAACTGGTGGCGGGTAACGAATTCCCTCTCCATCAAGAAAACTCCAACATGTGCAGGAAGGTTTTCGGCACAAAGTCTGATTCCTCCAGCAACTGGTTCTGAAGTGAGCACCTGAGCCTTTGCTTTCCTGAATTGATGGCTCCCTCAATGACTTAGGCTTGTACGTACCGTACTAACTTGGAGCTTGATCTTGCACTACTGTAGTCAATGGGAAATTTGCCGTTGATTTCAACAGGCCAGGATCAAACTCCCAGTGCGTGCACAGTGTTTACATATTAACCTATATTTAAGACTTTTGTAAAAAAAAAAACCACAGATAAGGCAAATAAAGAACAATTTGGTGGTATTCCATGCACTCCCTTAAGGGCGGTGCTGGTTCTTTATTTTTACTTTTTCATGCCAAAAGCAAAAAGAATCCCTCATTTTTCTTTCTTGGGGAATACAGAAGTCCATGTTTTTGACATGCAGTGAGAACAATTATCATGTATAAAGAATGATTATTTATGAATATATTTTAAAGTATTTAGGTGGTTTAGGCCTATGACCAATCCTCATTCAAACATTCAAGTACGAATAACATCTAAATGGGACCACAAATTCCTGCTTACTCATTATTGCCTGTTTACAAAAAAGGTTTTATTTTGCATGATTTTAAAGGATTTTCCCTTTTTTTAAGCAGTCAGAGCTTGACTGTTATTATTATTTATCTTTTGGGGTTTTTTATTAACTGTTATAGTTAAATACAATTGATTTAAAATGTGGGGTAACATTTCCAGAAGTACTTACAGTTGTCTTAATTCTGTTGACAGTGAAATCAATGGTATCATTTCTGTAGTTATCACCAGGATCAGAGTTAAACCAACACTGGTTGCTCTTCAGTGTTGCCTCCTGAAAATTTGTGTCCCCGTCTGTAATCAAGGCAGGTATATTTCAAAAAATGAGCAACCATTAAGGCAAATCTGAACCAAGATGAAGGAAAAGGTCCTGAAAGAAATCCATTTTGAATGCACAGTCTAGCAAAGCCTGTGCAGAGCCAGACCATTTTTTTCTAGGTAAGTTAGGCTCTTATTACAATGCAACAAAGTAATCACTACTCATACAAGTCCTCTGATTAAAATTACTTATACCTTTTTTGCTTGTTCAAGCAGTGCCTTCATAGGACCTGTGTAAAAAAAACCAAAACCATTTTACATTTACAACAGCACTGCAGATTAAGAAAAAATATACTTCATCCCAGCTCAGCTGATCTCTGATATGATCCATCTGATTTAATTTTTATAGGACAAGGTGGGTGAGTGCTGGTCACAAAAAAAAGTAAAATAAAAAGCCAGGAACAATTGTTTTTCAAAAAAAAAAACAAAACCAGGCAGAAAAACTCGTAGATTGTCATGAAAAAATGTATTACAAGAATAAAAAAAATTTCCAAATTGTGTTGTAAAATAACAAGAGTGCAGAAATCTGCAAAAATCAAACTATCAATGGGATGAAACGGTCTGCTTGTTGTCTTTCCTGAAAATGCTGACACACTTCTAGTCAAAGCATAAATAAACCAGGTAAAAACACAGTGTGAAAAAATTGTTTTGTTTTCAGTCTTGGCTTTTGTTTGTTACCGTCTGGGTTGGGAAAGCCCCTCTTTGGGGAAGGAATGGTGTTGATAGGGGCAAGAGGGAGCATTTACTTCATCACTGCAATAACGTAGGTTGGGCACCCACTTGTCCTGGGCTCCCCCCTTGTCAGGAGGGAGAGGTATCTCCAGAGTGTGGCGTGGACCCCAAGCAGGATGCACCTCGCGCCGGAGGTGCCTGCCCAAATCCCCTGCCCAGAGGAGAGGCAAGATGTAGGTGCCCCTCTTCAGTGTCGGCACTGACCAGAAATGAGTTAAGGCCAAAGCGATACCAATGCTGCTGGCAGCGACACCACTGTGTAAAATAACATGGCCAGCGCTGCCAGCAAACCGGCTCTTGGTCCTCAGCCTTGAATGCCCTCTTTCACTCCTCTGCTTAAGATTTTATGCAACACCCCATCCCCAGGCATTCCCCCCCTCAACGAGGGGCAGTTTCTCCTTCCTCCCTTCCAAACCTCCCCTCCTCCTTTCAGCAAGGCTCCACAAAGCTGTCTCTTCCCCTCAATATCCACCCTCGAAGTCTACATCCTCTATTTTGTAGGCACTGTTTGATACCTCCACTACTGTTTCAGGAACTGAAATGGGAAGACAAGCTTTTACATTTGTTATTACTACTTGCTACTTGTGTCATGTAAAACAAAGATAAGATCAGAGCTACATATTTGCACACCTAGAACGAGGCAGTCTCCTCCTGCAGACATCTGACACCCTAAGTATAGGAGGTGGACAAAGAGTGGCACAAAGAAATTGCTATCATCACTATTTTGCTTCTAGAGAATTGAGATATCAGCAGATGACGACCTCAACCCCACATCCTAATTTGCATTGACAGTCTGCCAGGCTCACAACCATGAAGTCTGCCATGACTTCACAACCCAAAATCGGAAGAAAAAGGTTCTAGATAATGCAGTTCATAGCTGTATGACCTGTGTCTGATATCAGCAATCCTCTGCAAGGCTTACCCCCTCTCAAATTTATCAAACCTAAAACCTTCTGAATGTGTGCCTGTAAAACGGGGCCCTTTGGCGCATGAAAATAATGTAACATTGGTGCTTGCTTTTAAAAAAGCATAACATAAAATATTTTCAGATTACGAAAGATAATCCGGCTATTGCCAAGCATCTGGCCAACGACACCAGGTCTGCTTCTCTTTCACATGAAACGCACAGGTCTGTCTCTAACATCAAGTCTCCCCGAGATACTGACCTGTGTGTTTTGCTTTTTTATTTACTCATCAAGCCCTGGCACAGCTTGTTGAGGAAAATCATGTGCCCATCTGCACTGTCGAAAACCGGTCTTTCAGAACGGGACAACCAGGCTGTAAGGGAGATTCTGGGGCTTCCACAGCTTTGACTACATCCCTTGAACCTGAATCAAACAGAGCCTCTGAGGCCCACATGGCTCCTTCAGAAGCGATACGTGTCCTCGTGGATCCCCCCCGGTATGGCAGCAATACACTTGCTTCTGAAGCTATCTGACCCTAACAGCTGGACATAATGGGGATTCCAGAAGGGGTTTAGTCCAACAGCTGGGTAATGGAAGGCTGCGGCTTCCTTATGTGGGCTCCATAGCTACGGAAACAACAGAACTGACAATCTTCTAAAAATAAGGTGAAATTAATACATCGCTTAAGCCTGCATTTGAAGTGAAAACACACTTAGGGTTACAACCAAAGCAAACACTGTGCGCGTTTATCAAATCAGTGGGGGTTAATCACAAATACACACCATGCATCTTTAATAATGGCTACTACGCATACTTTTGAATAATCAGCAATGGTAGCAATTAAACAATATTTCATACATGAAGATTAGAGAAGCAAACAAATGCGCAGTACTTTCTAATTGGAAGCCTCAGAAAGAACAGCGCAATGATAATCCAGCTAGGTCCAAAAAGCAACCCACTTGCAAAAGAGATTTTGAAACTTTCCCCTTAAACTTTCAAGGCGTGCTAATTTTTAGAGTGTTTTTCATATACTCTTCAAAAAGTATTCAAATTCCAGGATTCAGTTTCTCACTCCACTCCCAAACATATTCTGGTGCAGAAAGCACAGGGGAATATAAAGATTGATGGTCTGGAAGGCAGACCTCCTCAGGAGGTTATGAATTAAACCATCAGTGCAGTACAGGTTAGCAATATGGGGACTAAACATCATTATTTTTGTAACACCTGAGGGTAAATAACTGCTGGTGAAATACATTCTTTCCTACCAATAACAGAAACCAACCAGAGCCGCGTGGGTGTAAATCAGCGTGATCTCAGAACAGCCTGCGGTCATGCTGACAGCGCCTTCCTTTCCCTTTGTCCGCGGGGACAAGATTGTAATTTTAATTACTTTACTTTTAATAAAATTAATTGATACTTGGTGAAAGGTGCTAGGGTTAACACACGTGCAACAATCTGTAAAATACTTATCCCAGCTTTCCAACGCATGAAGGTTATGTATAAAGTCAACTCTAACTTACTGACAGCGTCTGGTAGAGAATTTGTCTGGTTACACAGCAGTCCTTAAGTATGGGTAGGTTTTAGGAGTTACAAGCCCGCATAACACATGCTGCCATTGTACCTTAGAACACAGGAGGATTCGTTAAAAATAGCAAAACAAACAGGTCCTGGTTGAGCAAGGATTTTAACATTTTCAGCTTGAACCGCGTGCCTTGTCCAGCAGAGGTCAACAGAAAGCAGGGCAGTGGCAGAGCCGGGCTGGCAGGCACCAGTCTGCAGCCACAGGTTCGGATTTGGTAACTACGTGATAGGTACCTCAGAAATGAAACAGCTGGATAGACGAGGGATACCGGTAGGGTTTGGCACGCGAATTACTTGCTCTCAATACTGACAATCCAAGATGACAGCAATTGCAAAATAGGTGCTTTAAAATTATTATCATTATCATTGAAGTGCCTTGTTTTATCCCAGATAGCTTGCTCAGATCTGACATCAGGGGATCATCTGCTTCCCATTTTGCATTGTTCTGGCTCCTCCTGTCAAAAAGTGCTGCATTTCTACCTTCTGGTCTCATCATTCCTACCAGTGATGTTTCAAAGACTATTTAGAAACACTTACAATTTTCTCCTCCTATCCTTGAGAATCCCAGAAATGGTTTACTTGACTTTTCAGATTACTTTAAGGTATCATAAGAAACTCTCACTTTAGTTCCAGCGGAGTTTTGTAGTGTAAGGCACATTGCTGTTGGGCAAATACTGGCTGCAAGACCGGGTCCCTTAGGGAAAGCTTAGAGTTCATGTCTCTCAGCATATTTACTTTTGACCTCTCTTTTGTAGAGGCTTCAGCTTAAAAATACCCATCTATCCTGAGACACCAGCCGTGCTGTGAAGAGCTCGTTACAGACGTCCGCTGAAATCAGGCTCCAGGAGCTCTCTTTGGAGAAAAATAAAGGAGCAGTTCCCAAATTTTCATGTTGACAACCCCAGGTCCCTTTGCAATTTCCGACTCCTCTAGTTTGAACAAAGTGATCTTCTCTCCGCTCTACACACGCACTGTTAATTTGGTTCTGTTTTGGTCATCCTTTGATCTCCTGCGGTCACCCAGCTTGCTGATGTTGAGCTAAGCCTGCGTGGCTGCACCCTCCCCAGTTCATTCCCCCCTTTTCCCAATTCTTCCTTTCAACATCTATTCTCACTCCTCTCTTAAGTCTTTTGGGTCTGCCAATGAATCCAGTTGTATCTCTGTATAGGAATCACTAACTATACATTGGCAGTGAAATCACTGATGACATCTATCCTAAATGCAATGCTAAGGTACAAATTTCAAAGAATCCAGAAAAAAAGAGAGAATGAGACAAACACCAAACCACTGTTTTACCAGTAAACTTGTGCTTCCAGCAAGGTAGGAAGACTGTGTAGCCATGCCTTGGAATGATAAAATGCACAGTAGATGTCTTTATACTGTACTGCTTGCAGATAAATAATGAGGTGGGAATCTCTTTTCCTTTAAGCATCTAGGGCATGTGATTAAAGGGAAGATCATGTTAATGTGCCCCTTACATACTAAAACTGAGAACTGAGTCTTCTTTTAAACTGCAGAACTGATCTTTTAGTTTTCAGGTCCATTTTGTGATTTTTTGGTGTTTGACTCGTGCTTTCTTAAACATTTGGACTTAACATCAGAAAGCTACTCAATCTCCATTAGAGTAGAAGGAACACATGAAAGCAGCAAAAGGCTTTTTCCTGGCAATAATTCAAGCAGTACTGCTATCCACTAATAAAGTGATTCTATTTTTGATTGTATCACAATATTAGACAATGAAAATAACATAGGAAATGAGCAGAAAAAAAGTTATTCACCCCACTAATTTCTCTCTCTGAACCCATTACAACCCAGAAAAATGCAGTTCTTTGGATACCCAAACCCACATACCCGTCAAAGTTAGTCCACTGAAACTGGGGACTTATTTTTTCATTTAAGTTATACCTGGGGAAAAAAAATAACCAAAGAGAGTCAAATGAAGCAATGCCCCCAGCTTCCCTTTGTCCTAAGAGGGCAGAACGAACAGTGAGATCAGGTCAGAAAGAGACAACACTGGGACAAACTTGGGGAGACTCTGACTGCGGGCTTTTGGATCTGCTCTCCAGTGAAATCTTTTCTTCTCTTACTGTCTACACGTTGAACCAAGTAATGCCTCTGTTGTCACTTGTTCTGTACAACAGCAAAGGTAACTTCACAAAAATACAACCAAGCAGGGAGCTGCAGGCTTACTTGCAGTGTGTCTTTTACTGAAAAATACATTTTATTTATCATAACCTTCAAAAAAAAAAAAAACCAAAAAACAAAAACCCCAACATAATACAAATGCTAACTCATTCAGTTACAAACTTTGGTACTCAGCGGTTTCAGGAAGTCCGTTCTCGCGTGGTCGTGACGTACTGAAGCGTTCCCGACGTGCAACGCGCTGCTAGTGCAACTCTCAGAGCGACTCTGTTGTCCTTCAGTCGAGGCTCACGGCATCCTGCAGCGGGATCACTTTGGGCTTTGGCTATGCACTTGCCACAGTGTCGTCTACCTTGAGAGCAGCTCAGAGAGTCCATTTTTCTCCAGTTATGTATCTTCTTTTTTTGATTTTATTCCCCCACAGGCAACAATCATCAGCACAATGCGTTCATGGCATTTTCCCCTTTGCCTTATAGCCCACCGCTCTCTCATCAGACATACCACCCACATTCTCGTATCAATCGTTATCCTTACTTCACATTTGCACTTTTAAATATCTTTACACTGATAACCCACCCCCTTAAAAAGGGGCGGAAAAGAAAAGAGGGGAAAAAAGAAGGAAAAAAAAACAGAAAAGGGAAAAAACACAAGCGTTTTTAAAGTACTGTATGTGTTCTCAGGTAGCCACAAGTTAATGGTAATTTATAAGCATCAGGAATGACACTTTGGCCATCAACACTAGAGAGTAAAGGCAGCTTTGAATGCAGACAAGAAAAAAAAAAAAAGAAACCACACAACCCATAAATACATTTTAAATCATTCATCAAGTGAATCACCAAGGATTAAATTTAACTGAGTGAAACCGACCCTGCTGCAAAAGACCAGAACAACAATTGTGCATCACTCCAGTCCCGCTCAAACTTTTAACAGGACCCTGACTGAAAAAGCGCGGAAGCGGCTGGCCGGCTGTTGCAGAGCCCGAACCCTGATGGCAGGGCTGGGAGGGAACCCGAGTGGTGCACAGGAGTTTGCCCTGCTTTGCACATGGGGTGAATTTCAGCTGTAACGTACTATGACTGCACCGTGAAACATATAATACTAGCAGCTTGTGAACCCTGACACGGAGGGCTTGACTCTAATCCAAGATATGTGGTTACACATCACCCCATCAGCTGGAGAAATTCACCGCTGGGTATACATGGAGGAGCACCATATTACCGTTTTTTTTTTTTCTGGCGACCTTTCACGGCGCTATCTGCTGGGTCCGGCTAGACTCAAGCCCAGACCTCCAGTTTTATATGTATAAAGGGAAGAACCCGAGACTTGGGTCTGCAAGGCACTCAGTGCTCCGGGCCAAGTTCAGCAAAGCGTTGTGTTGATGGGTAAAAAAAAAAAAGAGACTGCGCTTCCATGAAGCCCCCAGGAACCTGCTCAGATATTTTAAGTTAGAGACGCATGTGAAGGCTTTGCTGGACTGGATCTGTGAAGCTCAGTTCCTTGCAAAACTGACCCCTTGATGCAAACATGGAGTCTCTTTAGTAATAAACAAAATTAAGCAAACACTGTTTGACGTTAGAATTGACACATTCCCACATTCCACTGAAGAAATCTCCCCTGAGAAAAGAAATACCTGTTGGTATCGCCTCATTTCATTGCTTTCGTCTCCACAGGCAGTTAAAAAAAAACTGCAAAATTTTCCTCCAACAAATACATGTTGAAATCCTGGGCACTTTGTTTCCTACGCAACTTTTTCCTTTCAAGTACACCGGGTGAAACTGTAAACCCTGAGTTTGTGTGTGCAAACCTGTATCTTGTAAACTGTAACGTGAAACTTCGCTCCGAGCACCGATATAGGAAAAGATAGGACAAAACATTTTTCTACACGGATGCTAGTATTATAATGTACGTACCATACACAGGTATGTCACAGTGGATGATCTACTCTGGTATCTGCACTGTCCTGCAGTCCGAAGTACTGTTTTGTTTAACACCAATATTCTAGTCGTAACATCTACAGACTCATCAGCCGTGAAAACGGTGAAGAGGCATTCGTTTTCTTTAAGAGGCATTCAGCCTGAATCCCGGTAGGAAGTTAAAGCTTGTAACTGTAGACTGTACCACCGAAGAGCACGGGGATTAAGCTTACATGCTATATGCTCTAGTTGGGCACGCCAAGCTCTTTAAAAAGGGTTAGAATAGTATTTTTTCATTGGATTTCCACAACGATGAAGATAAATGAGCAGATCTGTGTTAAATCACTCACTATGTGTATACTTGCAGTGCATTTCATCCTGAGGGCAATTTCAACTTGTGCCTGTAAACAAATAAATTGCATTGGAAATACAATCTCACATGTATGGCTAAAGACAGTTGTAGCTGAGTTTTCTGTATCTTGAGAGTTACTCATGGAAATGAAAACCTGGGTTTTCTTTAAGAATGGGAGACCCTGAAAGTTCCTTAGCAGCAGGAAACCTTGAGAACAGGTGCAGGAAAATCCTGCCTGTGGATTTAAGTAATCCATAATGCTTAAGTACAGACTTTTGGGGTTTGCATTTAGATTTTAGATTTCCAACCTGTTACCTTGAGAAAGCCTTATGCTACATAATTTAGGACTGATCTTACATTTATTGGCTTCCCAGAGTGCTTCACTGAACTGAAATTCTGGGCAGGGAACACACTGTTGTAGTTTAGTTTCACTGTCGCGGCAACAATTCTCTTTTACTGAGACAAACTGGTTGCTCGCAACGAAATCATCAGTTTAAGCAAAGTTTGACATATGGGCATACATATCACTGCATTTTGAGTAATCTTATTTTATATTTCCTTGTTCAAAGGAGAATTATTTTCTTCACAAATACAGGTAGCGGGGATGTGGCCCTCAGATAAGCCTGTCAAACAACAGCTAAGGAAATGACTACATATTATTAGGGCTGTAACATTAAAAAACTCCTCTCACCGGGGAATCTCTAGGATTGTGTTCTCAGCAGTGTTGCAATTTAAGGAAGAAAAGACTGCAGTCTTAAAGAAAAGTAAATGCTGTCCTCTCCTTTAGAAGTGGGGCCTAAAAATATTACATCGATTTCTGGCTTTCCAGTATTTAAACGCTGTCATAATTAAGGCAACTTGTGGTGTTTAACGCAGCACAGAGGAGCAAATGAAGAACGAAAGCAATCAAATGTGTTTTCTGAAATGTACACAATCCGTTTTGAACCACGCCAGAAAACAAACACGAAAGATAACCTAAATACTACAGATCTCTCCATTTGCAATTCCAAGTGCAGAAGTACAGAGTACAAAACAGACATCTGATCACAAATCGTCCCCAAAGCCTATGGGGAGGACCCTCAGTTACTGCGAGGGGGGGAAAGCTGAGGGCTTTATTTTTGTTTTTGAAGGGTTGCAGGGCTGCACTGGATCATCACAACATGTTCCAGGGACCCAGCTGAAGCTGTGCGTCGATCTACACTGGAACACTGCTGCATTTGCACCCTGCGTTTTACAAACAGCTGTAGCGGCACTGCTGCCACCAGCACAGAGGCAACGCCTAAAGCCTGCACGTTGGCTCCAATATAAAGACAACTTGGCAGAAAATAATGAAGTAATTTAGCGTTGCTCACGTAATTAAATGTATGCATACTCCAAAACTAGGGGTATTTAGGAGAAACTTACACACTTGTTTTGTATGATGAGCAAAAAAACAAGAAAACTGTAGAAGCAGTTTTTAGGATGTATGTTTAGAGTTACCGAGTGTATTTCAGATTAAAGGAGCATGGTTCTTCTTCCTTATCCCTGAAAAAAAAAAACAAACAAACATAAGAACATCATTAATAAATGTAGATTCTTAGAAAGCTGCCACAACCGATTCTTAGGGAGCAATCTTAACTACTCCAGGGAAATGCACAGTATCTCCTTCATTGCCAAACTATTCTTGATACTAATTTCCTAAGCTAATGCCAAGAATCAGACAATAGTACCCAACTTTCTAAACCAAATCAGTGGTCGGGCAGCCTTATTTTTTGAGCAGAACTGACCCTTGCTGCTCGAAGTGTGGAACTTGCGCTGCCTTATGACCCCACAGCTCCTCACGGACTGGTCCTGGAGAGCCCCATGCACATGGGTGGAAAGAGGGCAAAGCGATCCATCTGGGATTTAAGTGATCCATCTGCTTAAGGTAACGACCTGAGCGCTCTGTCAAAACACAGCATCCAGCATGGCACATATAAGCAAAAGTGAAACAGCCCATAATCATGTGCTCCAAGATTCGTGGAGTTAAAGACTTACACACTGGCCCAGGAAAGCATCCCGGGCAGGAGTCAGTAAGCGCACACTTGACTTTCATCAGCATCAAGGTTAAGCACTATTTAAACATTTCCTCGGTGGCCATGGATTTGAACACAAGCTCATGTTTATTTCCATTCATAGACTGATTTACTAGATCAAGTGTTGAAGCCCTTTTAGTTCCTGGAATATTCCTGTATTTCCCACTGAAATTGGATGGGTGCTTCACTAAATTGTCAGCAAAGGCATCAGCATAAGTACATTCTATGTACTGCATATATCACTGTAGGTTGACTTTTTGACTTAATCATGTAGAATATACATTTTGCTGAATAGGGCACAACTAAAACAGAGTTTTAAAATATCAATTTATGAGCCTTTAAAAAAATAATTCATACATGCTATCCACACAAAATTACTTTTTAAAGGCAGGCATAGATTGTCTGGTAGCAGGTAGGAAGAAACACTTACAACTAATAAGTGTGTGTGCATACTTTGGGGACAGAACTGCTCCCATTTGAGTTAGCCCACTTTCACCACAAAAATAAATGTCCCGTGTATTGCTGTAACTATAAGGTGGCTTCACTTGAGGCACATGTTTGAACAGAGCAAGGAAAAATACCCTTCTAATATTGGCAGTACAATTTACTACAGTTACTTTCTACTTTGCTCATTTATTTACCTATCCCAAGGCAGAAACTCCCCAGAGTATAACGTGGGAATAGATACAAAAGTCAAAAGCACATTTCGGTCGTTCCGGCTGGGAGCGAGCTCCCTTCAGGCAGTCCGCTCGCTACAGGTCGGCGCTGTCTAGGTTCGCATGCAGGCAGATTGGCAAATTTACTAGAAATTAAAAGCAGCATCGGGTTTTTTTCTGTATGAAGTAAGAAGCAGGGCAGGCAAGATGTATGTTGCTAAATCTTACCCACTGCTGTGAGTGAGGGAGAGGAGGGAGAAAAGTGACCTCATGACAACTCTCAGAAACACGTACATATTCTCTAATACTTGCTGTATATCAAAAATCTATGAATTGCTCAGAAACAGCATCTTGGGTTTTGCCAGAATCCAAACTGCTCAGATCCATTTTATCCCACTGATTCTGCAGAAAAGGGCAACAGCCACAGAACGAAGTGCTGGAAGGGCAGCAGATGTGCTGTGGATCTGGTGCCAACAGGCGTCACACCACCACCAAAGCGTCAAGTCAGCTCTATCGTGCGATCTGCAAGGGGTGACAGAGACCAAGGTGGAGCAGCCCTTGACACGGTCACACAGTTTGTAAAGGAAGATGTGAAAAAAGTAGAGTAAATAAGGGAAGAAGATATTACATGCAGTGCAGAAAGAAATACAGGAGTGGAAAGAAAGAGCATTGATTCAGCTTGTTTCGGTTAGTGAAAAAAAGGGGCCTGAGAGGACAGTATTTTATTCAAACACCATGCTCATGTGATGAAATCTGTCTGTTTTAAAATCAGTTTTAGGATCTACACAGCATTGCTGCAACCAAAAAAACCCTGATCTGATGGTAAAGCAATTGGAAGGAAAAAATTATCAACAGCTCACCCTCTGATTCATGTGAAATTACACTCCTGTTCTTGTTAGATCAAAAACACTACCCCAAGGAAACAAACGCACTTAATTGAGAAAGACAAAAGAGATACAGGAGAAGTAGGGGAAAGAAAAAAAAAAAGCAGATAATAAAAGAGAGAAAAGAAAAAATATCCGACGTGAAGGCTGCATAGGTGAATGAAAAGGACAGAAGAGAATAATGGGAAAGAAGGCAGTGGCTATAAGTGTGATGCCCCTCTGGCATATTACCTGATTTTCCACTGAGAGCTACATGAATAACCAAAGTCTGGTGACAAGCTAAATGCATCTTGCAGTACGCAGTTAAAATCATTTGGTTTACTGACTTTCAGAACGGGTCAAGAAAAAGAAGCCCCACACCACATCCATTATACGCCAGCAGGACCCCTACGGCGGCAGGTCTGAGGCGGCAGGGAGGGGGCATCCCTGCCTGGGTTAGACAACATAAGTCTTGGCATCGTTAATGGTAAAAGACGAAATGAAGGCTTCAAACTGCTGAATGTCCTTCTGTAATGAGTACAAACATCTCTGCATCACCGACCTCTTGGGGCAGCTTTCACACCTGCCTTGCAACGGTAGAGCCCTGACATAACGTAAAAAAGCAGACCGTCGATGCAGTTATTGATGTCACCAAAAAGAAAGCACAATTTGCCGAGAGCATCATCCACGGCAGTGATACAGCAGGCGTTGTAGGCAAGCTAGGAGTGCCTACGTGGCAATCAATGTAGCGATGTGGCAAATGTGACACGGCGGGATAACCCCCTGGGAAACGAGGGGCGAATCACACCAGGAAATATGATGGGTTTCAATTTTAAAGAGTTAAATAATGTCGAGAGCCTAGGGCTTTTCATTTAAATAGTTGCTGTAAGACAGAAATACCCTTTTCAAAACCAGTGAGTGTCTAAACTGAGGTCTCACAAGTAACTGATTCCTTGCGCTACCGGTCCAAATCTGCCCTATAGAGCAAACGGAAAAACCAAATAGCTTTTGCCATTTTATCTAGATACTCTATCAAGACTTTACTGGCAAGATCGACTCAAGCAGCACCGTAGACCTCAATTTAAATTGGTACTTTGCCTGTCCTGAGACACCCCGTAAAGGGCAATGAAAACAACTTCATTTATATCCAGGATAAAAGAATGATATTTCAGAGATAAAGTATTTACAAGCAGATAAGAAGGAAGCATATAAAGCATTTCAGTAAGGTTTCGTTCAACAAATAATCTGCTACATCATAGCATACGATACAAATTAAAAGATCTATGGAAGCAAAAAAAGATAACCCAAACACTGGAAGAAAAAATTTACCCTCTAGCATGAGACCGAACAAAACCCGGCGCAAACTGGCGACAAACCCACACCTCTAGCTGTTGCTCCTGTTTCTCTTTGCCTCTTGATATACACCAAGAACAATCTCCACGAGTCTTTGGTAAGCCATGAAAGACTTTTGGTAGCTCTGACCAATACTGCACTTGATAAGGATGAGCCATGTGTTTTAACACAGGAGGCAAAAGGAGGAGCGACACCCATCCTGAAGGGGTTTTCTTAATATTTCAGGTATTTTAAAATAAGACGTTATCGTTCCTTGGTTATTTTGCGCAAGACATCCTTCACCCTGGTTTCGACGCGCGCCGTATGCCCAGCCCCGTGCCCTCCTCCTTGTGTGTCACTCAATGCTCCTGCACACGCATCCCCAAATTTAGAGGCCAGCTCTGGGTTACAGCCCTAGGTAACCAGACACTGGCGGGACTGTGGCGGGCCAAGCTCAGAGTAGCCGTGTGAAATCGTGATTTGTAGCCGTGCCCACGGGCTCTGCTGGAGCCCTCCTGCAGCGCAGGCAGCTGCCGGCGCCCCTGCCCTTGCCAGCAGCACCATGGCACCGGGGAGCGCATGGGGCTCTACCCCACATATCCTGCTCCCTCATCACGCTAACAAGAAGGACCTGAAATAAGGGTTTGCCTCCATTGGACCCCTCTCCCACTCTTCCTAAGGATGGGGAGAAGCAGGGGCTCAGGGCAGACAGACAGGCGCTCTCCTCCCCTTGGGAGGAAGAGGCGAGAGGTGAGAAATCGGGGATGTGCTGCCAAGGCAGAGGGGTTGTTTCAGGGCTTGCAAGGTGGGTCCAGAGGAGGTGCCCAGCAGCATTCCCCTCACCTGGAGCAAGGGGACCCCACTGAGACAGGGCCCCCCAGCCATGGGGCTGCACAAATACAGGCTGTGTGAGCAGCTGCTACGGTGTGCTTCTACTGAAACTGCCTCCGGGCAAAAAAATGGGGGTATTTACCTGCTCCAAGGGATACCAAACTGCATCAATGGGCGTGCGTAACCTTTGCATTTCTATCTTACGCCTCTATTTCAAGTCCTGCTGAGGGCCTGCCTGCAGACCCTGGCCCCGTTACTGGTAAGCCCAGTCGGCCCTTAACCACCGCTGGCGACCGCCACGCTTAGCGGCCTGCACCCACTCACCCGCGCTCTTCACCGGTGCTCCACCACGAAGCGCATGGTGGTGCCGTCAAAGGAGGGCGGTGCGACGATCCGTGGGCCGGTGGCTGGTGCTGTGATGCTGATGACTGGCTTTGCCTCGGCTGCCCCACGCCGTGGCGGCGGCGGGCCCTTGCCGGTAGCCACGTAGTAGGGGCTCTCGGCGAAAGCCGCTTCTGCTGCAGCGGCCGGGCTGCCGGGCTCCGCCGGGGCGCTGGCGTCGCTGCCCGGGTGGGACAGCGGGCGCGGCAGGGCGCCGGCCGGCAGCATGGCGGCAGCGGGCAGGAGGCCGGGGTACAGCATGTACGTGGCGCCGTAGGCACCGGCGTTGAGGGCCAAGGGCGAGAGGGGCAGCGGGACAGGGGCGACGGCCGGCTGCTGGGGCACCGGCACCTCCACATACTGCCCGGTCTCGGGGTCGAAGAGGCGCCGCTTGAGGGGCTGCTGCACCGGGGTGTCCACCAGGTAGTACTGCCCGGTGCTCACGTCCAGCAGCACCTTGCGCTGCGTCTGGGGGAAGGCCTCGGCCGCCGTGGCGGCGGCGGGCACGGAGGGCGAGAAGCAGAGGAGCGGCGGCGGCGGGGCACCGGGCAGGGCGGCGAAGGGCAGCGGCGGGCGGTAAAGGGCGGCGGGCGGAGCCTCGGCGGGCGGCGGAGCGGCGGCGGCGGGGGGGCGCTCCTCAGCGGGCGGGGGTCCGGGCGGGGGCGCGGGGCTGCCGGGGCGCTTAGCGGTGCCGAAGGGCTGCAGGCTGCAGAGCGCCGCCGCCGGGCTGGGGCGGACGCCGCCGCCCGCCACCGGGGACGGGGGGGAGGCGGGCTCGGCGGCCGCCTTCAGCGGCAGGGCCAGGTAGTTCCCGCAGTCCGGGCCGCGCTCCGCATCGCCGCCGCCCGCGGGCAGCCGGGGGGAGCGCGGCGCCGGCTGGCCCCGCAGCCCGCCCTCCGAGGGGGGCTTGCCCGGCGCCGCGGCCCCGGCTGCGGCTCCCCCGGCTCCGCGGAGGGTGAGGAGGGCGCGGGGGGCGGCGGGGGGCTCGGCGCGGGGGGGCGGCGGGCCGCGCTGCCGCTGCCGGGCCAGGCTCTCGAAGGCGGCCGCCTTGGCCGAGACCTTGTCGGCGGCGTTGTTGGACGGGCGGCGGGGCAGCCGCTCGCTGCCCGGGCCCTTGCCGGACGGCTCCTCCGCCTTCTCCGCCGGCGGCGGCGCGGGGGGAGCGGCGGCGGGGGCGGCGGCGGCGGCGGGGGGGGTTGGCCGGGGCCCGGCGCCCCGCTCCTGGCTGGCGATGAGGGAGAGGACGTGGCTGTCGGTGATGGGCAGAGGGTCGCTCTTGCGCTTCCACTCGCGCTTGTTGAAGCTGTAGAGCTCCTCCATGCTCCGCACCGCCGCCGTCAGCTTCTCCAGGGCGTTTTGCACCGGCGCCGCCTTGCCCTCCTCCCGCGGGTCCTCCTCCGGCCCCCGGCCCCTCTCGGCGGGCGGCGGCGGGGGCTGGTGCCGCCAGGGCGCGGCGGATTTGGAGACGATCTTCAGCACGGCCGGCTGGCGCGGGTCGCTCTTGTTGGGGGCGATGGTGGCCACCGGCAGCCTCCCCGAGGTGCGGTGCACTAGGACGGTGCCTTCCGGGGGGCAGGCCGGCGCCCTGCCCCCCGCCTTGGCCCCCGCCTCGGTGGGCTTGGTGCTGGCGGGGCCGACCGTCTGGCAGGTGATGACCACGGGGGAGAGGGACCTGGGGACACCGGCAATGACCAGCTGCTGCCGGGGTTTCTGCTCCGGGCCGCCCTGGTCGGAGGCGACGCTGCCCTTGTCGCTGCTGTTATCACCCGAGTCGCAGCTGTAGGAGCTTTTGATGAGCTTCCGCACGTCCCGCACCTGGTGCAGGGGCCCCTGCGCTCTGTGCTTGCCCTCCCTCACGTCGCGCACCAGGAACTGCGGCACCCTGTCGGGGCCGTCGCCGGCGGCCTTGGGCGGCTTGGGCTGCTGGCCCCGGCCCTCCTCCGGCGGCCGGCCCGCGATCTGCGGGGTCAGCAGCTGGGCGATGCTGAAGGCGCCGTCCCGGGGCTGCTGCAGGTTCCCCAGGCTGATCTTGATCTCGGGGGCTTTGGGCTTGGCGGCGAGGGGCGAGGAGGAGGCGGCGGCGGAGCACTTGGTGGCCCGCTTGCCGGGCTCCTTCTCCCGGGGGGTGTGCTGGATGGCGGGGACGAACAGACGGGACATCTTGGTGGACTTGCCGGCAGAGATCTCGCCCAGGTCGGCCCGCCAGTCGTGCCTGGAGGAGAGCTTCAGCTTGCCGACCGGCGCTCTCTCCTCCTTCCTTTCCGCCTCCCGCTCCTTCCAGGACCTGAAGGCGCTGTTCTGGCTGCGGAGGAAGGTGGCCTTGATGGCCTCCGAGGCGCTGCGCTTCACCTCGCACAGCTCCTCCGGCAGCGCTCGGTCCAGGCTGCGGCTCCCCTCGCGGGGCGTCGACGCCTTGGAGGCCGGCGACCGGCCACCGCCGCCCTCGCCCGCTTCCTCCGCCGTCGCCCCGGTGCAGTCCGAGCCGCCCTCCGAGTGCCGGGAGCTCTGCCGCTGCACGCCGCCCTCCCGCTGCCGCTCCCGCCCGCCGCCGGGGGTCTCCGGCTCCCGGCCGACGCCCAGCCCGGTGTTGGAGGTGTCGGTGATCTCGCCCCGCTCCATCTTGAACTCGTGCTCCAGCTGCATCTTCTTGGAGATGACGTTTTTGAGGAGGCTGGAGGCGAACTTGGACTTCTTGCTGGGACCCCCCCCGCCGCTCTCCGCCGCCGCCGGCGGGTCCCCGCCGCCCGCCTCGGGGGGCGGCCCGGCCTCGGGGGCATCACCGAGGTCCAGCAGGGTCACCACCCGGGAGCCCGCCCGCAGCCCCCGCGGCGCCTCGACGTGGGCGATCTCCCCGTCAAGCTTGCTGACCACGAACTCGAGGGCTTTGGTCTGCGACCGGCCAGAGCGCAGCAGGCTGGGCTCGGCTCTCGGCCCCAGGCTGCCGCACTTGAGGTCCAGGTAGGTGGACCAGCGGTTGATGCCCAGGGCATTGTCGGGCAGGGAGGCGGAGGAGGCGCGGGAGCCGGGGCGCAGGGTGTCGAAGTAGGGGTACGCCAGGCTGCGGAAAGCCCTGGCCGTCAGGTTCCGCACTTCTTTGTCGGCATCGTCCAGCTCGCTGACGGCGCTGGAGGCGCCGCTCGAGTGCTCCCCCGCCCTGGCGGCCCCGCACCGGGTCTGCAGCCGCGCGGGGACCGCGATGAATTTTTTCGCGTGGTCGCGGACCGCGTCCGGTTTTAAACCCGCATTGCGTTCGGGAGCCGCGGGGACACGGAGGCTCATGTCGCTTTCATGCTTGGCGGCGTAAATAGTGTTTTGCTTTCCGCGCACGTTGCTAGACTCATTTATAGCCCGGGAAGCGGCTTTGATTGATAGGAGAAGCTGGGCGGCCGGGCTCCCGCCGGGGCGGCCGGGCTGCTTGGACCGGCTTTCCCCCGAGCTGGCGCGCTTGTCCCCGCCGGGGGTGTCGTGTTCGGAGGTGAGGCTGACGATCTCGGTGCTGCTGGTGTTGTCGATGCTGTCCGTCTGGTTGTTGGGGTCGCTGGTGGTCGTGCTGAGGTAGCAGCTATTCTCCTCCTCCTCCTCCGTCGGCGTGTCCCCCGGGGTCTCGTCGCTCCCGAAGGAGGCGTAGTCCACGAAGGAGTAGATCACGTTGTTGTCCTCGAAGTCCCAGCGGGCGGCCAGCCCCGCGTCGAAGTCCATGTCGTGATCCACCTCGCTCAGCTGGATCTCTTGCGTGCTGATGTAGTGCGCCTCGTCGCGGCCGCCGCCGCCGCCGCCGGAGGGGGGGCGGCCCGGGGGGGCGCCGGGGGGGGCCGCCTTCCGCCCCGCGCCCTCGTCCTCCTCACTTTCGTAGCCGAAAGAGGACGAGGAGGTTTTGCCCT
Source organism: Phalacrocorax carbo (assembly GCF_963921805.1). NCBI lineage: Eukaryota > Metazoa > Chordata > Aves > Suliformes > Phalacrocoracidae > Phalacrocorax > Phalacrocorax carbo. The sequence continues at coordinate 55,403,773 of NC_087516.1, forward strand.
CCGTCGACACCGGGTCGCCCATCGCGGGAAAGCCGTCCGCTTTGGTCACCGGCGACGGGCAGGACGAGGAGGAGGACTCCGGGCAGGCCCCCGCCTCCGGCGGCCCGCCGCTCCCCGCCGCCCCCCCGGAGCCGGGGCCGGGGTCGGCGCCGCATCCCGACGCAGCCGCCGCACCCGGGGGCGGCGGGCGATCCCGCCCGCCGCCCGAGGATGCTGGCCCCGCTGCCGCGCCTGGCGGCCCGCCGCTCACCGAGCCCCCAACATCCCCGGTCCTGCCGGCTCCGCTTCCCGCTGCGGGACCGGCCGCTCGCTCCGCGCCGCCGGCGGGGGCCAGCTCGGGGGGCTGGCGGCTCTCCTCCGGCCCTTGCGGCGAGCCGCGGATCTCCACGTACGCCGCCGCCGCCTCCTCCTCCTCCTCGATAGTCGCCTCCGGGCCGGGGCCCGGGCCCTGTCGCGCTGCCGCGCCCTCGGGGCCGGCTTGGGGGCCGGCGGGCGGCTGGCCGGGCGCGTCCATGCCGGGGCCGTCGGGGCGCGGCAGTGGCCCGAGGGGGCGGGCAGGCAGGTGCCGGCAGGGACGGGCCGCGCTGCGGGGACGAGGGGGGGGGCTGCGGGGACGCCCACCCCCTGCCCTCCCCTCCCCTCCCTCCCCTCTGCCGGCCGGCGCGCCGGCTCCCGGCCCGGGCGGGCATCACCGCCGGGGGGCGGAGGGGTCGGGCCGGGCCCGGCTCCCCCGCAACGCTGCTCTCCGCAGCCAGCCGCCGGAGCCCCGCTTGGTCATCGGGATAGGCGGCTGGTCGCCCTGCGGGGGATCCCGGCACGGGTTCGGATCGTTCCGGGGTTTTTCCGAAATGGGCGTCGCTTGGCCGGTCCCAGGCACGGACTATAGATAGAGCCGGCGTCACGTAGCGCCGGTTGAACAAAACCCTATTTTAAACGCCTGCCTTTGCCGGAATAAAGGCGCCCGGACGCCCCCTGGAAGGGGAGAGCCACCCCGCCTGCAGGGATGATGATGCTGCCCGGCTCCTCGGCCGGCGGCACCGGGAGAAAGAGGCAGCTCCCAGGGCTCCGGCTGGGCGCGCAGCCTTGCCTACACCGAATGCACCCTCGTCCCGCAAGCGGCAGTGGCTAAACAGCTTTTTTCTTCCTTAAACTATGCCCCGAACCCCGTGTCCTCGCTTGCAGGTGGTGCCTTGCAGAGGGGCACCCCATGGATGCTGGCCTGGCCCTGCAGCTTTGCCGTGGCCCAGGGGAGCTGCCGGCCAGGGGACCCGAGCTACCTTTTTCCATGAAACGCCATTTTAGACATAACCAGCACCTAAGACCTATTAAGAGGCATTTCTGTGGCATGCCTGGCCGAGGACTTTACTGAGTGGTCCCAGAGATGACACACCAAAAATTGCTCTAGGGCCATGGAAGGAAAAGGTGAGCTGTTGAACACTGAGGAGGAGAAATGGAGGAAAGCAAGCAATGTTCAGGAGCAGCCCTTAGGTGTATACTGCAGAAAACAGCCTAAATTTACAGCTTAAAAACCCAAATAAGCCCCTGTGCACTTGGACGAGCAAGCTGGCGTGGTAACATTGGATGTTCTGTAGGGGAGCGTTGTGGAAAACCCCGAAGCAGGTAGCTGGATCCTGTGCCCCTCCCTACAGCTGTGTGCGCTGGCATGGGGGGCGTGGTGTGTGGCTCTCCCAGGGATGCCACAGGGATGCAGGGACCAAGAGAAGCAGAGGCTGTCCCAGACCTCTCTCCAGCACCATCCATGTTAAAACAAGGGTCTCCCAGTGCTCCCAGCTCCGAGGTGGCCCCAGCTCATCACCCCACCCCATAGCTCTGCTGCCACCTGCCCCAGGAGGTCGCAGGGTTCCCACTGCCTCTGGGAAAAGTGGCCTCCCTCCCTTACTGAGCCCAAGCAGTGCCTTGTCAGGCTCCCTGCAGGAATGGCAGGCTTCATACCCCATTTCAGCTAAGAGTTTCTTTTCTCCCTGGGGGAGAACAAGTGAGGCAGCTCACCTTAGTACCCTATATAGATATGCAGTAGTTTCTTTGGCTGCAGAGTGACAGCGTGAAAACTGTTTCTAAAGTACGAGGTGATATTTTAACAGAAAGACACATCCTCTAAAACCTGGAGAGTCTGGAGCAAGTCAGGTCACACAGAGTGAGGCTCTCCCCATGCAGCAAGGATAACTGGTTTCCATCCCTGCTGAGGCTGTCCTACCTCCAGCGTGTTTTTAATGAGAGGCTGGGCACCAGCTCGCAGGAGTGCTAGGTCTACCCAGCCTTAATCTTTCCTTAGCCCAGGTTCAGGTATGCTTCAACTCCTCTTGTACACGTGATGGTGCAGTCCTCCACAGAGCTGTGATATGTGGCATCAGCATTCCCTAAACACAGCTTCACGAGGTTTTGTGTTCTCCCCCTCCCATTTTAGACTTGCCCCACTGTCTCAAGCATCCATAACAAAATCATGACATTGTTGGAGAAAGACAATATGTTTAGCACTTTATTAAAGAGAGATCTTCATTTAAGCTGGCAGTGGGACAAGACTAGATCTCAGATACCGTCCTTTCCAAACGCTTGGGATGCAGAGGGATATTAGGTTTTAAACCCTGACCATTCATTGTACTTGGGTAGAGCGCTGGCAGCCGTAGTATCCCTGCCTCCTGCTCTGCCTCTCTTCTACCAGATGCCTCCTCTCAGACAAGGTCTTCACTATCTCAGTGCCCCCACCCTCTGATCCCCGCAAATCCAGGGTCTTGGGTGTCAGTCTCACATATCTTACTCTCCTCTGTAGTATTTGGTTTTCCTGGTTAAGAATACACAATAAATCAGAACTTTGCTCCCGAAACCTGCACAATTAAAAGTGGTGTTGGTTTTTTTAAGTTGTAACAGTTGTTCATATACTCCTGCCAAGATCCCCAGACAAGATCCCCACCAAAACGGGCATCGAAACATGACTCTTTATTTATCTATTTCCACAGTCTAGTTTCCAGCTATGGTCCAGAGATGCCTTTTCTGCTATTTTCCTTCAGTGGTATCTTGAACTGAATCTACTCAATCTTAGGTAACCAGGCGATGGCTCTCGCAACTGAGGCTGAGACCGTAATGGAGCACTCATACATGTATGTTTATAACATATCTATATCTCCACCCCAGGGAATTTATGCCCCTGATGACAAAAATACTTACATAAAATCCACACCTGTTCTTCCTCACTTTCAGTTATGGCTAGCCCCAGAGGCCTGCATGCCTTAGGCAGTCAGATCAGTGTATTTCCCATGGCACTAAGAGGCTGCTATGGTGTACAGAGCCACCCAAATCCTAATGCCCTTTGAAAAAAGTGAAGCCGTAACATCTAGCTTAAGTGTTCTAATCACTGTACATGTCTTGGGGGTGGGGGGGAGGGAACCGAGAAGGATTCCCTCCTCCTATTGTATCAGAAATATCTGTTCTGATGCAGTGCCAGCCCCTCAGAGATGTTTTGCTGTGAGTCTGGCCCTGAGCAAAGTGTAAAATTCCACAGGGGTTTAGGCTTAATTCCTTCTCCTCAGCCTTTCCTCTTAGCTACCTTAGTGTTGGCTTTTGTAGAGCCTGTTTCGGAGGTGCCTAATAACTCCCATGCATCGTATCCAAAGCTTGGACACATGGCTTGAACCCAGGGACTGACTCCCCAGGACTGCTCCCCTGTGGGGCTGCTTTACAAAGGATCAAAGTTCTTCAACAGCTTTGCAAAGGTGTGGATGTTTGGGTTTTTCCCAAGTTTTCCTATATCTATTACTGTTGCCAGACGAACCCTACAGCAAGCAAAAGTAAAGCGATAGACCTGTTTGCTCCCAGTCAAAAGTACGTAGGAAAACTGTGGCTCCATCATGCCTTCTTGCAAATAGCAATTTCTTGCTCTATGTTGGCAAGACATCTCCGCTGGTTAATAATCAGATCAATGTGATTTTACTTAATAAAGTTGGATATCAGTAACTAATGCATGTCATGATCCTACCATTACTCAACAGAGGTGTTCAACAACGATTACTTTTGTGTTTTGATCCTTTAAAACTCTTACTTCCAAAAGCTACCAATGTCTAAGATTTCTGCATCCAAATCTGTCGCAAAGTGTTACTGGAACTGTCCTGACAGCCACACAAAATTTGTACGTTTAATGCCTATTGCGATGTAATAGGTACTCTACTTCTAAACTCTTAATGTTCAAAATAACACCACACACTTCTTTAGCCACCTTCTGCCCTTTGCTAATATAAGGTTAGATCAGGCAGGTAAAGGTGATGGGAAAAATTCAGATGGGCTGAATTATCTGTGCACCTTAAAACACATCACTCATGGAAGTGGCATGGAAGTGGGATTTAAAAGCGTTTTGAGAAGAGGCACTTAAAAGCAGAATAAAGACATTAAGGATGAGGTTAGGGAGACTGTAACTATACTCTGCATAGGAGACCATGCAGAAGGCAGCATAGGCGTTTTTTCCTTTAACTGATACATGGACAGAAAAGTGAACAACTGGTGGAGGAATAGCAGGAGGGGAAGGATTTAGCTGAGCTTTCTCTGACTGGGGAAAGGGAAAATATTGCTAATTAACATTAAGAAACATTAGCACCGTGTTACACATTTTAGTTCTTACAGTGTTGAGTCATAGTTTTTAAAAACTGACAGGCATAAAAATCACAAAGTTGTTAATAAAACAGGCCGATACAGAAGGAAAATCAAAATATTATTTGCACAGAGAAGACAGTTGCAGTTCCAGTAACTAAATCAGCCTGCAGCAGAGGTCAAGCTTCTCTCATGGAAAGAAACAATGGCTTTTGCAGAAAATAAGGGAACAGCAGGAGGATTCTGCTGCATTCTGTACACACAGCAAAAGATTTTGTTTCACTATAGGTTCAGAGAGAGATGAAGAATCATACAGTCATAGGAAGAAGCATTAATTTTGGCTGATTAGTCTCTTGAATACGATTTGAATGCTTCTGGATTCAATTTTTCTCTCAGTAGTCTTTTTATAACATTGCATGTTGTCAAAGTGAGCTTTGTGGTAGACATCGTCTTTGAAATCAAAGCAAATAAATACTTGGCTAGAGTTTAGATGTGTGTGTTAAGGAGAAAGGAAAATTGAAAACAGCACCCTGATTTGCCCTCAGGAGTAGTACTCGAGAAGGAGGGAGCAAAACCCACTTTGGGAAAGGAGAAGGGGACTTGTGGTTTAGCAATAAACAGTGAAGCCCAGCACACATTATAAATCTCCAAGTGCTACCAGATATATTGAAAGGAAGTACAACACCCACACATGCGCTTCGGTATGGAAACTTTCTAGCAAACCCAAGTAGAAATAAAATGAGATTTTTGTAGCTTGCACTAAAATGGCGTCTCTTCAGGGATTTAGCAAGGGCCTGGCTGACAAAGTACCGAGGCCTAAGTAAAAACCAACACCTGAATGGGTCAGTCCCTTCTCCAACAGAGAAGACTACGCCAGCAGAGGGGATCTTTCCTTTTCCATCCTAAGCCTGTTGAAGAGATTGAGGGGCTTTTCTAAACACTCAGCCTGTAAATGTAAACCGTATGTGGGCTTCTTCCTGGCAGACCTCCCCCTTTTAGTGAAAGTCAGACCTTTCAAAGGAAAGAAACTCTGGAGCTAGGTGGATTTCAATACCCTAACCTGGGTGCTTGGGTTTGCAGGATTCAAAGGCCTTGGTGTGGCCCTTCGAACAGGAGGCCACTTTTCCCTCCAGGAGGAGACAGGGTAGTGTTCTGGCCATTGCATTACGCTCCACAGTGCGCTCCCATTTAACTGAGCCCCTGCGAGAATCAGTGGCTGAAGTGCTTGTTAAACACCAAAAACTCCCCCTGCGGCTCTCTCTGGCCCTCACTATAAGCAGCTCCTACTGGATGCCTTACAAGGTCTGCAGAAGATGCATATATTTTTAAAACAGATCCTCCCCCTTGCTACCCATCCTTCTCTTCCAGACCCCAAAATCTCATGCCAAAGCAAACAGGCGGGAATGTAATCCCAGAACGAGCTTAGATTTCTTCGGTACTTTTCAGTCATGCTGCAAATACAGTCTAAATATGAGTTCATGTATTTATATGGGGAGTCTGCTACTCAGATGAAATAAATTCAATACTTACTGAATTTTGCATATGTCAGGTTAAACAGTGTCTACAATGTCACTGATACAAGAGAATATTCTGGTGGCTATTACACGTAGACAGCAACAGCACACGCAAACTGCGGGAACGTGTTGAATAAGACTATTTATAAACTCTTTATTGCCTTCATGAACATCCTGACAGGTGCCTGCCCAGCCTGTCCTGACAAATTTCTGCTTGCAGAGACTTCACAGCTTCCCCAGGCCATCTCCCCTGGTACCTGATTATCCATATACCATCAGAAAGATGGTCCTCAGGTCTATCTGACTCCTTGCTGTAAAGCCGGTATTTCTGCCGCGGATAGAAGAGACAGAGGATTCCCGCTCTCTCTGCTGCAGCTTTTTGCATATCTAAGGGTGACAACCAGTGTGTTTCCTTCACTCTCCATCTTCTCTCTAGGCCTAAGAGCCCTAATTCACTTAACCTTTCCCCAAGGGACATACCTGCTGGATCTCCCGACCCTGCTTTTCAGACTTTCTTCAGCACATCTGTATGTGCAGTGCAAAGAAGTGGCCATAAGGTGCAAGGTGGAGCCTCACCCCTGGTGACAAGAGGGGAGGGATGACTTTGTGTCCTGCTCATGCACCCCGAGTAACATCTGCCGTTTTCATGTTGGCATGACTGTGTCCTTCAGCTCAGACCCTACTGTGAGCACGTTTTCCATTCATCCTCTGGTTACTAATGAAACACAACCGGTTTGACCCCTGTAAGTTCACTACTAATACAAATGATGCAGTATTTGTAACCAACCTTCAAGCACAATCTAAGCAGTTATTTCTCACCTCATAACTTCACCTGCAGAGTGCTTCCCTAGCTGGCTATCATGCAACACCAAAGCCAAATGCCATTTCTGCTCTGTCTGCAAAGTCCATTGCCCTATTTGAGAAGGAAGTTAGAGGGACTCATCAAGAACAAACCCTATCAAACTCACGTTGGCTGTTATTCATCTGTTAGTTATCTTTTAAGGGCCTACAGATTGAACGTTTATGCCAGTATTTCTCCACAAACTGAAGTTACACTGACCGATCTCAACTTTGCTGCTCCTTCCCTGAGGTCTCTCAAGGTCCCTCTTCCACAGGATCACCTCTCCCAGGTCACTGGGTCCATTCAAGTCTCCCATCAAGGGCCTGCCTTTGGAAATCAGCTTTGCACAGTGACCCTATTCTTTGTACAGTATTATCAGGTAACCTGAGAACTGTAGAAGTATCTGGTTATTGGAACTGTGGAGGTGATTGCCACAAAACCCCAAACGGTGACCTTTCCTTGAGGTGTTATCCGACAAGCTGGTGGTGGGACAAGAGAGCTGATTTATGACCATGCATTAAAATTACATGAAAGTGATTATTTATAGAGGTAGCCTTGAGCTGAAAGGTTCAGGATCAAAACCTTCTTCATAGTTCAGGGTGTTTGGACATGGGAAAACAGGGAATGTGAAGCAATATGAATATACCTGCATCATATTTTATTAATTTTTTTTGGTGTTGTATTATATTTTAAAACCTATTTTATGATTGATATGTAATATTTTTATTAAATTTCCCATAGTTTATTGTTTTATTATTTTTATTAATAAGTTTTAGTAAATATATTTTTATTATTTTAATCTATTCTTTTAAAAAATCTATTTTTAACTGGCCAGAGGCCATCACATGAAAACATAAAGTTGTACCATTGTTTTTCACTTACTTTACAATTAGAAATTTAAACAGCCGGGCTGGATTTTATATTAGATAATACCATCCCTTTCTGCAATCGACTACTTCACAGAGAGTTTTTGAATTCTGGCAACAATTTCTTGATGTTAAAGAGCTCCTACAGCCAAATGCATGCTCAAGCAGTAAATTGCGGATCTGGTATCATGAAACTGTAACATGAAATTGCCATGCTTTGGAGAGAAGCCAGCATTGGATTGGGATTAATTTGCTCGCAGTGTTCAATAAATAATGTTTGGAGGGCCACGTGAAAAGCGATCCCTGTTCGTTATGCACACCTCCCGGCCACAGAGCCTATGTTTGGTCACCCAGCTGAAGTTCGTGCAGCAAACGTCTTGAGGGTATTTCTCACTGGGCTTACAGTAAAAGCCAGCTAAAGTGCCTCCCACCACCTGGCGATGAAAAGGAGGATCAAGCAGCCCTCGGAGTGAAGCCTCTCTCGGGCTCGAGTTTCTATATATAGGGGAGCTCAATAAACATCATTATGAACCGCATGCAATCCGCCTGCCCGGAATTAAGGTCACATGCGTACTTTTGTATATGTTTCTTCACTGGCTCGTGTAGCTTACAAATTAAAGAATTGCAGGTGGGAAGCTGGCTGCATAATGAGGAGTTATAAATCCATCCAGCTCCCCTCCGACAAACCCCTTTAGTTAGTGCATGAGGTGAACTGGGGGGAAAAGTAAGAATGAGATTTTTAAACCCAGGTGTAAAATCCATTGTAAAGGTCAGGTTTATAAGGAGACCATCCCAAAATGCTAATGACATGACAGTTTTATGAGGCTGGAAAATGATAGCTTGGCTGAAGCCGAGTAATACTAGAGCAAGGGATTTATTAAAATTGGACTATTTTTTTTTTATTTTGAATTTTTTTTCTTGATCCTGCCAATCTTGCTGAGATGAGAAATCCTTACTTGTGTAAGTAGCTCCCCACATTCAGCTAAACAACTGAGGTAAGAAAAGGTTATTTATGTAAGTGAGGTATTACTCTGTGATCTTATCTTCTGAAAGTTTTACGTATTTTTCTGCAGTCTATATAATTGAAAGTGTAAAAAATTTTAATGTCTCTACTTCGCAAAATATATATATCAAACATCAGTTCTTAATAGCTAGCCTCAGAACAGAAATAGTAAGAGTTGTTACACAAACTTTAACACAGTTTTAACTTAGAGAAACTGCATTTCTCTGTTGTAATATAGAAGGACAACATGTCCAGAAGAGCTTATAGTCAAACGTAGACTCCTGACAGAGCGGCATACAAGCATAGCCTGCACAGCCTTAGCTGTGCACCCTAAGAATAGGCATTTGTGTATCTAACCAGAGCACGAGTACTTCTTCATTTGCAATGTAAAAATCTCTCTCTCAACTCAGTTTCTTCAAAAAGCAGTGTCAACACCCAGTCTAATCCCTGTGCAATGAGTTAATTCACCCTCTAGAAGACTGCAAGCCCGTGGACACGTCCTTCATCAGCTGGGCAGTTCATGTCATGCTGAAGCATAACGCAATTTTCATTAAACTGCAATTTCAAGCTTCGGCCCCAAAATATACAGTATCTATTGGCAGCAATGTAAAACATAGCTATAGACATGCTATAGCATAGTATCTGTCTATAGTTGTGTAAAACATACAATATCTATCTATAGCTCTGCTAGCTTTTTCCTTATGTAGTTCTGCAGTCCCCACAGTTCCTTTAATCGTCAGTGATTTAGGAAAAATAGGAATATTTTAAACATAGAAATTGTCTATGCTCTTTTCTCCAAGCAGTCCGAGGTTCTCTGACTAGGTCTAACTATTTCCCTTTGCTGCGATATTTTGAAAACACAGGTGGCGTTTCAGCACCCGGGAGCGTGGGGTTTAGTAGGGCTCCCTGCACCAAGCACACAGGCCTGATCCTGCGAGGTGTTGAGCGCTTCCTGGGAAGCGATGAGCTCTCTGAAATCCCTGTGATTCAGATCCCTGGGTCAGGCAGACACTGACCACATCTATCCCCGACATCCTCCTGTGGATCCTCCCCTCTGCAGCGCACACCAAACTCGTCCTCCACTGTTGCCTTCATGGAGGTTCTCAATTAATAAATTGCTCATCCCTGTGATGAGACAGGGTGAATTTGGGGCAAATACCAGCTGCTGTGGAGATGTCTCTGCCAAAATGCTGATGTATTTGTCCACTTTCTAACCGGAGCACATTTGCATGTAGCTCTTCAGCAAAGAGGGCTGGCGTGCAAAGCTGCTGGGGTGACTGACTGAACAGCCCAGCTGGACACCGCAGGGTGTTTCGCTTCCCTCAGTTCCAGAGTCCTGGGCCAAACTGACCCCACAGGGCAACACTATTCCTCCAAACAAGCCTCTTCTGCTCAGAGGCTCTTGCAGTTGCCAGGCAGCTTCCTATCCCTCTGCCCACACCGGCACCCCATGGCCGGGGAACCGTGCAGCTGAGCATGGATCATTTGGGTAAGTCTCTAGGTTGAGGGAAATCAGAGGGAAAGACTTCCCTCTCCTGTCCATGAATGGTTTCCAAGTCTTCCTGTGAATCAAGATTGAGGAAACAAAACAAAAAACCTCTTCTCTTTCCAAAAATTAAACACTAACAACTCTTTCTCCTCCTCTTTTTCCAAGTTAAACTGTTTGCTGAATGTAACCCAATTTAACAAATAGGTCTGAAATGTTCAGTAAGTAAGTGACCAGCTGGGAATTTTATTTGGCCATACTCTAGTAATTGTTTTCTTTCCTATCCTATTAGTACAAGGCTAGATGACACAAAAGATTGCTACGCAGTGACACAAGTAACAACTATATTGGCTTGCGGCTGCAGGGTAGCACGTAGCACAGAGATACCTGAGCTAGCATCAGATTGGCTGGCTGGGATGCAGGCCATTAGTTCACCTGCAAAAGCAGAGGGATTAAGTTGGGCTGGGATATCTCACCTTTAGATATCCTTGTGTGAGCATTTTTTATCTCATCACCACGTCACAGCCCCTCTGCAACAACAAAGACCCTCAAGGGCCAAACCTGAGAACAGGCTCCTCGTCAGAGGGATTTTGTTTGTTTCAGCATTTGCAATGTGAAGGAGATTAAAAATAAATAAATAAATTAAAAGAACACAAAAACCAAAAGCCTAGATTTTTTTACACAAAAGCTGTTTCTCACCTGCTGCTCTATGCTTTAGAAGGTGGGAAAACTGAAACTTTATCTGAGTTTATCCATTTACAGTTACTTTACATATTTTAACTCCTGTTTCCTGACCCCACCAGGACTAGGCACAGGTGGGAGAAAATGCTTCTAGAATAAGTCTCCTCCCCAAACCTTAAAGAACAGAAAACAAATCCAAAAAGAACAGCAATGTCTCCAACCCCCTAAATCCAAAATAATCTGATACAAAAAACCCAGGCGTCATGCCCTTAGAAATCTCCCAGCCTAATTTTTAAGGCTGAAAAGACTCCAGGGAGTCTCTTTCACTTTAATGCCTCTCTGGCCAAACGTTGAGGTTCACTGATCTGCAATTCACCCCACTTCATGCCAGAAGCTTGGTCGAGCTGCTCAGACTGCGAGCACAGGCTCCTTGTATAGCCAGAAAAGGGGGAATTCAACCCACCTAAAGTCCCAGTTGCTCTGTCTTTAGCCTACAACAATTAGCTTCTTACTTCAGACAAATTGCTTTGGTGCATAAAGGCACGTAGCACAAAATTCCCTATCTGGCCATAACATAGCTGCCTTCCCATTTACAAGGAAGAGCAAATGGGGTCTCCAGAAGGACTGCTGCCCTGAGTCTTTTTTAAGGACTCAGAGAGGTACATGATGTACTAGAAACCCACTGCTGGGTTTCAGTAAAAAGATCTGCCAGATGGGTAGCTCTACCTGAACTGGGATGGGTGGTCTCGCTGAACCTACATAGTTAAAGGGAAAGCAAATAAAAAACACTTTGTGCTTTGCGCTGGTTTTGTGAATGATGGCAAACCATTCAAGTGAGTTTGTATGAAAAAAAATAGTCATATATAAGCTTAGTGCCTGACACCTCGAACAGCACTGCAGTGATATATTTAGCTTGAATGAACTCCTGAGCCCTGGTTCAAACGCATTCAGTTAGTGCATGTTCATCTCCATGCTGGAAAAAGATGAGTCCACGAAGGTCTTATTCTGGTACACCAGGAGTCCAAGCCAGCTGACTTTCCATACAGTAAGTCATATGAAATGAATATAAAGCAGGCAGAGGACACAGAGTAATGATATTTTCTATTGCTGGCTGATGAAGCACATGCTGATCTTTTTGGACAAATCACTGCTCTCAGCTGAAACCTCCATACCTCCTCCTGTGAATATGCTGAAGACGGTGGGCACTTAAAGTGATCTGGGCTAAAGTCAAGCACCACTTGACAATAAAGCCCTAGTTAACGCGTATCCTGTTTGGGCTGCACAGTTGTTTTTAGTGATCAGATACAGCAAAAAGCAGTTACAAGGATATGATGGCAGCCTGAGAAGAGCTGTGCAGCGACAGAGAGAGTATAGCCCATAGATTGAGCTGAGCAGACCAATGCTGATCTCTAACGTACATGGCCAGGCTCTCAAGTTACGCGATTTAGTCCGTTGCTTACCGGGAATGATATAACTAATCACGTATGTTTAGGAGTAAGGCACGATTTATCAGATCCTAACCCAGAGGTTCATGTTCTCTCTCTTTACCTAGAAAAGATGGTCATCCAAGGTTACAGGAGAAGTAGCTGAGAGATCAGCATGCAAAAACTTTCATGGCAGCTGCCTTCGTCTGTTAGGCAAGCTTTTCTACCCCAGAGCAGATGGCTTTGAAGTTGGCACAAAAGCCAAACAGGCAAGACATAGATACACGTACAAAAGCTTTCTCACCCCCACATGCATTAATGCCCTCTGAAGAAAAGTCACACCGGGCTTTCACAGAGAGATCTCTGGGTAGGAGTATGGAGGAAGTTCATTACATTCTCCTTTTTAACAAATTAGTTTGGTTCCCAAGCTTCGTTACTCAGGAAATGATTGGGTAGCTGAAAATTCAATCCTGTCACAGGACGCTGTTGGAAGAGATGAAGACAAGTTTGCCCTCTACTACATTCTGCACAGGTTTTATTTTCAGGTATCATGCTTATAAACTTAAGAACTAGAAATAGTGAACAAATACTTAGTAAGAACATATTAAAAATGCACCTGTGTTAATAGACCATCTCAAAAAGGAAAACACTGAACATTCAAGAAATAGCTTTTTCTTTTGTACAGTATATGACTTAAGTTGAATACCATGGCTTTGTTTTAGGGGGAAACTCCCCCACCATTAGCAACAAGAAAAGTCAGCAGAGCTATTAATATTCCAGATAATGCTTCCCAAAGTTTTCTGCAATTGTACAACCTTGCTGCTGTTCCTGTGCAGAGTATTTCCCTGGATATGAATATCAATAACCCCTGAGAGAATAAGGCTATAATTTCCTGACCAATCAGCTGACCTACCAGAATATGGATTATCTGATCTTCTTTGATGCAAAGTGGTTGGCAGTACTTCACGGCTGTGACGGCTAGTCAGCAAGGCAGAACAAAAGACCTGGCTTGTTAATAAAAATTAACATTTAAAGTAAAATACAATTGGTTGAGTACTCAGAAGTAAAACAGAGAGAGAGAAGCAATGTCCTCTTAACAAAAAGTTTGTCTGATTTTTTTTAATTTGCAAAACTAGAGAAACAAAACGAGGAACTGGGCTCACATCTGGGGACTTCCCATTTATCAGATGCCCCTGACATCAGTTCAAGGTGAATGAATCTTCTCCCATTTTGACCAGAGGAGTGCCTGGCCTGTTGGCTTTACAGCATATCTCCAGATTTACACTAGCATGAAAGCAGAATCAAAGGCTCACTCCACATTCTAAACAACCTGCAGTGCTGCTCCAGCATTTTCACCAGGCACGAGACGGAGATTTCCTCCCAGCTGGACGTTATCTGACCTCCGAAAAGCAAAAGAGGATTTCAAGTTTCTAAAAAAAAGAGCATGGCAACGTGCCAGGCTGGATTTGTATTGATCAAGCATTTTAACAGCTCTCCTCAGCCTAATTTTAAGTGCAGTATACCATAGCAATAATCCCCATCATCCCTTATCAACTGGACAGGACTAACATGTGTCTCAATAGAAGATAGTAAGGTGAAGTCAGTCATCCAAATTCTTTTTTGCCTTAAGAACCTGGTATCTTCCACAGACACTTTATTTTTTGTCACATTAATGCTGACATAAGTGTTAAGATGAGGATGCAGTAGCTGCACTATTTATAGAGGCAATGTATAAAGATTAACAGATGTTTTCAGAACAGCCACATACTTCAATGTATACTTGCAAAAATTTCCACTAGAGAAGCTGGAGCATTAGAAAAAACAATAGTGCAGAAGCTCAGAAATAAAAGCCCTGAATTGCTGAGGTGTCCGAGAGGTCCTAAGGCTAACTGCTGTTCTAGGCCAACTGTTGTGGGCAGCTTCTGTCTTTGATCAGTACCAATTTAAAACATGAAACTGTGTTAAAAGCAAGCCAAAGGTCATGCTGTCAATAATTCATAGCAACACCTCAGACAAGGTACATACTAAATTCTTGGCACTAGATTAAAAATTAATTGTATTGCCAATCCCAAACACTTAAAATTCAAAATTAATCAGATTTTTGAAAACAGTGTAGGTAGATGTACTGGTTTGGAGCCTCCATTGGTGACTCTCAAATTCTACTAATAAATCACAGGTAATTTTTAAATAAAAGCTGATACTGAAAAATAACCTAGATACTAAAACATAACACCCATTCTACTCCTGTTGTGCCGTGTTGTGCAGCTGTGGGGTTTTGCTAAAATGCACAGTAAATTCAAAGTATAGATACAAAGTATCCCTTTCAAAATAAGGCATGTTTTGGTGAGAGTCTTGACTGCAAAATAATCCCAAGGTAAATTTCAGCTAAGTCTGTAAACAAGCGTAATTGTTGGGTTTATTTCTGAAGTTGGGTTTATTCTGTGCAGCCCTGTTTAGTGCCTAATTTCCAGGGTGAACTGCCTAAGCAGTAAGTTATTTCAGAGTGCTTTAATCCATAGGATAAGTGTATGCACTATGTTTGCACGAAAGTGTAAGTAGCGCAGGCTGAACAGTCATCAGGCATCGGCAGGGTCAAGGCTTTTTTGTAGCGACTGGGAGCAAAGGGTGAAAATGAACATCATTATCACCGCTAATGAAGGATGAAGAGCTCAAGCTAGCCATGCCTTAGAGCCACCAGGAAGGATGTAAAAAAATTGGCTAATAAAAGCTAGTAAGTGTGAAGTTCATGTGACCTTTCTATATGGAAAGTGAGCTCTCCATAGAGAGCCTGCTCTCAGAGCTGCCAGATGGGAGGAAATACCTGGTACAATACCTTCCCTGCTTTCATGTAGCATGTGGAGCAGAACAGAGCCAGTGCTTTCACTGATCTCTCATTACATCCAACGAACAGCATGGATAACCACCAGGGAGAATATTCTGACCTTCATTAGACATTCACAGAGCCCTGAGCCAGAAGTAGCTAACTTTATCAGCACTCTAGTAAAATTCACCTCCTGCACTTGAAGGCAGCCTAGAACAAGATACCTGATTTCAGATTTTCAAGATTTAATGTGAAACACATCCTAGCACCCAGGCAAGGAGTAGAATTTGAGAAGAGTTTTACTGCCAAACTAAAGGCACCCAGCTAAAATCCTGGCTCCGAATAGCTCTGAGTATTGTGATGGCCAACATGCAGACTTGGCATTTTGCAAAACACCACACAGGATTTCTGTTTCTTTTTGTCCACACCTATTACAGGTTATTAACCTGAATGGCAGTGCATCCAACTGATTTAGTACCACTGCACATCAGGTGAGCGATCAGCAGGTTAGCAGATCTCTGAAATTAAGCATCTTAGCTGTTTTAAGCAGAGTAGGTGCCCTGCTGTAGTTCTCCTTGCCCACACTATGGTCCCTGCCAAAGACTTTGCTCAGGACAGGGTCCCAGCTGGTCTGGGTGCTGTAAAACCAGAGTCCAAACCTCACAGAAGATCTCCAGCAAAAGCTTTGAGGGGCTGAAATGGAGGCCGCAAGGAGAGAAAGTGAAGTGATAGGAGTAAACCTGGCACACATCCGGCTAGACTGCAGGCACCAAACAGGCAGCTCTGAGGATATTTCATTTTAAATTTGGCTTTAATCTATCTGACCCAGTTTTTCCCTTTGTAATTTTCAATTAATCCTATAAGAAAAAAGAAACACAGTTTTGTTTAAACCACTTGAAGAAAATAAGCCTTTTCTGCTGGTTTGAGCAGCAGACCGTACTAGCATATGTTGTGCTCAGGCAAAATACAATCTTCTCAGATTCTGAAGCTTCCTCCACATTTCCACGATCAAGAATTTCACCTAGAAAAACCTGTCTGCATCTATAAACAGTAGCAGGATCTGTTCCAATATGAACACCAGCAGGCACAGGAGCAGGGGAGTTGCCGGTGCACCCCCGGGAGTGGGGCAATTAGCACAATTACCCCTGGTTCTGGATTTTGATGAAGACGTGAGCGTGGCTGGTCTTGTTCTCTCACCTAAACGTGGCCAGGCTGTGCTTAGGTCCTTTGTCTGTTCTGCTTGTGCAGACACACAGAGGAAGGGCAGATGAAACATTTCTAGCTAGAAGGTCCCAGTGAGGTTTCAGTAGCCTTCATTAACCAGTCACTACCCTTCTGCTGTGCTGGTCCTAAATTAGAGTCCTTTGCTCGGTTGCTTTAAAACTTTTCATATGGTGCAAAGAGACAGAAGGCACCATTTCCCCACTGAGGGATTAGAAGGGACCTCTGCCCAAAAGCTTGGCTACTTTTGCCTACAATGAGGAAGAGCCAGGCTCCTTTTGCTGGGTAAGGACGGCAAATTGCTTTATTTGAACTTTTTCAAACTGGTCTGACAGCCTCATGGGAACCCCCAGAGAAATTCAGGTTGTTGCAGATTTCTCCAACACCTCCTTGTCTACCAGCTGTAACTTACACCTTACATTCTGTTCAGGTGTTTGCCTTTTACAGGCAAGTTCTTGCAATACTGCATGCTGTAACCACATTTTAAACAAGCCTCTGCTTAACTGCAGAGTTTTAGCAGTCGGCCGACATGGGCCCAGTGTCTGCAGGGACCTTGCAGAGCCCCTTGCTAAATGGCAACAAGGGAGATGCGCTTAAGGGCACCGAAGGGGCAGATTGGCACCTGTGGAACAGAAGAGACATCTGTTGTGCCCATATATTAGCAGCACTAATCCATGTCAGGAAGACCAGGTTCAAAGCCCTCAGGGTTTAAGTCAATCATATTAAAATGCCATGCACAAGAGGATTGGGGGTGGTAGACATCTAATCAAGGTCTGGGTGGGTCACGTTCATTCAAGGCAGAAGACATTTGGGAATTTTAAGGAGAGCTAAATCCTTGCCAGCCGTGCCTTGCTGCCATAGGTGGCAAAGGGGAAGAGAGATGCGTTGCAGCTGTCTTGTCTCAGTATAGGAGTGCAGGGTGCTTGTACAGCTCTCAAGGAGCTATTTGAGGGACTCCAGCTTTGGACACGGGAACAGCGTGCCTAATGAGATGTAGGCAGGGACGCCCAGAACGTGCCCACTCTGTGCAAGGCAGTGCAGGATGGGACCCCCCAACTCTTACAGATACCTACACATCACAACTTTGCTGAACAGCAGCACAGACCCCAGAGGCAAGGACCGTATCAGACTGTAGCCACATGCATCTCAGCCGAGGCAGTTGCCTCCAGTACAGCACTTTGGTGTGGTGGCTATATTGCTTCTGACTCCAGAGCTAGCTTATCTGGTGTTGCCTTTAGTATCTCAACACCCTGCTCCCTTGCATGTGTGCGCTTCACTCATAGGAAACCCTGATTTACTGCCAATGCAAACAGCCACAGACAGGCTCACAAGCATGTGGAGTTTATGCAGCTTTTCTCCCTACAGCCTGGGAAACCATGCCACATCATGACTTGCCTTCCACTCCCTTTCCTAAGGAACTCATGGCACCAATACATTTCTTAACATGCCCCTCTCTGTTTCACAGGCCAGCCTAGCTGTGTAAATGCTACTATAACAACATTTAGTGCCTACTGTGTTCACATCATTGTTCATTCACAGCATTGTTCACATCCAAGGGCATTTAGAAGTATTGAGTTTCTGCAGCTCTGAGGTAGAGAATTTATGATCCTTATGGCTCTATGTTGGAAATAATTTTTGAATATGGTGAAATGCATGCAGAAAGAATTAAGGGCCAGATTATGGCTGCAAAGCCACTGGCAGTTTGAGGAATAATGTACACATACAAGTCCTCTGAAAGTAAGAGGATGGACCAGCTTTCACCACATTTTTGATGACAAAAGTTTATATGTCTTTGTACAGAAATATCCTTTCACTGCTCTTTCAGATTATGGACGTGATCATGTTTCATTCATTTCCTTTACAGACCACAGGGTGGCAAAGATTGCTTGGTGCTTGGCTTCTGCACTGTGAAATGACAGGCTGGAAAGCTAGGTTCTCCGCACCTAGACGGGTAGAGCCATATGAAACACTCACTGCCCTTGAGTGAACAGAAACCGCAACGACAGCAGCATGCACTCCATTGTTTGGATATGCAGGTTATATACCCTTCCTATGGGAGGGTCGTAGGGCAGGGAACAAAACAAGTATTCAGATGCTGCAGTGGAAGATGGGCTTCCAGGTGGAGTCCATAAAAGGCCAGGTCTCCATGCGTTCCAGGTCTCCAGTGCCTAACATGGACCGATGGCACTTCAAGGCCCCGCTGATGATTCACGCTGCAAATAAACTTCAGAAAGCAGCAGGTGCCGGCACTCATCAGAGGATGAAGCGCAATTGTTTTCTAGTGAACAGAGTAATTTAAAAAGTATTTGTGCCATCTTGCCAAAAACACAAACTGTGCCACGTTTATTTTTAGATGCAGATACACCTCCAGGAAGAAACCACAACCGGTTATGTCACACATAAATCAGAGCTACCTGCTGATACCACCACAGAGCTTTCTACAATGCTTTTTTAAATGGCTAGCTGCCCAAATCCAAGGCTACATTTTTACTTGCCACGCGGTGGGCTATGATGCGCTATTAGGTATCCATACTTTAATTTACATCTCAAACTACCTGCTTTCTCAGGGAGCAAAAAACTCACTAGGATAGAGGTGTCAGGCAGGGAAGAGAGAATATGGGGGAGCAAGGCTGCAGCCCTCTCCTCCTCAGCACGTTTCTATCCCACACTTTTGGCTCCCCAGGGAGTACTTTGTGCTCTGTGCTAGAGTGCGATCTTTATATATTTTTAAAATATCTCTCCTATTGGATGAATAATGCTGTGCAGAAGGGAAGAGAATTGATGTGCTAGCCTCAGGGCTATCAAAGCATGTAATGTGGGCTGTATTGGGGATCTAGGTGGATGGACACTCAATCCTGCTGTGGCGGTTCTGGGTAGTCATGCAGCAGGCAAGCAGGCAGCTCTCATTAACTTCTGTAGTGGATTAGCCACTGGAGGGGCACAAAGGTCTGCGCTGGACTCGTCTGAATTACATCTGGTTGTTGCCCAACTTATTTTTTTCTGAGGCTTTTTTTTTTTTGCAATTGCTTTCAGTGCCATGACATGCTGAGCCCTCTCCTGCTCCGGCCACTGGGCTCCAGCTCCTCACAGCACTAACATCTGCATTAAACCTTGTGACATTATTCACTCCTGATCCCACACAGCCCTGCTGCTCTACACACAAAGGCAACATGCTACTTCAGATATCAGCATCCCAGTCACATTAATAGGATTCATGATGGACAAGGGAGTACAAATCATAAAAAAACCCCAAACATTTCCTATATTGGCAACAAAGCTTGCACTACGCAGCAAACACATGAGTCTTAGAACAGGATGTGTGAATATATGTATGTACAAACAGAGAAGGATTAAGTCAAAAGAAAGAAGTTTCTGCAAGACTTCCTTAATAATATTTTCTTGATCTTGTGTAAAATGCTATGGACAGTACTGGTGATCCGTTACCTCACATTTCCTGTCTTAAAAGGGTGTTCGACCCTCAGTTCTTTCCAAAAATAATGATATTCGTGGTGCAAGGTTCTGTAATTACGCTTTCACTGTTCTCACAAAAAAACAGCATTTTTCCAAATCTTCTTCACTATTTGGAAAACAAGGTCTTCAAATCCAGTGTGAACAAGCACTATTTAACTCATTAAGATAGTATGCTTTCTGTCTACTTAACTAATTTTGAATACTAACATATTTTGAATATTTAACAAAAAAAGATGCAAACCTGCACATATTTTGGGGTAACATTAGGGATTCAAAATTCTGGTTTAACTCAAATATTGCTGGGGATTAAGAGTTAAGAGCTGTGATGTTGTTTTGCCTTCTCCTTCCTCCCAATTTTTATCATGACCGTCACTTTTTATGGCTACATAATGAGATAATTACAATGCAATTACGGCACTGACAAAAACCGTTTTGAAAAACTCATGTAAGAGCCCTTGATAGCTGCACAGATGGAGGGCAACAGCCTTATGGATAGAGGTTGAACTAGATGATCTCCAGATGCCCCTTCTGACTTTAATTTTCCTACGACATTTTAACTTGTACACTTACATGCCAACACTTAATATTACCCCTCTGTACACCAGTTCATCCAAACAGAAATACCGCCACAGGGCAGACAGGCCTTGGAGGCTGAAATTCCTCTGCTAGATCAACCTCCTCTGCCTTGCCAGACCCAGCTCTGAGGAAAGGTGATACGCTGCTCTCTAAATATCACACGAGCCCCATCCTTGGGGATCTCAGAAGCGGGGGCATCTGGGAGTATGGATGCACAGACTTGGCAGCTATTGGGTTGAAATAACCTGCAGAGAGAACAGATTCCTCCAAATGCTGAGCCTTGCTTTCTCCTTGCAGGGCAAGGACCTCGGCTGAGGTGCTGCTGTGCATTGCCACACCCACCCACGACGAAATTCTTCAGCATGGGTGGATGCTTGGGGTAACAAGCGCTGAGCAGGGTCTTGCCAGCTTGCTTTGCCCCCTGCCATCGTACACCTCTTGTGTTCACCCTCTGCCTCCCCTGCACCACAGCTGTCAATGGCCTCCAGACCATGCTCCTGATACAGCCTGAGTACCTCTGCCCCCCTCACATTTCTGAAATCCTTCACCCTTTTGCTCTGGACCTTAAAACAACAGAGGTAAGCCATTTGCTCTTCTGCTACTGAGAAAAGCAAGAAGGTCACTTCCATCTGTTAAAAGTGACCACTCCTCCCAGATCAGCCCTTCTGCAACGTGACATGGAGAATGATGGGCACCATTTTCAAGCCGTGTTAAGATAACACCATCCCTGTCCTGCTTCCCAACTGTGCAAGCGCTAAAGCTTTGTGTAGTCCCTGTGTTTTCCAAGGCACATTTTGGACATGTAAACTCTAAAAATAGTAAATCCTCATATCCCAAATATCCACCAGCTTACTACCTGCCCAAGGCCACACCTTGCAGGCAGGTTGGTATGCCTGTACATACTTCAAACAGCTTCCCACTGCCCCTGCCTACCAGTGTTTTCCTCCTCTTGGATACACGCACATGTACATGCCCACACGGGGACTTCGGTGTTACACAGCATCATTTTGTAAGCTATGAATTTGCAGTAGAGGCCCAGTTTCTCTACTGCAGATTGTATGCTGCTCCAGAGAAGCTTAGTGTTAAGATTAAAGAGCTATATAATTTTAATTAAGCCTAAGATCAAGATTTTTATTCTCATTCTAATGAAAATATATGTTCCTTACCACCATCCTGGAATCCCTACTCAAAACCAGAAGCAAATCCATCTGATATTGTTAACATATGGATTGCATTAGGTACCCCCAGATTGACACGTGTTTATGAATTCCCATTTTGTTTTTCTCCTCAATGACATTAGCCTTGAGGAGGAGCAGCTGTTTACACCATGTCCCACAGATACTGAAAGCTATTTAAATATAGTCCAGACAAAGTACTTGCTAGGACTACAGCTAGGCTCTGGGTTTTCTTTTTTGCTACCTGCCTGTCACCTCTCCACTCCAGGCTTTTTCTTTCTTCCATTATTCCTTCTTCAGTACTTTCAGTTCCTATCTACCCTGTAATTACTCTTTCCTTTGCTTGTCTGGCTCCTGTCCATTTGCTTGTAAGTTTGATGGTGCATATCCTATGGTGGAAGAAAACACCCAAGCCTTTCTTTGCGCTCACGTGGCCCCCCAGCAAACAACCTGCTTCCAGCACCCGAGCCCCCGAGCGAGCTGGTGTATTGCTTCAGTACCTGGGGCTGCTCTCATCCATCTTTGCTCTGCTGGTATTACAGAAACACATCTCCAGAGCATCATTTCCACCCCTCACCTCAAAAAGCTTCAGTGACTTAAAGGCTCTTTCCACATGTGGTATCTCAAATGCTTTTCCCCCCAGTGGAATCTGAAAGCACAAATCAATTGCACATAATTTTTCTGCTCAATGGTTTCAGAATTAAGTATATTTTAACTACTCTAAAGTAATAAGGAACAAAATACTTTTCCGATGCTTAATTAAAAAAAAAAAGTATGCTGTTGCCTGCATTTTTCTTCCAGTAACAATTTTTCTCCTTCAGGACTGCTTCAAGTGGAAGTGGTAAAAGCATGTAAAACACAGTGAAAAAGTTGGTTAAGAAGTTTAAATATTAGGAAGAAGGAGTGTGTTTGGAAGACCATTTTCTGCCCTCACCTGTTTCACTTCCTTTCATGCTATTATTTTCTTAGTGCCACAGAAATGCTCGAACGTTTTGTTGTTTTACGCTATGTATCCACACAAGCCAAGGAGAACACCTTACTCTTTGTTTCAGAAGGCCTGGACAAAGCCATTCTGCAGTTCAATACGCAGTTGGTTTTTAAGGTAGTGGCACCACCTGAGCCAGCAAAGCTGCAGGTATTTGCAGGGTCTTGATGAAGTGTGAGTCTGCAGGGCAAACAACAAAACCAGTGCGAAGACATTTGGAAGAATATATTTCAATGTGAAAAAAAAGTCTCCATGTATTTCAGCTAGGGGAAAAGACTGATTTCTAAAGCTAAAATCAGAAGTTAAGAGAGGTAAAAACGTTACCACCTTTTTTAAAAATCAAAACGTGTTCTACTGTAAAACTGCAACTGAGCTGAAAAGTCTTTTTGATTCCAGCTTTTCCTGCTCTTTCTCTCCAAACACGTGCCCCTTCAGCCAACTCGACTCCACAGGGCTGTGGGAGATAAAACTCCCAGGCTTCCTCTGTAGATGTCAACCTGTGCAACCTTTACCGGCAAGGAAAGGAAAGAGAGAGGCTCCTGCGAGCCCTGCTGACTGGCAGGAAGCAATGTGGAGAATCCCACGCTGGCACCCGCTCACTGCGCTTTCCTGGACACCCTCTTGAAATGCCTGTCAGGTAGCTTCTTCTAAGAAAATTTATGCGCAAGAGCAAAAGAGTAATGCATTTCCCTCTCCACAGCAAACCTGGTGCTTGCACTGTTTTCCATGAATGACTTACAGTGGCTTGACTTGAAAGGTATGCTTTATCCTGCCCTCAAGGAGATGGTAGGGGTGCAGCCTGGTGCGAACAGGGCTGCTCACCCTTCATTAAAAAGGCAAACCAGAAGTCCCTGGCTAATCCTCAAGACATGGATGTGGCACTTGGAACCTCTCATTCTTTCTGCTCACCTCCCACAGCCCCAAGCAAGGCAGCTCGAAGGTCTGGATGCAAAGTCAGGAACAGCATCAGCCATGTTATGTGTTTGGTTTGCAGTATGCATCCTTCATTTTCTCTTCTGGCTCGCAAGAGGCCGGGATGAGGTGAGGATGCTGTGATATGACAACTGTACAAAAAAGCACAACTGCTAGCTGAAATCCTACCTGTGCTTCTCTCCTCATTAAAAAATAAACCAGAAAAAATCCAGACTAGGTGATGAAAAAAACCTGGGCGACTCTACAGCTGTTGGACAAAGCCCTGCCAAGAAGGACAATTCCATTTTTCCACTCCTCTGTCTTCAGATATCATGTGCTAACCCCAGCTATAGAAATGTAAGTCTGGTCTTTAAATTTAGGTGACAGGCCACCTCCATGGCTCATCTGGACAGCTGCAAGGCTATCCCAAATGGAAGGGAGGGGGTTCAGAGCAATTGCTTTATAGATGAGCCTTTAGGTATTGCCTGGAAGAGCTTCAGGACTTTTTCATACCCTCCAGAGAAATTACCAACTGTCATTACTACCTCTACTCTCTGTCCACTCCCTTTAGATTTATTTTATTCCATATAACTATATTAAAATGATATTCAGGATTACTCACGAAGCAGTAAGTGCCTTCATTTGTGCATACAGTATTTGCCCTTCTCATTAGCCTCCCCCGATAAAGGAGCTCAGAGAGCAGAAATTAAAATACCACTCTCCAACTTGCCCATGCAGATGTCACAGTGCAAAAACAAATAGACGACTGACTCCTGGAATTTTGGATCTGGCTTCATAATTGAAGGACCAGAACAAATTCTAGCTTTTTCAACAAACAATTAGCTTCACTGGAAATAGCCTGTGTTCCTTTTTTGCACTGTGCAGTTGCTCAACTAAATTAACAGAAACAACGAAACCAATTTAGTGACATTGGAGGGGAGCACGTCAGTATTTTAGTTGATAAAAAATCAGTCTCCTGAATTCTCAAGTTTGACAGTTCTGATGTAGAAACTTTTCTCAAAAAAAGTCTCAGTGTTTTATATGCAGCTCCCTCAGGGAGACTCCTGGAGATTTAAAGCAGAACACCGTAATATTTCTTCTCCTCTCTGTTATAAGTTTTACACATGTTTTCCTATGTAGAAACTCCTACAGTAGTCCAAGCATTAAAAAAGAAGCTATTCCAAGTCCCACACATGTATCATAATGGAAAAAGATGCTGCGTTTTTCTTCTGGAAAATGAAACAAAATAAGATGAGAAGCTCAGCATGTGTGTACCGTGCACCTTACTTGTTTAAACTTTCCTATGCTACTAATTTCTCCATATCCTGAACATGCCAAGCGTGAAAACTAGTGTCCATGTGGGTAAAAGCAGGGTACCCCTTGCTTAAGCCCCCCACCCTGGCCATGACTACCACCATCACCCCTCCAGAAGCCCATGACCCCCCTCCTGGGCTGACTGCAACTGGTTTCCCTGTTTAACCCCAGGTGTGCACTTAAAGAAGCAGAGGTGGATGAAGCAGGACTGCCTCAAGCCTACACTCTGCACCACCTGGAGGGGAGATGGTTTTGGCCTGAAAACTAAATAGGTGTGTTATCAGGCCTGTGAAGCTGTGTTCTCCTGGAATGCAAAGATGCTACAGAGGCAGCAAACCTTACAGTTTGTGTCTATCATGGAATGGCTCAAAATGACGCTGTTGTTAAGGAAAGAGGTTTGCCCCAAGTTTATCCCAACTTCCCTCAACCTATATGCAGACACAAAGTCTAAAGGCAGGAGTTCAGCAATGGAAGAAGTCATGGTGTCAGAAAGCAGCCCCAAACCCTCCCTTCCACCATGGAGGCCCATTGCTAAATCATACTTGTGCCATACTTGGACCTCTCAGCAACAAGAGTAATATATAGCTGTCTAGCAGTATTTATACACAGCGACCACTGCAGTATCTGGGGAGTGCAGTATAAATACAGACAGAGCAATAGCCAGGGAAGCCCAAAGAGTGGGCGAGGAGGGCGAGTGGCCAAAGCAGCTGAGAGACGTGCTGATTCAGTGCATCTCCTTCAGCTGTCCTCAGCAGTGGGCTGCCATGGAATGGAGGCTGGGAAGGTTAAAAGAACCAATTCTTCTTTCCCTGCCCCACCGCTTTAACAGCCTGTTTCTCACTCTTTGCTTGAGCCCACGAGGTTCTTCATTTGAGTATCTGACCACAGGACTTTGCATTATTACATAAAGCATAATAAACGCATAGCTATTTCTTCTAAAGTGATGATTTGGCTCATGCCTGCCAGCCTGTAGCACTCAACAGATGAGGTTAGAGTTGTCATCCCTGTTTCACAGATGGGGAAATCCATGCAAAGGGAAACTGCCTTGCCCCAGCAGGCCTGTGGCTGTGCCAGAAGTAGAGGAGAGGTTCATGTTCTCACCAAAAAACCCAGCCACAGGGCTTTTAAGATGGCATCTTGAAACATATTCCAGTTTAAATGTGAGGGAAATTGAAATGGTTGTTTAAGAAGAACTGGATGTGCATCTCTCAGTCATATGCTTAGTTTCTTCCCAACACATACTAAAGGCAAGTATTTTCAGCTGACTCTGAATAGGGCCTTTCAGCAGTGAAATCAGTGAGAATTTGAAATATGTGCTTTGCATGTTGACTTCTTTCTTCTCTATAAAAAAATTACAATTTTCTATTCCTAAATGAAACCTTTGAAATAAAAATAAGCAGGGAAGAATCCCTCATAGAAACAGGGGATTTGCCTCAGGGCATGCACGTAGCTTCTTCCCACCTGGCCTAGCAGTGCTTGAGTACTCCTCCTTGCTACAGAAGGAAGGGCACTCTATTTTTTCCACTCAGGATACTGTATTTTTTTCCAAATAAATGTGACGGATGCAGCAGCCTACCTGCTTGCTACAATTCCCACAAGAACAGTTTCTTTTCTGACTCCACCACTCTACAGGGAGCTGGACTTCTGAGCTGCACCACAGCATGCAGATTAAATACTCTGCAACTACTTTTCATCATGCCTTCAGAGCCCCTTGCATGGCTGGAAAGGCTAGAGTGAACTGTTCCCAAGGGTAAGATCAGATTTGGGAGGGCGAGATCAGATTTGGTAGCCCCTTTTCACCTGCGGCAGTGGAAATCAAGAGGTGCATGGGACTACACTTACAGTGCAAAACTTATCTATGGTTTACAGAACAATTGCTATTTGACTAATTTGGGCTATTTCTGCTCTTACGAAAGAAATGTTCAACACAAGTATTGCTGGAAAGCACTGTTATGACTACTTATCTCTTTGCACGGCCACTCATCCAGAAGGGCATACAGACTCTACTTCTTGTGAACAGCATTTTCAAGCTGTGCCTCCTGCTTTGACTAACAGCCTGGTTAAGGACCCTCTCTCCCTGCTAATTTGGCACTCTATCACCAGGTAGGAAAGAACAAGCCCAGCTTTATGTGAGGCTCTTATTTCTCAGCATAAAAACAATAGGAGAGCTTTTGGAAAGAGCTCCTGCAGCACCAGCTTGCTTTCCATGCTTAGTAATCTGCAAATAAAGGATATCTTTCCAAAATATCTCAGTCCTAGTCACCTTCTCCCTGTTTTTGCAGCAGGCTTCAGAGGCAATTTTCACAGCAACTTCGCTGTAGACGCTACTTCTTCATAAGGAAAAATGGTAATAATAAACATAAAAGAAATCTGTTTATCAGCCTGGCAATACAAGGGCTCCCTGAAGTCATGGGTTTTGATCTGATGCAGCCTTTATTTTCCTTGCAGTTTCCCTTGTGTACACTCCTATAGATTAAGGATTTGCTCCATATCAGTCTGAAGGACCTGACTGTACCCATCGCACAGGAATGTGCCAGGTCCTCCTGGGTAAGATTTCCTCTTTCCTCCCCTGCTGGTGTTACTCACCAGCGGTGTATGTGTTTGTACTTGGACATCCCTGAGACAGCTCTGCTTCAACGTATCGTATTTCTATACATTTCTGATGTTAAAGAAAACTGGAGCTTAAGAGCAGGACAGAAAAATAAGGCATTTTCTGGTGTCAGGCTGTTTAATTTGCAAGGATGATAGTTTACACTCCCTGTACTTTAGATCCTAAAGGAAACGTTTAGTACTTATTGCTCATAACCCCCTAAAACAGCTCTCACCTTGAATCCTAAACAAGCAAAAGCTTGTTTTTCCAAGTGCTAACAGGGTCTGCCACTGCCTGGGCTATTTCTTGTAACGATGATAGCAGACAAAGAATCAAACTGACATTTTCCTTCTTGGCATCAACCAAGCTGCCCTCACACCCCCGCATCTGACTCCGCAGGTTTTTTTCTGGAGATGCTGAGTGTGATCCCTATTTGTACGCTAGTGAGACATCTCCAAGGTATGCTGGATGTGCAGCTCTCCTTTGAGAATGTGATTATGAACATGCATCTGTTATTAAAATGGATTTTTATCACTTGCAAAATATGCCACAGATGAAATGCTGTCCAGCTTCTCGGGGCTATACTTTTTGTTATGTCCAGATTGAATTGCTATAAATTCTTTGTCTGCAGCTTCACCAGAAACACTCTGACGTGACTTGCAACCAATACAGAAGTCAAAATAATTCTCACTACCTGAAGCAGATAAACAATTTGCTATATTCTGAGATCTCTACACCAATTTTGCATTTTTTTATTCAGAGCGTTTGTGTTCTATGGACTTGTCCTTTACCAAACTTCAATTTACTTCTGTCAGCCTCGGGACTGCTATTAACCTGCACTAATACAGCTGTGAATTTCAGCAGCATTTCCTAAACAACTGAGCTTGATTTTAGCAGTTCAAGACTAGCTTCAATCTCATTAATACTTTTCATTGCCATACCATTTAGTTCACAGAAATCGGTGCTTTGCAAATATTCATTGGTGAGAACAGAAAGGGATTCACTTGTAAAACATCTGTGTTCTGCTCCCGGCTGTGGTATGGGTTGCTTGGCCTTACCAAACCATGCACCCCATCTGGACTTCTGACTATGTATCTCCAATACTTGATAGCACTTTTTTGCACAGTTTTTTAACCATGCCACAAGCATGAAAGTTCACAGATCTCTGTCTAACACTGGCACACCCTGTAAAACCCTCGGATGGCACGTTTCTGGGTCTATCAAGTAAAAGAGCACCGTTTATGTGGCAAAGTGCTACAGGCCCCTGCAGCTCTGGACTGAGCCTCTTTGCTGTGTACATTTGCTGCTTATATTAGCGCATGACTTGTGTCTGGCTGTCAGGACTGTGAGGGTGATTCCCAAGGGTAGGATCCTATGGTGCCTACAGAAATATGGCAGGGAAGTCTTCTGCTTAGTGTATGAAGCTCTTATGCTTTTTGTAGTAACTTATACATGTGCAAAATGTAAATTTTTCGCCAGTTAGTGAAATGCTTTCTGTGAGTATAGCAGATATACTTTGGGCAGCACTGGCTGAAGGGACAATATGGTTTTTTTGTGTTTTTTAAGGCTGCAAAGATCTGGGTTATTACAGATAAGAAATGTAGTTTAAATAACTAAAATTTCCTAGATATAAGTGGAGTTCTTTTGCCTTTATGCATGATTACACTTCTCAATAGATTACAGACCATAAGGTTTTGGTTTTATTCCACCTCTGGCAAAGAGACTGCTGGACTATCAAATACTTTCAAGACAAAGAAGTTAATTAAACTTTAACATTCACAAAAATGATGATGCTGAGAGCTAGCACCTCATGAACTTCTTGTCTCAGACTTAGGATTTCCTGGGAGCCCACACGTAACCCACTCCCCCTGCCATGCAGTAAATGTAAAAAATTGAGAAATGAGAAGAAATAAAGGTGTCCAACAAGAGGTCCCAAATTCTGATTCCAGGTATTACATCTTAGAGTCTGTCAGGACTGGGAAAGAAAGCAGACTCATTGACTGAATACATGTGCAAATTGAATTTCTGAGTTCAAAGAGGAGATTCTTAACTTCCTGAAACCAAATGAAGCCATAATAGCAATACAACCCCCATGGTTCTAAGTGTGTCCTCCATTTTCTTTACAGTATCAGGTCCGCATCTCAAATCACAATTTCCTTAATTCTTCCTCTTTGACCAGAAAAATCCTCACTGGTTTGTTCTCAGGTCATAGGCAAATTCTCTCTTTGTTCAATTACAGCTTATATTTCAGTCATCTGTACTACGGGATACAACTGTCTTTTAATTAGTTTTGCCTATCTGAAATGAAATTAGATCAGTGGCTATACTTGGAGCATATCCACTGTGTTGACAAGGTCTGAGCTATACCAACTTTGCAACAGATAGATAAACATCAGTGAAACCTGCTCTGCTGTAAGGTAATATAATCAAAGACGATGACCGCTACTCTGCAAATATACCACAGGATGTTCATTTCTTGCACAGCTAATTATCTTTGGTTTAGTCAAGGGAGAAACATATTTTTTTTTGCTGCAAAGTGAAACGACAACATGAAAGCTGTGTTTCGTTCAAAACAGAGCTGGATCACTACACCAAAGTCATGCTGGCAAGGACACATCAAAACCAATCTCCCTAGCCCCTCGCTACCTTACTTGTTTATGTCAATCAGATTGGGGATTTTTAACATTTGAGTTATGTTTATCTGAACTGGTTTTCAAGGTCTAATTATAACATGTGAAGCGGAGTGAGATTGCTGCTATGAAAGTCGCAATATAAATAAGAGGACTTGACTGGCTGACTGAGATGTTGGCACAGACCAGACACGTATGTCACGTGGAAGTCCAGTGCAGCTGTTGTAGTCCATGGTACAATAAATAGCTATGGGGAAGCAGCGCGGTCACGCAGGATGTTTTAATACCACCTACTGTGCTACTTGGCCGAATGCACTCGCCTTGCAAAAAAACAGGCAATATCTGCAGCTTAACCATAGAAAAGCGACAGTCCTGGCGGAACAAGGCTGGTGCATTTTGAAGGCTCTGGAGGAGAACGTAGCACAGTTATCTGCTGCCTCTGTCCCGTCCGCCTTTCATGCAGTCTTCCAAAGATGACCCAAGCATGACTTCCCACTCAGCAAAACCAACAGAGCACGTGGTCTACCTCTTTGAGCTGGGAGAGCACGCCATGCCCTGTAACACGGGCAACCTCTCCTCCCTCTTCCTTGCAGGAGAGATCCACTGCAACCGCCCGGTAATGGACATGCAAGGATCATGCCTGGTTGCACTCGCAGATGGATGTCTCAGGTAAGACTAGGCTTCTGGAAAGGATCTCTATTTATAACCCAGACCCGGATAGGTGGCTGGTCTTGGGTGTTAATGTGACAAAGTATTGGTTTTTAGAGTCGCTGAAATGCCTCAACACGGAATGGAAGATGAAACCTCTGCTGGCTTGCAAATGGTCATTCACGCCATGTGCTGGTAAGAGAAGAAGCCATCAACACCAGGCATTTGCAGCGCATTGAACACCAATTAAACTGATTAGGGTCCATGAAATATTAATTATAAAGCACCTGCACCCTTTCTAAGGTTAGGTTCTTAACTGTTTTAGAAAAATTGTCCTGCCATGGGGCATATGTACCTTTAAATTAACAACTGGCAATGAACTGAGCTTTTGACAGGGCTCTGGAAAATGCCTGGCATCCATAATTCCAGCAAGATGCCGTCTGGGTTTCTATTACACAGATGTGAGCAGCATATTAACCCACATTTCCCCAGCAAGGAAAAGGCACTACAGTTGCAATCATTGTCCTCAGAAAGTAATTTACATCCCCTTTTTGACCCAGATTCTCAGTATTCTGCTTATGCAGCAACAGTGAAATAAAATGCAAAATGATGCAACATTCAAATGTTTTTGCGGCTACTAACATAACATAATTTTATTTGGGTGAAATATTTTTTCTCCCTAGCTCCTTTCCACTCAGCTCTCAGTGTTACTCATAAAGTTTGTCCCTGGGTCCATAAATAGTTGCATAAAGTAACAGGGCTGTCAAGTTTGATAGTGCCCACATACATTTCATATGTTATTTGAACCTAGACTTTGAAGCTGCAAAAGCCAAAGTGGCAAATTTCAAAATGAAAAAAAAAAAAAAAGAAAAAAACTTATGTAAATGAGCTGTATTAAGATCATACAAGAAACCAAATTTCACAAAGCAGCAAGTAAAACTATTCTCAGCTTTTTTTTTCCTAACGTCCTTTCTAGTTTAAAGAGTTTAATTCCGTATTTTCAGATACTGTTACCTAAGCCTAAAAGCATATGCTGTATCTCCATCAATTTTGTCGCATATCATTGGACACTGGCATCTGTGTTCAGTTATGCTCTGAATGCACAAGCAGCCTCTAGTTTAAGCACGTCAGATAGGTACTGTAATCCCAAGTGTGATTGAACCCGAGCCTGTGGTCAGGTGGGAGCCATAACTCATTACAGGTGTGGAACTGGGACCCTGGGTTCTGCTGCAGGACAGAGCTACAGGTTGGCTTTACAAGCAAGTGGGAGAGGAGCAGGAATCCCTGGTGGGACATTCAGGTCTCTAGCTCTGACACTGCTCCCTAACCCAGACTGCTACAGCACAGACCCAGATTTGAGGGAGTCTGGAGAGCCTCCTCCTCTCTACATCTTTAATTACTGGGTAGTCACAGTGCATAGACTTGCCAGCCAAGCATGATGCCTCTTGGATGGAGACCTGACCGCTGGCAGGTCACTTGGCTCAAGGCACCACATGGCCCACAACAAGAGCTGCCTGGCTCCACCCACACCCCTCACCCTGGTTTTTGGCAACAAAACCTGCTCTCCTCCACCGCCCTGTAAATGCTGCCACTAACAGCCACTGAAACTCACATTTTCTCATTGAAAGATAATTCCTAGATGTTTGGGTTTATTTCTTGAAATCATCTTGGGGTTTGGCTGGATAGAAAAGCATTTGCAACACACACCACCTATTTAGAGAGAACGACATTGCTCTAAGGTGGGAAGTTTTAAAGAGACCGTGGCTGTGTCTGAGGAGACCTGAAAAACATGTTGAAGGCTCCAAGCACATGCGTACATTAAAGAGCAGATTGAAAAAATTCCTAGAAAATTTTCCTTGTAGAATTGAAACTGGGAATGAGTAGTCTTCACATCATTATCCACGTTATTAAATGTGTAAAAACTGAACCACATGCAGTAACACAGCTGTTCTAACTAGAAGCATTTAATCTCCCACTATCATCTCAAAACATACATGTTCCAGCTCTTGGTTATGTACACAGCAAGCAAGAACAAGAAAAAATTAACAAGCATCAAGGGAAACTTCCTGTACTGATTCCCGTGTTTCTCTTTAAGTTCACAAATCAGAAAAAATCCTCCTTTACTTGCCCTAAAGTAGTAGGTGGATTTCCTAGAGCTGAACAAACAAGAGGAGAAAGTGTTACGTGGTTAGAAATGCTAACTATATTTGGTCCCAAAAGTCACATCTGTAAGAGTATGGGGAATGTGAGTTTTTTTTACCAAGGGAAGGGTTAAGAGACTTAAAAAGCTAAATTATTAAAAGTCTCTGGAATCCTATACATAATCATATTCACATGTGACATGGCTGTGCCCATCCTACCTGGCAGAAAACTCCACAAGGGCTTGTGAGGACATGGCTGTTGCATCTCTTGCCATACCTAGGTGGAGATGTGGTCCTAATCCAAGTCTGGGGAATGAGTCTTCACAGCAATACAACTACAGTGATCTTCAGGTATAGAGGCTCTGCCCAGCCCAAACTGTAGGAGAAAATGGGGGAGGAACAATCCTTCCTTTTGCCCAACTTGTCTTCCAGCTCCTTTTCTCTACGAACATGGGTTCTTCACATTTCACATCTTTTCTTACCTCTGTTCTGTGTTTCCTGTCTGAATAGATTGCAGACAACGTAGGGTTAGCTGGGACGTTTTGAAAATGTATTGACCACCAAAACTGGGAACACATTAAATAAACATGCCTCAGGGCACCTCAAAGTCTGCAAAGAAAACTTATCACTATGCTATTATCCAGTATGCCAAGTGTTTTCCAACAAAAAATTGTTTTCAATAAACATGCCAAGACAATCGGTGACACATTCAGAAGGGAAGAATCAAGTTAATTGCAGAAGATGATGTTAATGTCTATCCCATGTGTGAACACAGTGGAAGGATTTCTGTAGCTGTTTCAGTGGTTTTCAAAGTATCCCCTGGGATCATACCTGAGTGTAATAGGGATTAGATGTCTTGGACCCTGCAAAATTGTCAGATGCAGTTGCTTTAAAAGGAATAAATTAATTGCCAACTCTGTGTTGTATAGGAAACCTGTGCTGCTCGGCAGGTGACCACTCCACTCTAGGGGAGACTGACCTTTCCTGCTGACTGCAGAGCAAAACTGTAGGAGCTGCCAGAGGCTCTCCATCATGGTGCACCTACAGGCGCCTCGCACCCGCTGCTGCTCAGTGCAGCTCCAAACCCCATCCCACAGCTCCAGCTCTGTCCCAACCTGGCCTTCATCCCAATAGCACTAATGATGGCTTTGTGATATTTCCATTCCTTTCAGTTTCATTTGGACAAAACCAGTCCCTTTAGGGTTTGTTTGGGTGGTTCCCAGCTATCTATAATATATTCAGATTATTAGAAGGTGAGGTGAAATGGTAAAAGGAAAGAAATTAGAGTTTCAAATCTTTCCTGCCAAGTTCTGTCAAGTAACTGGAGTTACTTAATTACACCTTTGCAGCAATCATGTCTCTTTACCAGCTTTATTGGTCGCATGGCTATCTAAGCCAGATTCTCGTTTATTACATTAATGTGTCTTGAAACTCAAGTACAAAATTACACCTCTCTGAATCAAACCAAAACAAAACCAAAACCAAAACCAAACCAAACCAGCTTCCAAATAGTTTTAAGCAATTGCTCTGTAAAAACTTGAAAACCTGGAAGAACCATCATGATCCTGGGACCTGCTCACTTGCAGGACACATGCGATATAACCTCGCCTAGCAATCCCACAATTTTTGCCCAAACCCAAGCACATCGTCTCCAAAGGCACTGTCCTAAATGAAAGCACCTGCTAGTCTGAGAGACCTGGTAGCGCAATGTAAAGCACTTAGCGGAGTTTAAAGTCTGATGGTAATTACGGCATTCTGTAATAACATAGCGTGACACAGAAGACAAGGAATAATTACATATGATTTGATCATTATTGGCACTCTCCTCCCCATTTTGATGGCCATAGTTTTCCTTCTGTTTATTCATGACCCGAAGTTAAAATAATAGGGTTCGGTGTTTGGGTGTTTGGGTTTTTTTTCCCCCTAAGAGATGAGGCAGTAATTCTAGCAAGACTTCAAGATTTTTTTTTTTAAATAAATCACACTTTGGTTTATGATGACTGACAGATGTGAGGAGATGAGAAGAAAACCAAACTATCCACTGATTTTCAAAAAGGCACTTTATTCTGCTGTTTCTGTCAGGGTTGCTTTGTGCTCAGCAGTGCTCTGGGCTGAGCAGCAAGTGCTAGAGCACTGCTGCTATCTACAGGTCTGTTCTGCTCAGTGCTCAAACTGGGCACGAAAACAAGTCCTGTGACGGGGATGCTCACGTTTGGGAAAGGGACCAAAATCCCAACACTAAAGTATGTTGACTTTTAGGAAATGCAAGCTGGCAATCTCTAGCCTTTCTGTCCTGTGGCAAACATATGTTAAAGACCCATATTCAAGCGGACTTTGTTAAAGCGAAGGCTGATCCGTGCTGCATGAGAGTACAATTTCTGCTTTTTGTTTTTTGTTTTTTTTTTTTTTCTGTGAATGAAGAGGAAACGTTGCACTCTCAGGTGCAGAGTAAGAGGAAGCATCTGCTCCCAGATAGGAACCCTCTCCTACCACAACACGCTGGTGCACAAAACATGATGGGGTACGGAAGGGCTAGAAACCGCCTTTGAGCTTGCAATCCTGAACTTTTGAGATGATTTGTGATGCAATTAGAATTCACTAAAATTTAGTTGTGGCTCTTAATTGTTTGGAATTTACTTAATTTTTCTTTCTCTGCTTTTTCCTCTGTAACCCAGAAATGTTGATAACTGCTTTTCCGCCTCTTTCAGTAACACAGACAAATGAGATAACCTGGAATGGGTTCAGCACTGCTGAAAACAAACAAAGCAGCTTTCAGAACAGAAGAACAATAATAAATAAATCTATCCAGCAAATACAAGAAAACTGGGGAGATGTCAAAAGTACCTCTTTAGCCAAAGGTTGTGGATTCAGGATCAGGTTACCAAAGACAGTAACAGATCGCAAGCTTTCAATAAATGATAGGGGAAGGGGCAAACTCAGAAAGATGGGAAAAAAGTTTCTCTAATTAAACTTTCCTTATTTTCCTAATAAGGAAAAAAAATTCAGCTTATTTGCAAAATCTGTATCTAAACCTGAATGTTTGGCTGCCAAGATGAACAGTCAAGTACAGGAGCAGAACACCTTGCAGCCAGGGAAAGCACAATTAGAAGAAGCTCAAACAGCAGGACAGTCTGACCTGACATATGGAAACTCTGTGAAGCTTTCCCTATTCGGGAGGCTAGAAAAGCTCTTCCAAAACTGATTCCCCAAGACCGGCAGGCTTTTAACACGCCTGTTCCAAATGACCCTTAGCTCCACACTGAGCGTGCTGTTCATATGACTGCTTGTGAGACAATAAGTAGCTGTTCTGGCCTCTTTAAACATCAGTTTTTCTGTAAACAATTTATTTTCAGTGCTGGATAGCTGGTGACAACTTCAGCGTGTGTGACTGGAAAATAGCACTCTGCCAATTATTTATTTATTTATTTTTTTAAATTGGAGCCCTGTCTTTTTGTCAAAGAAGTTTAGTAAAGAATTTGCCAGGCCTATAATAATTACTGCCCATTAAGTGTTGGGGAATAAAAATAACCTGTAGTATCAGCAAGTAATTTAAGCAGTTGGAAGGACAGGCACTGGCTAACGCCCAGGAATTTCTCATCCACAGAGCTCAGTCCTCTGATAAACCTTCATTCCCTGTTGGTGGTATCTTTTCAGCAATCTTTTACATTATGTTCCCATTACTGAGAGACAGAACGATCTCTCTGAAGTCTGCATGGAGAGGGATGATGACCACCAGAGAAGCCAGTCAGTCGGGGTGCCTCCCCGCGACGGAGCACTCCGATGCGGCGGGAGGGGCCGGGCCGGGCCGGGCCGGTGCCGCCCCGCCCGCCCACTTCCTCAGCGGCCCGGGGAGGCGGCGGCGGGCAGCCGTCGTCCCCCGGCGGGGCGGAGAGCCGCGGCGGGGACGATGACCCAGCGCCGGCAGCCGCGTCCCGCCACGCCGCTGGACGAGGAGCTGGAGGCTCTGGGGTAAGCGGTGGTCGGCACGGTGCGGCGGGGGTCCCAGCGCGAAATGGCGGCCCCCGACCCACCCCGGGGGTGGCTGAGGGGCGCGGGGGGGGTCCCCGCGCGAAATGGCGGCCGTCGGGTGATGCTGGGCCGTCCGACGGGAGCAGACGGTGGGAGCTGCCGGGTTCGTGCTGCTGAGTTTGGTAATGAAGTGAGGAGTAAGGTAAACTGGAGTTCGCTTTAACGAGGTCACCTAAGGGCTCCGTGCATGGAGTGCAGCCCCTCAGAGAAGCCTGGCGTCTCGTCCCTGTGGTGGGGTCGAGAGGCCGGCAGGCTCCCGTGTACAGAGGATGCTGGTGTGCTGCAGGTGGTGGGGAAAAAAACGACAGAAAAATTAGAGCTCAGGCAGGTGTTTCAAATATAGTGGAGAGTTAGAGGCAGGGAGCTAGAGCTTCACTCAGAGCAGCTCTGTGACATTGAAACCTCCTCTGCTGGGGAGAGCCCAGGTTGGGCCGTGTCGCGTACCTCAAGGGAGGTGTCTCAAGGGAGCACCAGACCCAGAGCTTGTCCTCAGAGCCGCCTGTCCTCCCCGGCTGCAGAGCTGCGTCATCCCGTCGGCCGTCTCCCCGTAGCTTGGCCTGGGCCCTGGCCCAGAGGGCTGCCATCGCAGCCGCCATGCCAGCCACTCCTCGCGGGGCCCTGGGAGGCAGCAGGCTTCCCCAGGGCGCCTCGGGCTTCAGGGGCGAGAGTGGTGGACAGGTCGCAGCCATTACAAGGCCATCACCCTTGCTTAAAAGCAAAACCCGAGGAGCAAAAAGGAAGGCCAAAGCTTGCAACAGACTTTGCTCCCTGTCTGATGTGACTCGTCCATTTTATCAGTTTTGCCAGTTAGTTTTGCTTGTTACAGGAGAAAGGCTTGGGTTATTTTTCCACTGGTAGCATTGCCACGGGTGAGAAGAAACACGGGCAGGAGGAGCAGCACAGGTGGGCACTGGGAGGCCAGGGAGGGAAGGATCGGTGGCACCAAATCGGAGGGAAGGTAAGGCAGAAGAAAAGCCAGTGAAGATGGTGATAAAGCGAAAAGGCTCTGGGTGTCACCTTAGCATTCAGAAAGAATAGATGAAAAAAGTGAAGGTTTTTTGCTTCCTGAGTACTTATGGATAAGGACCAACTCATTTATTTTTGTGGTTGATTCACTTAGTGAAGAAAATTGGAGTGCAATAAAGAGACTTGGAATTACTATCTCCACACTGATGATATCTTTCCATATTTAGAAGAACCTGTTAATTAAATACCTGTAACTGACGCATCTAACAGATATGAAATGAAGTCAAGTCACTCTGCAGTGGTACCCAGAGTGGCCGTTATATACTTTTCCTTTTCATCTGTAACATTACTCTCATCTTAAAAAAGTATCTACAGCGGGGGCGGGGGGGGAGGGATGACATGACTTGCAGCTGCTGTGGGAAGCGTGATTCCTAATTACCAGACTTTTATTTATTTAGACTATATGGGCTCATCTGATCTATACCAGTAACCTGTGCTTGTAAACAGCCTCACTGGTTGGCAAGGAGTTTGTCCTCAGAGATGGTCTTGTAGGACTGCAGCCTGATGTGGTACCTGATGTGGTACCTGATGTGGTACCTGATGTGGTACCTGATGTGGTACCTGATGTGGTACCTGATGTGGTACCTGATGTGGTACCTGATGTGGTACCTGATGTGGTACCTGATGTGGTACCTGATGTGGTACCTGATGTGGTACCTGATGTGGTACCTGATGTGGTACCTGATGTGGTACCTGATGTGGTACCAGTGAGAAGGAAAGACTACAAATGAGAAGACTAGAAATAGCCTTTTTAAAGCTGTAGCTTCTTTATTTTATTTCCACTTCAACGGAAAACCTAAACTTTTCACCCTACAACAGAATACTAAATATCTCCTTCAGGGCAGTGTGTTGAGTTAAATGCACTAAAGGTGTATAAGCAATGCCAAGCAAAGATTCCCTTCAAATCACTAAACAAAGTCCTTTTTTCCAGCTAGTACTAAAGCAACTTTGTTTTTTTATTTTTTCTAAAGAGGAAAAAGAAGCCTTCACACACCGAACATTCTGTTAGCATAGTCTAACAGATCTCTTAATGTAAATATTTTTTAAGCTGTGAGAAGTAGGTGTGTCACTCTCCAGACCATAACAGTAAATTCTCAGCCACCGCAAGGGCTTTTCATCCTAAACTTAGTCCCTGGTGCTATCACTGTGCTGAGTTCCCCTTACACCCAACATAGTATCTAGCACAACTGAGACCCAGTTCTGGTGATGAGTATATCTCATTGCCGTAGTAAAGACCAACAGAGACAAGGGTCATTCAAATGAGGAGCACCTTTGACATTCACATACCGTTGGGGGGGAATTTGAAGCAGGTTATGTTAGAGCTTCTGCTTTACTATGCAGAAATGAAAGAAGTTGAAAAAGGTTTGAAAAAGTGTCAAATGGTAAGGTCTTTACTTTTAAGAGAAAGGAGGTTAGGTACCAGGATATTGTAATAGTTTACCAGGTCAGCTGGTCATCAAAATGGAAAGTTGAGAGCAACATAGGCAGGTGTACAGCGTAAAATCTATCTGACTCTCTTCTAGGTTTGGAGGACCTGGTATTTGCTACACTGTTCTAGAATAATGCTACTGTAATTACACTGAGAACATAGGAGCTGGTGAGAGCAAG
Source organism: Phalacrocorax carbo (assembly GCF_963921805.1). Classification (NCBI taxonomy): domain Eukaryota; kingdom Metazoa; phylum Chordata; class Aves; order Suliformes; family Phalacrocoracidae; genus Phalacrocorax; species Phalacrocorax carbo. The sequence continues at coordinate 55,443,331 of NC_087516.1, forward strand.
GCAGGAGGGAGGGAGGAAAAAAAAAATCGATATATACAGAACCCATCTTTATTTTACCCCTGCTCTAGGGGTATCCTATCTGTCACAGAAAAAAGATCAAGAAATAAGATTTAACAATGCCAGTTATCATCAGGGACAATCAGGGTCACTGAAAGATCTAGATATATGTACAGCTGTTTATCAGAGCAGATTTTTTTTTCCCAGAGCCTCAGTATTTGTAAAGATGGACTTTCTGAACTTTTATATCAGACCAAAAGAAAGCAAGAGTGATGGGTTTGGCTTTTTTTTTTTTTTAACTGTTTCATTCAGTCTGAGGGAAGATGGTGGCTTATAGTTATTTGGACAGTTTGGGTGGTCAAACAGGAGTCCAAAGTGAAGTTTCAGGTTATTGTCAGCTTCATTGTCAAGGTGTTTGTAGGTGGAACTAATGCTTAACGAAAAGGAAGATCAAAAGCAGAACACATTGTTAAAAATGTGTTACCTCATTCATTAACTTCTCTATATCTACCAAAATATTTCAAAGGGAGCACTGAAGTTTGTCAAAAATGACATAAGCATCTTGGCTTAAAGGAAAAGGAAACTGACATCGTGATGATTCTTTGAAGGTCTCTGGCTATTACCTGGAATCAATCCTTTTTCCAATCACATTTATTGCTGTTACTGCTAAAAGTTCAGCCTGCACACTGCGGTGTGAAACTCCCATAGCTGGTCACGTATAATGTGAGTTTGGGGAATTCCACATTGTAGTTCACCTTATTTGCACAATAGATCAGAATGTGGAATATCTTACCATCTGAGTAATTATGGGCTGGTCTGGTCACATAGCTTCCATCCCAACACAGCTTAGGCAACACTGTTTATCTTTTGGAGGTGAAAGGAACAGGGCAAGAGGAAACAAGTTTTTGTAGCCTTTTTCCTTTTGCAGTCAAGTGTTCTTTGTCATCCCATATAGAACAGCTTTTATGTTCCTCCAGCTCCAAGCTTGACAATACCGTGACAGTATTTATAAGACTGAACTATATACTTCATGCTTAGTTTTAGTAATAGAAGAGAAATTAGGCCATAGGACTAGGTCAGATGATGATAAAACTGGGGAACTGAGGAACTTGCATGACTGGAACAGGGCAAATGGTCATAAGAATTTTTTTAAATCTGTATTTCTAATGTAAACAAGGGCAAAATTACAACAGCTAGAAAGTGGGCAAAAGAAATGGCTGAAAATCAGAACAAAGGCAGTTGAGAGAAGGGGGAGAGAAAATGGAAGTGAAAAGCAGAAGCTTGAACTAGTGAAAGCCTACAGTTAGAAAACATGAACTTTAAGGCTGGATACACTGTTGTTACTTCCTCATATTTCCATTTTTAAATTATTTTCCTATAAAATGGCACCCTTATATTCCAACAAAGTTCTTTACATAGATGTGTGATTAAGCGTTTCAGTGTGACACATTGAAAGCATGTCTAATCAGTACCAATTTCGGTTGTATGCTACCTATAAATTCTGTCTTACCATTCTCGCCCTTTGTAGGTTCTCTAGAGCTCTGGCAACTCACTCACCATTAAAAACATTGCCAAAACTTCACTTTTACTGATGTGAGGTACAGAGAGCCCTTTGTGACTTTCAGATGATAGGTAATACTTCTAGGCTTTGATATTAGGAAAAAAGTTAAAGTGATTTAAGAAAACTTGCAGGTACGATCTGGAAGTTGCTGAAATCCAGCATGCAGAGAATAGAGAACTAGTGAGGCTATTTTGCAGAGTAATTTTTGGAGTCAGGCATGTGAAGAGCATTGTGTCCAGCCAAAGGAGATAAGTCAGTGCTTTCCCACTCACTCCGTCAAACAGTACAGTGTACTACTCCCTTAATCTAAGAATGGGAATACGTCTTTGAGGCTAGTACATAGTTTCAAAGTGTAAGAAAATTCAGCTCATTGTCGTAGAAGATTTTATTTTTTAATATGAAAAAAAAGGTGCAAAACCTGCAAATATCTACCACCACAAAAAAACCCCAACCCAGGCTAAATAATTTATCTGAGTAATATTGAAGTCCTGCTGAGAGCACATCTGGACCATCTGCACCCTAATGTGCATCTCTGTTCCCTTTCAGAGGTGGACAAGAGATGAATTAGATTTGCTGCATTTCTGCTTGGCTCCTGCAGCTCAGGCAGCCGAGGTCCTTTCAACAGGGATGGTGACCCACTGAGGAGCACAAGCAGTATTGCACCTTCTGGGGCAGGGGAGGGAGCTTCTGGGAAGGGAGCAGAGAGATCACCCAGCTGAATACTGAGAATCCCCTTCCTGCTACAGGGAACAAACATTGAATTGCCTGATTCTTTACAAAAGCAAGCCAGATATGCACACAGTTTCTGCTGTATCCAGGCTATAACTGTCTGAGAACATAATCTGATAAGGATGCAAAAAATGAGTGTGATCTCTGCCTACTTCATGTATCTGATAGCTGAGCATACCTCAGAGTTATCACTCCAGACACTAAAACCAAATGGCAGTCAGAACTTCTAGCTGTGCTCTCTTCTGGTGCTAGCTGTCTTTCATTTTCATGAGGAAGAAAAGCAAGTGTCTCTATTGGGTGTTACACAGTTTGCACATAGAAGTGGCTGAGAAGAGAATTATCCTAGTTGTTCAACATTCATCCTTGGGTTAAGCATGGATGAGTGTTTGTGTTCCTTGTGCATTCTGGTTTTGTTGAAAAGTTAATCCACCTGATGCCAGCTATAGGTTTATTCACTAGCCTCTGTTTACACAGGCAGAAATGTTTTGCAAAATATCCATATAGTTTCTATGTCAACAGCATTACCAGAAATGACAGATGCCATACGTAAGGCATCTGCAGGGGACATAGAAATGAAGTTTCATTAATACTTTTCTTTGAAACATCTTGGGTTGTTAAAGAAAAGAACAAGTTAACATTTTGAGGATGATATTCTTACCTGAAGAGGGAGTTTCCCATGCCAAACATTGCTATAACATACACTTGATCACCACCACTGTGTAGGGAGGTCTAGTCACTGCATTAACTACACAGAGATCTTAATGAGAGCGCGTCCTGTTCTGGAGTTCTGATGATTAGCATAGCTGCAGTGGTACAACTGGCTGGCATAGACATGGCTTGTACTGTGGCAGCTACCAGCTTACCCTGCAGGGGAACCCCACTGGTGACTGGATGGGCAGATCCTTAGGGCGAGGCTGTGTGCTGTGATGAGTTTTGGTTCTCTGGAGCACTGTGTGCCTCGTTTGTTTCTCCTCCTTCTCTTAATAGCAATGTCAGTAAAGCCCTTCCTACACTGCCACCGATGCAATCTGATCTAAAAAGTAGGCCAATTTCTGAAAACGCTTTTTTTTCCAAAGAGAAACAAAGGTAATCTCACTGGGACTCGGTGCCCATCTTAAGGCATGCTTTCATGGGTCCAGCAGACTCTTCTGCTCCAAATAGCAGGAAAAATAGCATGGCCCTTCAACAACATGCACTGATAACACAAACGTGCTTATGTGTATGGGGTAAAGATAGTTAATGTAATTTAGGACAAAGATAAAGTAGAAGAATGGATAAATGACAGCAATTATAAACTCTAAAACAGAGATCACTAGTCAAATCGGTGATAAGGAATCCAAAAAAAAAGGGGAGCATGTAGGATTTTTTTAATAGGAGAAATTAAATAAATAGAAAAGAAAAACCTCCTGGAAGTATGTATGCATTTGAGACAGGAGGGTGTGCAAGGCCAAGGGCACCCAGCAGAAGTAGCTCTGAAGCAGGGAAGGACTTTCATCTATCTTGTGTTTTGTTAGAGAAATCTGAATGAGGAACCCCAGGCAATTTCTACACTGCTGGTGATATTCAGTCTGACAAGTGTCAAAGTACAGGGCATATTTCTGGATTGTTTTTGTAGTGAATAACAAGACTCTATAAATTGGGTCAAATAAAGGTGACATTTGGAAGGACCTTCAGAAACAGTCCAATTTGCAAGGTACGCACCGTGGTTCAAAATGAAATTAAGACAATTTGGCTTTTTGAAGGACTTGCTAGGGGCTTCAAACATATGGGTGTTTATAAAGCCTTTTGATTTTCTTAATTTCTTGTCTTAAGAATGTAGACGTAGTTTTATGTTTTTTGTCAACAGTTTCCTCCCCCACGTATCACTCAGTAGACAACCAGAATTTAAGCTAAAGGTGACTGTCCTTTACAGTGTCTTGCTGAATGAGCCATGTCTCCCACCTTGATTTACCTGCAAATTTCAAAGAACTGCATAAAAGCTTTATTCTAAAATGAGATTAATAGAAGTATTCCCTGTCCGACAAATACCTAAATTCATCTGAAGGGTATCTAGTAGTGTCTAACCACAGGACTGTTTGGGTTTCTTTTTAGTCCTGTTTACTTGTATTTGAGTCATCAGGCAGGCTTGTCTGGGAGAGCAGACTATTTGCACAGGTGTGTATTTCTTTACTTTCTTGGCGATCTGTGTGCAAATGCTAAATTTTCCACAGCATTTTTAAATTTTACCTGTGTTCTTGCAATTGGAACAAATTCTGAGTGACCATTTTCACAGTGAAATATCCAAGTAACCTGGCGGTTGTTACTGATTGAATCATCTGTGACAGTCAGGAGAAAAAAACATAGCTACATATAACACAGTCACTTTGGTGCTAAGGTCTGTGTTACTGTCTCACATCCACTTCTACTTCTTAAGCTGAGAAGAGAAACAGGAATATTTGAGGGATTTTTGTCTGAGACAGCATTTTTAAGCAAGACGACTGGTACAACCTTGTCAGCAAAGATTTAAAACTGTGCTTTAAAACAACAGTATTGTCCCAATGAAGTGGCTGGGGTTTTGCTGGGGTTTTTAATTTTTATTTTGGGGGATGGGGGGTGTTTTGTTTTGCGTAGTTGTGAAATTTCATTAGTCACTGGCCTTTTAAATATATAAAGAGATAATGGATTTAGACATGACATTTTTTAAACTTGTGACTTTTCTTTTAGAATCTTAGGTTTTTTGGAAATAAGGTAACAACGTACTTACAAGCAGCCTCAGACTGAATATGCCTGCCTTATGAAAATGACCACTTACAGATTTTCTCAGTGTAGGTTTCTTTTGCACAGAAGTGAGAGAAATAGCCATATGAAACTCCACTCAAAACACAGTGTTGTCTTCTCAGCTGTAGGTCTGGCCAAGCGTGCACACTGATATGATCCGCATTGCATCAAGACAGATCTGACCTTTGACTGTTACTTGGGCAGTTAATCCCAAAGCAGATTTTGGCTAATAGGTGTTTCAGAGGATGATACATTGAATATCCATTATTTTATTCTACTGTGTAGATGGTCCACAGAGCACGTTCTAGAGCCGAAGCAGCAATACCCTGTCTGTCTTGAGTTCCACATGGATCTTGTCTTCCACAGGGTTAACAGTCTGGAGTCTCTCATAAAGCAATTTATCAGCTAGCTGGCCATTCAGATAGGCAACTATCTAAAGTCTGAGTTAAAACTTTGTGTGAGGTGCCAAGTTTAGTGGCAACTTGAGATGAAGAGATAAGGAGAAAGTATACAATTACACCTCATTTCAGTTTGAAGACTGCCATGATACAAATATCGGAAACTGCTGTGATCACACTTCTGCTTTCAGTCAAACTGTATTTCTTTGGCTGAAACAGTAATAGACTTTGACCCCAGTACTACAGTCACGCTCAGTTTAAAGGAATGGGAAGACGACTTGGCACCATTCCATGTACAGACAAGGGGAGAAGCTTGCTCCCTGCAGAGCTGTGCCCTGGGTACAGTATCCCCTCTTCCTTCTGCACCAGAGGTTCTGGTGTGCGTACGTAACTATCCTTAATATCCGCACACACCATGTCTCACAGGATTGGCATCCCAGCCTTGTATCGCTGCGGCTCTTTGTGTTCAGTCTCAGAAGCATTTCTAATGAGATCCTTTTCTATCAAAAGACATCAGATGTTTCTATTGTGAATCATTCTGGATTGAAATGAAGCCATAAACAACATTTCATGATCATCTCTGCAGGATTTTTTTTCTGTGGATTCCTTGTGGAACTTTTTATATTAAAAAAAATGTAGTTAGTTGTAACTGAAGCTAAATGAAGCAGGCATTTAGATGTTTTCCTGCATTGCTCAGATCATGGATGGCCAAGTGGCAACAATGGCGAGATTGCCTATATTTTTTCACTTCAACTTCTGTCAGTAAATTTTCATTCCTTCCTCTTTTCCTTCTTGCAAAAAGGTTATGCTTCAAATGAAAATTTTAAGCTTGGACAAATGTGTTTAATTGCAGACCTTAGCAGTACGGATGAACTGAGTTGCGGGAAATACAGAGTTTGGGAGGAGTTTGTGTTGCCTATTTGCCCCAAAAGAGGAAGTGTACCAAAGCATGTAGATATGTCAGGAAATACAGATTCTGAAAATAGACGAAAGATCATGCCTACCCCCCCAGATTGCTTTCACCTTGTCAGCATAGACCTGGGTAGTTTGTTGCTCTTGTAAGTAGAATTTGCAGGGGTGTTTTTTAGATTTGGCAAACCGTCACAACTTTGTAGTTAACAAAATAAATAGTTTTCTGAGCCTGTCAAAAGGAGGCTGCTGAAAGTGGCACAGTTCTGTGTGTACCTGTGAGAAGAATGGTAACTGAAAATTGTAGCAGTGTAAGTTGCAGTCCTTCCTCTTTCTCTAACTTCGCTCCATAAGGCAGCGGAAGCTGCCAGTTAAGAGCTTAGCAAATGATGGTTTAACCCCTTTTGTTTTCCCAGGTGGTATCATGATAATCTTACCCGACATGCAGCAGAAGCGCTGCTGCTTTCCAATGGGCAGGATGGAAGCTATCTCTTGAGGAAGAGTAATGAAAGGGAACATTTGTACTCCCTCTCTGTAAGGTAGAGTATGGACAGAAGTGAATTTATCTAACGCCGCACAGCTAGCGGTTTTAAAATCTTTGCTTACTCCCATGCTTGTTTGCATGTCTCATGCACTGAGATGGCCTGCAGATTTCTTCCTAGGGCTTGAACTATTTTAGCATGTATTCCTAATGGTGTAATCCTGCTCAATGAACTTGTTAGAAGAAAAAAAAATTTGGATTGAATTTGAAAATTGCTCTCGTTTTCCCAAACCATGAATTAATCTTATTGGTGAAAAACATAATTTTCTGGATTTGCTGTAGATTTCAGTCTGCATGATAAAAATCTGTATGGCAGTTACAAGAGTTTAAGAAACAGCTGATGGGAAAAGTTTTATGAGAGTAGTAGTAAACATACCAGTTAATAGGTACTAACTTCACCAGTTTCTGGGTCACTATATAGGAACTGTCATCTCCGAGGGACGATCCAGTGTTTGCCTGGACAGTTTTACTCCTCTGTTTCGGGCTAAGGCTCAGTCTTAGCCAGTAATGTGTGACTGATTTGAACAATATTTCATAAGTGGCAGACGTCAGGCCCTTGAAGTCAATTACAGCAATTTACATCAGTTCAGGACACAGCCAATGCAGAGCCCTGGTAGCCTGGCCTGGGTACTTCAGTACTGAATCACATTTAAAGATCTCCTGAGAAGGAGAGAAGCCACAATGTCCTAGAGAGGTGACATGAAAGCCATATGCATTAGACATAAGGTAGTCCCTGCGTTTCAGCTGAGTGGAGGTGACCAACCCTAAATACGTTCTTAGCCTTTGGCAACTGTATGATATATTAAGCCTCTACAGTGAAATTTTAAGCTAGTGCATTCAAGCTCATTTCTGCCTCAAATTGAGCCTCTGAACAATTAGTGACCACAGCTCAGCTGAATCGCAGTAACTTTTAAAGCTGAAGTCACTTAGATCGGTATAATGGTGCTAGTTATTCACAACCCTATAGATAGGAACACAGCATATGCCCTTGAAATTGCAACTGCGTATTCAGTACCGGGAGCTGTTATAACGTGGAAGCTCAGAAGCTGAGGAAAGTGAAATTTGCACATACCCTGTTCCCCAGAGGTATAAAAGGTAAATATTATTTGCTTCACTCATCTCTGACAGAAGACCCAGGATCAAGTGGGCCTATACATACACTGCTGAAGTTATTACCACTATAGACAGCCATTTATGCAAGGAGCTTGGGGGAGTGCCCGAAAGATCTGAAGGTGATGTTACAAAATGAGTATTCAGAGTAACAATGACTGAATTGAGTGCTAGTCTTGGGGAAAAAGAATAGTAGTGTTTATAAGTAATAGCTTTCCTTAAAACCCCCTAAATTTTAAATGAATCGTTGTCTTGCTGGTTAATATTTTTTGACCTTAAAATGTAACTAAGCATCATTTGAGGTAATCTACCTCAGATGATTTTTTAAAAAAAAAAAATGTATCTTGAAGGTCGTTTTGAAGGGCACTTGGGAAACAATTTACTGTAATAAAATAAAATATAAATAGTTGCTCTTTTAAAAGGAAACAAAAGCTAAAGTGTTAGTTAGTGAAAATAAATTTGCTGCTTTAACAAATTCTAGCCTTAGAAGACCTAGGAAGGTCTACTTCAGGCCAGTTCCAATCTCTTGTTCAGCTCTCCATGTAGGAACAAGAGTTACCTACTACATTACCACGTAGCTGAATATTCCAGTCTGGAGTTTGATCTTTTAATCTTTTACATTAATTTTGTACAGCTTGCTTGAAATACTGATTCTGGTTTTAAAATGTTTTAATTATTTTCTACTGTTTATTTAACTCAAAGTTTTCCTTTCCATTTTTTGACTAATATTAAAACTTATTTTTAGAATAAGTAATTCAATTTTGTTCTGATACATTTTTGTAGAAAGGATAACTTCAGCAATTCTAACTGTCGTTTTCTTTCTCTCCTAAAATATCTTCTATAGCTTCTACTTTACTTTCTGCCTCACAGGGAACTTCAGTCATTATTACAGTTTGTTTTAAAAGGAAACAATGCTTAGGCATCCCTTGAGGTTTTTATTGACAGCTGTAGGAAGAGAGATCACATATTGCCTGAAATCCCCTCCCCCAGCTAAATTAGCCAACTTTAAAAAGGAACTAGGAAATAGAGTAGAAGTTGCTTTCATTGCAACATTGTATTTCTTGTGAAATTAAGTGAAAAGATTAAAATCCTGTCATTGCAGGGGAGTCACAGCAACTGTCTGCTGTTGCAGGGCATCTGCGCTTGGCTTGCACACATCGTGTCTCAGCTGACTAGTATAGTGCAAAACATGCATGAGGTTGATAGAGGTGTGTTCTACAATATCACAAGTACTGTACAAAGAAATATTTATTTAAATACCTGTTTGAAATTATAATGTCCTTTGGAAGAGGTAATAAACAACGGAAAAGATGCTATAAATCCCTTTCTTCACCATATTTTCAGTATATTTGCTACGTGAACTTTTTTCCCCGAGACAAAGGGTTTTTTCTGTACTATTTTGGATGCTAGTAACATTAACAGAAGTTACTTTCTCACAGGAGAGATACTTGCAATAAGTGCTTCACTGTCTTCTGAAGTCAAAATAATTGCCCATCCAGGAAGTGAGGCCTTGCACACTTCTCTAAATACTATTAGCTTTCATAAACAAATGCTGTTACTTCCCCGACAAAGAGCCCTGGTTCATGTTTGACAGTGCCTACCACAGAAGAACCACTCCTCCGAGTACAGAGACAAAGCAGACAAATTCTAAAGCCTTAAGTATCTGAAGTTAGGTTATTAAATCCCTGTTTGGGTGCAAAAAGGAGGCAGTCTATTTTTGAAAGAGAAACAGAAGAAATTTTCAATGAGATTGGGATATTACCTGAAAAGTAAGACATATACCAAGTAATATAGTATACCATCAAGGCTAAAGTCTAATAAGTAAAGGGGCATCGTCTTGCTTAGACAGAAGGCTGGAAAGCTGGTGTGTGTGTCTTTTTACTGACTGCTGCAAGAGTTAATTTATCTTATTTGGCCTTTGTTAGGCTTTCATCATCTCATATCTGTAAAGCAGCAACTACATTTTTCTTAATATATCTGAGTCTCAGATGTGTTGTGTATTAGTGAGGGATAGTAATGGCAGTATTACTACTGCTAGGGCAGTGATTGTCAACCTGTGATCCGGGCCAGATTTCCTGTAGTGGAAGCTGCTATTTAAGTGTTGTACATGCCAAATACCTTTGGCATTTATGCCTTAACAAATTTTATTTTTTTATTTTAGGGGAAAAGATTCTGTGAAACACTTCCATGTTGAACATACAGGAACTTCATTCAAATTTGGATTTAATGAATTTTCTAGCTTGAAGGAATTAGTCATGCATTTTGCAAATCAGCCTCTAATTGGAAGCGAAACAGGTAAGGAGAGCCATATGTTTGTATGAACATGTTTCTAGACACGCTTCACGTGGGTCTAAGTAAAAAAAGCTTCTGATGTGTTATCAAATAGATCTACTGCTGAAGTGTTCCTCGTCAGAAATTCATGTTTGTATTAACCTCAGATATCTAGGATGCTCCTCTTCAAAAACTCTTTCAAGTACTCTGAAGATAAACTAGATGTAAGCTTACTGTGAGTTTGCTAAGCAGGGACATGAGCTCCTTTTGGTTTCTCAGAGAGAGGAGGAAGCATTTCAAAATACAGATGCACTGGGAGGAAGAGAACCTTCTCAAAAAGGGCAAAACCAAAGCAGGGTGTTTAGTGAGGAAATAAATGTTCATCTGTGAAGTTGAAATCCCCCAGTAAGAATAAATGGAAAAGGGACTTGAAATTGTTAGCTCCACTACTCTTCATGGAAGGAAGAAGTCTACAGTGATACGTTCCTCTTTCCAATAGGGAACGTGGCCTGTATTACCTCTCCATTTCTGTCTACAATGGATCAGCCTGCTGATGCCATCTGCCATCACAGTGTTTTGTCTTGTTTTTAAGAAAGAGAGGGAAAAAAGTACAGGATTCTTTATCAGCCAATGTGCCACCTGAATTAAGAGTCAAAAGATTAAACTTGATTCCTGCAAGAGCATTGAACACCACCAGACCAGAATCCCTGGAGAAACAGATAGATATTATCATGACAATTCCAGTGTTAGGTTTAGCTTCAAATCTAAAAGTCGAAGATATGTCAGTACCAGGTAGTGCCAGAAACTTCAGAATGCTGTGTAGAAAATGTATGCAAATAACTCAGAGAGTAGTACTAATTATGTATGCAAGAGACTAGTTAAATGGTAGTTGGCACATGCAATAACTGTAATATGTCACACACTAAATATGTACCAGTGGTCTTTTAACTCAAGCATTAAATTCGAGGGTTGCTTTGCAAATTTTTTTTCCCCCTGAGAAAAATGCAGTGGTACACTCAATGTTGCCCTTGTACCTTTCAAAGCATTCTCTCTTGGAATTGCTTTTAAGAGTGGTTCAAACACAGTTCTTACATGTATCTTTTGTGCCAGTAAACTATTTTTCCTGTGAAACCAGACATGCACTCACAGGCCTAATGCTGTAAAGATTTCAGATGACATATAAAACTTGTATTTCCCCATTCCTTCACTGCATGTGTCACAGAGAGTAGTAATCAAGGCATTGGTGTTATGTGATCTCTGTGGACAGGATCAACACTGTTGAATGATGGGCTCACTTGTCACCTTAAAGCTCCCTAATCAGATTCTGCTGGCTCTGTGGAACCTCTTTTAAGTTGGATCTGCTACAGAATAAGAAAAACCATTTTAACATCACCTCAAGAAACCTTCTACTTTACCTTACCCAAGGATAGCAGTAGAGAGGAGGCAATGTTCTTTCAGATACAGGTGTCAATGGTCTCCTGGGTGGTAACTGATTTATACCAGAAGGGGGGTAGGGGCTCATCAGAGCCCACTCTGAGCCAAGTGTCAGTGTGGCAGAATGACCGGTGCAACACGGGGTCACACAGCAGGTTGCAGAAGGGCCACCAACAGAGTCTGATTTCCTAGGACACGCTTCCTTTCAGTGAAAAGCAGCAAGCGACCTTTAGCTCAGGCATGGGTAGAAAGCAGTTGGACCAGTTTTTCTTATTCCTTGTTATACGTGCAAACAGTTTTCTACAGAAACAGTGTGAGATCAGGAATGAAAGGGTAAAGCAAGACAGCATTTTTCACCTCCTTGCTTATGGACAGGATTTAATAAGACAGAGACCCACAAGATAGAATATGTAATGGTTTCCACTACCTTCGTTTAAGTTTGTCTCACTGGAGATAGTTTTGTGTCTGAAGAGCGCACCAGACTCTCTTTTATCGGTATGTGAACACACGGGCCTGCACCCCTGCAAACTGGTCCATGGAGCACAGTGGTTCTCTTGTACTGGGACAGCTGCGGGTTTGTGCTTCAAGCCCAACAAACCTTGTCTTACTACAGCTTCATTTGCCACTCCAAAGTGCTGCATGGACTCACATCTATTTTTCTGCAGTGTAATTTGTACACTTCCTTCTGAACTACAGATAATTAAAAGGAAATTGGGGCTACTATGTTCTGTGAGTGGTTTATTGAACAGGCAAGCTGAATCTATTCAGTAACAAGGTTAAAACAACACACTATCATATTTCTATATTTTTATATTTATTCAAAGTGACACAGCCAACGTGTTATTCTTACCTGTTTGCTTTGTTTATTGGTTTTTACCTAAATTTTTTATATGCTTTCAAAATAATTGAAGTCATTACCAGATAGGAAAGCCAAAAACACTTGAAGCTCACATTTCCAACAACAGGACTAATTTTCATTCTTCCTTAGAAATAGATGTCATGCACAAACATGCAAGAAGAATCTTACTACAGTGCAGCTTTTACTAGTTCTTTTGTACAGATATCAGATGATTCTGTCCATGTTTTTTCTCCATAAAAGATACTTGTAGAACTTAACGAGAAAACAAATATTGTATAAAAGGTTAAACTAGTCATCCCGGTTCTGCAAGGGCTCTTTATCCATGGTGTACAAATGGTGGTACTCTAATTTTGTGCAACAGCTTAAAAGTAGTTTCTGTAGACTGGTGATAGGCGTGTTCTCAATTTCATTTTAAAAGATAAAGCATGCTGTTTCTGCAAGGCCAGAGAGAATTAAACCAATTTTGACTTTTCACCTATTACAAGTTGAATATATCACATTTGCATACACCTCCTGTGCCTGTTAACAGATTTCAGTTGGTTACTTAAAATACAATTTTTCCACTTCCCTTTGTAGCCCTTCCCATTACAAAACATACTTTAAACTTTATTTCGCTTTTAGATTACTCAATCACCTGTGGGTTTCAAATCCAAGTTCTTGCCAATTCTAGCATCCCTCCTCTTTAAGAGCTGACAATATCAGCATAAAATGCAAATGGAGCAGCATTTGGTGTGCTTTGACATTATTTTTGGAGAATGAGATTAGGTGGTGTAGCATTTACTATTTCAAGGTGGTTCTTCACTATTGTGAATAGGGTAGTAGATTCACTATTGAGAATGAAGCTTTTTTTTCCGAGAAATGCAATAAACGTGACCTTATTTGGATAACAAAGAATGGCTATAATCAAAATGTTACTAACTGGAGAGAGGTATGGTAAAACAGTTAAAGGCAATGGTAGTGTGGGCTTACTGTTAGGAAGTCTGTATCCAAAGGTCTGAGAGATTAAGTTATTTATGCAGCAAGTGGTTGGTTGCTGGTAAAACCAGGATGACTGTTACGACCTCATATCTAGTCCAGCATCCTGCCTACCCACCCAGCCAGCCTTCTGTGCAGGAAAGGAATTTAATGTGTCAAGGAGTGCCCTGCAAGCACTAGTAAGTTTAAAGGTTTTAAAAAGGTACAATATGTTTAGTTGCATGTAAACATAGAATCATAAAATCATTAAGATTGGAAAGGACCTCCAAGATCATCAAGTCTAACTGTCAACCCAACACCACCATGCCGCCTAAACCATGCCCTGAAGTGCCATGTCTACATGTTGTTTTGAACACCTCCAGGGATGGTGACTCCACCACCTCTCTGCGCAGCCGGTTCCAATGCCTGACCACTCTTTCAGTAAAGAAATTCTTCCTAATATCCAATCTAAACCTGCCCTGATGCAGCTTGAGGCCGTTTCCCCTTGTCCTATCACCAGTAACTTAGCATGATAATGTCTGCAATGACATCTTCATGAATGCAGTGGAAGTGTAGGTCACCATTTCAGCTGTAACTATGAAATCTGTGTTTCAGTTTGTTCTGTATTACATAGCTATTCCTGGACTGGAAAGAAGGTTCAAGCAGGACAGGAGACACCTGCCTTTGAGGGTTGTCCAACGGTCCTGTTCTGTTGCTGTCTTGATTTTTCACCACTTACCATGCATTGCAGAAGGGGTTTAATTGCCTTCTGTTTAGAAGTGAAGAGGGTTTTAACTCTTGTTTTCAGAAATATAAGAACAAATTGACTCCCACTGTAAAGGGAGAGGGAATGGGCTTAGGCAAGGTCCAGGTGCCTGAGGTATTGAGGACTCTGAGCAACATGACAGAGCCAAGGAAGTGAGACAGGGCAAGTGGGTCCAGCAGCAAGTGCCCCTCTGTAGTTTGCGTGGGTGGATTTTTGTAGAAAATAGCCTTCAGAAAGTCTAAGCTATTCAGGTGATATATGGTAGAAATATTGATCTAATTTTATAAGTATGGGAAAGCCATTTATAGCATCTGATTATTTTCTTATGTGGGTGTGGCCTGAGTCCTGCCCTCTTCTGAGGAAAACCCCTTACAGGGAGTGCTGCAGCGATTGTGGAGTGGTTATTAGCTCTTATGCCTTTTTAGTTTTAGAAAAAGGTAAAGTTAACTGTTCCACAAACAGGCAGCTACTGCCAGTTGTCTTCTAAGACTGTCTTGCCAGATGACTTGCTCCTGCTCTTTTTGTCTCCAGGAACCTTAATTGTATTGAAGCATCCCTACCCACGGAAAGTGGAAGAACCTTCCATTTATGAGTCTGTTCGAGTTCACACAGCAATGCAGACGGGAAGGACAGAAAGTGATCTTGTTCCAAATGCTCCCTCAGTAAGTTGTGTTCTAGTGGGAGGGGTGATTCTCCTGGCCTGAGTTTGGTATGATTGCTGGAGCGAGCTATGGAATCCATCCCTTTATGGGTCTGTAAATACAGGAAGTCTTTGCCAACCAAGGCAAAGCAAACACAGACTTGCGAAGTACAGTCCAGTGGCAAATAAAGCCTTTTACAACTGTCACTGAGACCTTCAATGCTGTCACTAGGAGAACATTGTCTGCAGCTGACCTAGGTGATTCTGACCATCCAAGAAAGAATATATGAAAGGTTTTCATTATCCTGTTGTCTTCCTTTTAGAATGCCATCTTAGCAGTAATGTTATCAGGAATTAAAAAAAAAACAAACAACAACAACAAAAAAAAACCAAAACGAAAAGCCACACCACACAAAACAAACACAACACTTCTCACATCTTTCTGACAACACTTATCAGGCTGTATGAAACAATACCTATGTTAGGTTATATAGTAAGCCCCTGTTTCACCAAACATCCTTTACAGCCAGTGGGAAGTCTCTCTCTCCCCCCACAGGTGAGGAGAGGAATACATTAAATAGCAAAACCAAGTAACAACTAGAGGATTTACCACATTGTCTTGCTCAGTGAATATGAGGATTAGATGACAGGAAACAGATAGTAGCCCTGACAGACATAAACTCATTACTACTTATTATTTTTGCAGTCATCTTTGTTAGAATTATTTTTCCCGGTTAACAATATACAGCCTCCTTCCTAACTGGGAGGAAGGAAAGAGCATCTCTGACTTCCTAGGTTGGTTAAAAAGTGACCTTTTGAAAGAAATATTCAAAGATGCACAAGACAGGCAGGGATGCGTTTGGAAAAGGAAACCCAAGACTGAAGCACAGTACAACCAAGTTAATAAGAGTATCTATATCCTGATAGGTACGTTACTCCTAAGGTTTTTTGGCATTTTCACACTTGGATTTTATTATTTTAGAATCACCTTGTTTTAAAGCAGAAAGAGCTTGCTGTATTCTGACACAGACTTAAACCCAAGATAGAGCAGTATGACAGAAGAGTCTCCACCCTTTCAGCCCTAGGAATTTTGAGCACAGGAAAAAGCTGTGTCATGTTAAAAGCTATGCCTTACTGGTGTGAGAGACAAGAGAACATCTTCATATCCCTTTGGGCCACCTGTTGTGATATCTGTGGCTCACTTGGACAGTAATTAGAGACTTTAAATCCTGAGTAACTCATATCTAAATGAGACAGCTGGTTTTTCCAGAGCAGTATTGCTCAGAACAGAGAGAAAAGTATTTTAATTACATACTATATTTTTTTGAGAAAAAGAGGAAGGGTTATATTAATATGGGTTAATGAAGTTGATAAAAGAACTGCTTCTGATGTGTCCCCCAACCAACCCTTCACGGGTGAGTTCCACTTTAACCTCCAAAGAAACTTGACTTCCACATACAACCAATAAAAAAGCAATATTTTTTCAAGAACAAGTAGTAATTAACTTGGCAAGAATTTAGTTTTCAGAGATCTGCAGTCTCACAACTAGGTCCCTACACAGAGTTTCAGTATCTGAGAAGTCATAAGGTCCCAGTGTGACTCATGGTGGCAGAGAAACAGCTCAACAAACAATTTTCCAATAAGCACATTGAATTTAACAGGTTTTTTTCTTCTCAAGCATGTGGCTCTTTGAGAGAAGAGAATGCCTAAGTAAAACAGCACTTCCCCACACACTCCGCCACTTGCATTTCAAGAGCAATTTCTGTGGCTAATTCCACTGTCAGCTAAACCCCAGGTGTTTCTGGTTACAACATGTACTGAGGCAACCATCTAACTCTACTAAATAAACTGTAACTATTTTGCTGAGAAGATGCAGGCCAGGAGCTTGCTGAGGGAGGCATGCTCTAATAGATTGCCTTCAGAGCCAGTGCAGGCCCGTGTTTACCCCAGTGGTAGACCCATCCGTGTGTGGGGAGCCCAGGAGCGAGGGCAGGGCAAGTGGCCGTGAGAAGCCTCCCCAAGGACAGGCTGCTCTTCCATCTTCTGGATATAGGCAAAGAGGGGAATGTGGGAAACAGAAGCAGAGCTCAGTCTCTAACCCCGATCCCTCTCCTTGTTACTTCACAGCTTGGTACAAAAGAAGGATATTTGATAAAACAAGGCAAAATAGTCAAGGTAAGGAAAACTCTTACTCCTTGCTCCCACTCTGCAATCACCCACAGAAGCTAGAAACAATGTGGAGCTGAAATAGCTCCACCTGTATTCCCCTACAGAGAGGAGCGATTTGTGTTTTGAGCAACAACAAAGCATGACTGTAAATTGGAGCAAGTCAACAACCTTAAAGCTTTTTTCTTTCTTAAGAAGCATTACACTAAACTCTCAAAAGACAATTGCCATCCGTTCTTGATCTTTCAGAATTGGAAGACAAGGTGGTTTACACTGCATAGGAATGAACTTAAGTATTTCAAAGACCAGACAGTAAGTAGCAAACACCAGTTCTACTCTTTAAACCTCTACAGAGGCAGCTGCAGCCTCCTCCTATCTCTGGCTTCTCGCACCTGTATCACAGCTTCCCCAGCTAAAGCTTCCCACACTGTCAGAGGGGTCAGACCTTTCAAATAAAGTCAGTTTTGCCGATGACTTCAGCAAGAGAAAGTTAGTAAATTTTACAGCTGGAAAGCATTTACTGTGTTCTGTCTAACCTACTAGACAGAGTTGTTGTTTACAGTGCATTTTTTGGTTGCTTTGTTCAGTGGATTTTAAGCTACCAGCCCAACACAGCTTTTATTGGTAGCTTTGACACACAACCCAACAGACAGCAGTGCTATTAAAGTATTTCTGCAAATACTAGTAGTATATTTTGCATTCCTTGATTTCAACCTTTTATTTCAAGTGGTCATATGGTGCATATAGAAAAAAATTCATTTAAAAATGTCTTCCTTTCTCGCACACTGCCATATATATTAACCTGCTGCATCTGGGAAAAACAGTGTGGTCTTACAGCTGCTGTTCCACTTCTATCTTAAACAGAGCAAAAATAATAAATATCTCCAGCTCAGGTTCCTTCATAAACACAGCCAAACCGTTTACCTCTGCACCTCTGCCAAGCCCTATTTCAGGCATCTAACCAATTTTAACCCAACAGCAGACGCAACTGCCCTCTCTCACCAAACATTACGCTTTATAAACAGTTCTGTATTTACGGAGCCTTCCATCAGTTTTCACTTGAATTACATTTCCAGGATAATATTTCAAAGGGCAGCACTCCAAATGTTTGAGTAGCATTTGTGACTTGCCAGGTGAGAAGGTGTCTTTGTCAGGGATATGGCCTCCTCCTGGCACTCCCATTGTTGGGGGGATGGGCGAGCAACTGGGTGCTGGCCCTGGTATGGTGCTCGCTAGCACACCTCATCGCAAGGGGCTTTCTTCTGGTGTGGGGTATAACTAACAGCCACTGAGCTAGAGGAAAATGCAAGGAAAGGTGAGAAAGCAACTGACATCGCCATACACCTAATAAAGGACCACAGGAACAGCTACAGGTGTTTGGGCAGAGAGCAACCTGTTGTTCTACTTCAGCTGCCTCTTCCGAGGTGTTTGGCAGCATGGGGCTGAAACAAAATGAGGAACTCTCACACCAAGGGAGCATGGAACTCTTAAGGGAGACGGGATGCAGTCATACAAGGACAGCCTCTATTTCTGCACCTGAGCACTCCTGGATGTGTCCCAAGAAACTTAAATGTGTATACACACACGCAGCTGATGCAGTCAGACTTATCACTTCTGCTGCAAATGCTACTGCAGCTTTGCTTCTGCATTTCTCCCTACCCAGCTTCACCCTTTTAAGGCACTTAGGAATTAATTAAATCTCCAACAGCTGGCTAGGCCTGATAAGACCTAGAACCATTCCCTTGCTTCTGTAAGCCTTAGCTGGAGGTGATGCCAGATTTGCTGCTGTGTCAGGCACACTATAATGCATTAACCAAACCCTCAACAGTCTGCGTCCAGCTCAAACTTTCCTGTAGTAGAGATCTCCTCTGTTGTTTGTCTAGATCTGAACTGACTGTCCTGGGTTTTCTTATTTAGCTCAATTCATATCACGTTAGCACTGATGTTATGTTTGCTAGTTTGGGTTTATGGTGTTACAACTGTTGTACCTATGCCTGGAAAAACCTGTTGGTCTTGTAAAGGTCTAGGTGCACTGAAGATGAACCAAGCTAGCTGTACCTCCTGTTTTCATGTGTTCCCATTTTAAAATAATTTTATTTTCAAGGCTACAGAACCAATTCGGGCACTTGACTTAACTGAATGCTCTGCTGTGCAATTTGACTATTCCCAGGAAAGAGTCAATTGTTTCTGGTAAGTTGCTGTACTTTTTCCACCTTGCTGGGAAGATCAAAATAGCCAGGAAAGTTTGAAATATAACCCCTGGGTGCTTCTGAAAGCTCCCTTGCCAGCTGTGACCCTGCTCTTCCTCTAACGCCTGAGTCTGTTTCCATCAGCCAATCTCTGTCAGTCCTGCATGCCTTTGCCAAATTACTGCTGGCAAAAACTTTTTTTTCTTGATAAGGAGGAAGGGTGTAGGCCTATGTGTAGTGGGCATTTCTTTTCCTAATTCTGATAAGCATGTGTAATCATCACCTAGGCCCATGGAACTTAGGTACAGTCCAGTTCCCAGTTCAGACATTGCTACAGGTCACACAGTAACCACTTCTGTGCCCAAATGTGGGTCTTTTGTCCTTATGGACCTGGGTCTCCCCGGGCTGTAAACTGCTGTAAACTGTTCTTGGCTCACCTCCTTCCTGAGTGGGAGCATGGCCTCCCTGCTCTGCTCTAACTGTTGGTGCAGGCCAGCTGGGTTCAGTTTTAGGAAGAACTGCCAGTTGTTCTAACAATTTAATAAATAGTTTTAATTGTTTACTTCCAGTTTAGTGTTTCCACTAAGGACATACTACCTGTGCGCAAGAACTGGAATAGAAGCTGATGAGTGGATTAAAATACTGCGATGGAAACTGGTAAGATGATGGGCAGTGTTACCTGGCAGCACGCCTCAGGCAGCTGGACCCTTGGTAGTGCCACCATAAATCCCCCAATGCTGTAGCACCCAAGTGCTACAGTTCTCAGTATCTGCAAGAAGGGAGAACTTCTTCTGGCTTCCAGGCCAGCTAGACTGGAATACGTAGTTTTTGTGTAATATATCTGCCTGCAAACCCACCTTAGCATTTTTGGGATACACTTTCAACACACATACTCATTCGGAAGAAGAAATTACTTCCATCTTTAAGGATGTCATTGCGTAGATGGTAAACAGTATGGAGCATCAGCACAGAGGGCATGTGTTCAGTCATAAAGGAAGCAATGAGAAGACAATGTAAAGGCTTGAAAGCGTTACTTCCTTAAAAATACCAGTGTTCGGGTTGGTTGCATCCATGTGCATCCAGACACAGTTAACTGATTGTCTTTCTGTCCTAGTCACAAATACGGAAGCAACTGGAGCAGCGTAATGCCTCCCTGACTCCCTAGCTGCACCGCCGGTACTTCTGCTCCTTGGGCAGGAATTGCCCTTTGCCAAGGGGAAGGCATCGCTTACAAGAGGATTGTTTTACATGTCTCCATTACTCGTGGTGGGCACGTGTGTGCATGCATACCTGCACACACACGCTTGCACCCAGCTCCGCACGAGGGTTTGTACAGCTGAGCGCTCTTCAGTCACGTGTGGAGACTGTTACAAAAGCAGAGTGTTAGCCTGATGAGGGTGGTGTATGCCTGTGAGGCCCTGAATTCAAACACCTGTTAACTAATCACAGAACTGGTCACCATTTAAAACTTCCATGGTTATTCAAAGCACTCTCGATAATTTATTGCAAGCTCCACCACAACCATTAGTGACACATTCTGTAACCTTGAGCCTGTTATTTAAAACCAGTCCTTTCTGGAAACATTAAATATTTCTTTTGTAATTATGTTTTTGTATATAGTATCTAGATTACAATCCAGAGAATATTCGAAGGCCCTTCTCAAGGCGATGGATGAGTAACACTTAGTTCTGGTCAAATATGGTTTAGATTTATATGGCAGTGATGGCTACGAGTGAACAGCCGTTTCGAGCAGCATCTGTAGGTAACAGTGAGCAGCATCATGTGAGCACACCTGTTTACAAACCAGGAGTATGAGAAACAGGCAGCTGGTTCCTGGCACGCATACAACAGAGCCACTGCAGGTTCCTACAGGTGGGTGACAGGGCTCCGCAGAAAGCTTTGCTGGTGGCAGCCACCAGCATTATTAGTAGCATTATGAGTTGAGCCCCTTACAGTCCCCCTTGAAAAGGGGCTGGATTTTGCATTTTTTCCTCGCCCAGAGAACTCAGAATGAGATTTTGACCACAACTATGTTTAGAATTATGCATTGCTTTCTTTATATTAAAAAAGCACCATGTAGACTAAAAATATGTATTTAAAATAATACATCTTCTATATAACCTGATATAAATTTTCCAGCTATAATTTGGAAGGCTCATACACATTTGACAGCCTTGTGGCTCGCTTTAGAGCTGAGAAGTAGAAGCCCAGTACTTTGGTGCTGTAGTCAAAACAGATGTTACATTTTGGAAGCAAAGTTTTGATGCACTGGAGGGTTCCCAAGACCAGCTTGGCCGGACCTCGTGGCTGACCCAGCTGCCAGACCCCCCGAGCAATCCTGCTCCTCCGAGAGGGGCAGGGAACAAGGGGGGCACACATGCATGCCTGGTGGTCAGCTTTCTGCTGAAGCAGTGCACAGACCTCTCCCCCAGCAAGCACTGCGGCACAGGGCTCAGCATTGCTCGTGCAGCAGGTCAGGGTTCAGGAGGTGCCTTTAGTGGGGGAAGACTGAAGAAGAGGAAGGGAAATACATATTGGAAGAAGAAAGAGAAATCTAGATTTAAACATAGGAATAGTATTTTATTTCAACTTAGAAATTCAAAATATTTGTAAATATTTTTTATACAGACTGTTTTCTGAATAAAATGTCATTATAAAACTACCAAAGGTCTTCTGTATTCCTGTACTGTATAGTTAAAGCTTTGTCCTCCTCTTTTTTTTTTTTTCCCCCCTTAAAGTGGTGGTTTAACAAACAGGCATCTCCAGTTTAGTTAGAAAGCTTTAGGTTTGTGTCAGATAGAGGCAGCATAAGGGGAAGAGAGATTATATTCTCCAACAGCACCACTATTTTGTGAAAACGGCTGGGAAATGAAGCTTGAAGTGTAACCCCCAGAAGCCACCTTGCCTTTCTCACACAAACAGCCTGCGTTGCAAAATGTTAGAAGCAAGTTCTGCACATGGTGGCAAAACTGAAGCCCATTAAAGAAAGGGTGCTTGGCTGGCCTAGGAGACAGAGTCACAGACAGATGAGTTAAAGAGAAGCTAACAGCAACAGTAGGCCTTAGGTAGAACACAAATGCTTTTTGCCAGAAATACAGAGATGGCATGGGGCTCCATTTCCAGCTGCTTCTGTAATGACCAGTAACAGGAAGCTCAAGCCAGCTGCTCAGCTTAAATGGAAAAGGGTTGACTGACAACTTCTAATCTCAGAGCACTTTTGAGCCAAGAATTCCCAGTACCACCATCTTCCCCCCAGGCTGCCTGATGCTGAAGGTGGGTGAGGTATAAATGAGGCAGCAGTGGCAGCCCCTTTCTCAGCCTGAGGCAGAAACCTGCCAAGAGCCTCCCTCAGACCAGCGGTACTTGGTTTTAGCCCCAGCAGTCTAAACTGCAGTCATCACAAGGGGACTAGGGGAGAGAACAAACAGCATGGGACTCATCCCCAGTAATAGGAAGGCAGTCAGCACTAACTTTTGCGTCTCCACACAGGCCTGGGACTCTCTAACCTTATCACCCAACGGAGACACTGGTGAGTTTTTAGCCTGTAAAACTCCTGATTTTTGTGTACTTACAAATAATTAACAGCCCTGTTCTCTCTACAGAAAAGCTCACATGCTGTAGAGTATTACAGTGCAACAGAAGAGTGGACCAGGCTCTGTCATTTAAAAATACTGTATTTTATTTATATTTATTTACTTAGGAAAACCTAAGAGTAAATGAGCTGAGAGTGTCACCAGTGATGAACCCACACAAAGACTATGAGACATGAGATCTTCACAACCATATTACACAAAAACCCCATGAAGAAGTGAGACATTGTTCAGGTGCTTTTATCTGGGCATCAGGAAAACCCCTAAAGCAACAGCTTTCATAGAAACAGCTTTCTTCTTAGTGGAAGCAGGATGCAGCTAGCATCCAGATTAGTAGCATTCCCTTGCCAAAAGTATCACCCACATAAGAAAGCTGGGATATTTATTGATTGTACTGACACGTCACTGCTCGTAAACTTGCTCTCATGATACTCTTTCAACCACATCTTTGATAACACTATACAACCAATCTGCTTTCCAACACATGTGGTAGCTGGCCAGAGGATACACCCCACCACGTGCCCAGTTCCCTGTAAAGCAAGCGGTCTGTGGGTCACTCGTCTGAGCCAACTACATCGTGTCCATCTGGCTTGGCTGGCTGAGCTAAACTCCATGGGAGCTATTTTGGTGGTCTCTCCAGTACTGCACAAGACAAGAAGCGTGGCCTAAAGTAACATCCATCTACAACACACTAGTAGATCATTTCAGATTCAGTACTATGTACAATTTACTCTTACTTAGTGTACTAAGGAGCTGTGGTATTTCTTCTGAGATGTGTTATTTGACTGAGGATTATTGAATCTGTCCACTGGGCTGCAGAGGGATGCTGCACTCCGGCTATACCATCGGGTTAAGAAACTTCAACAACCTGCCTCAGTTCTTCAAACAGGGGCGTGAGCTCCTTCTCTAAACTTACTATCAGCCCTGGAAAGAGAAAAGAGGCAGAACGACATCAAATGACATGACTGAGAAGCCTCCCTCCAGTCCCTGCGGCTCCCTCCCCTCCCAAGTCACAGCCAGTGTTTTCCAAAACACCAAACATTTCACCCAAGCTGCCTGCTCTCCGCAGGAACAGTGAGCAGCACCCCCAGGCAGGGCACCTGCAGCCCCCAGCACCCACAGGGACACACCCCTTGCAGTGCAGCTCTCCCCCATGCTGCTGCTCACCTCCTCCATTGCCCTTCTCCTTCCCACAGCTACGAAGGCCCAAGCAGCTGTGCGCAAATTAAATCCCTTTTGCTCACACCCTCATTAGCCAATGTTCTCATGAGCAAGGCCAGGTGCCTCGCTGAAGGATCTCCCCACTCCACAGAACCAAGACGACAAAGCTACATGTGTTACTGCAGAAGGTAACTTGGAACTGAGGGAAAGAGGCTGAACGACTGGTTTGCACGGTACAATCATTGCTGGTGCAGTGAACACTCATGGAGCAAGGGTAAGGTTAAACACACAGGAGAAATGTGCTTCTAACAGAGTAACAACTTCAGCAAGTCACCTAAAACCTATGCATTTTTACTCATACCCTTCCCTTCTCCGCTTCACAACACACTGACAAAATTCATAGCGGGAGCAACATTAATACATCTTGAAGTAAATTCAGGTAATTTATTTTCGATTATTTAAAAACCTAGACCCTAAAATACTGCAACATTTAAGATACATGGGAAGACGTACCAGTATTGGCATTGCTGCTAGCAATGAAGCTTACTACCAAAGGTAAGCGATTGAACTGCACCACCTGCAAGGAGAGAGAACAGCATTCAGTCAGCAGCTAACGTACATTGGATGTCAGAGCTCTGCCACAGAAATTCTTTCTGAAACAAGCAGCCTCCTCAGTTTAAAAGGCAAGCAGGAGCAAGAGCCAGAGAACCAACTCTTCAGTTTATCTATTTCATAAGAGTCACAGTTAAACACACCAGCAGAACTCACACCACAGTACAGGAAGCTGCACACAGAAAGCCTGACATTTCCCGCTCTCCCTCTCATGTTCTGCAGTGTTATCCATCTGAAATCTAACTCAGCTGCAAATGCTGCAGAGTAGACTATGGCAACTGCACTCTCGACAGGTAACAAGAGGGCAGGCAGGTTTAGTGTTTTAAAATACTATTCAGTGTATATAGCAGTGTCTCCTCTTCCACTAACAGGGAACTGGAGTCTTGTGCACAACAATACGCTACTAGCATCAAGAGAATCAAAGCAACATACTCTATGTGTGTGAACTAACTCAGTCACCCATTTAGTTTCCAAACAAAGCTAGATACTGCAGGCTAAAACAGTTGCCTGTTTACCACAGTTGGAATAAAAGCTCTCAAGACCACCAGCACTTGAAGAGCAGAAGCTCAGTAGATGATGGATTTCAGGCACAAATGACCAGCTTGTGGAAAAAAAAAAAAAAAGAAAAAAAGAAAGAGTGTGGTATTTCAAAGCTTGCCTACCTCAAAAGTCATACCGGCAGCAAGATCAGCTATGAAGTAGATTTCACACGCTTACGTAATTTTAGGTGTCACTAACTATAAACAAATACCATTTTAAAAAGATAACATAAACCCTTTGTAACAGATTCTGCAGGGCATATGAGCAGCACCTGCTGCAAACTCCAGATTACTACCTGCTCAGAAAAATTCACCATTTTCAAGCAGTAAATCTCAGTTTTGAGAAATATAAGAGAAGCTTAAACAAACAGTTCAAAAGTTTAGCCTGGCCATTTAAGCAGCAAAAGAAATTAAATACTTCAATAGCAGCCAAGTGGAAATCTAGGATAGTTTAAACCACCTCTCCCTCACTCAGGAACAGGTCTGGTCACTGAGAACAGGCCACGCTGAGGTTACTCACCTGGTACGTATTGTAATAGCAGATAATACTTTTGTTTTTAGAAAGTCCTAGTTTACTGCCCTGATCCGTGGCAAGGGCAAACGTGGACAGAAAGCCAGGTCGCAGTGCATGTTCTGGAGCATTATCATTGGCAACTGGAACAGAACAAGAAAATTTTATTTTTACGTGGCATCTCTGACTGCATCACAACTCCTTATCCAGCTTAGCGCTCTGCCAGGAGCGGGTCTGGTGTTGAAGAACAAGTAACACATCTTACATGCTTCTGCAATGAGTACAGTACAACCTTCATGAGCAGTGCTGATTCCGGCTTCAGAAGAACATATGGCCTCCTCTAATTGGAGCAACATATCTAGTTTTGAAATACTTAGAATACTTCACAAATAAGACAGTCTTAGAACTTGCTATATGTGATTAGACAGAAGGGAGTCTGGAGGCACTGTATCCTTGAACAGAGTAAACAAGGGAGATGTGCTAGAATAAGCTAGTTTAGTATCAGTAAGAATTGTGTAATCAAGCCAAAAATGAACCAAGTATGTCCAGAGACTGAGTTCAACCAGCGGACATGCTGAGGAAGGCTACTGACGACCACCAGAGGACCCTGGAAGACCACCAATGAACATGAACGCACAGGCGTTACGGACATTTGCATATATTAATGAGTTCCAAGAATAGCATGAATATAGTAATTATTTACTAGAAATTTAATGAATATGTATCTTTTGACTGCATATAACCCCTGTAGTAGAGCAACTCGGGGCACACACTAGGTGGAGCGATCCCCTGTGCGCCCGGTGCCGCAATAAAGAATGCCTGCTTTCTAAAACTACAAGTTGAGTTTTAGATGGTTCTTATATTTGCCGACGTACGGTACCAGTACATTGTTTAATACTCTGTACATGATCAGTGCTCATTATACCAGCGTCTCCCTAGCACGCCTAAGAAACAGCCTCTTCCTTTACGATGTGCAGCCTGTGCTGATGTCACTTTGCACCTGCATCCCACACTCTCTGCACCAATTCCCAGCCTTTGAACTGATTACTGGCACAGTCACTTGAATGAAAACAGGTGTAGATGTGCAAGTTACACTAAGTGTTTCAATACTTTGGGACATTTTAAAAAAATTCTGTAGCAGTTGTATCAGTACTCTTATACTAGTTTACCCACAACATAAGAATGTCTTAAGCCAAGACTGCAGAGGTGTGACAAAAATTACAGTACCAAAACCCAAATAAAATTAAATAGCGTGTGTAAAAGTTGGATGCAATTGCTTCTGAGCACAGTCCAGCCAGGTCAACAAAATACTGATAAGCTCTCTCTAGTACTTTGTATCAGCCTGTGAGTGACTCAGAGCACCTTACACCACTTCAACCCCATCCACTGAGGGAAATTTATGCGACCTACAATTATAGAGGACATTGCACATGCGTGAACAAAAGGATTAAATTTAAAGAGGTACATAACTGACTACTGAACTTAAAGTTTAATTTAAGTCTTCCAGTTTTGGATATTGAGGTAACAGGCACAACCAGAGAAAGTTCTGCTGTACTTTCGCACCCCCTGCTGTTCAACCAGGATTTCGGTAGCAGGGTACAGCGAGAAGCTGGTTACCTTTGATAACAGGTACACCGTCTCTATCCGAGACTACAATAGCATGAAGACCTTCAACGCTGCAAAAGAAAGGAAGAAGAGACACCATTTAAAAAAGGGAATAATTAGAAAGATCTCTTTTCCTGAACAGATGTGCAAGGAAGGGGGAAAATACAGAAAAAAATTGATGCCTTTACTAACTTAGGATTTTAGTGAAAGGGACTTATTGTTTAGTACAGGGGGTCTCTCAGAGCAGTAAAAAGAGAAATATAAAAATACTGGAAATAGCACGGAACTTTTAGCTTCAGAAAGAGGACTGACACTACTGATCAGATTTCGTTAGCCAAGCAGGAGCCTCTGTACGTTGCTCTCACTTCACAAGTGCCCGCCTTGCTCTATTTGCACGTTAACTCGGACCACAGCGAGTCACCGGCGGCTACCGAGAAGGGAATTATCAGGGTTAGGCCACGGAGTCACGAGGGGTGGTTCCCCACTTCTCGCCACGACACGACGAGCGCGCTTCTTCCTCCCAGAGGAGGAGGGGAAGGCGAAGCTGCCCGCACCCCGAGGTACCTCCGGCCCATTTCAACAGCCAGCAGCGCGCTCCGCGTTCGCCGCCGGCTCCAGCGGCCTGGGGGGCCGGCGACGCGCGGCTCCCCGCGGCTAGCGCGGGGCGGCCAGCCCCCGGTGTCCTTTGCAGGCAGCTTCGCGGCCGGCCCCGCCGCCGGGCCACCCCGGCGGGGCGGAGGCAGGGCCCGGGACGGAGGCAGGGCCCAGGGCCCGCCGCTGCCGCGGCTCCCCGCGCCAGTTACCTCGGCAGCTTCTTGTACAGGAACCTCTTCAGGTCCTGGAGGCAGAGACGGGCGGCACGTTACTCATCTCCCACACAGACCGGGCGGCGGGGCCTCCCCGCCCCGCACCCCCCGCCCGTCCTCCCGGAGGCCCCGGCGCGGCCCCACCGCCCGCCCCGGGGCGGCTCCCCCTTCCCGCCGCCCCCCCCACGCGAGGTCCCCGGGCCCCCAACCGCCGCCCGACCGCCCCGCGGAGCCGCACTTACGTCGGCCATGGCTGGGGGCCTCCCGCCGCCGCCGCCGCCTCCGCGGACCTGCGAGACGAGAGGGCGCCCGGTCACCTGCGGGAGCGGACCCCGCTTCCCTGAGGCCCGGCCGCCTCCCCCCGCCCCGTTGACATGGTACAGGCCGCCCCCGCCCGCCCTGGGGAGGGAGAGCGGTTGGGCCGAGACCACTGCCGCGCGCGAGAGAGATGCGGGTGTGGTGTGGTGTGCCGTGCCCACCCCGCCCTACCTGTCCGCGCGGCCGGCGCTGCCGCCACTACCCTCCTCGGCGCCCACCCGCACGGCCCCGCCGCAACCGCCGCTTCCCCTTTAAGCCTCTATCACATGACGGCACGTCACCCGCCCGAACCGGGAAGCGCTTCTCCGCCACCGCTGCCCCGCCCCGGCAGCGCCAGATTAGTCCCGCGGCCGGCACTGCGCATGCGCCACTACGGCGGGACGGCGGGGCCAAAAGGGCGAGGGGGGCGGCGCTGGGAACGGACGCGCTCGATTCGAGGAGCCGGCTTCCGGTTGGAGGCCCCGCTCCCCGTCATCCTAGACGCAAGGGCTTTCCTCAGGCTGCGTCACGAATTGCTGTCGCTGACAGCCGCCGTCAAACTGAGACCCTAAGAGCCTTTCTTGGAGAAAAAAAGAAAAACAAACAAAAAACCCCCATAGAATTTAAGTTAAAGGAACAACAACAAAAGAAACGTCCGTTTCTGCTCAATACCACCACATCCAGTTTTACTCTTCCGGTGATGCTCATTTCCCACGCTCGTGGATCCGTCCACTGAGCCACGGGCCTGCGGGCTAATAATGTGAAGAAATAAGGTGAAGAAATAAACCAGGTTGACCCAGTCGATGCCCGCAGTGTAACAGCGGTAACTGTACAGCTGCTTTTAAAGTCGTGTCAGAATCCAGGACTATCGTGGCAGATTAAAAAAAAAAAAACCAGCCAAAACCAAACCCCGCTCAGCCTGTAACAGTGTTTTTTCCTCTAAAAGAGAACCGCTAAGTGCTGTTGATACCTGAAGATTTTGCTTAGATACCAGTACTGGAGCTTAAAATAAAACAAGAAATGCTCACCTGAAGATTGCTAATATTTATGAATGTATAGGTCTGGTGAAGTTTTTAAAAAGCCTGAAACAACTGGAGATAAACAACCTTTTTTTTTGCAATCAACAGAGGAAAAGCTCATCCAAAAGGGCAAATTTACTTGAATATTGCATATCCATACCTCCTCCTCAGTCCAAGCCATGCAGACACAGCAATGTGATAAGGGCATGGTCATACTAAAGAGATACCTGAAGAGGTCCTTGTAAAATTCGAATGTGTGAGCTTCTGGTAGCATTTGGAACAGGCTATCTGGGACAACCTTGGTCCACTCATTTATTAAAATATTCCCTACCATGCACTAAAAATGCTTAAAAATGCAACTGGCTTTTAAAAATGTGTGGGCATGATGCTCAATGATCGATTTTACTTGTTTCCCCGTCACACTGAGTGTAACTGAAAGCTATGCACAAGTATCTCCTGTATTGCTAATATTAATGGGAATTTCGTCTCCAGTTTCAATGAAAGCCTTTCTACGTGCAGAGCAAACCAGTGCCGATGGGCAAAGTAGATTCTCTATGAGGGATAACATTGTAACTAAACATTGTATTTTAATATTATATCTAAAAATCCAGGGAAATCTGACACTCAGACCTAGTTCCTGCCGGGCTGGAGGAGAGACGTATGGGGAGGAGGGTTTATAATGGTATATTTCTTTCCTATATTTATTACATGTGTGCTGCCTGCTCCCAAAAGTATCTTGATCATATGCCAGATATGGCACAAAACTTTACATTTGTTACAGGGTACTTTTTCTCCAGGCTCTATGTGGTGGTTTACAAGGGAGCATGGGGAAAGCGACACGCAAGAGATCAGCGGTGCTTGCGAGGTTATAGTAAATTGTTAGTAGATGGGGGATACGGCACCAGGGCTTCTGACTGCCTGTCGCCATTCATGATGGTTGCTATGGCCAAGCTTTCTCTGGTAAATCTACCTGCACTCCATTAACCAGGTTTAGACAACTAGGAAGCTAGTGCTTTTTCAAGTCATAGCTTAAGGAATTTGTATATTAACTGATTTTTTAAAAACATTTGCTTTTACTATTTACGTTTACCTTCCGGTCTCTTTGACAGATCTACAAGAAGAAAGAATAATAACCGTTTAGGGGATGAATGAAATTTATAGAACAACCAACTTAAAAAAATATTCTTACCCTCCCATTTTAATCCTTTTACAGCATTCATTACAAAATCATACTAAAAACGTATATAATCTAAAGTTGTTTCTGCTGCCTATTTAAATGCATGTTACATTTGAGTGATCATAATGTTCTACCTTTCCTTGGAAACTTGTAAAAGAATCAAGACAGTTTAAAAAAAGTCAAAAATTCAAATTTCATCGTGTTTTACCTCAACAGTTAAGAGACCTTGTAGGGAAATGTTCATCAGATGTGAACACTGAATTCGCTTGTGACTCAGGATGCTCCATAAATAGAACACATACTGATGTTGTATTTCAGCAGATGCAAATCATCTCCCTTTTTCATTATGCTATGTCAAAGCGTCCTGCCAAGATTTTTCACTGTTTGCAGGACTTTCCTGCTTGTTCGTTTAAAGGAGAAATGAAGAGCCCATGCTTGTGCTAGCTCCAATTCTAGACTAAATACAAGTAATGACTAAATAAAAAGAATTAGGAGTTAATTCTACTTAGCTAGAAAAGTTGAGGGATTTTTTTAGTCGGGCTGTTCAAAATCAGTTTTGTTTTTCCCTTTTCTTTCCACTATCTTATTTTAATGAGAACTTCACCTTCTGAAGAAAGGTCACCTGAAAAGATTCAAGTACTCCACCCTCTACAGTTAGCATCTTACTCATAAGAAAAATTCGTTTTGAACTTTCCAGCAGATTCCTTCAACAAAACCATGGAAGATAATGACATTTTTGAAGAAAAAACCTTCAGACTTGAGAAAAAAGTAACAATCACGAGGGAACTCCCACTCGGAATATTAAAAGAATATTTGCAGGCCATATTTAGAACAGGTTAATCTTTATGCTACAGGAAGTAAAAGCATCCTTCTGCATACTGCTGCATATTTCAAAATGCGCAACTATTTAATCTGTTAAATGCTAAGTAGCATTTTTCCACCAGCGTAAACATATTAATTGTTTCCTTCTCTGAAAATGGCAATAGCAATAGATATTACAATGACATGTAGCAGCCTAGGTCTCACTTTTAAAGTGCTGGGACACCTGCGTTGCCATAGGACACAGCCACTGCATTATTCCAGTTTGCTGAGATCCTGATAGCAATCTAACCTACCTAACACAGCTCAGCTGCTGTCCATTTACCTGCTTCTCAGCTGCAGCAGAAGGAACTGCGGGACGGACATAACCCAGCTTTGCTAAGAACATCTCTTCTCTCGGACTTCACTGTTCTGATAATTGACAAGTGCGTTATATATCCATTTTCCCCCTTAAGTAAAAGATCACTTGCAAGCTCAGACTCGTTTGTGAATGGGAAAGCCCGAGTACTTGTTAAAGCCTTTGGAACAATTTTCTTCTATTAAGAAGACACAGGAGTACCAATATGTACTTTGATAGTTTGTTTTCATTAGTATAATTACAATACATTCTGGACAGTTACAAAACCCAGGGAATCACGTTTTCTCCATAAATTTCTATTGCAAACTTAAAACATTTGGGTGCCTTTCCATTACTTCTGCACGCTTTTCCTATAATCTTAGTAAGGACGTCCAGTACAGCAACCAGTTTTTTTGTTTTGTTTCAGCAGCTTTTAGTTCTGCTTTGTGCCTCAGGCTTTGAAGCCCACCTTGAATGCTGGTTTAGCTGCTCAGTTAAAAGCCTGCAGCTAGTCTCTTTCATGTCACACCAATTCAATAGAGGACATTTCCAGTGGGACAGTTTAGAAAAGGTATATATGCAAAATGATTTCTGGGTCACTTAAAGCAATAGCACATAGTGTATTCCTAAAGTCAAGTCCTGCTGTAGATCACGAGGAGTTCAAATAAACTTAGTCAAGTATTTAAACTTTCAATTCAGGAGGAGAATTTGGCTCCACATAAGCTGATAGCATTGTTCAAAGATAGCAGTTTTCTCAAACAAAAAAGACTGCCCTTATTACGAGCCACCCGGCATGCTCAAGTACAAGAAACGTTCTCCTGCATAGCACTGTTAAAATGTAAAAACATCAGCTACTGAAACTAAAAACATTTTCAACCCACTTCCGATAAACTTTAAGTACATTGTACTTAGCTACTTTAAAACGCCTCTTTGCATCAGCAGGCGTGGCTACATATAGTTTCTACGTACAGACCTCTGAGTTACATGGTCTTGTATGTGGGAGCCCAACAGTGTATTTGCTCATTTCTAGAAAGTCAGGCCAGCAACATTCTGCTTCAGAGGAATGTATACCCTGCCTCTTCCGCCCCGGGACAAGTGATATGGCTCTGACCATAGGAGCTATACTGCAGACTAGCCAAGCATTTAAATAGTTGGCAAAAGTGTTGAAAGGCACATAGCTTGTCCTTAGCAATATTTCCCGGTTCCACTTGTGGTGCCCTTTGAGGAATTAATGTTGAGACATGCCTTGAAATAAAAAAACTAGTAAGAAAATGGAAGCCTCCCAGGAAAAAAAATTAGGTTGCTTTTTGTTGGTCTTTTTTTTTTTTAGCTTTAAGGTTTTCCTATTTCATGTTTTCCTCTACCTTTCCAGTGAAAATTAAGGAAGCTATGGATGCATGTTAACCATACATATGGACTTACTACTACTGGAATACCAGATGGTAGAGCCGCTGTAAACTGTTGCAAGTACTAAAAGCAATGCTTATAATGGTCTGTACAGCATCTGCAAATATTTACTTTGAAAAGAGATTAGTGTATTTCTCAGTTTTCTCAGCATTGCTTAGAAACGCTAAAAAGCTACAACAGCTAACTGCTACTCTACACCAGATCAATATACCCCAACAGATATTTAGGAATATATGTCATTATATTTAAAAATACCAAGTTCCTCTAAGCTGGTAAGCCTAGAAGATTTTACATAGAGTTAGAGATAAAATATTAAAAATTCTTGTTTCAACTCCACACACTTGACATCTGAATAGGAGCGATGTAATCATACTATTTATTCCATCAGTGAGACAAAATGTTGTATGGAACTAAATTTCTGAGATTTTAAATAGAAAGTCATTTAACTCATATATACACAAAGTGTTCTTTCCACAGATATTTACATGGCCAATATGTCAGAGGAGAACCACTATGACTAAGTCCCTACAAGTATAGCATCCTTTCTGAGCTATTCTCTCTGCTGAAAGAATTCACAGAAGCTCTGAAGTAAAATCTAGACAATTAAAGTTACCTATATTTCACAGTAGGTAAGGAAGCCATTAAATAATATTTCAGCATAAGGTTTCTGGAAACAGCTACACAGTAGAGTTCTACATCCACCCCTCTTTTCCAGCATTCATGGTGAAACTAAATCTCTTCTTAATTTACAAGAGAGATAACGGCATACGTAGAGATGTATGTGTATAATTGTAGTTCATCCTCCTCGGTAGAGGCTGGTCAGCCGTTCTAGTTCTTTGCAGTTATCCATGGACATGGAGTCTGCTTTCTTTCGGAGGCGGTCATCTCGATATACTTTTGCTGCATAAACTAAGTCTGTTTCTTTAATGAAAAAAAGAGAAAAGATTTTTCAGGTTAAAAACTGAATACTTTGCATGTGTTACATTCCTTCCCAGAACTGTCCAGGACACCTCAGGTTTAATCCCCACCCTTTTTTCCTTCTGTATGTTCTAACTACCCAGAGACACCACCTAAAGAGCACTGCTACAGCCTCCCTTTGCTGTGCCTTCACAAGCATTTCATCTTTTTGAGCAGGGAAAGTAGTAACAGCTTTCCAGCACCCTCACTTTTCATACAGCAGTACCTGATGAAAAAATCCAACCAACCAAACAAAAAAAACCCTACTGCTTCTGCCAGACCTCATTAAACAATCAAATAAATATAGGCCACACTCACTGATCTTGCATATTACTGACAGCTCTAGCATCTTCTCTGTGCCCAAAAATCCAGTCTGAATGTTAAGCCCATTACTTCAACTGATGCTGCTTCAGACTGCCAGTGTTCAGTGCTCTCTGTATTATTCTCGTGTTCAATAGTTTGACATTGCTAAGCATTTTAATTCTATAAAATCTTTTTCAGCCCTTCAACTCAAAATGGATTAGCAAGGCATTCTTAAATGTCAGTCAATGCTGGAAAGATTTTAACTGTCAAGGAGATCCAACACACAACAGGTATTTTAAATCCTTAAAACCACAAAATCAGCTATTTCTATAAATAAAGAATATCTATTAGGGGCCGTTTTCTCAAAATCAGATCAGGTAGTTCTCACAAACTGATAAATTGTAAATAGAAAACAACATGACAGCCACCACCTTCAGGTTATTTTTCTTCTTTATACTAGGGTCAGATGTTTCTCAAGTCACCACATTTTTTCCAGTAAATATGTACATAAGGAACCGTGGGCCTCTGCATTGTCCAGGACTACTCTGTTCATGCTTTAAAAAGTAAGCATGTCAAGAACAGATGCTGAAAAATGGAAAAGATATTCTTTGTCCTCTTGCCCTCCCCAGGCAGAAATTGCCTATCAACTAAACCTTTTCAAAGATATTTAGACCTTAAA
The DNA here is from genome assembly GCF_963921805.1 of Phalacrocorax carbo. Taxonomy (NCBI): domain Eukaryota; kingdom Metazoa; phylum Chordata; class Aves; order Suliformes; family Phalacrocoracidae; genus Phalacrocorax; species Phalacrocorax carbo. Next base: position 55,478,431 of record NC_087516.1, read on the forward strand.
TATATTACACGAGACACAAATATAACATGCCAGTAAATCTAAGTGTAACGACTAGGCCAATGAAAGAAAACTGTCCTCCCAGATCTACAGTCTGCTGAAAAAATGTACAAATAGTATGTCCTGGATTATATCTTGTCTTTAATTTTTTGTTAGCAATGACAATAATTTTTGTAAATTATGTTATTATAAGATTACCAATCATTCATCTAGCAACCACTTGTAGATGAAAGATTAGGTATTCGTTTCATGAAAAGTGAACATATTTAAACATTTCAAGATGATCAAAAGACAACATAGCTGGAAAAATGCAAGGGTTGGTTTTTGGGGTTTTTTTGCTTATAAATTATACCCAAAAATTCTCTGATACTTTTCTCTATTTGAAAAATCTGGGAAAAATTATCCTGATCAAATCTAGTACTCTGGACGATAATCTGAAACTTTTCCCCCAAAGTACTGGTGTTTCTCTTGCACACATGAGACCCATCAGCACAGTTTTCTGACCACAGTCCTTTCCTGTGGGCAATTTGTAAAACTGTAGAGATTTACTTACGCATAAGCTATGTGCACTCACGAGTAAGGAGCATAAAGCCTCCAGGAAGCATTGCGCCTGCTACGTGTGGGCAACGCAGTTTGTATTTGTATATGTACAGGCCAACTGTAATGAAGGCGTGCAGTCCTGTTCGGGCATTTGACTAGCTGTGATGCTGGGCTGTCTTTTACAGCTGGGAGAAGATGAGGGGGCCATCTCAGCTGAACGGTTTGGCATCACTGGGCTGCAGAGCATAAAGTTGTGCAGGAACACACGATTCCACTCAGAGGAGAGCATTCTGTTTGCTTCTGCTCAGTTTACTGACAGTTCATGAATGAATTATTTATCCAGCAAGCTACTACTGAAGTTTACCAGCTGAAAAGTAGAAACCATCTGGTTTCAACACTGTTGTCATTTAGCAGCACTGTTCTCACAGAGCATGAAGGGCTCACAAAATGGTCACAGAAAACAGAATAATAGGTTAAAACTGATGATGGAGGTGGCTGATGCTATTCAGTATTCTTATGCTTTAATACTGAATTCTAGGTTTGCGAAAGAAAATAGGTTCTTGTATAATATGAAATTAGATTGGAAAAATAGATGGTAAACTAAAGAAAAAAATCCCATTTTTAAGGTCTGATATAGCCAAGGTACCAAGTCCAGGGAGAAAAATTATTCATCATTGTCAAATGATTAAGCACTGATTTACAGCCTATGATGTTTTACAGGATGTGCTGTGTGTCCTCGGTCACCTGGAAAAGCAGTGTTTATATGTACTGTGGTCCAAGGCAGATTGTTTTTTTCCTTCTCCAGAAACACCTATGTAAGCTTTTGTTTTATTTGTTTATTTATTTATATTAAAGCACCTAGGGAAACGAGGTACTGCCATGATAAAATAATGTGGAAGAGATTAGAATTCTTAGCTTTCATCCTTAACTTAGAGCAATTTCTTTCTCACTATCAATTCACTCTAGGTTTTAATTTTTCTGAGAAACGGTCACAGGTAACACAGTAGCAGGTTAAAATTGCTGATGATTTGCAGATGGTTGTTCGGTCACTGAGTAAAACACAGAAATTAAGTGACACTGGGGGCACTTTTAGAAGTGAGAAACAGTAGGGAACCTTACACTTGCTTTCTCATTCAGATATTTTAATAATACAAGCACTTCATTCTTGCCTGAGGCAATCTTTTTTTTTTATAGTGATGAATGCTTTCATGAAACTACACATATAACCAAACTTACTTTGTTGCCTCTCCTTCCAACAGTTATTACGAATGTTGGACACATAATCTTCTTCCACATTCTTTTCCACTTTCTGTAATGACACTCCTTTGTATTCATTTCTGAAGTCCTTGTTGACATAATAAACGACACCCAAGTTTTCTGTCTGCATTTTTATGGTCTGCCCTGTACTTCTGCAAAAAAGGAGGGAGGGGGAGAAAGAGACTAGATATTTTATTTTTTAACAACACAAATACACTTTTAAAAAATATTGTGATTACAGAAGAACAGCACATACTGAATTTGCCGTTTCAAGACAAGTAATGAAATGAACGGCTGTATACTCTGATGGAGAATAAAATTAATACATTTACCTGAACATTAAACTTCTGCTGCTTAAACCCATGATCTTGAAAAAAAGCCACTTTAGTAAGACACGTATTTCATACCCCTTTAGTCAAATATAAGCTTTGGCAATAGAAAATTACATTCAAACTCAACAGAAAGAAAAACAGGTCACTATTCTGTAGCAACCCAGTGCAGGCACCTCCATTCTAAAGTGTTTTCTGCCAGCCCTGACAAATCCATTTTCCTGCTGGCATTCTGTGGATTAAAAATCAAAGATTGTGCACAAACATTTTGGCAGAGAAGTGTTTATAAGCATCACAACAGCTTAGTTGCAGAGGGAAAAACATCACACTCCAGAAATAAAGAACTCTGAAAAATAAAAGAGGAGAAAAGAAACCTTTCTGTTGTGGGGCTGAAAGCAGTGCAAGAAACTAAGGACCATTTAAAACAGTTGTGGCGAGTGGGCTAAGTCTACTAGCCAGTTGCATGCTTGATTAAAGTTATTTATTTCTCTCAAGGAAAAAAGGTTTATATATCCCACTGTAAAAAACAGGTTAAGTTTCACTAGTAGAATTCTTTGCAAGAAAATGAAGATAAACTATTTTACCATCACCTAGAATGACGCAAAGACTAGACAATTGCCCCAGTCCTCCTCTAGTTCAAAACTTAAATAAGGATGAGAAAGTTGCTATCAAGTACTTCACTTGCTACAAGCACAGATTACCCCCTAAAAGAATAATGAGCCTTAGCAGGTTTCAGGGTTCAATTAAATATGCTGGAGATGCAAACACCTTTGCAGGATGCTACATTGCATGGACCCACTGCCTTGTGTTAGAAGACTTCCTAAACTCCAGGTATTGCTGACCTCTTTTCTCCATTACATTCTCACAGCACGTACTTTACTATCACTGACTTCAAGAAGTTAGTTAGAATTAGTTAGTTAGTTAGAATTAGAATCACTAACTTTCAAGTTTTGTTCTGTATTGTCTATACCTTCCCTCCCTTTCCTCACTGTGGGAAATCAAGGACCAACTGATGGAAGACTCAAAAATGCCTCTAAGTGGGAGAGGGTGATTACAACATCCTCCCCTGTTTTAAGCTAATGTAATCAAGTATTACTTACGATCTTGGGTATAAGGCGTAAGGAGGGTTAGATACCATCAGCTGGCTCAACAAAGAGACAAGGATCAACACAATAATAGGCATCAGCTGAATGAACATAGAGAAACCTCCCTAAGGAACAAAACAGATTCATGTATTTCATAAAACAGCATCAAGTAAACAGGTAAATTTGACAAGATTTAATGCCAAGTGTGACTTTCTGCTTTAAGCATCAAGAGATGCTAGGAAAACTATAACTGCAAACACTGTGGTGTTAACTTTCCAAGGCATGCACAATATTCATAGAGCGCTCAAGCTGCAGGACTTCATGGGTTAGCACGTAGCCACAAGCAATTACCAAATGAATAGCTGGACTCAGTTACATTGTATGCCATGATTTGGTCTCATCTATACAGTGATATGTAATCAATGATCTGGATGTGGGGATCGAGTGCACCCTCAGTAAATTTGCAGATGACACCAACCTGGGCAGAGTGTTGATCTGCTTTAGAGTAGGAAAGCTCTACAGAGGGATTGCGACAGGCTCGATCAATGGGCTGAGGCCAATTGTATGAGGTTAAACAAGACCAAGTGTCGGGTTCTGCACTTGGATCACAAGAACCCCACACAATGCTACAGGCTTGGGGAAGAGTGGCTGGAAATAGGACAACGAAGCTGGTGAAGGGTCTAGAGCACAAGTCTTATGAGGAGCAGCTGAGGGAGCTGGGGTTGTTTAGTCTGGAGAAGAGGAGGCTGAGGGAGACCTTATCACTCTCTACAACTACCTGAAAGGAGGTTGTAGTGAGGTGGGTGTTCATCTCTTCTCCCAAGTAACAAGTGATAGGACAAGAGGAAACGGCCTCAAGCTGCGCCAGGGGAGGTTTAGATTGGATATTAGGAAATCCTACTTCACTGAAAGGGTTGTCAGGGATTGGAACAGGCTGCCCAGGTTGGTGGTTGAGTCCCCATCCCTGGAGGTATTTAAAAGATGTTTGGATGTGGTGCTTAGGGACACGGTTTAGTGGTGAACTGGCAGCGTTAGGTTTATGGTTCGACTTGATGATCGTAAACGTCTTTTCCAATCTATACAATTTTGTGGATCTGTGTGATATGTAATTATAGAGGACTATATATAATTCATATAGATGAATATTGAGCCTTAAGTACAATTCTTAACTTAGCCCAAATAAATTTTTAAATGTAGACAAGGATCAGTGACCAGCATATTTAGGCTAATACTAGCAGTCACCAGTAAGATAACAGCATAGAAAATAGATTTACAAAACCAGCCTATTATCCTCTCAAATTTGCACGTCTACTTACCAAACAGTAAGAATACCACCTGTCAAAGTTTTAAAATATGTAACTGGCAAGTAAAAATCCTCCTCTACTGTACGGAGCTCCTGTGCAGTCACTTCACTGAAAGCAACTACCAGCAAACTTCACAATCCACAGATTAATGTTAATGGTGCTTAAACATACATCACCCCTCTCTTCCTCCCTCTCATGTCCACTCTGACGGTGCTGATTAGGATGACTGTAGCCAGCACGACCATTAGAAAATGAATGTACACTACCTAAGGAAAGAAATAGCCGCATACAAATAATGTAAAAAACCCCCTATTTAGAGGTCAATACAGCAGCAACAACATAAGGCTTTTAATATTACTGCACAATGACACATAAAAGATATCTTAAAATTTCAAAGTTTTTAAAAATAAATATTTTAAGCTCTAAGACAACTGATTTGTTATTTCATATACCGTAGAATCACCATAGTAACCCCAAAGAACTGAACTCATATTTTTGGGATTTAGCAACACTTAGGGGGAAAAATCAACTGTGATGCAAATTAAAGAGTTGAGGTCCAAGGCATGTTGAAGTAATTCTACTGGTTTGTAATGTCACAAACTCCAATGCCTCTCCGGGCAGTACCACTGTGTCCCCATGATTATACTGATATACACAAATACCTGTTGGAAAGGCCCCTCCAAAAAACATGTTGAATAGATCCTCTGGAGTAATATCTGCCTCACAACCTCTATGGAAGTTGAATCTACCGTTGCTAGGGTGATTGCATGTTTGCTCTTCACTGCCTGTAAGGTCATATTGCTTTCGTTTTTCTGGATTACTCAGCACAGCATACGCATTTCCGATTTCTGAAGCAAGAATAAAAAACAGCTCCCATAAATGAATGATAAGAGCTATTCTAGCATCAAAATTGCAATTTCAAAGTCAAGAATAGGCAGTGAATTATGCCCTCTATGTTACAAATCAACTGTAGCACAACAAGGTCCAGAAACATCTCTACTTTCCTTAGCATAGCTTCCACAAAGTTTCCCACCAATGCTATTCAAAGGCCTTTTATCCTGTTGACTGGGCAGAAAGCAGGAGAGCTTTGATCCTTTTTCTAGGGCAACACCTACACCTGTGGAAAAGTTCTCTCTCACTGCAATTACAAAAAAAAAAAAGCATCAAGCATTACAATGAAAACTTTGATGTGGGGTAATTGCGAAGTTCAGTTTGTTCTAGCAGCCTAGCTTAAAAACATCACAGACTTAGTAAGTTTTCTTTGGTTTCATTTAGTAAGTGGGGCCTTCTTCAAGTGCATCAACTTTATTGTCTACCAGAGTGCGAATGTATTTTTTTATATTCTTCTTAAGATATTTTATAGATTAAATTAATAAAAAAAAAGTTCTGCATGATGTAACATGAAGAGTACAACATGTGTGTGTGACAGGAACACATGTATTCCCCCAAGGTTGTCAGTATGTCCTCAATGTTTGGATTGCCCGGCCTGGGTGCTTGTCCCTGTTCATGCTACATTATCACAAATGAACAACTTCAATTTTGACAGTAGAAATGGAAAGACTGAGTTAGGTGAGCATGGAAAGAATCAGTGTGAAAAGACCACAATCTCCACTGACTTTACAAGCTTTGACCCTAGCTGCTCTGCACAGATCTACAGCTCTTGCAGATTGAAGGGAAATTTCTGTTGGCACTTGATGAACAACCTTCAGTCAGTCATATCTTCATTAAACCCTTTTTGCTTTTCTATTTTCTCTCTCCTCCAGGCCTCTCCAACAAAAGGCTTCTTTTGCAGCCAGCCAACACAAGGCACAGGGTTTATGGTTTTCAGTGTCGAGTGCTGTTATGACCAGCAGGTCAAGAGAAGTGATTCTGCCCCTCTACTCCGCTCTCATGAGACCCCACCTGGAGTGCTGCATCTGACTCTGGGGCCCTGAACATAAGAAGGACATAGACCTGTTGGAGCGAGTCCAGAGGAGGGCCACAAAGATGGTCAGAGGACTGGGGGCATATCTCCTACGAAGACAGGCTGAGAGAGTTGGGGTTGTTCAGTCTGGAGAAGAGAAGGCTCTGGGGAGACCTTACAGCAGCCTTCCAGTACCTGAAGGGGGCCTGCAGGAAAGCTGGAGAAGGACTTTTTACAAGGGCATGTAGCGATAGGACAAGGAGTAAGGCTTTAAACTGAAAGGGGGTAGATTTAGATTAGGCAGAAGGAAGAAATTCTTCACTAGGTGTGGGACTGGAACAGGTTGCCCAGAGAAGCTGTGGCTGCCCCGTCCCTGGGAGTGCTCAAGGCCAGGCTGGATGGGGCTTTGAGCAACCTGGTCTAATGGAAGGTGTCCCTGCCCATGGCTGGGGGGTTGGAACTAGATGATCTTTAAGGTCCCTTCCAACCCAAACCATTCTATGATTGTATGAAAAGCCATCAGTCATCAGAAGTATGTGAAAGGTGCAACACTGTAACGTCAACACAAGCAAATAACACTATGGCTCTGCATAAATTATGTTTTCAACATTATGCAATCTAAAAAAAAAGTTAGTCAGTCTTAGCTATGTGTCTTTTAAGATGCCCTTAGAAATAATCACTAGCAATCCTTTAAGTGGGGGGCAAAACCCAAAGAAATGAAGCCTGATAATTTGCACTGAGAGCATACGGACACCAGATATTGCTACAAGGTTCCTCTCTTACTCAGCATAGGGATAAAATTGGTAGCAAAAATTTAGATTTTCCCAACAACTAAGAATTAAGGGGGACATAAATCAGGTGACTGCACATAAAGTGAAGACATCATACTGTCATGGTAACATCAGCAATCTTTTCTATCTATTTCTTATTTGCTTTTGATTATTCGATGCTAATTCACCACAGATTTGCTTCAAATATAATTTTCTTTAAATAAAGACATAAAAAATGAAAAGAACTGCTCAAAAGTTTCAAATGAAAGATTTTTGATTAAATTGGTAAAAGAGATTCCAAAAGATTGAAAGCAATTATATTTGCACAAACTTTTTAATCTAAAATATAACCTCAGGGAGACTGCTTAATACAACAGAAAAGTAGTACTAGGTAGCTCAAAATCTAAGTACCTTGCCTAACATCAAACTCAATTCTGTCTTCTAATGCAACCTTTCCTTAAAATAAAGCATTATTATGAAATAAGAGCTATTATTATGAAACTCCTTTTCTCAGCTGGATGTTAGAAACTCCTCAGACACCTCTAAAGGCAAACTTAGTCATAAATTTACTCAGCCATATAAAAGATTACAATAATTTCACTGCAAGAAAAAATGCTAGGTTTCATTAAATAATTTGTGGTCAACTGGATTCCCCTACAAAATTTTCTGTTCATTTACTTATCAAGTTAAGAACCAGAAAGTGAAATTAAGCTGAAGAAATCAAACTTATACAAAGTGCTAGTGTTAAATGAAAGGTTAAATAACAAGAAACAGATTTCTTACATTTTAAAGATTACTTAAAATGCTATTAACAAGGAAGAATTATTTTATTCATAAGGCTGCAGACAATTTTATAAGAATAATATCTTTTTTAGATAAAGCCATCATATAGCTGTAATAAAATAATCATTAGCAATCAACTTTCCTGCTATGCTCTATCTACTTTTCATCTGGAATTGTTAATATATTATTATAATTACCCCTTGAAGTCTGTATCAGAAGTCTTGCTCAGGACTTTTTTTCTCTTTTTTTCCCCTTCCCCAATTTAGAGTTTTATCTGATTGATTTTTTCAAATGTCTGCATGTAAATCTCACACAGGAAAAAAATAAAAAAAGATGTACCACAATCAGATTGTTTATGTGTGCATTTCTTACAGGTTCACATTTTTCTTCATGTGTGTCTGAGATAAAGGTGTAGTTTTCTTTAAAAAGCTTTTCCTCAACAATTTGCCTGGTGCAAGGGCTAAGCTTGGCAGACTTAGATCAGGTAAAGTCACATTGTAAATTTTACCTATGAAATGGCCAAAGGCAATTATTAATAAGGCCATGTTTGAACCCAAGTGTTTTTGTGTGGAAAAAAGTAGTAAAACTACATACATACAAGGAATTCTAAGGAAAAGGTAACTTAGTGTGGCATGTAATTTGGTAAAAACTGCATTTTGCTATCAAGTATTACCTTTATTTTTCAAGCTCAAGTATAGCAAAGATTCAAGATAGTAAGGTTCACAGAATCACAGAATCACAGGTTGGAAGGGACCTCAGGGATCATCTAGTCCAACCTTTCTGGGAAGAGTGCAGTCTAGGCAAGACGGCCCAGCACCCTGTCCAGCCGAATCTTGGTGTCCAACGTGGCCGAGTCAACCACTTCCCTGGGGAGATTATTCCAATGGTTGACTGTCCTCAATGTGAAAAATTTTCCTCTGATGTCCAATTGGAATCTCCCCAAGAGCAATTTGTGTCTATTCCCCCTTGTCCTCTCCATTCAATTGACTACATTAAGACAACAACAGTAAAAAGTGCAATTGGGTTTCACAGATCAAGTATTCGTTCCCTGTACCTGAAAATGACAGTCAGCCGTCTGAAACTGAACCCTACTGCAAAAGTCTGCATTACTTATCTATACATCTAGGTATATATTAAGAAAAAGAAGCAGACACAGGAGCAGCCACCAGAAAAAACCCAAGATCAAGGGGTTCCTGTATCACTCCCCCAGCAAGCTGAAGGCAGTAGCTCAAAGGAAAAGAGTGAATGGGGGCAAGTCCACGCTCAGGGCAGCAGGTGTGGACCCTCCTTGCCCACCGCACCTTCCCGCGGTTAATATCAGGCTTGCCCGAGACAAGCTGAGGGATGACACGCCAAGGCTAGAGAGACAGGGAGCTAGTGAGGGCATTCAGGCTGTGTCTCTGAGATGCGCTGGGTTCACTGGAGCAGAGATAAAGTTGTACCGAGATGAGCTAGTGGCTACTGAGGTACTAGGAACCAAGAGGGGAAGACCAGTGAAAGACCTCAAAGGAATTAAGGGGTGTTCCTCTAAGGTGATATGGACAACAGCCCAGCTGAAGTGCCTCTGCACAAATGTCGTCTTTGGCATAGCAATTATGAAGTGATAGATTTTTTGATTCTTGGAGAAGTAAGGAGGGAGGTCAGCAGATCTGCCCCCTTGGACTTCTGGTTGGCAGTCTTTGGCCTGTTTAGGAGATGGATTGACAGGGTCCCTCAGGAGACAGTCTTGAAGGGCAAAGGAGTCCAGGAAGGCTGGACATTCTTCAAGGAGGAAGTCTTAAAGGTGCAAAAGCAGGCCATCCCCATCTCCCGAAAGACCAGCTGGTGCAGAAGACAACCAGCCTGGCTGAACTGAGCGCTTTGGCTGGAACTCAGAAAAAAAGGAGAGTTTATGACCTTTGGAAGAAGGGGCAGGGAAGTTAGGAGGAGTACAAAGGTGTAGTGAGGTTATGTAGGGAGAAAATCAGAAGGGCCAAAGCCCAACTAGAGCTTAATCTGGCTAATGAATAAAAGACAATAAAAAGTACTTCTATAAATACAAGAGCAGCAAAAGGAGGGCTAAGGAGAATCTCCAGCCTTTACTCAATGTGGGAGGAAACATAGTGACAAAGGATGAGGAAAAGCCTGAGGTACTTAATGCCTTCTTTGCCTCAGTCTTTAATAGGAAGACCAGTTGTTCTCTGGGTACCCAGCCCCCTGAGCTGGAAGACAGGGACAGGGAGAAGACTGAAGACCCCATAATCCAAGGGGAAATGGTTAGCAACCTGCTACACCACCTGGACACACACAAGACTATGGGCCTGGATGGGATCCACCCAAGGGTACTGAGGGAACTGGCAGAAGTGCTCACCAAGTCACTGTCCATCTTTTAGCAGCAGTCCTGGTTAACTGGGGAGGTCCCAGTTGACTGGACAGTAGCAAAAGTGACACCCAACTACAAGAGGGATGGAAGGAGGATCTGGGGAACTACAGACCTGTCAGTCTGACCTCAATGCCACAGAAGGTTATGGAGCAGATCATCTTGAATGCCATCATGTGGCACATATAGGATACCCAAGTGGTCAGGCCCAGTCAGCATGGGTTTAGGAATGGCAGGTCCTGCTTGACTAACCTGACCTCCTTCTGAGACAAGGTGACTCATTTAGTAGATGAGGGAAAGCCTGTGGATGTTGCCTACCTAGACTTGAGTAAAGCCTTTGACACTGTTTCCCACAGCATTCTCCTCAAAAAACTGGCTGTTCATGGCTTGGACAGGTGTACACTTCATTGGGTAAAACACTGGCTGGATGGCCATGATCAAAGAGATGCAGTGAATGGAGTTAAATTCAGTTGGTGGCCAGCCACAAGTGTGTTGAACAGTGCTCCATGTTGGGGCCAGTTCTGTTTAATATCTTTATCAATGATCTGGATGAGGGGATCGAGTGCACCCTCAGTAAATTTGCAGATGACACCAAATTGTGTGGAGTGTTGAACTGCTCAAGGGAAGGAAGACTCTACAGGGGGACTTCGACAGGCTGGATCAATGGGCTAAGGCCAACTGTATGGGGTTCAACAAGGCCAAGTGTTGGGTCCTGCACTTGAGTCACAGGAACGCCACACAACACTACGACTTGGGGAAGAAAGGCTGGAAAGCTGCCTGGTAGAGAAAAACCTGGGGGTGTTGGTCCATAGCTGGCTGAACATGAGCCAGCAGTGTGCCCAGGTGGCCAAGAAGGTCAACAGCATCCTGGCTTGTATCAGGAATAGTGTGGCTAGCAGGACTAAGGAAGTGATCGTGCTCCTGTACTCAGCACTGGTGAGGCTGCACCTCAAATTCTGTGTTCAGTTTTAGATCCCTCCATACAAGAAGGACATTGAGGTGTTGGAGTGTGTCCAGAGAAGGGCAATGAAGCTGGTGAAGGGTCTAGAGCACAAGTCTTATGAGGAGCAGCTGAGGGAGCTGGGGTTGTTTAGCCTGGAGAAGAGGAGGCTGAGGGGAGACCTTACCACTCTCTACAACTACCTGAAAGGAGGTTGTAGTGACGTGGGTGTTCATCTCTTCTCCCAGGTAACAAGTGATAGGACAAGAGGAAACGGCCTCAAGCTGCGCCAGGGGAGGTTTAGATTGGATATCAGGAAATCCTACTTCACTGAAAGGGTTGTCAGGGATTGGAACAGGCTGCCCAGGTTGGTGGTTGAGTCCCCATCCCTGGAGGTATTTAAAAGATGTTTGGATGTGGTGCTTAGGGACACGGTTTAGTGGTGAACTGGCAGCGTTAGGTTTATGGTTGGACTCAATGATCTTAAAGGTCTTTTCCAACCTATAGAATTCTGTATCTATGTATAATAAAGGTCCAACATTTTCTGGCATAAAAATGTCAGTTTAGTATTAGCTACACAACACCATATTCACAATCTTGTAAAAAGACATGTGACCAATGCATATGCATTTCTTTTAATCTGACAAAGTTTAATCATAAAATAAATTTTAAGTAAAAATGGTATTTTACTTTTGAAAGCTTCTGTTGCTCCAGGTGCATGGTTTTTGTCTGGGTGGAATTTCAAAGCAAGTTTTCTATAAGCCTTCTTTAGGTCTTCATCACCTGCATCCTTTGACACCCCAAGGACTTTGTAGTAATTTTTACATTTCTTTATACTGCAAAAAAAAAAAGAGTAAAATGTTGTAAAAAGAAAGATGTAAAAGTTGCATGTTAGAACACAACTGCAAATGAGATAACACATTGCACTGATGCAGCACATTACATCTCTCACTTTCAATAAAAAATACCAAAAAAAATCCACTTTAGAAACAAAGAATGACATTTTTCATAATAAACTCACTATTGAGCACAATAAACGTTTGTACTCAAAATTGCTTCCTACATACATTTATTTTACTACTTCTATTGTAGAACTACTAGAGATGTAAGAAAAGGTTTCAGTTTGCAATTTTTGTAGCATTTCCTCATCCCCAATTATATGAATGTTGCTGTTAATAATGCATAAAATGAAGATTCTAAATTTACAGCGCAAAGCTAGTGGGTAGGAAGGCCTGTTTTGACTGTCAACAGCAAATGCACTTTGGCATGCGTGGCATAAAACAAAACAAACAACACGTCCCTTTCTCTAAATAAAAGTCAATCATAGCAGCATTCCATCATTCACTTTTCAGGGAAATGAGGCATGTGAGAATACCTCCGCTGCTGGGAATGCACCTGGATTTTAAGAAACTTTCTGTGTTTATATAAATTCAAAGAAACAATAACACCTCCAGCTCATCTCAGATGTTCAATGTAGCATTTTTTTGAAACTCTGAAAACTCAGAAATATTCTTCATGGAGGCAGTCTCACCCAGACAGGAAAAGCAAAATCTGGAAATGATGTAATGATTTGGTATGCTTTACAATACTCAGAAGAGAGAAAGAGCAGTTATAGGGGACAGAGAGAACATTAATTTTATGTGGGCAGGAAGAACTGACCAAACCAATAAATACAGCTTAAAATCAAACCAAGTTACTTGGGTAAGAATTCAGAAACTTAGAAAAATAAGGCCGAATGACAAACTTGCATTACAGAAATGAGGCACACTGACATTTGGTACATACCAAAAGAAAAGTGCTGGTCTGTGCAAAAAATAGAAATTACCTCCATAAATACTTTAAAAGCTTTGTGCGAGTCTCTTCACATGGCTGCAACTGTGTCCACATTCTCCTCAATGCACAGATTTCTATGTAAATATGGGTTTAGTGTTACAAAGACTATGCACAGGGCAGCCAAATGGAAAAAAAGGGGGTAGGCGAGCCTTCGGCATTTTAATGAAAGAAGAATGGGTACCCTGTAATTAAGGGAATGTTTCAGAAGTACAACCACACCATCATGTGTGGTCCTTTATAGTTCACAGATTAATCAAATTGAGTTTCATTTGAGGGATCCCTTTTCCTGTGTCCAATAACATGAGCTCTTATGGAAGTCTCAGTGTAAAGCTCACGAGCACTGAACTGAATGTATGTAGGCAGCTGCAAAGATGAACACCCTGTGCAATAAATATAGCTCATTATATTGAAGTAACATTTAATAAGCTCCCGTTAGGAAGCTGAGATAGCTAACTAAAAACAACACAGTGAATCCATCATCAAGAAAGAATGGAAAGAAAATACATTAAATTTTACTCTGAACACTGGAAACTTTTGTTTGTTAATTTGTACAATGAGAAAAAAAATGTTGTTAGTGTACAGATCCCTTCATCCTCAAGACCTGGGTTAATTATGAATTGTATCAAGAACAGATAGCTTTATTTAAAAGTGTAACAGTACCAAATTAAGCTTTTATTTCAAGAAATTGCTATCTCAGCATCCAATCTAAGGTCCTCTCTTCAGTAATTCAGTATCTGAATTATCTGCTTGTGGACCAGACTCTTCAGAACTTTGACTGATACAAAATTAGGTAGTGAGTCATCAATGTTTAGCAAAGTTGTTATTTCATTAGCATTAAAACCACAGTGTTAAACGTTTGTTCAAGTGTTTTTAAGCACCATGCATCCTCAACAACTTTTTTCCCCAACTGCATATGGTCATTTCTCATGAAAGTAACAAACATGAAAAAAAACCAACCACAAAAGTTTACTTCTTTGCAGATCTGTCATGCATTTATTTCACAACTCTAGGATGCAGAGAGGAGAAAAATGGAAGAAAAAAAAGAACAACCCACAAAATGCCAACCTCTTCTTCTAACCCTCAGAAACTCAGCCAGAGTTTTTTCCCATTCACAACCAGTGAAAATCCCGCAGTGGGAAACCCTCATGGGAAAAGCAGGAACGGTGGGTATCAGTCAGAAACGGACAAATCAGCACATGACCCACCAGCTTCCGACACCACGATCTGCTTAGAGCCAGTGCATCAAAACAGAGCTACCTCCTGATAAGACAGTACTGGGAGAAATCGTGCCTTGTGGGTCATATAGTACTTGCCCTCCAAAGGGCTGCATGCAACCACCCTCCATGCAACAACTGTTCTGAACCTGGTCCACAAATGAGCTATTGTTATTTATCAAGAAACAAGAGTTCAGCTGAGGTATAACCCGTTTCTCCTTTCTCTTAGCAAGTCTTTGCTAGTGATTACTTTGTTAAACAAAAAATTCTACAAATACACAAGCATCTCTATTCCAACATTCCTGAATTTGTATGAAGCTATGATTTAATATTTCAAGCACATCTCATAGCAAATCACCCTCATACCCTGACCTGCTACCCTAGGCTAAATGGCCAGATTCAAAGAAGCCTTTGTGAATCTGTGACAGCCACCCCTGACTTCTATTCTCCCTTGTGTGTTCTCGTCAGGACAGGCAGGCTCACAGCAACACTGCCTGCAACAGACCTGTAACCAATCCTCCAGATCATTTACATTGCCCTCCTTTCTATTGCACAGGATCAATGCTGAGATACATAACCACTGTTCACTCTTTATCCCATTATCAGTTCTCAACTCAGGACTGGCTCTTACAAACTTCAGCAGCCAACATAAAATGCAAGTACTCTGGTGGATAGCCTGATGAGCACTGCTGCATGTGACTTCATGGTGAATCATGTGGAATATGCATATACATATGGCAATTCTGAAGAGTTCAGCAAGACGTTGGATTAGGCAGATCAAGCTTTAAAGCTAAAATACATTAAATGATTGTACATATGCACAGGGGGCAAAAACCATACCTAAGTCTGGAATTCTCAGCAATGACCTTGTGCTGTGAAGCCCTTGCTACACCCTGCCATTAGATAGCAGTTTTATACAATTGCTTTGCCACTTCAAGGCAAAAAGCATCTGGACTGTAAGTAGCTAGCATCTAGTTAATGCAAAGTTTCCTAGTGGGGGCAGTTCGTGACTTCCCAGGAGGTCCCTTACTGAGCACAATTCAGGGCAATCATTACAGAGTAATGGCTCAGTTTTTCCCCCCTCAGCAAAGCCCATGTGATTTTCATACCAAAACTTGTACTGCAGCAGCTTTGTACCAGGGATGATGGGACAAGCGAAGATGATGAGAAGGTGCTTTCCAATTAAACAAAATATCTGTTTGTGGTGCACTCCTGAGGGGCAAAATTTCAATGCATCACAAACTCAGCCTGGTAAGTCAGTTTATAGCAGGACAAACTACAGGATCACCAGGGCAACCCACCAGATCCTCGGGTCATACATATACTGTGCAGTCACCAAGCTTCTCAAACACTGTTGGATCACACACTGCAGCCCTCCTCCACCTTAAAGAGACAGGGATCGAGGGCTTTGCACAGAGATTGTCCAAGACTTAAGTCTTCTTCCTCCCAACTACCACTGTCCTGATGAGAAATTTCTCTCCAGCTGCTGGGAGCTGTTGGAAGCCATGTCCAACCTGATCCTTGTCCCTCAGCAGAAGCAGGCCTTTTTGGACATACTCCTTACCCCTTGTCTCAGGTAGACTGCTGTCTGACCATTCTCATTCTGCCAGATTCCCCCACCTGGAGCACTGAACTCTCCTTTGGGGATTTGTCATGGGAGGGCAGATGGATGGAAGGAACCATGCCCTTCCCACTTACCTCCTATTGCAGGCCACACAACACTGGCCAGCAGAGGCAGGGAAAAAAACTGAGTAAAACCAGTGGAGGTTTTGGAAAAGACTCATTACTGATATTAATTATGTCTTTTAACTGCATCTGAAACCCCTGTCCTACAGTGCTCTCAGCACAAACAGGGTTTTCCTGAGGCAGGGAAGCACCAGGGCAGCAGAGAGACCTGCCAGGAGCTGGCAGGCGAGGGCATCACCAAAGCAATGGTAGCCCCACCCACCCCCATAAAAAGCAGCCAGGGGAGCACCAGAGACCAGGACTGCCGCCAACAGAGCGTGGTGTGGCAGTTCATGTGGACGTGAGTGCAGGAAGGGTGTAGTCACCCCTACCAGCACAAGAGGTGAGTTCATTAGGTAGTCATCATCCTTTCAGTAGGAATTTAGCTGTGGTATCCACCTGGCAGAGAGCTATATCCTCTGCACTCATGAGAATGGATGTGGCAACCCAGAAAGAGCTCCCACGAAAACATGCCGCTGTCCAGGTCTCAGGCTGCAAGGACTGACAGAGGTAATGGATGGCAGTCATGAGAACAGCTGTGTGAGGGGTGACCAGGTGGACAACTTGCCCAGCATAGTGGCAGAGCTACCCAAGGAGGTAGAAAGAGTAAGAGAACGAGAGAGGCTGAAAAAGAGATAGATTGGTGGTGCCACGCTCTGCCCTCCCTGAAACAGACACAGGAGCAGCCACCAGAAAAAAACCAAAATCAAGGGGTTCCTGTACCCCTCCCCCAGCAAGCTGAAGGCAGTAGCTCAAAGGAAAAGAGTGAATGGGGGCAAGTCCACGCTCAGGGCAGCAGGCGTGGACCCTCCTTGCCCACCGCACCTTCCTGCGTGCCTCTGTACAACAGTAAGAGGCTCTGCAGGTGGAAGACAAGTCAACGGAAGGTGTCAATAACAGTCCATCTACACTAGCAGTGTTGCCAGGGACAGAAAGGCCTATCCCTCATACAAAAACTGCCTCCATGAGGAAGAGAAGATGGGTTATAGTTGTAGGTGACTCCCTTTGAGGGGAACAGAGGGCCCAATATGCTGGACAGACTCCTCTCGTAGGGGAGTCTGCTGCCTCCCTGGGGCCTGGCTTAAGGACATTGCTAGGAAACTTCCTAGCCTGATACGGCCCTCAGACTATGACCCATTACTGCTCTTCCACTTGAGAGGTGATGAAGCTGCAACACACAGTCCGAGGGCAATCAGAAGAGATTTCAGGGCCTTGGGACGGCTAGTAAGGGACTCTGGAGCACAGGTTATTTTCTCTTCTCTCCTTCTAGTTGCGGGCAGCAACCGTGGAAGGAACAGATGCACCCAGCCTATTAATGCATGGCTCTGTGGCTGGTGTCATTGCCACAGTTTTGGTTTTTTGGAAAATGGGATGGCCTACACAGCACCAGGCTTGCGGGTGTCTGATGGGATTCACCTTTCCCAAAGGGGAAAGAGGGTCGTTGCTGATGAGCTTGCAGGGCTCATTGACAGAGCTTTAAACTATACTTGAAGGGGCAGGGGGTTAATATCAGGCTTGCCCGAGACAAGCTGAGGGATGACACGCCAAGGCTAGAGGGACAGGGAGCTAGTGAGGGCATTCAGGCTGTGTCTCTGAGATGCGCTGGGTTCACTGGAGCAGAGATAAAGTTGTACAGAGATGAGCTAGTGGCTACTGAGGTACTAGGAACCAAGAGGGGAAGACCAGTGAAAGACCTCGAAGGAATTAAGGGGTGTTCCTCTAAGAAGGTGGTATGGACGACAGCCCAGCTGAAGTGCCTCTGCACAAATGCACACAGCATGGGCAATGAATAGGAGGAGGTGGAAGCCATTGTACAGCTGGACAACTATGATAGAGTTGCCATCATGGAAACATGGTGGGATGACTCACACAACTGGAATGCTGCAATGGATGGCTGTAAACTCTTCAGAAGGGACAGGCAAGGCAGGAAAGATGGTGGGGTAGTTCTGTATGTTAGGGGGTGTTTGGATTGTCTAGAGCTTAATGATGGTGATGATAGGGTTGAGTGTTTATGGGTAAGAATCAGGGGGAAGGCCAACAAGACAGATATCATGGTGGGAGTCTGTTGCAGACCACCCAACCAGGATGAAGAGGCAGATGAATTCTGGTACAAGCAGCTGGGAGAAGCCTCACGATCGCTAGCCCTTGTCCTCATGGGGGACTTCAACTTGTCACATATCTACTGGAAATACAATACAGCCAAACAGTCTAGGAGGTTTCTGGATTGTGTGGAAGATAACTTCCTGACACAGCTGGTCAGGGAGCCAACTAGGGAAGGCGCCCTGTTGGACCTGTGTTCATGAACAGAGGAGTACTTGTGGGCGATGTGATGGTTGGAAGCCATCTTTGGTATAGCAATCATGGATAGAGTTTTTGAGGCTGCACCTCAAATTCTGTGTTCAGTTATGGGCCCGTCAGTACAAGAAGGACGTTGAGGTGTTGGAGTGTGTCCAGAGAAGCTGGTGAAGGGTCTAGAGAACAAGTCTTATGAGGAGCAGCTGAGGGATTTGTTAATCTGATAAAAGCTGTTGATGCTGACCTAATCTGAATTGTAAATTTGAAAAGTGAAAGAAGCGCCACAGCAGTAGGATCGCATAATTTTGTAGTCACAGGAGAACCCATGGTGGTAGCTGGGTTCAACAAATGGGGTTGTTTAGCCTGGAGAAGAGGAGGCTGAGGGGAGACCTTATCACTCTCTACAACTACCTGAAAGGAGGTTGTAGTGACGTGGGTGTTCATCTCTTCTCCCAGGTAACAAGTGATAGGACAAGAGGAAACGGCCTCAAGCTGCGCCAGGGGAGGTTTAGATTGGATATCAGGAAATCCTACTTCACTGAAAGGGTTGTCAGGGATTGGAACAGGCTGCCCAGGTTGGTGGTTGAGTCCCCATCCCTGGAGGTATTTAAAAGATGTTTGGATGTGGTGCTTAGGGACATGGTTTAGTGGTGAACTGGCAGCGTTAGGTTTATGGTTGGACTTGATGATCGTAAAGGTCTTTTCCAACCTATACCATTCTGTGTAACTATCTGAAAGCTGCATTTCAAATTGTTTTGTTGGTTTTGCTGCACTTAAGGCACTGCAGTCCCTAGTGCTAACCTTCTTGCATATGTAAATTCCACACGGCTGTTTCTTTTTAAAATTGCAATTTACATATTACTTGCTTAAGACAGCCACTTTTGTACTGAATGGACTTTTGTGCTGTTTATTTTTGGCTTATGTGAAGTTTGGTGCTTTCACTGTTGATGTGTTTGGGGTTTTGTTTTTTTGGTGAATTGCTTTTTTTGTGTGTTTTTCATTCCTGGTTGGATCACTTCTGTATCTGAATTGCTATCTAATTATTTGTTGTTTGGCTAATTTCTGTCCTTGCTGAATTGTTAGTCCCTGCCAGCGCTTTGACACTGTCCTTCTGGTTAACAGATTTGCTGGCTGTTTTAGGAGGGCACATTGCTGGGTGTTCCTGAAATAATATCTGACTTTTAGAGAATAGATTTCTCAAACAGCATGAGGGCGAGCAATGGCCTACATTCATCCACAATCTGTTGAGAGGTATCTCATCATGACTCGCAAAGCTCCACTATCTGAGCTTGCAGTTGACAAGCCACCTGCAGTAGAACTGATCAGCCAGATTCAAACTGCAGCAAGAGCCAATTCTGCCTGACACTGGGCTCCTCTCCATGCTCTGACAGCTGAAGGCAGAGGAAGCCCTTCAGGTCCTGAAATGTCTGCTCTCGCCTGCAGAAATTCTGGGGCTACCACCATGGGTTCTCCTGTGACTACAAAATTATGCGATCCTACTGCTGTGGCGCTTCTTTCACTTTTCAAATTTACAATTCAGATTAGGTCAGCATCAACAGCTTTTATCAGATTAACAAAGCCTGTCAGAGATGCTTGCATTTCTGTATCAAATACCTGCAGCGATCCATAGCCATGAAGTTTTGAGTATGACTAGGTATTTCAAAGGGCCTTCCAAAGCCTCTGTCTACACGCATACGGACAGCCCAAAAAAGAAATACTTCAACCGCAATCTCAAAAAGCTTGCAACGGGAGCCACAATTATTTCTCCCAATAGTAATGTGAACTGAGCAGCAACATGAATGTTAGTGACAAAGAACTGAGCAAGAGAAAGCTACGCTGACTTCTGATCCCAGAGTGGAGCAGAAAACCACAGTAAAAAGCAGACCAACTTCTACATAGGTCAGGTTTCCAGTGATGCCAGAGAGCCTGATGCAAATGGCATCTTGCAGCTGAATTGGGAATGTGCCAGTCACAGTTTGGATGATGTAAGCGTGGTCTGCAAAAAGTGCTGTATATTGGAAAGAGAAGGTCACAGTGTTGTCGAGGAACCTGAGCTGGTACCAGTATACCCCTTGTTTCTGAAATGAATGCACCAGAAGTTTCAGATATCTGTTTTACTGATAGATTCAACAATATATTAGGGTGCTAGTCTCAGTATCTTGCTCTTGGATGTACCTGGTCAGTTTTTTCTCCTGTGTATATTACATGAAATAGTCAAGGCTGTGTTTACATCAGCATTCTTTTCTCCAGATTTTGTTTAAGCTTTTGTTTTAGCTATAAAATGAGTCAATTAAAGACAGGAGCTTTCTGGGAAAGCCCACCATATCTTCTGTGCCACTTCTCCATGACAGGTTCTATGACTTATTTCCACCCTGACTTTCTCACCCATTCAACCGGACGTTTCAACAATTCACAGTGGTTCTAGCAGCCTAATTAAAGCCATGCCCTGATTTATTTGCTTTGTGTTTTATCCTCTCCCCCCATTTTAGCCCATGTTGATTGCTCTTATTATTCCACTTTCAGTTAATTATCTTCTTGACCCTATGTTAAAAAAAGTAATGCTATATCTGTTTTTGCTGCATTTGCAGAAGTCTTAGCAGAAGGACTGGAAAAAGTCAGTCACACAACTTACATTCCTTCTAGTTGGATCCATGAAATGTCTAGAGGCAATTTTTTTGTTTACTCCGTGAATTCAAATCAAGTTGCTGATTATTCTCGACCCCTACTGGATGACATTTCACATAGAATCACAGAATGGCAGGGGTTGGAAGGGACCTCTGGAGATCATCTTGTCCACCCTCCCTGCTTTAATCCTGCCTTGCAAGGTTCCTACAGAACTCATGTCTCTATTGGTTTGTTTCGGTTCTAGTTCAAAGATCCAAACACAAAATTTCATTCCTGTGCTCTCTTCTGAGGGGCAGGCACGGCAGGAAAAGCAGTATTCCACCCCAGTTTTCAGAAGACAGCAATCCAACTTTAGCATACTACTAATCATGGCAGTTATCTTTCAGATGTCAAGAAGGTAATATGGAATACATGTTACGACTTATTTACTAAAAAAGAGACATCAGACATGGTATGAATTTTAAGATCATTTAAAGGGAGAAGGGAGTGTGTATAAAACATACAACCTGTCTATATCTCCAAAACTTTTTTTTATGTCATGTAGTAGACAACAGATAATACACACTTCACAGGATGAAAAGAAATGGGAAAGTTCAATACACAACAGGCAAATGATCTCTTTTTTTTTTTTTTTTAATTTCATGCTAGTCCACAAAACCTTTCCAGAGGATCGGAACACTTGGTATGGGTAGGCAGATATGATGAAGAGAATTTGTTTGAAAGTAATTAAGAACTCTGATAACTGTAATTCTGATCAGCACTACTTCTTCGGTTGTTTTAAGTGAACTAGAAGAAAAAAATGTTTAAATTTCCTTTCTTACACAAATGTTTAATTTCTTTATCTCAGAAAAAAAATACCAATAACCTACATGAAACAGTAAAGGAATTGCTTTAAAGCAAAGACCACAGAATCCAAAAGCAACTTCTCCCCTTTTTGTCATGCACATGATTCTCATGCACTTATCTTAAGTTGACATTGCTCAGACAGCTTTCAATTGCCTAGAGACTTCTAGGGCACTTGCTCCAAACAGACATAAGTCTACTGTGGGTCCTCACTAATTTCTGGTAGTCTCCTGTCAATGTCTCTGATATGCAGGTCACCTAAAGTGTTAAAGCAACTTGATCCAGCCCTCGGTGACAAGATAAGCATCATTAAGAAAAAGATGCATGTACTACAGATGGCATTTTCAAAGCATTTCAATTCAAAAGTAACAAAGTGCTTTTGGATATCTCAAGCTTCAAACTGTCACACTGAAACAGCAAGCACAGTTCCCACAAAGAACAGAGCATCCCCCAGCACTTATGCAATCAGTGGAAAGATATTGCATCTTATGTTTCTCCCTGTCAAGCAACTTGTTTGCAAGCTCGTGTAATGCTCTACAGAAGTGTTACGGTAGCTTGCTAGTGATCAGTGTCCCCTGTGTACATGGGAAAAATAAAAACAGCCCAGAGGTGCTTGTTTGTGCTCATACCTACCCACATTACTAGAGTAACCTGGATGAATTAGTCATACTGCTACAAGTGTGTCTTCGCTATGCTTCTTAAATCTATTGTCAGAAGCAAATTCAAGATAGTTGGACAACTTCAGGATTGCTAATCAGTGATCCAAGTCAGAGAGCTCAGAGTCAGTCCCCCCGTCCAACTGCTTGCTAGAGCTTATGAAAAAGGGTTAGAAATAGCATGTGTAGTTAAATCAGGAATTCTTTCTCTCAGTCTATATTCAATTACTAATACAGAACCAAAAACCTCCTAGAGAGAAGAATACTTGAGGATAATGACCGCCTTTCAAATCATAAGCATACAAAACAACTTCGTTTGACAAGAATCAAATTCATGGTAAGATTCAGAATCTATTAAAAACTGAAGATTTTCCTACCTTGCTAGCTAGGAAAAAAAAATAAAAATCAGACATGGAACACTATTTTAAACCACCTCTTTTCACGCAGCATTTCTTTAACCAATTCAAAAGTCCGAAAACCATTCCACTGTGGTATGGCAGAATGAAAGAAATATGGTGGTGACAAGGTGTACTCTCTGAAGAATACCCTCACCAGAGGGGCACATTTCATTTCACTAGAAAAGTCTGGGGCCTGACTGAAGCCATAACATATGCAGCCTGTCATGTTTCCAACTAGAAAACTCATTCTCACTGCAGTTTAAACATGAACTTTCTCTCAGCTATCATCACTGAACGTGTTATATTTTTCCATTAAGTTTTAGCCCAATGTTTGTATTTAATCCTGTTCTACTTGGCAAGGTGTGCATGTTTTTTTAATTCTTAACCACAAATTTTCTCAGTGGTGCGTTGATGTCACTAACCGACAACATGACAAACTTTTGAAAACTTCCAACAAGAACTGGGGACTTGCTCTGTTGATTACCACACATCTAAACCAAAATTCAGTCTCTCTCCAAAGGTTTATAAACTGCTATAACTGAAGGATGGTGGCATCACTCAAGCTAAGGTCAAGACATTGTTTTAACAGCTAATTTTCTAAGTGGTCTGTAAAATAAAAACAAACATGGGTTGTTCTGCAAGCTATTGCAATTGCTTAATTGCAAAAATCCAGGTATGTTTTAAAACCCCAGATTTTATGTTCACAAAGCAGATTGATGAAATAGGTACTAAGAAGCAACATTGCATCAAGATTATCCTCAATGTGCAACTTAGGTGAATACCTCTAACTCTGGTTCTGATCTCAACAAACTTGATTAATTTTATCTGGTATCTAGTGAATCCCTTCAAGGAAGCAATACCCAATACCATTAAATCATACCATGGAGAAAAGCTGTCTCGACAACACCATTTTACTCAAGAAAAAGTAGGCAACGTTACTTTCTGGTAAAACAAACAAAAGAACTTGCAGGGAATCTAATGTCAAAAGAGAGGGCAGCTCAGAATGGTACGTCCCGGGTGAGTGAACACTGGCCGCAATACAGCCTTCCCTGTAGCAGCTTTCTGAGAATGTGTTACATGTCTCAATTTGATCTAACCCTCATTTTACACATGATTTCTTTCTGGATATTTTGTCTCAACATGCATGCGTGCACACACACATTTTGCGTTGATTTTAACAGCTAATATTTCAAGGTGTATACATTATTCCAAAAATGTACAAGCTTATTCAGGTTTTACTTTAGATGTATCGTGAAGGGCAATAGCATTAGTTAAGCAGACATGACGGTAAATGAAAGTCTCTACTAAATAGCAAGACCAAGAGGATAACCATGCCAGAGATGCTGCTGTCTACCTGCCTGAATGCAAAGCTGCTGTATCAACAAGGAAAAGCTACCCTTTCCTCATAGTTAGCATAGCTGAACAGATTATTGAACTTCAGGAAAAGATCCCAAGGTAATATCAACAGCAACATATATTTCACACACAAAAATTCACAAATTTCTGTTTTGCACAACAGTTCATCCAATCTACATAAACTAGGAGATGAGGACCTCTTGATGTCCCTTGTTTGAGCTCCCTTGAAAATATTTGGGCGACGCTTATCTGAAAACACAGGTGGGTTCTGAGATGTGCAGTTTTAGAGTGGCTGTATCCATATTTCTTTAGCGGAAATCAGAGCACAAATCAAACAATATTTTTCTCACTTATGCAGCCAAAAAGTATGCAATGATAACATAGGAGTTACTCGCCTCAAAAGGACATTTTTATTGATGTTTGTTTCTTTTTGCACATCTTTCTTTCCTGATATCACCCCATCTTAATACTACCATGCTGCATGCAGTCCAGACAGAGTTTATAATGCAACTTAGACTATGTGCTTCAGTGCTTCTCAGATACCTGTACTTCCAGAGCAAAATAGTTTTAACAGTGGTCTAAGACCAGCCTGTACAGCAAGATTAGCTTGAAAATAACCTTTAGGAGTGAGCATGCAATATCAACTTAGATATCATGAGTATAAGAATATTTAAGAATAGAAACACTGTCCTGCAAGTTGTACTATAAAATTTTAATCACTTCTTCCATTTAACATGAGATCTACTTAATAACTATTTTGACTATTTTGACTATTTTCTTTTTAAACCATCAAGGTTCCTTTATATAAAAAGATGAGTAAAATCCTTCTTACAGAAAGTGACAGCATCTCACGCTGTGTTTAAACACAGAAAAACTCTCAGCTAACCCCTCTCAGCTAACCTTGAATTTTATGTTGCTTCTTCAGGTGCTAGAGCTGAAAGCATAAGTACATAATACCTAGAATGAAAAGCAGTGATGTATTTAAGCAAGGCCATACCTGAATACTCCTTCCACTTGGTCTTTGGTGTAGCCTTTTCCACTTTCACCTGTAGCAGATGCGTTGCTCTCCTTCGTGCTATTGGGCTTACTTTGATCATTACTACTGGCAGGTTTTCGGCAGTAAGTGTCTCCCCCAGCAGTACTTCCATTCTTCATAATGGCTTCCAACAAAACTATAAAACAACAGTATATCATAGGACCATTATAGGCATCAGCGATGAAGTTGGGTCTCTCAAGTACCTTTAAATGGGAGCACCACATTGTGAAGACTAGCTGCTACATCCTCCTTCCTTACTGATCACCGCTTTGTACCACAAATGTTTCTGAAGCTAGTCTAGCAACTCCTTTTTGTGGCAAAACTATGGAAAAATGTTTCAAAATTAGTGGCTGGACTCCCCTCCACCTCTGCCAAGGTAATTTAATACTGGAGAGAATTTGTCCAGGTCCTTCATTTCTAGATGGTTTTTAGAGACACTGAACCCATCCTTTGGCGTGAAAACATCAGAATACCTGCATAAGCAACTGTAAATAGAAAAGAACAACTAACGTAACACTCTAAAGAGCCTGCAAAATATTCCATACAGACACCAAGACCATCTCCAGCACATTTCAGTTGCTACAGTACATAGCTATTTGTATCTTGAGCCTTTAGTGGCCACAAGCTGATGCTCTTACCCCTTCCAGGCAACACCAGCTGAAATTCAAACTACTGTTAAGTGCCACACACTATACAGGACAAGCCAACTACACGCAGCTCTTGAGACCTGGATCTTGAAAACCAGCATGCTTTTGCTAGATCTTGAAATCCTCTTTCCTTCCATGTTCCGACATGTTTCAAATTTAGCAGTTTTAATAAATTGTCAGACACGAAGTTTTCTTTTTCTTTCTGGATATAAGCTTGTATTTTGGGGGTACCTGTCTTACCAATAAATCAGAAATAGTACCATCCTAACTTAAAGGACTGCACATGAAGCATAATGTGGATCAAAGATTATTAAATGGCCCATCTTTTCTGAAAAGAGATCCTTTCAGACCAAGATAGCAAACTACATAGACTACATAGTAACTAGGAGTTACTATCTGCATTAAAAAATGCCCTGATAAAAACTCTCAAAGAAGAATGTCCCACTCACTGTGAAAGCATGTCATAGCTTTACTGTTAGAAACATTTTCTTCCAGAAGCTAGTGAGTAGGCAACTGAAGGATTTTCTCCTCAATCTAATTAAAAAAATTTCTCCTCTGACTAGCATGGTCTCTCTGAGAGCAGGAAAAAACTGCAATCCTACACGTCATAGCCTGTAACTCAGAGAAGCACAGGAGAGACAAGAAAGCAAAGCTTTTTAGCTTTTTTTTTTTTAAAACGGTAAGAACCACTTCCCCAAGATGTGCTTCTTAAAACTCCCTGGTATTTGCTTTTACTTATTAATTCACTACTTATTCACTGGCCACAGCACTCTGAAGTACTGCAGATGAATAGCTACACTCGACCTGAACAAGAAAGTCAGCTGACTTCAGTGCTGGTCCTGTGCTCGTGCCTGCCTCAGCAAGATTCATTAGTTGATCATTTCAGGCTTTTTCTGCAGAAATACAGAAAAGGCTAACATTTAGATGCTGAGTTGCATACTGAGAGGATGTTTTCACTACAAATGAAATTGAGTTCTTGAAAACAAGAGAGCTATAGTTGCATTATGGATTATAACTGAAGCACATATCCAAATATTTGCAACAGTTTATTCTAGTATCATCCGTTATGGCATTTGAAGTTCTGAGGTAAATGAAATAGTAACAACTGCAACAAGGTGACTGTGACTGCAGGCTAAGAAATAATTAAGAACACAGATTTGAACAAACAGCGCCCTCAGAACAAAGCATTTTCAGTCCAAGTGTGCTCCAGACAAGTGATAACAGAAAACAAAATTATTCATTTGCTGTTCTGTGACATTAGATATTTAATAATGGTATCATGTGGGATCCTATCAAACATGTGACCCTGACTTACCCTCTAGAAATAATGCTTACTCAACATTTTGCAAATCCTGTCTTTATATTGGTACTGCTCTAGAAATTCCCCAACCCTGCGCTAACGCTTGTGCAAAATCAGTAGTAGCAATAATGGTAAAAACACAGATATAGACAACAGTTTCCATTTTTGATGTCCAATGTCTCCTTCACAGCAAGCTTAGCTGGTAAATCTTTTCATGAATTGGTTTGGCTGCACTATACTTTTAACATTACTACTTCTCTAATCACCTTCTCAGACCTCCCATCCCCACTGCACTGCTGAGAAGACAGTGCAGGACGCTTGCAAAAAGAAAAAAGGTCAAATCCCTAAGTGTTAACATCTTAAGATAGAAGGACACAGCATATACAAACATGCTATTGTTCTACGCTGAAAAAGAAAACCATACAAAGAGTCTGGGGCCACTGGATTCTTCAAACAAACGATACAGTTCAGATATTCAGAAACAACTTTGACTCTTCCATGAACTGCTTGTGGTAAAACCAGCTGTTAGAACTGCAGTACTAACAGCATATTAAAGAAAACTTTCACTGTGCATCTCGGTCTTTTAAAATAGGACACACAAGGAAGCAAGGACTTATTTTGTTAGCAGGTAAGAAAACAATTCTTATCTCCGAACGTGTCTGAAGGCTCTCTTGTGTGTACTGTTACCCGCTGCTGAATGAAAGATCCTTGCACTGCATTGGATTCCATTATGCATTGAACATGACCCCCACTTTCACTTATGGAAAAACTGTTGAATTCAGAATTCATACTAACGCAACACCCTAAAAAACTAAGCTCACATACTCGTGAAGAGAGAAGTTTGTTTTCACAGGCAGCATCAGGAATAGTGCAAGAATATCTTAAGAAGCACTGAAATGTCCTTAATGCCATTTTCTGCCTTCATCTCCAAAAAAGAATGGCACCTAAATTTGAATAGGAGACCTTGTGTCCTTTGTTATCTTTAAATCCACTCTTACAAATCTTTTCCAGACCAGAAATTAGTTTCCATTCAGTTGTAAGATGAAACATTAGCAAAAATCATAATCAAACAATATTTTGAACAGCTGAATCGTAAACCAATTTTCTAGCCAAGAGTGACGTCAACATGAACACTGCTACTATCAAGTCATTAGCTAAGTATCATTAAATAAGCACTGACCTTACATTTCACACTAGTAAAGCCCTAAAATAGCAGTGCTGCAGTCAGCGTATTTCAGGCAGAAGCTTTGTTTCACAAAACTAAACTTCACTGATAACTGAACTAGCGCTGAACGCACTTTAAATGTAGATGTCGCCCAAATCAAACCACATGTAGTATTGTTTTAGAGACAATAGTTCAAACCTGCTCTCTGTCCTTTTATAATCCGCTGTAACATCGGGAGGAGGAAGCTCCCATCAGTAAAAGATTCAGCACTACTGTTCTCATTGCTTTTATGCAACAAACATCATTTGTGAAATGGTGGGCAACTGTTCCCAAAATGATACAAAAGATACAACCTACGAAGCATCCACGACTTCAGTGACAAATTGGTATGAACTACCTTCTACTCCGTACCCCGAAGAGAAAATATGCAAGCACAATGACAACTGGAGCTGCACCATGTTGTCCTATCACCATATAAACCCAATGCATTATGACTGTAAATTAAGAATTTATATTAGAACTAAGAAAGCTCACAAAACCATAACCATTTCCTTCTCTTAGCTATGTGCTATGACACATTTTTAATTACCTAATGAATTACTGGTTTTTTTTTTTCCAAGTGGACCCCCGCTTAATTTATCTAAAAGATGACAATGAGATAAGGAAGCAGTAATTTCATTTGTTCTTTAACAGTGTAAAATTCCAGTTCTAATTTATTGAACACCTTCCAGTTCCTGTCCTGAAAACAAGACGTTCTGAGTCCTTGCAGCTTACTGCTCTTTCAACAGGGCTATTTAACTGTCTCAAACTTAAAAAAAATTCAATTAGTTGGTGTTGTTTTGGGAGGAAATGGGATGATTTGAAAAGAATTACCAACTTCCACAGCTAGAAAACTGAAGTACAGAAATATTGCAAGTTTAAAGAGTCCCCTAATTTCTAAGTACCTAGTTCAAATCAGGCCTAGGGCCTGATTTTTTTTTCAGTGGTATTAGGGCATCTGCAATTCTCATTAGCTTCAGATGGAGCTTTAACTGCCCACTAGTTCCACAAATCAGGCCCTTGTTTCAAGCTGAATACCTGAAAAATGAAGCACAAACAATTAGCCATCACTAGCAGAAACCGAGTGAAGTGACTTATTTAAACACCACAGAGAACTTCTGTGAAGCATTTAGTTTCAGTACACAATTCCCCAAATTACAGTCCACTACCGTAACCACAAGACTGTCTTCTTTTCACCAGATCTGTAGCTCATTGGTGACATACTTTGCTAATTTCCACAGCGAATAAAACAAGTGTCCTACAGACAATAGCCTAATTAGACATCTATTTCTTGCACTGAATACTTTCCAACGGTGGTTATGTAGTAGCAGTCCTACTTAAAAGGAAAAAAACCCAAACACTGAAAACATCAATCAGATGGAAATACCACTTTTTTTTCTTTTTCGCTTTCTCTGAGTGCTATTGTAACTCTTACCTTGAAGGTATGAGACAGTAATAAGCTCTATGAAGCAAAGGTATTTGCTCTCTTTGGTGGAAAGAAGCTGAATCGAAACCCTCAGCCTTCCTGCCTATTGACCAACACAACTTCCAAAAAGCTGAAAGTATTTTCATGCATGTCATCTTCTTAAGTCACAGAAATTTAAGGGAATATGGCAAACTTCTCCTTGTTTTTATTTCAGAGAGGTATCTAATGTGGCAAGAGTATAAACAGGGCCACATTCCTGATCCAAAGCAACAGTTACCTTCTTACAGATGATTTAGCAGCAACATCCATCCTGTCTTGCAGGAAAAAAAAAAAACTACCTCATTCCCAAAAAAACTATATACTTTAAAAAAAGAACAGTGCTAACAAGACCTTTGCTTATTGTTTGCATACAAAAAGCAGTCAGGAGGTAAGACAGGACAGAAAACCATTCACTGAATCTGCTCACCTGACTTAAAGGCTTCATTAAGAATAAAATACAGCACAGAACACTTCCAGTTAGGATTTCACCCCAAAGTCATCTTCCAAAAACGGTAAATGCTGAGGCCTTTAGGTCAGTACAGAGCACTGAAGTCTTTCTTATTCCTTCCATGGCATAAACATTGTAAGCAAGAACCAGAGGAACGCAACAAGTCACTGCTGCGTTCAAAGGTATTTCAAGCCGACTCCTGGCCCTGTGTGACAGAAAGACTCCAAGACAGCTAACAGCTCTGCGTACACTGAAACCTTACTATTGTCCTTCCTAAAAAATAATTTCTGAACACCTTTTGCTAGAGAGATGCTAATTATTTTTCAAGTCTTAGCACAAAAGTGTCTGAAGAGCCAACTAAGGCATAGGGGGAGCCACCTATCCCGTTTTCTCTCGGGAAGTTAAATCCGAGCTATGTGTGCAATTCCCACATAGTTACTGCACAACTAACGGGGAAATGAAACCGAGAAAACCGAAGCCAGCGGTAAGCTGGAGGATGAAGACACGGCCCAGCGTGGAGCAGCAGCTCCTACTGCATGCTGTTAGCAAGGACTAATTCACAGTGACAGAAGAGAAGCCAGCCCAGCCTGCCTCGGCCTGGGGCCTGAGGTGTCCTGCTGTTAACCGGGTCTAAGCCTAGTCTGCGTGGCGACGCTGATACCGACGGCTGAAGGGAGGGGGGGAGATGCAGGCGAGGGGCCGGGCCGGCCCAGAGCGAACCCCCTCGGCGCGGAGGGCGGCAGACCCGCTCCCCGCCGCCGGCACACACTGACGGTGGCAATCCGGCCCCGGGCGCTCCTCCCGGCACTTCCACCATCGCTGCGGCCTTTCCCCCAGCCGAACCCCGCACGGGGCCAAGGCCCCCGGGCCCGGCCGGGTTTCGGGGCAGCGTCGCCCCGCAGAGCCCGCCGGGGGAGCTGAGGGCCGCCCCGGCGGGAGGGGACCCCCGCGAACCGACGGAGCGGGGCGGCGGGAGAGGGGAGGGGGACGCCGCAGCGGCAGGGACGAGGGGGCGCCGGGCTTCACCTCGGGCCGTCTCGGTCGGGTAGAGCTTCTGGGCTTTGCCGAGGAAGCGGAGGGCGCGATCGCGATTACCGGCCTCCAGCGCCTCCCGCGCGATCCCGATGCACTTCTCGGCCTCGTCCCGGTTCCCCTCCATGGGCTTCTCCTTCTGCTGCCTCCGCCCGCCGCAGCGCGGAGAGCCGGGACCTGAAGCCAGAGCAGAGCCGGGCGGGGCGGAGGGGCGGAGAGAGGAGGGGAGCGGGAGGAGGCTCCCCTCACTCCGCAGGGCTCATCGCGCCGCGCCGCCGGTACCGCAGCCCCAGCGCGGCCCCGGCCACGGCCGCCAGCCCGGCCCGCCGCCGCGCATGCGCCACCGGCCAGGGCCGGGGGTCCCCCCGCCGCCCGCCCCGGGGCTCCGGCGGCCGCCCCGGCCTTCTCCCGGCCGGCCCCGCCGCTGCCATGGCAAAGCACCGTGCGGGCGGCGGTGCTGCACTGCGGCCCGGGAAGCGCCGCGCCGGCCCGGGCGGGCCTGTCCAGAGCCCCGGCCAGGGAGGGGAGCCCACGCGTTAACATTTACGGTGCATTAACGGTGGCTTAAAGTACTTGATAGCGCTTCGTAACCACTCACTAAATTTAGCGACATCAATTACATCATGCCAAGAGCGGCATCTCTAGGGGGAAAGCGCCCAGGTGCTGCACCGGAGTAGGGAAGCACCGCAGCTTCCCGGGACGGGTACAGCCAATGTAGGTCTCAGCAACATTTACCATCTAGGTCAGCGCCTCCCAGCCACAGTGCTGCAGCAGAGATCATTACCCGAAAGAGCTTATGGGGCCTGTGGTTCCTTTCACTGCAGGAGCAGCTTCATTTGCAGTACCTTGCTGCTGCAGGAGCAGTTCTGGAAGGGCTGGAGCTCACTGTCCCCAGCCACAGCAGCACCCTTTGCCTCACCAAGAGGCAGAGGTTTACCCACACCCCAGCGACAGGCACACCTTCTCAGGAAAAAACAAACTGGCAGAGCTGAAGAAGCACAGCTAAACGAGGCATGACCAGAACCCCCTTTAACCTGCTTACTACCAAGGGTGTTACTGTGTCACAGAAGTTAAAACCCTACCACTCCATCCTTGAACTCAAATTGCATATTTTGGACACTCATTGCTAGAGGGCTTCAGACTAAACAGGGAAAAAGTGCCTTCCCATTCAGACCCCTGCAGGCAGCAAAGGCAAAGCCCACCTGTGACAAAGCCACACCAAGACAGAGCTGTACGCTGCCTTGGAAGCAGGTTTCACTCTTCCTCAAATGTGATAACCCTGCAAACCAGTGGAGGCTGCTGCAGTACAGCCCCTGCTTCCATGGGTGTCTCTCCCTGATCTACCATAAAGAAAATCAACTGAAATTGTGGATTTTCAACATCCATTTAGCTTACCATCCTCCTCCACGAGGGGTCCATTCCCTCTACAGAGGCTGACATCAAGTGAAACTGGCCTTAAATAGCACCAGCCTTACACCTGCCCCACTGAAGGCAGCTGGCACTCCACAGCAGGCTCACACAGCAAGAATCTAACCTTGCAGGATAAAACCCATGTGCCATTTCACCTGATGGCACTTAATAGGTGGTGTTCTAGGGCCGTTTCCAGAAAGCCCAAGCACAGCTGGTAGGATTGTCAGAGAGCTTTGAGAGCTGTGTAGTTGAGACTTTTTCAGTTAGCAGACAAGAGACAATAGTCTTGATATAACATTTATTGAATATTTCCACTCTAGTGGATGAAAAGTCTGTACAAAACCAAACATTTCCTTTCACCAATCTAAAAACAGTCAGCTCAATCGAAACCCACTACAAATACAATAGCTTCTTTGAAGCCATGGTAACACTTAAATACGGTTAAGACTTCAATGCAGAAATTTGGTTTGTTAGAAAGCTCGAGGGAGCTTTAGCTTCTCAGTTACAAAAAGGCAAAATCGTGTTTCACAGATACAGTCCACTGGAATCACCAACACTGAACAATTAAGTACTTAGAGTCCTGAGATAACAAGGAATCCTGGTATCCTTTAGACAGTTTTCTGTTGTCCTTTCTTTCCAATGAGAGACTTGTGGATATGTGGTATTACACCTAAGAAAGACCAACAATTAAAGACAGTGTTATTTCTCTTTGACAGTCTCCCTGAACTTTGCACTTCAAATAAAATGAGACCATTAAGCAAACTCTGGTCTGTTAGGGTTCCGGCCACCCAACTAATCACAGTTAGCAAGCAATTTACATACCACCACCAGCAATTGTTGCCTTAATGAGAGAGTCCAATTCTTCATCTCCTCTAATTGCAAGCTGCAAGTGACGGGGAGTGATACGTTTCACCTTCAAGTCTTTGGATGCATTTCCTGCCAGCTCAAGAACCTGAGGACAGGACCATTTTAAAACCAGTTACACAAATCAAATGAGACCAACTGCACAGCCCTTGCTATTTTATTCTCTATGCCAGACATGCTATTAATAACAGCAAACAATGCCACTTGTGAAAGGGCTCTTCCTTTGGAGCTCTGTGTTTAGTCTTCCTCAGGAAGAGACTAAGTGCTTTATGGCAAATACAACATGTTGTAATGACACTTATTTTATAAAATACTTCACTCTCCCATCTTTTCTATAAGCCATGGTGATTTGATCTGCACAAAATGCAGAGCAAAAGGTCCCACGCACAGTTCATGGTCTCCTGACAATGCATGCACTTAAAACTGGCTCAAAGCAAGTAAAGAGTTCTTAGCCTGGTCCAAACTGGCAATATACAGTAGGCTTTGGTCATTATGCCATTTTGGAGTTAACCAACTTGCTTGCACCCCTTGCAGGAGCTTTACCTCAGCTGTTAAGTACTCCAGGATTGCAGCACTATAGACAGCAGCTGTGGCTCCTACACGCCCATGGCTAGTAGTCCTAGACTTCAGGTGCCTGTGGATGCGGCCAACAGGGAACTGGAAAATAACAGAAGTATGAATAGGCTGTGATGACAGAGACAGAAAGGCACTACTCTAAACCACATGCTGGGCAACAGAACCCCAGTGGCAGAAGTACAGGCTGTATTTCAACACTTGAGAATGCAGTTAAGGACACTCTATGCCAAGTTCCCATCAGCAACTTCACAATTTTAACCACAAGCAGTAGCAATAGCCACAAGGCAATTCTCTTCCCTCATGCACATATATACAAAAAGTCTAAAAATACTCGAGCCAGACATGAACACGTTCAAGAACTGAACAGATCCTTACACCATTCCAGACAAGAAACAGACGGCAGACTGTGCAGGTTTCACAAGGTGTAGCCAACTGAGAGATGGAAGGGTAGCCGGACTTTCATTCACCCACTCCCCAGTCCCCGCTCACCTGCAATCCAGCCCGCTGAGAACGGGACACTGCTTTGGTCTTGGTCTTCCCAGAGTCCTTCCCGGCCTTACCGCCAGCCTAGGGGAGACGAGAGGTGCCCGGGAATTGGCGCGGATCCCGCCAGGGCTTAACCGCGCATGCGCTCCTCTTCTCCCCCCACCCCCGCCCTCCCCTCCCGCGGGAAGCCACGCGCGCCGCCACCACGCCTGCGCGCCGCCCGCTAACACCTAGCGGCATGAGCCACTCCCCGCGCGCATGCGCGACCGCTGCTCCCTCTCCCCGCTAGCGCGTGCGACCCCCCCCGCCCCGCCGCCTACCGGCAGGTAACGCACGCGCCACCTGCGGTCTCCCCCTCCCCTCCTCCCGCGCTTCCGCCTCACCCCAACAGCCGCATCACTCTGATCCCCGCCACCACCACCCCCCGGCTGCACACCCGCCCCCGATCGACCCCCGCGGCTCCTCACCATCGCGAACCGGACCGCAGGGGCGGAAAGAGGCAGAGAGCGTCCCGCACACAGGGAGCCCGGGCGGCAGCACCGACCTACCCCGACCCGCCGCGATTCAAACTGCGTCCGCTCCCGCCTTCCCCCGGCCCTTTATAACCGCCGAACGTGCCTGCATCCGGGAACCCTAGCCTCGCCCCTAGCCAATGGCTGCGGGCGGGGGCGGGCCGCTCTCCCCCAGCGACAACCAATGGCGGGGCGGGGCGGGGCTGGCCTCACGATGCGGAGTGCGGGGGAGGTCACACCCCTATTTAAAGGGACAGGCGCCTATGGGGGGTGGGGGGGGGATTGTGACGGCTCGGGAGGGTAGTGCGGGGCCGAATCCCGGGACGGTGGCCCCCAGCTCCCCAGCGCGGGAGGCTCCGGCTGTGGTGGCCGTGGCGGCCGTGGCCTGCCCCAGCACTAGTGCAGTCCGGCCCGGCCCGGCCCGGCCCCCCCCACTCCCGCCGTCCGCCGTTACCTGAGGGGGACGGAAATGCCATCCCCGCACGTCCCGGCCCGAGGGCGCGTACCTGCGGGCCGCCCTGCCCGCCCTCCCTCAGCCGCCCGGCCCCGAGGGCGCGCAGCCGCCCCCCGCCTACCCGCAAAGCGGGGCGTGAGGGCCGGGTCCCGCGCTCCCTCCCGGGGCCTCTGGAGGGGGGACCCGCTGGCGCCTCAGGGAAGCTCAGCGGCGGCCGGGGATGGGGTGTCGGGGCTCGGCGGGATCACCCGAGCGAGAGGTGGCTGCCAGAAGTCACCCAGCGCCCCAGGTCATTTATTGAGGGTTGTTTATTGCCAGGCCCCGTTCCCGTACCGAGCCTTGCCCTGCCCTGCCTTGCCTTTCACTGGAGCTGTTTCAGATCCGCCACACTACCGGTTGAAGCCTTCTCCCATAGCGTTAGTTGCCTTAGTGTACAAAGCACCTCAGAAGCAGCCTGAAGGAGATAACATCCCAGGCTCGGGATGAAGAGCTAATACACAGCGTTACGGAAGACACGAGGCCGTCTGGTGCCATTTGAACAGGGATGAAGTCACATCTACTCTTCATGATGCTGGGGGCAGGGAAGTGCCAGCGTGGCCAGCAACTCCATACACCTCCACTGGTTTTTATTTTTACCTCTGTCTTACCCAAGAGATGAATGATGACCAAGGGCAACCCTGCCTCGGACCCATCACTCTCAGTGTGTATCTTACAAACCAGTTAAAAACTGCTCATCATGAATTTGATTCTGTGTGTGATGTTTAATTAGTGCAGTAGTGCAGTGCAGATATCCTCAGCCTGGGCACTTCAAATCCCTGCCCATATTTCCCTGAAATGAAGCCTTAGCCCCATTTTTTTTTTAGGTGCCATTTTCAGTACAGCATCATTCTTTCTACTTCAGAAAAAAAAGCAGGCTAGCTGTTTAACCTCAGAGCTCAGTCAGAGATGTTCTCAGTTAATCTCCCTCTTTTGACTCAAAAAAAAAACCCCACCCCAATTCATTGTGCTATTCCAGAACACCATAGATCTTGGTTATCTGCGAGACACCCAAATTATCTGTGAGTATGCAACAAGGTCAGGGAGAAACACTGACCCTTCAGTGGCTGAATCGTTCTTTAGAGGGAAGACTAGCTCAATCTGTCACGTGCTTTACCAGTCTAATCACAAAGCTACCACTTTAGTAGGTGTCAGTGTATGTATTTCTTTTACCTTGATATTGAATGGTCCAAAGCATGATGAGTGCTCTTACAGACAGAGGTTTAATGGAAGATAGAGCTGAGCATAATGTTGTTGTGAGGATACTCTCCTCACCATAACTTTTCCACTTTCTTCAGGTCTACAACAAGCAAAATAGAGCTTTAAGATAAGAGGGTACATGGTGATCCCTAGAGCTCCTCTTCAAGGCTTTTTCAGTGTTTACCGAAATAGTAAAGATTTAAAACTTTGAGGCTTTTCTGCTCCTATGGCTGACCCCAAATACTTGGTCCCCTGGTTACAAAGGACACTTTGCTCAAGCCTCCAGACAGCCTAAGGCCATGTGGTCAATGCCTTCAACACCGGAGTTTTAGTTCAGACATTTTGTGCTAGCTGCTCCTGCTTCAGGGAAGGGAGACCTACTTCCAGGCACATGCACAGAGAGGCAGGACCGAATTGAGAGCAGACACTCCTACATGCAGGAATCTGGTGGTTTGTTTTTATGTAACTGTCTGGTGCCTCTGTCTATTTGAAGAATTCGTTGTTTATGCTTTCCGTCGGCAAGCAAGAAGATAAGAGGATTTGGGTTTTTTTAAAGTTTGAAAACAAACCTCAAGATTTTACAGAAGCCTGCAGAAGTTAAGATTTCATTCAACTTGCTATTTTAAAAATTATTTCTGTCCAAAGTGCCTACAGCCAGGAGCCATTTGCCCTTTTCCATACAGGGAAAAGAAGCGAAGTTGCAGGCCTTAAGACCCTCTGGGAAAAGCATTCAAGATGTAAGAGGAGAAAAATTGATTTTTCTCCCTGGTTTCTGTCCACAGAATTGCTAGGAAGCGGAACAAAAAGGCCTTCTACCAGATGGAGATAATCTCTGCCACAGACGTTTCCTGCTTCCCACGTGAGCTTCCCCAATGGCTCATTTCGGCTGCACACTTTCAGCCGCTCAGGGCTCCTTACAGTAGCTCCTTATGCAGGCAAGGCAGCCTAACATGGAAGGTTAAGCTAGCACGAGGGTGTATATTTACTAAACAGATCAGGTTAGGGATGTGTCAGGTAGAGTACATGAAACTAGCCTCAGGTCACCCTATGCTAGCTAACAAGCCTCTCTGAGAAGCACAAACTGAACTCCCCCCCCCAATATTTGAAGAATTAAACTTACTTAGGTACACTAGGAGCAACCCCAAAGCAACTTCAGACCCAGTTGTGAGCACAAATAACTCAACCTCAATCCTGCATACACAAAAGGAGCCCTTACCACCTCCATCTTCCTAACGAAAGTAGTACCCCAAGCCTACCTCCTGAGTGCCTTATCCAGTTTTTATAATGTAACCACTTCATGGGGGAGAAGGAAGATATCCTTCAACAAGGGCAGAGCAGAGTAATTGGCTTTTACTGGTCCAATTAACATTAATAGGTCCCTTTAAGAAGGTGAAAAATCCCTCTAGAAGGAAAGGCCATGGGGAATGTGGTGAGGAAAGGTGCAGTCATGCAGTGGGTCTAGAAATGGAATTGTTGATAGTTGGGCTTGTGTAATGGTATTCGCGCCCTGTGGTCTCAGTGACTGGTGTGCTGGGGTACCTTTTTATCACCTCTGAAGGCCAGCGATGAAAAGCTTTGCATCAGTTACCCAGCCCTTGTGCCACTGCTTTATTTGTGTTAAGTTTTTCTGATGTTTCTCATTATAAGACATTGTACTTGTACTAAACCCCTGTCTGTGTTCAGTAAGGTACCCTGAGGTGACCTCCTTTTGTTGTAGTATGTTACATGCAGTCCAAGAGACAGGCCACTGCTATGGTATGCTGGACCACAGACGCTTCGCACCTACCCCATGAAGCTGGACAGCTTTGCCAGTGGAACGCTGCTGGCTCCAACCGAGTGCTGTGCCCTGCCTTAGCAGGTTTTGTGCAAGTCCTCGCTGGGAGGCAGTGAACCTTGCGTGTGAGCCACTGGATAAAGATTACCTTGCCTTTGGAGACAGAGTTGTAGCTGAGGGACATCTAATTGCCTGGCTACATTCTCAGAGCACATTTTTCAACACATTTTAGGAGAATTGGGGTGTAGTGCAGCTTTCCTTTTTACTCTGTCTACTACTTAATATGATTTCCTTGGGGACTAACACTCATTTTCAGTCACCTGCAAAATACAGACACATTCTGTAAAGCAAGGATCACTTCTCACCCCTCACTAATGACTAGGCTATGACCACGGTATTATTTGGATTCTCTCTTGAATTTGTTTCTTGCAGGGTTTTAGTTTCTGCAAAAGTGGTGGAGGCCATCTTCATTAGTAGACTAACGAATGAAGCGCTCCCAGAAAGCTCTTTGTATCACATCCCTTAGGGAACTTTGCTGTTTCTGGATCCTGAATGAGTTTATGTGGGTGATATATGCCTAGGTGCTCAGCCCTACTGTAGTATTCCTGGGATACAGATTTGAATATCTGGGGAACTTCAAAGCCACACAGGGGAAGGCAGTTGGCGAATTAATTTTTTAGGTGAGAGCTAAGCAGAGACAACTTAGTTTTTAGCATACAGGTTTTAGTATGCCTAACTTTGACCTAACTCCATGTTAGGTGAGAGATTTAGTCTGTTGGTTATTTTTTTTTTTAAGTCTCTAACCACCACTTACATTCATTTAGGCTCTATTTTTGTGGTGAGATCAATTATAGTATGGCTTGTATTTGCCCCTGGGGTCCTCCCCCCTTGCAGAAGACTTTCCTGCTGCCCTTTTGCAGGACCTCGATCAAATAACAGGCTTCTGCTTGGTTGCTTCTCGCTGCTGGCTGCTGTATTTGGGTTCAGGAAGATCACATCCTCTCCAGTTGCAGTCCTGTGCTGTGCATGGTAATGAATGGATGCAACTGTTTGGTTTAACAGATACATTTATTAATCTGGAAACAGCTTCACATGTCTCCATAATAGATCTGCAGATAACACTTGCATACTGATTTCAGAGAGACTTGAACTGCCCTAATATCTACGCTGGTGTTCGTTGTACACTCTTGTATCTGCTATTAATAGTGTCATAATGACTAGTCTGAATAGATTTTTTTATCTTGTTCTTGTTTAGCCAGCTGTGAAGGGAGGCTGTAGCTAGTTAGGCAAAATGAAACGCCTGCCAGAGACAGTGCCAGACAGAAGTCCTTACCCTCATCCCTCCCATCAGCTTACTCAGAAATTTATCCCCTACCCCTTCTGTTGCTGCGTGCCTTGGTCCTCCTTGTAACCCATATCTGAGCTCCGTCCAGTATAGTAACTGAAGTAATATTTGTGCCATATTTTGTGCTGTTCTATAAAGCCATATGCAAGTACCTACTCCAACTGTGTTCAAGTTGGGGAGCTGTCAGGGTGGATTTAATTTGCCCTGTGATTGCCCAGATGACATTGTAATTAAATATGCTTGTACCGGTTGCAGCAATTTGGTTATATTCATTTCTTTTCCTAATAAAGTGACCTGGAAAAACCTTTTCAGGCTAACTGCTTCCTGCTGTTTAATCCACTGTCAGTCCTAGACGGAGCCTACATTGTAAACAGTCTGCATCTGAAGTGGTGAAGTGAATGTGTTTGGTTTGAACTGGCAGTGTGCTATGAGCATGCCTTATTTTGGTTCATTCTTTCAATAACATATAATTCTTTCAATAATTGTATGTTTCTTCAATCGGTCTGCTTACTAAAAGGTTTAAGTTAATTTGGAACAGAGTAGCAAACTTTACAAACCAAATGAGAAATGATGAACGCAGTTTCACATCTGGCTTTCAGTGCAATCCTTTGAAAAGAAAATCCTTTCTCTTCTCTGTGGGACTTCAGTCTAGTCACCAGCTCCCCCAAACAGCCACTTCGTCCTATTCACTCTTTACAGTCCCAGCCATCCATTCTTCTTCCAGCACTTGACATCCACCTTTCAACTGAAGTGGAGTGTCTGAGTGCTTCTAGCCCCAACCACACCAATGCAGCAAGGAGGAAAAGAGAAAACATGTGATTAGAGAAATCCTTTATACGAAAAAGAAACGGGAGGAAAATTGTGTTTTCCTGAATGTGGCTGGTTCCAGGTTTTCAATCAAAATGTTACTTTGTAGGAGCTGCAAATGGTTCTTCACAAATTGTTCTGTGAAGATTAAAGGGAAAATAGAAATGCCATCTGCCCCTTCGAAAAGCAGAGAGAAAATTCACTGGGGGGTTTGTCCTTTCCAACAACCAAAGCTGTTGCAGGTAGAAGAGATCCAATTCTTTGTTGATGGGAGGCAGCTACTACAGCCACCATTTGTTTCTAGATCGACAACCCAATTTAATTTCTCATGGTATAAGTTGATTTTTGTAGAGAATTAACTCAAGCTCACAGTTGAAATGAGACCCTATACAACATCTGGCTTGTAACACAGACAGCATAGCCCTCACTGCATAATGTGTAATTAATAATAACATGTTCTCATTTTTAGTCACCTGCAAGAAAAAACTGCAAGCCCCAGGGTGTGTTTTACACCGAGAAAAGTACCGATTTGTGGAGCTAGGTGAGGTGTCAGTATGAATATAATTATTACCGATATGCCTTTACAAGCAATGATAAGAATGACTCAGGAGCTCACTTTGGCCAAAATTTGGGTTCTGACTCCCTGAGAGGCGGTTTTTCTCTGTCTTTAAATTCTAATAATTGTAGCTTAAAAAACAACAACCAAAAAAGGAGTAAGTGGGTATTAGATGCCTCACATTATTTCATCTCTTCCTTGATCTTTGCTGCAGTGAAGGTCCTTCTGCTCTGGACTTGTTTTAGAAATTTTTTCAGTTATTTCAGTTTCCTTAACACAGAGGTTTGCACTTGGAAGCGTCTGATCCTGCAGTACGACTATTAATGTCCAATTAAATTTGATATACTGTGAAAATGGTTTCATGCTTTAACCAGGGGCATAAGGATGGATCACTTCAACCGTAACGGGGCTGTGACTGAGGAAATGAAATTGGCCCAACGGTGGCAGCATAACATAAGAAATAAAATACAAAAGCCTGAAAGCTTTCCTCTTGAGTACAGTTTTTAGGCTGAGTCATCACTGCCAAAGAGGCATCCTTGTTCTTCGAGGGCCAGGGTGCCTTTAAAACAAAAGCACGACACTTATCTTGCTGTAAAATAGGAAAGAAAAAATGAATATTTTATTTTTTACGGTCAGGCAACCAGACAAGGTCAGCACTTCCTGTGAGGTGGACCTTGTCTGAAGGCCATCCGGTTTAAAGCTTCTGCTAGGACTTCAGAGCAGGAAAGGTAACATGCATTAGGGATCTTGTGTTAAAAAGAGATGTCTTTTTAGATGTGAAGGCAAAATGGAGTTTAGTGTCTGAAAGTCACCAGGCGGAGTTAATGCAGATGAATAGAGGCATAATTATACAACTATAAAATGACTGCCTTTCACACGTAAGCTCTTTTCTAGCTTAAAAAAAAAAATCCCATCCTGCCAAATTTTGTGAGGTTTTTGTATGTTCTGACAATCTCCTGATTATACATCATTGCACTTTTTCTAATTTTCTCACTTGGGGCTGGGCCTGCATGTTCTTGCGTTTGTCCAAAATCTAACACGTCAGACCCCACGTGCCCGTGGAGGCCATGCAATGAAATAACAAGATACTGAACATTTGCAGCGGTGGGTAGCCTTATCACTGCTTATGAAGCATTTTCCTTCTCACGTGAAAAGCAGAAAGAGAAAAAACTTCAAGTTTGTCAAATACAACGATTTACTGGTGGGGGCCTGCAACACCTGGGAGCAGTCTGAAGGAAGAGAAGCATTCAGCACACAGAGTGTATCCGTCCCTCTTATCTTAGTGAAGCAGCTGGGCTACTGGTACTATAAATCAGGAGCAAAACTAAGGGATGATGATAGGGGAGAGTTATGGTAGGGTGGTGGTGGTGCCTGGCGAGACAGGGAGCAGACCAGGTTAAAAAGAAGCGCTCAGACCTCCCACAGGAGGGAGAGATGGGGGACGTGAGCCCCATAGCATGGCAGCGACTGGTGGGAAGGAACAGTACTGATATCTGCCAGGCAAAGCTTTCTCCTGCATGTGGGAAACCCCCCGGCTCAGCATGGAGCAGGTGGGAGGTAAGTGTGGGGCTGGGGTCGGGATGGGAGCACTGGCCTTGGGGCATTATGTGACGCCCTGGACCCCACAGCTGGCTGGGCATGCTGGGAAGTGATGCCAGCTCCTGAAAGCCACTGGTGCCAGGGTAGGTTGAATCCACAGGGAGCCGCTTGCACGCAACAGCCTCTTAAATGTGGGTCTTGCAATGCCTTTCTCGGTGCCATGGCCTTTCCCAGACCTGACTGCAATGTCACCGAAGCCTTTGCAGAGTCCCTGGAGCTTCCTGCTCGCCGGCACAGGGAATGTAATGCAGGACTCGCTGATAGTTGTTGCAACACAGAGTTTGATGGGGCACAGTAACGTGGCATCTTCCAGCACAGTCATTATGGGTGGGATTTTTAGGTGTTCTGCTTGATCACCTTTTTGATCCTGCTTACCTGGCTTTGGCACATGGGTGATGGTGCAGGTGAGATGGCCAAGGCTGCAGAAGCAACAGGGTTGCTTAAATATGCATGCACAGCCTGGTTTGTGTCCCTCACCGCCCAGTTCTCCAGCATAGCCCCACTGATACCACTGGGCTTCCTCTTGCTTTAGAGCAGCCCCAATGATGCAAGGTCTGAAACATGCAAAGTAGTTTCCAAATGAGTCACCATGGAAGAAAAGCATGGGGGTGAGAAACTGAGACCTCCCCCAAGACTATGAAGGTGGTTTCAGGCCAATGGTCTGTTTCTTACCTCTGCATGGTGCAATGCAACAAGCTTCCCACATTCCTGCATTTGTGGGGGCTGGGGTCTCCGAGGAGCTCTTGGTTTCAGGGATCACCAGTAACATAGCACCTTCAGTCCTTGGTGCCAGCCATGAGGGCAAGGGGCTGCGGACAACCAGCTTGGAGGAAGCCCAGGGGACTCATGCCTCCCTCCTCTATCCCTCCTGTGGGGAGATCTCACTTCAGGGTCCCCCATCCATAAGCACCTGCTTCTTGAGAAACATCATTACGTTTCCCCTCTCTTTTGGTCTTGGAGACATTTAAAACAGCATGATGTTTACCTGAACACAGACATAGCTATAGCCACAGCAGAAGGCAAAGGAGTGTTTCTGCTAACAAATGATGAAAATGTGTGCTAATGTCTCTGCTTGCTGGGGGACTAGCTCCTTGCTTTTAGATGCCTGTTCAGATGTTGGTGGGCAGCCAAGTGAGGACTGTTTGTGGTGCCGTCTCGCAGAGCTGGGATCAGTACACCCCATCGCTTTCTGTGCCTGCCTTTTGCCATGCATAGGTCTTGGTTTTCCTTGCCCTTTGGGAAGGCTTAGGAAAAGAAAATAGAAAAAAAATAAACCACAAACCCCAAAATCAGATTAGGGGTGCCCAGTGGACCACCAGCCTGGGACAAAAAGTGGACATCCAGCAGTTCCCAGGCCACCTACCTGGCAGGCACCAGTCACAGTGTCACCATGGCAGTGAGGGTGGGAGCTGCCAGCAGTGGATGGCTGATCATCACAGGCATCGCCACGGAGAGGTGGTGTCCCACAGAGAGAATTTGTGCTGGGATGTACCCCTGTGGTGCTGGTGTATGGTCACAGCCTGGCTGTAGAGGTTTTCCCCTGTTACGTGCAGCACCTTTCCCACCATGTCCTTTCCCCTTTCACTTAGAAATAGTCAGTCATTGGTTTTCCCTT
The DNA here is from genome assembly GCF_963921805.1 of Phalacrocorax carbo. Classification (NCBI taxonomy): domain Eukaryota; kingdom Metazoa; phylum Chordata; class Aves; order Suliformes; family Phalacrocoracidae; genus Phalacrocorax; species Phalacrocorax carbo. The sequence goes on from NC_087516.1 coordinate 55,523,009, forward strand.
ATGGATGGTGGATGTACCAAAACCGCAACAGGAACAGCTCCTCCCAAACACTGTGTTTCCCACTCCCTTCCCGAGACTTCAGACAGCCTCATGTGGAGCTTAAAGGAGAAGCCAAGTCATTAGCATACTGCAGCCCCCAGATCTGCACCTGTAAAAGCACTGCCACTGCCTCTTGCGGCGTTGCACGCCCTATCTCCTGCAGTCCATACCCTGGCATATTCCAGCCTCTGCAACAGTGACAAAATAGCACAGTGACAGTGGTAGGCGGCAGATGGTAACTGTGTGAAACCAGCTCAGCAACCTGTGCTCTTCAGAAATGCTGCCCTTCCCTTCACTAGAGATCTGTGCTCCGCTTTGCCTGAGCTGGACCCTTAACATCAGCTGTGTCTCCACCACTTCTTACCATGTTTCTAGCCATCATAATTTTTTTCTGGAGTATCATTTCCTCCTCTTAAATAAGACAAAAGTGTTCAGCAGTAACTGGATCAATCTATGACTTGCAGTTCCCCTTGGACTTTGTAGTGGCTTACAGGGATTTACATACCCATCAGTGCTTTCAGGCCCTGCTGTTCCCCAGTGGATTAAAGGAGAACTTCTTTGTCAAAACAGCTGGGAATCATCCCTGTCCAAGCAAAGGCGTTGTGTGGGCTGACTGGGGTGGTGGGGTGTGTGTGTGGGTGTGTGTGGGTGTGTGTGTGTGGGTGTGTGTGGGGTGTGTCTCAAATAGGACAGCAAAATTTCCTCCATCCCTAAAATCATCAACCAGAAAATCAAATGTTGAGGCATTTGCATGTCATTATTGCTTACCTATTTTATCTGCTTAGCCTAATTAGCTAACTAGGCTCATTTAATCCTCAGCATTCACTAATCCCAATTAGGGATGGGTCTGAACCGGGACTTGGGTTCCAATTAGGAGATAACAAGCTCTTGGCAGCCTACTTCCTCTAGCAGTCTCAGCAACTGATCATGGTATGTGGGAGCACAGGAGCCCCTTCAAAATGGCAAGGAAATGCTGGACCCCATACCACATCTGCCCTCAAGCTCTCCAGACAGCTGAGAAGCAGATCAGGACCTAAATGTGTCATTTGTTTTGCAATGGTCTGCATGTACCTCGTGTGCCATACCCCCCAAAATGAGGGGGAGTTGGTTTTTGTACCCATCTGTATCAGTCACATCAAACCATCTGTGGTGGCTAGAGGAGCCCATAGGTGTTAAAGCTCTTGCATCTTGTCATCCTTTCCAGCTGCTTCTTGTCCCCTTGGCTCATTCTGAGCACAGCATGGTGACAAACTCACATACACACTGCAGTCACTATTCACAAGTACCTGTAGCAATAAATTATGCACAGGTAAAGAAGCGTGCTTGTTCTGTGGCAGCTGGGGTCACCCAGACGAGCCCTAGGACCTGTTTCTGACTTGGCCATTGAAATGGGACTGTTCGTATCTGCTTTATTCCTGTGTTCGCAAGAGGGACAGTGGCATGCAGGGAGCCTGCAGGTGCTTTGTCATGGCCCCAGGAAAACCAGACCCAAGAGTCCAGCATTTCTTGCACTGAAGCTGCAGAGCTGAAGGACAAGGTATTAGTCTCCTCTGGATCATGCACCATCAGCATGGTTTCTCTCAGCACAGGGTTGCACTGAGAAACCTGACCAGCGCTTGCTTCCATTGTTTTTTTCAAAGACCCACATCTTCTATCCAGGACCGTACCTGGCCTCCATCTCCCCATGTAGTAGGGAAGGGTTTTTACCTTCTGCAGTGCTGGTGCCATTGGCAAGACACGTTGCTTTCCCCTGCGGGGAAGCAAAGGGCTTCTGGTAAATTGTGCGGGCGGGAGGCTCCGTGTGGGGCTCCTACAGCCTTTCCTAACCCTGCTGCTCTTTCACCAGCCAGGGATCTCTGACCCTGCCAAGATGTGATTGCTTAAGTTGCCAGCTCCTCTCACTGGAAGCTAATAGCTAGCACGCTGAACAAAGAAAATCCAATTTGGCATCAAAAAGTAAACAGCCCAATTCTAGTCGCTCATCTTTTTTCCTGCTGGTGCAGTACATGAGGCTTTTCACTGATTTATACCTTGAATGCAAGAAGGATTTCAGACCCATGGTTATTCTCCTGTCAGGTGTGGACATTGGCGATGTGTCCTCACTGTAACATTGGGTGAAAGGATGTATGAACTGGGGACACTCACAAAGGGAGCGTTCATGGCTATATGGCAGTGGGCAGCGGTGGGCCGAAGACCAGGCTGCCTGGGGAATGAGGCTTGTTCTGGCAAACCCCCTTGAGGAACTGCTCATAAAAGCCTGATGCTGCCTTATGATTTTTATTTTTCTTCCTCCTGTTTCACTTTTGGGAATAGCTTTGGGAGGCTTCAGAGCTCAGATGAAATATTTCCTGTAGCTGGTCCTCAGCTTGTTTTTCTTCTTGAATCATGACTGCTCCTCTCCTTTACAGGCAGCAGCTGCAATCACCGCTGGCCTCCTCCTGCTGTACATCCCACTGTGCTACGAGGACTTCCATTTCCATGTGGCTCACGTATATGCTCACCTGGGGTATGCAGATGCCCAGCACATCGTGGGACAAAGGTATTTGCAAGGTAATATTTCTCCAAGCTGTGGTTAACTTGCTGCCAGAGTGTGTACAGGTATAAGCCAGAAACACAAAAACGTGGCCCTACACTATGTGGTGAACCACCACACTGATGGATTTTGGACACCATATTTTATGTCCTAACTTCTATTTTGCTACCTTGTCTCACGCCCAGGAGCTGGAGTGGAAAAAAATGAAGACATGGCCATGCACTGGTTCAGGTGAGGTGCAAAAAACCCCAAACTCTTGCCATGGCAACTTCCCGTCTCCTGGGGAAGGGCTACTGTGGCATGGGAGGAAGAAAAACAGCCAGCAGTGCTTTGCGGGGAGAGCTGTGCTGAGCCATCCTGCACCAGTGGGAGGGAGGTGCACAGGGCAGCAGCAGGGAGACCAGAAGCTCCCAACTTCTTGCTGTTGGTCAGATGCTTTGCTCCGCTTTCCCCACCTGCTATTGCTATTTTTTAAATCAGTGGGAGGCAAGTATCTCAACAGTGAGAGTGCAGAGGGATGCCAGTGCTGCTGTACAGCCTTTTGGAGACGTTCAAGCTGCAGGTGGGCAGCGGGAAGAATGCACAGGTACAGGAGGGGAGAGGGTCAGGAGCTGCTGAGGCAATGGAAAATCAAGTTATGTCAGTGTATTAATTTATTGCTCTTGGCACATGCTCGCAAGACGTTTCTGCCACGTAAGTGAGGCAGCTGTGCCTGGCATGCACATTTGCTGTGGTACCCGCCATGGTTACACCCACGGTGGGAGCTGGGGTTGTATCCCCTGAAACCCTCCCGCTCCTGCTGAGAAATGGGAAGGATGAGGGACAAGGAAAGTTACTGTGCCACCCAAAAAGTGGGTGGAGGGCAGGGACACATTGGGTGTGTTTGCTCAAGGCATAGAACAGCATCAAGCTGCAGGATTTTTAGAGCTGAAATAACTGTGCCTGTGACAGCAGTGGTTGTGAACCAAGAAGGTATCTGTAAGGACATCCATACTTAGAGAAATGCTGAAGCCTTAGCACCTTTCTGAATAAAGATGGTTCCCAAATCAGGGCCTGAAAATTTTAAAGGGGTCATGTTTCAGGACACTGATTTATACATATCTTTTTCCTTCTTTGCTTTTACCTCACTTTAAAACATTCAAACTCAGGTTTTCTTCTTTGTACTTTCTCTTACCACTTTCTTTGCTTCTCTTTTCCCCCCTGTAGGCAGGCTGCAGGGCAGGGTCATCCCCGCTCCTCCTTCAACCTGGCAGTGGGGGCACTCAGAAACATGACTGTGGCACTCAAAGAAGGGTAACCTGAGCTATTCCTCTTCCTTTCCCTTACAGCTGCATTCCCAGCTCCTCCTTCAGAGGGAGGGAGCCCAGTGCTGTAGATACGCCATGCATGCAGCTACTCCAGCATTTCTAGTGCCCTCTCCTTGTATTGTCAGTAATGCAGCCCTACCTGTGGCAAGAAAACTTAAGAACCCTGTTAGCCCAACAAGGTTTTAAAAATTAAGTGACACAGTACCTAAAATGCCTGTGGTCCGATTGCATATGCATTTCCATTTGTGATTTCCCAGTCAAGGCAAGGGACAAGACCCATACTGGTATAGAAAGAGCTACTGAAGTGAGATGCAAGTTTTCTGCAAGAAAGAGCTGTCTGTCTTTCAGGGGGAGCCCCCTTTTCACTCCCCTTCCTCTCCAGTGAGGTCAGTGAGAAGTTTCCTGTTGACCGCCCAGAGGTTGGGTTGAAACCATCCGGGACACGTTTCTCTCCCCGACGTGCCTGCGTGCACTGCACACCAGCATTCCCAGCAAGGCCCACAGCCAAAGAAAACTTGCCTTGCGCTTTGTACATTCGCTGTGGTGGCTTGTCTGGGCTAAGTGAAGCTAAAACAACTGATGAGATCCCATCACAGTTAAACCCACTCCTTTTTACTTTTTCTTTTGTGTTGTTTTGTTTTACTCCCAAGTTGTTTGTTGTACTCCAAGTCTGAAAATTAAACTTGAGATTGGAGAGAGCAGCCTTAAGGTAACTGAAATTAAAAAAGCAATCTTTGGGCAAACCCTGTGAGTTGAAGCTAGCATGTTTCATTTCATCCTCCACTGCAGGTTGCATGATCACACAGACTCACGTATTGAGTGGTAAAAGGAATATGTATTTCAAGAGCTCCAAATCCATCTCTGCTTCAATTCAACTAAGACAAGAAAATCACCAAACCCAAAACATTCATGCTCAGACCACAGAGAAAAGCAGATAATTTTCTCAGTGGTGGAGAGTTAACTTTATAGATGCTTTCAGATCCAGTAGCTGTGGTCCTTTCATAAAAGCCTGGGTAAATAAAATTTAGCTAAGAATGAATCAAACCTCCTCCTGGATTTTCTCGATGAATGTTTCATGTCCTTCAGGGAATTGGAGAAACTCCTCAATGTGGCAGCAGCCCATGGACTCCAAGAAGCTGAGCAACTTCTGGAAAATGTCCTCAAGAGCAGAAACCTTCCCTGAATGACCACTGCAACACTGATGCTTGCCCAACTGTGCCTTCTTCTGCACTTAGGAACCCTGCTTTCTGCTTGCCGGGTGTCTAGTCTTCAGGCATTTGAATCATTCATCGGACATTATATTTGCTTTGCACTGTATCTCCACAGTCAGATCTATGGCAGTGATGTGCTGCTGCTCCTCCTTTTGCTTCCTGGCTCATCACTTCTGAACAGCACTGTAAAGGTGGGGTGGAGGAGACAAATAGCCTTCAGGGTTACACTGACGATGGGCATATGAACGTTGTTGAAAAAGCATCATTAGTGTTGCACCAACTGATCTACTATCACTAAGTTAGATCCAAATATTGATCTGGGCTTGATGTGGTGTTTCTTGTGCATTTGTGCCATATGTATTTCATGCTCTGTTTATGCATTACAATAAATGATCATGACTGTGGCTTTATCACTGTAAATCAGCATGACATGCATGCATGATGTCATTTGTAATAGAAATGACAGTGATTTAATAGAAAATATAAATAATGCCTTCACTTAATAGCTACAATTCCTTATCAGCCTTACCGTTGCCATGCCAGTTCCAGGGAAAGTAATTCAATTTAATGGAAACTGCCTTCATTTTCAGGGTGGCATTGGTTTAAAAACCACAGTGGGAGCAATTGCATTTCACGGGAAGTGCACTCACTAAACAAAGTTCCACAGCATTTTGCTAGCAATAAAATTGTGTCCCAGGGCTGCCTTTGTTGGTGTGCATCCTTCCTTTTTTCCTACAGTGATTATCCAGCTCACTTGTTGCATTACATGAAGTCCTGCACCCACCCCACTCCCCAGGAGCCTGAGGCCACGCTGGTGAGCCTGAGACCCAGGGGCTGCCGCTGAGGGAGCAAATGGGACAGCTAGCCCGTAGTGGAGGCCAGGCTTTGGTTTCCAAGAATTGCATTTGCACCATGACTCACAGGCAAAGGCGTGAAGGATTTTGCCTAGGTTCGTGTTTCCCTGTCCCCTCCTGGGTGTGAGCCTCAGTATCTTTCTAGAGCCATGCTGGCAGCACCTGGGGGACATCCCGCAGGCACAACATGCTAGCATCCAGCACAGCAGGGGCCGACAGGGGCCAGTGGCCACACGTTAAGCGAGGAACAGCTGGGCTTTGCCTCTGCTCTGCCTGGCAGTCCCCAGGCTGGGCTCCTTGGGGTCAGCACTGCATCTTGCTCACAGGAGGAAAGGACAGAGCAGAGGAGAACTGGGACCTGGCTATCCTTCTGCCTCCCCCAGCTCATCCCTGGCAGCACCTGCTGCAGACCAATGCTCTCTGTTTGCAGTGCAGTTGCCTACTTCCCCCACCCGCTTTTCTCCTTTCTCTTTCCCTTCTGTGCTCCCTCCCACACATCCCTTTATTAAATCTGGTACCACAAAACCTGCAGCAGAGCATAGCATCAGGCGAGTTCCTCTCTTCCCTCCCCCTTAAGCAGAAAAGCAAGACAGCATTTCCCAGCTCAAAAAGGAGCTTATTTCCATGGCCTCTGCAGTGGCTGTGGACCAGGGCCCCAAACCAGGACCCTTTGAAGGCAGGGGAATATTTCCCTTGACAGGAGGCTAGTGCTGCATCATCCCACACCCACTTCTTTTTCCTCATACAGTAAACCCGCATGAACTGTAGCTCCTGATTTAGAAACTAGACCTATGCTATATGTCTTGTATATATAGAGATGCACCAGTTAAGTGCAGTGGGCATCCTTTTTCAGGCCTGTGGCACCCTCCTTTTTGTGTCTGTGAGCAAGAAAGCTCATATTTGTCCCCACAAACCAACATCCACCAGGCAAATGGCATGAAAGGCTGTGTCAAAAGCTCTCTGAAACCCAGAGTAAGATGCAGAGCTGACTCTGAGAAGCCCTGAGGTCATCCTCCTTGTTTTCTACATCCTCCCTAACCACAGCAACCAATGTCAGAGGGACATCCAAGCATGGTCAGGGAGAGCCATGCCCTGCTGTATGCCTCTGCCAACTGGTGATGGCTGAATTCACACCCCTTTCCTATTGCCACTGGGCCTGGGATGATGCTGTTAGCTGCCCAGGTTCAGCGTATGGCACCACCTTGGTGAGCACCAGGCATACTAACTTGGGTAGTTGAATAGCAAATATGCCAAAGGCCTGGCAGGCTGGGTCATTGTGTTTCACAGGACTTAAGAAATCACCTTTTTCTGCCCCCCAGTGAAACCAAGCAAGCAGGTTTTTGTGCACCGATCAATTTTCCCACTTGAACCGTGTCATTGTCCAGCACCAAAATGGGCATTAACACCAACCGTGAGACTCTGCAGCTACTGGGCAACAAGTCAGCCTTGAGGTTCATGCTGCCTTTGCTTAAGTGGCAAGGTGTAATATCAGCACATTACTAATTTGCCAGTTATTTTGTTTGCTTTCTCAAAAAAGCTGTTTTGGAATATGACATTTTTCCTTTATTGCAGCTGTAGTTTCCTTACTGGTACACATGGTCTCCTACAATAGGCAAGTGGCTTATCATCCAATGCTTTTCAGGTGGCCTCTTTTTAAATAAGGAGTAGTAAGAACTGGAAAATAAATCACAAGCAACGTTGTATACATTTCAAAAGAAAAAAAAACCTGCAGGTTTAACAAAGCCAGTTATGAAACAGCAGCTGTAGAAGGCTGTTGCAACTCATTGCGGCATCAAGACTTCACCAGGAAAAGATGTTCAATGGTTTAATGCAATTTGCAAAATTAGCACTTGCATTTCTACCCTTGCACCACCTCCCCTGAGACAAAAGTGTCTCCCACCCTAATTGCTGCTTGTACAGTTTCCCCCTGGATTTTCTTTCAGTCCATTCCCACGAAATATGGTTTGGCAGTTGATGGCCGAGGGTGCGCACATTCACATTCCTCCTACCTTTTTCCTTTCTTTCTCCAGCAGCCTGCCGCGCCGAGGCTGCGCTGGCTCCCAGTGGGTGCGGGCACCTTGTTCCCACTGGGGAATATCTCCCGGTCAAGGGGCGCTTGTCCTGCATGTTGCTGGCTGGACCTCCCCAGCAGCTGACAGCCCTCTCCTCCTTGGCACTGCCTGTATACAGGCAATTAGAAGGATTTTCTTTCCCAAAACACAGCTCTAATTATAATCTAATTCAGCTTATTTGAAGTACATTTTGGTAGCATTTCCATTATGCAAATATCAATTTATTATCCTCACATTATGTTTTGACTACAGTGGTGTTGCTAATTAGAGGCAATTTAACTGCTTTAAAAAACACCCATCCTTTCCTCTCCACGCACCCTTACTTCCTCGCAAACCACACATAACAGACATTTAGCACGGAGTCAGTGATGAAAACCTGCAGTTATCAGCTCCATTTTCATCACTCTAATTGACTTTCATTATGTTAGAAACCACTTAGAAAGCACAGATTTTTCTGATTTACTTGGGTATGGGGACAGAGGCATGAAAGAGAGGAGGGCAACTTACTCCAACTGTGTTTCTAACATTTTTCTGCCCAAACCTTTGGGTGTGTTTGGTGTGGCTGCCTCCTCCAAGTAACTTGACATGCTGTTGCCTTTGGCTGCAGGGGGAAAATTATAATGATAACGAAGCTGGTCTGGAAAAGATGGTACACTTCAGGGATAAGAGAGAAGAAAGCTAACCCTGGGGGTCTGGAATAGAAATCTCCTAAAACAAGCTCTGGCGAAGAGGTCTGTGTGCCATACCAGTGGAAGTACTGGGAAACTGGGGCAAAAACTCCATGAAAACAACAATTCCTGTCTGCCTTGGCTGAGCACAATGGGAGGACTGTAGGTTTTGGTTGTGGGGACCATCCAGCTTGGTGTGGGCCTTATAAGATGGGCAATGGAGACTTTTTGTCAGGGGAAAGTGAGACAGCCACGGGGAGGTGTGTGGGAATACGGACTAGGCAGTAAGATTTTGTAGAGGGCTGAGCACCTGCCAATCTGCCACCAACATCCTTAAAAAAACCTCACAGGGTTGTTCCTCCCAATGCCTTTCACAACAATGACTTCAGACTGCTTTTCTTCCGCAAACTTTTCTCTTGGGTGTGTTAAACATCTCTGCTACCATGGCTCGGAGAGGAAGGGGTCCTATATGCTACATGGGAAGCATGAAGGTTTCTGCCTCCCAAAGCATCTCCAGGGGCATCCCTGTTTGATGTGGCTGGCATGTTTTCTGATTGTAGAAACGTTTTACCAAACATTTTGAGGATGTCTCAGAGCTTCCCAGAAAGATGACTTTTGGCAGGGGGAAGGAAGCATTATTGCCTGTAATAAAAGCCCATCAAAACGATCAAACCCTTAGATGGCTAAAGAAGCTGTGCAGCTCTGGCTTTGAAGTGTGTGCTTCAGCAGCAGCTGAACATTAGGGGTCCCCAGTGGACTTTCAAAAGCCTTATAGGAAGAAAAAAAAAAAAAGACTGAAGCCTTCCTGAATTTCTCTACAATATAAATCCCAATACCCCACCCACCCACCAGGCGAGCTCTGTTGATACCAGGGGCGAAACAACAGCATTAATGCTCTGACGTAAAGCGAAGACAGCAGCCGCCACGCTGTGCCTATAGAAACCCAGGGCTCTCGGAGAGGGCCTTCCTACCCAAAGTCAGGCTTCAGAGCTTTCTGCCCTGTTTTGTTCTTAATTGCAAGTGCTATTGCCGTGCGAAGGGTTCTTTTCATTTGCTGCTTTCCCTCCCCCTCTCCCCCCTTTTAATTTATTTTTCTCAGGAGACATTATCTTTCATTTGCAGAGTGAATTCAGTGTTCCTGTAATGGAGACTTAATAGTCATGGGCAGGTGCAGGGGAAGCTCTGCCTCAGCACTGCCACACTGCGCCAAACCTCCTCCATCTGGCAAGCAGCTGGGCTTTTCCAGTGGAGAGGAGCTGGCAAGATTAGGCAGCTCATTTGCACTTGTTGCACCCATCAGATGTCTTAAGTGCACAGGACACCCCGGCCACCTCCCTGTCCCATTTTCCTGCCCCGCAAAACACCGCCGGTTCTTCACCGGTGCCATGATGGGAGCATGGCTCAACCTCCGGTTGCAGCCACGTGAAGGAGGAGTGGGCACAAGAAGAGGCTAAGCATTGGTGTCCATGTCTGGAGAGGAGCTAGCGAGGCTCTTCCCAGTCCAGCTCAGCGCTGGTGGTACCGGGGATGGTAACCCCTCTTTCCTTACCACTCCAGGGAGTAATTAGTGAGTGTTCCAGGCCAGCACATTGCCAGACCCCAGAAGATCTCACTGCTGCCTAAGGCTGTTTGGCGCCGGAGCGGGCATGGCGTGGGAAGCAGTGGACTTTAGCTGACAGGAGGGAGATGCAGACCCAAGCAGGTCTCACAAGCGCCAGGAAATCGCAGAGCATCACACACAGATCCCCCAAGATCAGCTTTTTGTGGAGGGCACAGGGCCTGCAAAAGGCCTCTGTGTCTTGGGAACCCTGCTTAAAGCCCCTGGGTGTGGCGTTGGTGTGACTCTGGCCACTGGGAGGGGAAGAGATTTTACCTACAGCGCAGACAACTTCAAAAAAGCTATTTTGTTCTGTATCCCCCTACTGAAAAGCAGTACTTTAAATTAAGGATCTCCCCAGAAAGGGAAGACGCAGTGGATTTGTCTTCCTGAGGCTAAAATGAGCATTTTGATACAAGGTCAAACAAGAGCCTGACAGCACTTTAAAGGGCTGTCATTTCATTGTCCCGCAGCTGACAGCTCTGTAATTCAGCTCTTGGACATTACAGCATAAAATAACCCACATCACTTCCCCTCATAGATTAAAAAGGGACAAATACCATAATATTGTATCTTTAGTGCATTAATAATTTCTTAATGCAAGACAGATGCACGACGCTCATTGCATTTCTGCTTGGTCAGTGTTCTGCGCATGGTGCTTTCTGGCAGCTGCTCCCAGCAGGACTGAGGGCCTTTTGCAAACACTGTCTCTGCCACACAGTGGATACTGCCGGAACAGTCCTTTCCATTCACAAACCCATTTTTAATGGTGAAAGTGGCAAAGCCCTGAAACTACTGAAGGTTATCCAAAGGCTGGATGGGGTGGTATAAGTGGGTATCAGCCCTCGTGGCCTCCCACAAGGTGCCGTGGTGCAAGGGATGCCGTGGCTCACAAGGGCCAGCAGCACAGTGTTAGCCCTGGTGCAGCATCGCATCCCTGCAACACAAGCCCAGCCTTACAGGCAGAATAAACACCTTCCAGTGCTACGTATCTTAACTGGGACTTACTGAAAGGCAACATCATCAAGATTGAAGCTTGAAGCTTGGAACCTGGCACCACCTTTTCAGACTTATTTCTGGGCAGCTGCTTCCCTCAGCCACAAGCCAGGGATCAGGGTGCCCTTGCCAGCTGTGAGCTTTACCTTGCCCACTAACCAAGGATTCACTACTTTTTTTTCCACACTTGAGGTGTCGGGAAGGAAAGGCACAGTGCCTTCCCACCCAAGCCTCCCTTAGCACTGCAGATAATTGCCATCTGTTTTCTAGTTTGCTCATGATTAGGCAGGGGGATCAGATAAAAACCCACCACATGCCACACAAACAGGCTGGAAAACACCTACGTGCAACAGGTCACTAATACTAATCGGGTATGACCTGCTCTCTCCATTCTGGGAGGGGGTGAAGGAAGCCGTTTTGCAGCTGTGAACCCCCCAATTCACCCCTCTCTGCCCTGCCGAGTTCCCCCAGTGCACATCCTGTGGCCGGGGCTGGGAGGGGGGGAGATAGCCTTGGGAAGAAGTGCAGCAGCACAGGAAAATGTTTGAAAGCCAGATTTTTCAGGAGGTTTTTTAGGAAATCCCCATTGCTTTTGGGAAGGCATGGGTCCAGACCCTCTATGGGAGATTTCTGGGGCTCCCTTTGGGCATGTGCTGCGGCGGTGCCAGGGAAGACAGACAGCTACAGCCAGGAAATCTTAGGGATAGCCACAGCTTAGAAGAAACACAATGATGAACAGCGCAGCAGTTTGTAAAGTCAGCAGCCCCTTAAGAATAGGTGATGCTAGTGCCTATTTTGCAATTGGTTGCCATCCAAATATCCATACGTTCCTCCTCAGAGATGGTGATCCAGCCTCGAGGCTGCCAGGAAAGTGGGACGGGCAGGAGGGAACCGGAGGATCTCTAGATTTATAAGCTACAAAGCTTTGGGTGTTGTAATGACATAATCAGTATAAAGGTGGTACCCTAAATTTTTGGCTGTTTTCATCAGTGTTTATTTTCCATACTTCAGTCAATCAGAATTTACTACATAGAACAGAATCACGTCCCTGTAGTGGCTTCTAATTCCTGTGAAAATTTTCCCAATTATCCAAAGCCATAATCAGGAAAATATTCCATGCACATACGAGTCATTACCCAAATGCACATGATCCTGTTCCTGGTCCTCCGCTGAAATATAGTCAAAGCTCCACTGATTTCGCTGGCCAGGGAAGAACCAATGAGATGCAACATGCATCGTAACCTGCAACATGGGGAATGTCTCACAGATTGATCCAAATGTGTCTCTATCCTGCTTTTCAGGAACTATGTCAGTATTTCGTGGAATATAAATGTAAACCCTTACAGAAAGCCTTAATCCTTGTTATCATTTTTCTGCCTTAAGCCTAATAAAGAAAAGAGGCAGGAGCAGCTATGAAAATAAGAAACTCTACGAAATCTATGCAGCAGCAAGGCATGACTGTAAAGCAAGGCCAGGCTGTGTTCTGCAGCCAGAGCCTCCATTTATGGTGTGAGACCCCATGGAGTTGGAACATAGGCAGAAGCACAAGTGTGGAAAATAAGAGTGGCATAAAACATGTCGGCCATGAGAAGCGAGCTGCTTCCTGCATCATATCAGCCATTGCTTTGGCAAGACGGCTCCAAGCAAGAGAGCAAGTTATCAGTAAGAGAGCTGAAGATAAATCAGGTTCGTAATACCTCATTGCGCCGAGGGTTAACAGCATAGTAAAACATCAATGCAGCATTATTACCTCCAATATATAACTGTGTGTCATATTGCGCGGTACCTGCTGAGGATTAAGCATCTCAATAAAGTCACCCCCTGAAACAAAGTCGCTATAGCAGTTATTACCAACCACGCCACCTAAAAGCAACACAAAATACAACACGCTAAAGCGGTGGTGCCACAGCTATGGCTAGCCCAGGGAGGGATGTGAGGAGGTTTTGTTTTCCTTGACTTGCCCCAACAGCTCGAGACCAGAGTCCACGGCCCTTTATAAACCTGCAAGACAAAATAAAAGTCCATCCTCAGCAGATGGTGTTATAATCCCATTAAGCCAGACAGTGCCATGTATGGGGTAACGGTCTGGTAGCGCTAGTCTTAAACAGCAAGGCGGTGGCTTGCAGGGAAGAAACTGACGGCATTTGGGTTGCTTGAAGCCAGTCACCCCATTGCAGATTGGCCGTAGGTACTGGCTGGACAGAAGTCTCTCCAAACTCACAAAAAATCCAAGCCAGCAGCGCAGGGGTCAATAGCAAATGAAGAGATGATATTTTATTTGTCTTCCTGGATGTGGTATCCATCACATAATACATCGGCTGTTTTGGCAGAGAGTAACGCGGCAACATGGAGCCTAGGGCTGAGGAAATCCTGTTTTAAAGCAATTAATCTCTTCTGCTGAGCCTGAATAACTCTGCCGAGGGCAGATGATGCTTTAGCTCAGGAACCTTAGAAAGAACAGGTCCCGTTCTTCCAGGCTTGGGCAATTTTTCTTTCCCTGCCTAGGGTTTGTTGAACAAAACAAGCCATGTACAAGGCGCAGAGCTCGTCCCAGGAAACTGGCAGAGTGCCATTTGTGATGAAAAGATATTTAATTTATCTTAAGACAGAAGCCAAATGTGAGATCCAGAATAGCTCCAAGTGCTGCCTGCATACTGACACATTGCTGCCGGCTCCAGCACTCACTGGATCTGCTACAGACCTTCTTGCAAATCTGGTTTTCCTTCACTGCCTGTCATCCAGATGTTAGCGAGAGGCGCTGGTCACGCACATCAGCGATTGCATCATTGATGGCAAGGGGGCAAACTGCTGAATTCGCTGCCTGCACATGCATCACATGCGTGCAGGCAAATGCACACAGCTATTGCCTGAAGTTTCACCTGGACACAGATGCTTTTCCCCAGTGAGGAGCCACTTGCATTAGAAACCTCAGGTTACCATCACTGCCCCACATGAGCTGAAGAAAACAGAGCACGATGGACCCACAAATTCCAAACTGTCTGGGAAACCATCCCTGCCCTCTGCACTGCCAGCGGTGACTCTGAGTTTCCTGTATGACATTAAGGAGGTCAGCTTCAAGGTATTCCAGCTGACCTTTTTCCCTGGTAGCCCCATCCATAGAGGCAACCCCAGTCCTGCCCTGTCAGTCATATTTTTACTGCCAACTTTCCAAAATGTTGCTTTTAAGTTATGTTGCCTCAGCGTCGCATCTTAGTGGTGCAAAGATAAAAACTACTGTATTTCTCATATGTCTGAAGTTTATATCAGTCTTTTTGGAAGAGCGCTGTGAGTTGGAGGGGCTGCTGAGTTGAGACACAAAGCAAGCCCTGGGCAGGAGGAGAAGGAAACAAGACCTTCAGCTAGGAAAAAAAGCAAACTGTAGGTCTTTTTCCACATCTTTACTATGCTTGCTTTTGATAAAGGGTTAACAAAAGGCATTGAAATATAGCCATGTTATAGCCCAAAATAAGTCCAGGAAAGCTATTAAGTTGTCCCCTAGGAAAAGGCAAATGCTTGGGTGCTGTTTGAAAACTAGAGGCAAAATTATCCTCCATGGCTAGGGTACAGTGGTGGGCAGCCACAGCAGGAGGAGGGAGACCCTCCCTCTTCCTGCCGTGAACAGCCAGGGAAGGATAGGTAGATTTTGGGAGAAGAGCCTCTCAGAGGTGAAAATGTTTTCTTGGCATTCAGAAAAAAGAGGTGAATTGGGTGGCAGCCTCCACCTTTTGCTACCGCACAGCCGACACTTCTACTCCCCTTAAAGCGACCATTTAATTAAGGAGTCAGCTCAACAAAATTAGAATAAATGCTGCCAGAGCTTAATGCTGACCAGATCCCTTTTACTGCCAATTTTCCTCCAAAATGAATAGCTGACCATCATGGTCGTCTCCATGGCTGGCTCTCGCCTGGCTCTCCTCCATTTGCTGCTCACATTGGCATGGCCAGCTGCCTTAAAAACAGCAAAATCAGCCAATTTTCCCCCTCTTCCATATGACTTATCCAGCACAAAGCTGGTTGATCCTCATTTGTTTCCCAAAATGCCTGTGTGCTGGTGTCCAAGTTATTACCAACAGGATTTTTATGAAATACTGTAAGCAGAGCATCAGTGGCTTTGCCCAAGCCCTGATAAATATCTGCTTAAGATTGACAGAATCCAGCAGGTTTTGCCCCAACGTCCCAATTCAGCAATGCGTTTAAGTCCATGCTTAAATTATTTTATATTAAATTATTTTATAAAGCAAGATGAACAACTGAGTCGGGGCCTTGGGTCTCTGGCACGTTCAGCAGTTCCCAGGCTGTTTGCCCAAAACTTGTTCACAAAACAGCAGTGACAACTGTAATATAACTCACTTTTTCAGAGACGGGGAGAAAACCCCAGATGCACACATTTTCCTTCTTATGTGAGGTGGAAACCACACCAGTAAGTAGTCCTGAAACCATTTGCAAGATATGATTTAGGATTTTTTTTTTTCTATATATAATGACTGAAAAACTGTAGAATGAAAAGCCTCTTGTGGCTGCTCCAGCATTTAGAAAAAGCTGAATAAAATGTATTCCCATCACCCAAAGGATGAGTGCTTGGCCTAGTGAAAGTGCAGAGGGGTGGAGGACAGGCTCCATGGCCACCGAGGACCTGCACAGCCAGCAGAGTCAGCACAGCTGGTCCTTTCCTGACGGCCTTTACACCTGGCTGCATGAGGGGAGCAAGTTTTGTGGACAAAACCCATGTTCACAAACTGTCAGGCATGCAGTCCAGTACTCCATAAGCCTCTTTTAATAGATAGTAAAATTCAAACTGAAGAGCAGATTCCTGTTGATTGAGTAAATATGGAGCCTCTGTGATGTGTTTCCATGCAAAATTTCCTGGAGTAGTGCCAAGCTGTCACTCAGACACGAGTACAAAGATCCCGCAGATCCTTGGGTTTCTTGCCCATTCATAACGATAGTGCCTGCCTTTGCTGTCCTCATATTCACTTACAGAAATGGCTTGCCTGGAAGTTGGCAAGTGCTCAGCTACCCAGCAATATCAGCCCATCGCTACCTTAAAAATGGGTAGCTCAGGTTGTACAAAATTTCTTTTCAGATATTTCTTCCATGTTCGTCTTGGCTCCTGAGCATGGAAATGTTGTATCTCTCTCGTACACCTCACTGTCACAGCTCTAACGCTCAGGTCACCTGGCCAAATAGCAGGAGCACACTGCAGCAGATGAGTGGAGCTAAATCCATCCACTGCAGCATTTGATGTAATGCCTGCTGAAAACTCCTCTCAAAGCTTTCTCGTTCTAATTTGCTGAGTCAAAACAACCATGGAAAGCCTCCCCGCCCCGCCACTGCCACTAATGCTAAACGGGTCCAATCCTTGCAAGCAGTGGATCTGAGCAGTGACTCGCTCTGGGAAGGCCTGGGGACTTTGGGAGCTACCCTGATTCAACCACATCAAATAACATAGCCCTGGTGAGCTTTAAACATCTTAAAACCAGCACAGGCACATAAACATATCACCGATACATCCACCAGCATCCTGTTGTCTCCTCCTAGATAACAAAAAGGGTAATTTTCAATCCAACAAGAGCCCAGCATGTAGCTGGGGTGGCAGCAGCATCCATGAACGAGATACACTTCCTTTGTCATATTACAGGAACTAGTACTATATTTCCTAATTCCCAGCTGCATATGCCACCCCCTGCATCCCTGTGGTTTCCCCTCCCTGCTCTGGGAGGCCAGGCAGGCTGAACAGCAGCCACCAGTGCCTTGGCCCTTGCGATGGGAGACACACCCAATTTTCCAGTTTGTTCTGACCACTGTTTGCAGACCCATGGAAAACCACACCCAGGTTTTTCTGCTTGGTGCAGGAAAAAACACTCCTGAAGAGTTTATCCTCTCTTTCACGTTGCATTTGTTCAGCAAAGAGGCAGAAGGTGTTTGTGTTGGTGAGAGCAGGGGGAAGCAGATTCAGGTGAAGGGGAAGACAGCAAGAGACCATAAATTTTCTAAGCCTCAACAGAAGTATCACTAAGGTGATTATAATGATGCTTCCTATCACTAAATGCAACAGCACATCTGCAAAGTGGGAAGAGTCTTCTGACTATCTACCTTTGAATAAAAGGTGCTGCAAGAGGCCTGTGCTTGTGACTGCTCCCTAAAAAAACCAGCCTGAATACGTAATTTAAATTGCAGGGTCACAGGGTGCTGGCTTTCCCTGGCGAGAGAATTTTATCAGCTAAAAAAATGCAATGAGGCCACCAATGATCTCTCCAGGATCTCTGGTGCAAACCCTTCCTTCGAAAAAGGATGAGTGAGTTACAGGCACATTAATGCCCACGGCCATAAAGACGGCACCCAGCTGCTCACAGCCTAGTATTTCTGGCAGCAGAAATCTGGGCTGTGGCTGTAAAGCTGATACAGCAACTGCTGAAACTGCAAATGGGCTTCTGGCACAGGCAGAGGGGTACCAAAACACGTCCTGCCTGCTGCAGGAAACCCAGCAGCCCCTGCTGACAAGTCACGTCTTCACACAACCTTGATGGGTTTTGCCATGCAATGTCTCGGCATTGCAGAAGTTGCTTGCAAACTTTGGCATCCCTCCCCACTGAAAGCCAGACCTCTGCTTTGTGTTCCTGCCCTGCTACCTGGAGAAGTGCAAGCTGGGGTGTGGCAATGGCTCGGCCCTGCTGATACCAATGTCCTGCTTTGGGTGGTTTTTCTTTGCTTTGGACACATGCAGGCAAGGGTACATTTAACCTACAGTAGATATCAAGGAAAAAGTTTCTTTAAGCCTGTAAGTCTAAAGAAGAAGTGATGAGGAAGAAGGGGAAGAGAAGTGCACGCTGTGCTTTTCTTGCATGCACACATCCCATTGAAGTCACATTATTTAGACAGTACCTAAAACCCCCTGAATTAATGTCAAGCTTTCTGTTGTCTCGTATTAGGTTTCTGACCCACGGGTGGTGCTTAGACCTGCTTTGGGAATGCAAAAGTACGATGGTGCTGAAATACCTCTCAGAGCAGTAGTTACGGATTAGGCAAAGAGAAAAGCCTTCAGTGCCTGCTGCTACCCGAAGCTCAGTGGAAACACAGGGAGGTGACCTGATGTTGGGGAGACAGAGAGCTTGCCTTGCTTGCTTTGTGGGGAGAAATCTCCCCCCTGGCACGGCTGCCTCTTTCCCACTTCATCACTTTCGCTCTCCCCCATACCAGTCAGGTTGTCAAGCACGGCATACAAATCCCTCCTTACACTCCTCTGTCTTCCTAAAAAAAATATATTTTTTGAGGAGTTTCTTTTCATTCTTGTCCCACTTTCAAGTCTAGATAATCAGTGCCCAGTTTGTGCTTGAACTGTTTAAAGAATTACCCGTGCCTGTAGGGCAGAGGAGTGCAGGTCTCAGGTGTCTGATTCACTTACTGGAGAAGCAGCAGCCTTCCCAGTGTCCCAGTGAGCCATGAGGTGCAGCACAGAAAACTCTTGCCATTGGCGATGCGATTATTTTTGTGCATGTTGGACTGAGTTCTGGAAAACCTTCTTCTTTGACATTCATGATCCTCTGGAGGGGAGGGGAATGGAGTCTACCAACCTGTGGTCTCACAGACCAGCATGGCAGCTCAAATGGCAGGAGCAGCGGGGAGGTGCAACCGGGACGTTCCCGCTCCACCTGAGGATCCCCTCGCCTTGGCCACCTCCACCGTGAGGCTTATGTAGAAAATGGGTAATGGGAGATGGGCACCTGTGGGGAGACCCGCTGGCCCTGCATCTGCCTGTGGGGCTGTGTGCTTGGAGAGCTCTAGTGCCCCGGGGGCATCTGGATCAAAACTCACCTTGGAAAGCCAGGGTGAAGGAATGTGCAATTTAATAAATTTGGCTTTTCTTTTTGAAAAGCTGCTGGGATTATTTTTTTTTTCTATACATGAGAAGAATACTGTTTGTGTTGGAGCTGGAAGGGAGGACACAGCATCGCAGTTGGTGCTGCAATGCAGCGCAGCCTCCTCTAGTGTGTATGGTACCTGACACCTTTTTTTCCTCCTGGGATCTCTGCCTCATTTGGTTCATGGCGTGGCTTTACAGGGATGGAAGACTAAACTTGCTGAGGGAACTGTAAATGGCTGATCTGATTGTTCAGGTGCTCACCTTTCAGCACAAGTAATCTGTTCATATGCAACATCTGTTGAAGGTTTCAGCAACTGTCACATCCACACCTCCTTTCTCACCCACGAGTATGTCTGGTTGAAGGACCTCTGCTAGGAGGCAGGGACATTGCTGACATTGCACTTCATTACTTGGATCTCCTGGCCACTTCTTTTGGCCCAGTTTCTCTCTCCCCCGACTCCATTAACCAGCCCACTGGCACATCTAGAGGAAGTCTCAAAAAAGTCATGTCATGGCAGGATGTTGCTTCGAGAAGCAAAGGCAGTGTGAAGCTCTGGCCCCTTGAGCTTCTCCACCAGCAGGTTGCAGGGCAGGCATTCCTGCACAGGGAAACAATTTAAAAACATTAACTCAGCTTTGGAGCAATGGGTAGAGGGTGGACACAGTGGATGTTGGAGCTCCAGGAGGGTTTTTCTCTGCTTGATGTTTTGTTTGCCAGCAGAGAGATGATGGGTTGGTCCTGCCTTGGCAATGTGCATTCTGTCTTGCAAGCAAATCCCTTTTGTTTCCTTCTTTCTGAGCCCCATGGGCAAGGACCATCACATCCTACTCTCTCCAGAGGAAAAGGAAATGAATTCAGGCTGAGGAAGTAGATGGAAGGCCACCTCATCCCGGTAGCCATCTCAAACAGCAGGATTTTTTTCTCACTTCACAACATTAGGGTTTATCACGCTGGTTTCTGTGCTCCAGTACTGGGCATGCTAATGTACTTCAAACTGAAGTAGGCTCCTCCAAGCTTAGCATCACTCTGATTGCTGTAGCCTCCGCAATCTTGAGTAATTATCATTGCCAAGGGCTCTTCAGGGCTCAGCATGAGGACCACTGAAGCTGTGGTGCTACACAGGAGTCCTCCTACACAGCCGTCCTCTTCTTCCCCAAACCCTCTCTGGTGGGCTTTTGCATTTCTGACGCCAAGGCACTGCTGGGAGAGCAGGGAGGAAGAGGTCGGTTCCCAATACCCAGGCAAGGTAAAGAGCTTCAGCATCCTTTCCTCTGTTTTGAGCCTGTGGCACTGAGGCATTGGTTGGTCCTGCATGTTGCAGCACGTCTCAATTCCACTATTCACAGAGCGGCTCGTTAAGGGAGGAGTTGTGGTCCCCACTGGCTGGTACTATGATACAAGTCCTTGGTGGTAAGCAGGATTTCACACTGCGGAAGTCCTGTGTTGAAAACAAAAAAATGCAGTCTTTAGTCTCAACACAGGCAAGCTCATTTCTTGTATCTAAGGGCCGGGCTATGCCAGCAATCAACTGACATCATGAAACTAGAAAGATGAAGGTGGCAGAGGAAGCTAACAAAACTTGGCAGTGCAGAAGATCCAACCTCTGCAAGTGGTATCATGCTTGAAGACACTGTGTGACATTAAAACAATCGTGTACAAAAACCACTTGCACTCGGTGGGGGAATAGAACATTTTCCAGGAGGTTGAACTGCAGGTCTGCTGTGACTTTCCCAGCAGCTCAGAAAAAAGAGGGAATTGCCAGATATTTCAAAAACTGAAGAGAGAAAAAAAAAAAAGCAGTCATCAGCTACGGTTTTGGAGACCAAACCATTAGCTTGAACAGCTAAAGAAGAACAGAGAAATGCCTGGGGAGGCTCTGGGAAAAGCCCACAGGGGAAAGGCCAAGTTACCGCTGCCGTCTGGTGGAGCTGACGTATGGATGCCCAGGGCGAAGCCACAGGCATGCCTCAAGGCTAGTAGGTTTAGTTCCCCTACTTCAAGAGCTGCCTTGCACTTAGTTCTGTCCCCGAGCTGCACCTGGGCAAGCTGCAGGGTCAGGAAACTCGCCCCGAGGGCATCCTTTTGACACTGCCCCCACCAATACCAGGTCCCTCCACACCTGGGAAGCACCACAGCACAGGTCTGCAGAGCTCTCCTGCTGCCAGCATCCTCCCTTGCCCCCAGCACGGCATGCTGGAGCTTACTCAGCTCTGAAGTATGCTTCATTGAGCTGCGCTTCAGCTGATTAAACTAATTATTACTCCAGGCTTAATGAAGTAATTTACCACTCAACTTTATTATCACCGTTATTAAGTATTTACCTTCTCTAGGTGGCAAGAAGTTCAACCGGAAAGTCCACGGCGTCAGCCCGTGTGAAGGGAAGGCTGTAGCTTGTTGCTGAGAGCATCCCTGTACCAGCCTCAAAACACAGGCAGGGCCTGTGCCTCTGTGGACACTACTGCCACCATCCCGTGTGCAGTGCTCAGGCATATTTGGGCTCTTCTGGGTGACTGCGAGCTGGGGTTTTTACAGGGTCCTTTCCCAAAAGCTTTCAGCCAGCTCAGTGAACTACAACTCCTCTTCCACTGAGAGCTGTTTGGGTTGATAGGTGGCTGGAACGGCTCCAAAAGAATGAAAATTATTAGTTTGTGCCTCATTAACCTAACATTGCCACCCATCTGGAGCACAGGAGCCTGCTCATCCAGGCCAGGAAGAACAAGCTCCCTGTTTTAGGCACCAAAAAGGCTTTTCACAGTGTCCTGCTGGAATAACTGTGGCCACTGAGCAGTAAATCCACTTCCAGGAGAAAATGCTCAAGTGTCCACAGGGATTCACAACTGAATTATGGAGAAATGTTGAAAGTTACAGGTTTTCAAGAAAATAAACATTTGTTCTGCCTCCCTCTTGGGAAAAGTAGAAGAAAAGAAACATTTAGGCAAACAATTCTATTACTCTTTACATAAAACATAAGCAGATATTTGCTCCCTAGTGCATTAGCTGAAGAACATATAGGCTGCAGCCCCCCCAAAAATGAAACACCAGAGGTGAGTGCCAAAAATCCTGCTAAAAGTCTCCTGGCCCAGCACAGACCCAGGCTGAGGAGTAGAAGATGAAACCACCCTGCTGCTCCCCCCTTGGAAATGGTCCATATTAGCAGTGAGGGCTTCCCTCCTCCCTGAAGCCACCTGTGGACAACTCCCATCAGAGCCA
Organism: Phalacrocorax carbo; assembly: GCF_963921805.1. Taxonomy (NCBI): domain Eukaryota; kingdom Metazoa; phylum Chordata; class Aves; order Suliformes; family Phalacrocoracidae; genus Phalacrocorax; species Phalacrocorax carbo. The sequence continues at coordinate 55,545,358 of NC_087516.1, forward strand.
GCTGGAGCAGCTCACCTAATTGCAAGCCTGGGTTTGCTCCCTTTGAATTGAAAACCAGCTTTGCCACTAGCTGGATCAGAGCCACATGGAACGTTATGCTCCTGTTACTTATGTTAAAGTTTTTAAAGGCAGCCACAGTGGTTTACCTGTGAATGCCCAGCATATGCCAGCAATCTGCCAAGGTTTCCATGGATGACCATGATCCTGGAAACAGAAGTCATAGGCACAAGTGCCCAAGGAAGAAAAGCCAAGAGGTTTTCTTTCTTTTTTCTTTTTTTTTTTTTTTTTTTAAATAAAACTTCTACTTAAGCCAAAGGAAAATCTGCATTGGTGGCCAACCCACCTGCTCACAGCAGCAAACCTCTGGACGCCTCTCTGCACATCACTGGGCTCAGGATATGCAGCTAGTTGTGATGAAACACACGCTTTCAGGAGGCCTTATTTATCTTACGCTTTCCCCTCTGTAAGAACAAAAAGCATTCCTGGTGTTTCGCCGGAGTCTGTTGAAGTATTTAAGAGGTTGAAGTCATCGACTACAGTTTCTGACAGTACATTCAAAGCAGGTCATAGTTGCTCTCTATGAAGTGTTGCATTGCTGAATTATAACAAATGCTGATGCCTTTGAGGGCAATAAAAATAACTCCAGTATGTGACAGAAAATGAGTTATAATTCGGAATAATTCTTGGTAGAAAGCATACCTTTTCTAAATTACAATCATAACCGCTTTTTGATTCTGAGATAAGAAGTGGTTACCGTAGTGACCCAATCCTTAAAGATAATTTTTGCCTGATGCTGTATAAAACATTATATGATAACTTCCTTCACAGGAACCAATTTACGAAGATGAGTTTTCCAAGTGTTAGGTCTTGGGTATGAAAAAGGAACGTAGGCTATATGGAAAAATAATACCCTTTTGGTTACCACCTGAAGAGACTTACACGCACATTTCCCTGCAAGTACACTCACAGACATTGTCTCAGATTTGGTGCAAGCTACAAATCTTGCTTAGCTTTCAAGCCCATGTAGACTCTGCAGGAAAAAAGGAGAGAAGAAAATCAGAGACAAGTTTGTCCTGCAGAGCGAACCACCTACTATAACCTACTACTGGGTGGTGTGGGGGCGTAAAAAAAAAAAAAGTTTTTACTTACTTTGAACAGTCTTAATATGTATTTCTGTAATAGACCATCTACCAGTACTTCCCTGAGAAGATTTTGGGAAACTTATTCTGAAGTCACAGCCATTGCTATGGTCAAGCAAAGGCATGTTTTAATGCATGACATTAAATGCAATCCTCAGTGAGACTAGTAGAAATTATTATTAGTCAGCAATATCATCTTTCTGGGGCTTCTTTTGGTAATCCTTGCCTATCTCCCCACATCCCTCTTGTGGATTTAGAGGGACTGGTCTGTAGGGTTGCACTGGGGATGCTCCCTGTCCCAAGCCATGTGGAGAGCTGTGTGTCACGGTCCCTCCCACTGATAACCCGCCATGTGTCTCTGGCAGCAGCGAGGGCAATGCAGCTATCTTTCGCTTGGGTCTCCCTGGTAGCAAAACTAACTTATCTGTGGACATGCTCCCTGTGGACAACCACAGCCGTGGACGTGGGGCTGAAGGACTGGGCTAGTTGCTGGAACTCTGCTGCCTCATGGATTCTAGTCGGTTGCCTACAGGCAGCTTGCAATAATTTTGGTTATTAAAGATAGTGAGTCAAAGAGAGAGAGGCAGCACTGACCCAGCTGGGGTGGCAAGTGGGTTTTCTCACATCATTGTAGAGTCTCTTGGCATCAATTATAGCCTTGCAGCAGGCTATTTTGGTATACAACATCCAATATTACGTTTACCATGCTTAAATTACTTTATGACACTTGCTCTGACCCCCAGGGTACCACTGATTTTGGAGCCTACAGAGGAGACATCCCCTGGCCAGTCAACCATGGGTTTCTCACTTTCTGAGGTGTCTTCTCCTGCTGAAAAATCCGGCAGAACCCTAGCTATCCTGTGAAAATTCTGGTGCTGTAGCTCCAGGTGATTAATATACAAACCATCTTAATCTGGGATTAGTTTAGGCTGTTGGCTTTAATTAACCTCTTATTTTTGGAAATTAATAGCTATAAAATTATTCTTTCCTGAATGGCAAAGCAGGGGTAGGGGGGTGGGGGGTGGGGGGGCGGTGGGGCAGGTGGTGTTTCAGAGGTGTTATATCTTGCTTCAAAGCTGGCCCACAAGGGAGGAGACAAAACAGGTATGTGGCCTTTTCAGCTTCCCTGTGATGTGCAGAGAAGGGGCAGGGGGTTTCTCTCCCTCCCACCACTGAGTGATGAATATTTTCAATAGCAGCTTTAATTAAAAAGTGTTGGGCCTTACAATAAACATCTCCCAGTCCCCCGCTGCAATTGTCTAGCAGCGATGAGGAAGATCAAGCCTGATCTCCTTGAAATGTCCGACTTATGAAAAGCTGCCCCTCCTTTTCCTCAGTGCTCCCTCCTCCCTTGCCCCTGATAACACGCTCTTGCTAAAAGCTGTCCAGTCCTGCCCCAAAATACAAGTGGAGCTAAGTCTGCTCAGCCAACCTCAGCTGTCCCTAGAGTATGCATGGACAGGGTCCCTCCTTTAACACGTGGGATGTTTCAAACTCTAGTAAATCCACTTGTGCCTCATCTCAGCTTAAACTCTTTTGCTTTCCAAAAATGTTGGGTCCAATGGGCAGAGGTTTAGATAAGAAAAAATCCTAAAGGAGATTTAATGCTTGGTATAAAAATGCTAAGGTGTGAGAGCAATTCCAAATATATATTTAATATATAAATAATTAAGTACCTCATACCAGTCTGCAGGCACTGAGCATGAGAAATGAAGGATGCTAATACAACAACTGAAACAAGTCTTTGCTTCAATCCCCAGACATGGGACTGAGGAAAATGGGAGAGTCATCTCTACTCATCCTTAAACACTCAATACTTTGCCAATTACCTGAAAGCAACGGTAGTAATAACAGAGAAATTTGTAAGAAACGATCCACCTTACACATGAGGAGAATGAGCTGAAAATACCCTGAAAATATTGGAATAGCTAAACAGCTGAAAACTTCAAGACTTCAGGGACTTGAAATAAGGATCTAAATTGTTAGTTTTTCACCAGTTAGGGGAAAAAATAAAATCCTTTGATTTCATTTTAATTGCTATTTACTAGGGTTAAAGTTAAAACAGTCTCATAAGAGTTTTCAGCAGCAGACTAATAAATACTCAGAAGGACGGATAAGAAAGGGTTTAATTTTCTGATGTTTTGGGTTTTGGTGGTGGTTTTTTTTAGCTACCAAAATAAAATCTGCATGTTTAGAAAGCACAAGCCCTTCCACAAGCCAAATCCTTACCTTGAGACCAGCACTGCCAGCTCCCATGAAGCTCTTCCCTTTCTAAAAAGCCTGTAAGCTTAAGGGCAATCTCAAGGATATATCAGTATAAACCGGTGTGCTCGACATTTAGGCTGGAAAGCAGAGGAAGCTTTAATTAGTGGAGCGAAGACCTTAAGCAACGCATCAGGGAGCACACCGTCACCATGCTCATTACCATCACTATCTTTGTCACCATCACCATCTACCTTTCCCACTGAAGAAGCAAATTGCCTCCAGAGGGAATGAGGAGCCAGCAGCTCCTAGACCCAGGGTGCGGATGTGGGCGGGCAGCAAGCATCCCTGCCAGTCACAGGGAGGTACGCGGCACTTCGCCAGCGAGTGCCAACGGCATCTACCCGTCCATATTTTTTGAAGAAAGCATCATGCTGAAAGCACAGGTCTTTTCTCTAATTGCCTGCAGGGCTAAGCGAGGCCTACACATTTCCCAAGCTCTGATTTCACTGCTTGTGAACATCTCTATCTGCCAGCTGGCCGTGGTGCTTTACAGCTCAGGTGCTGTCACCACTGAAATATCCTTTCCCATGTGGGAGCCCTGCACAGGGGCTTCACATCTTGCATTTCTCCTTGAAAAATTCTTCATTGGTGGAGTTTTCAGTTTCTGGGACTGGAAACCCCAGGGAAAAATAAACTCACGTGGACTTTAGACGCCGTTACCTACTCACCACCACTGGATGCAGCATGCCCAGGGTTGACCTAAAGGCCATTTGCAATCAGAATGCCAAATTTTTCTCTGCTTGGGGAGAAACAAAAAAGAAAGATGGTTGCATTGTTACACTGACATTTCTGGTCTATTTTTAATAAAAGATAAAATTTTCCTGCAAGTTTTCCTATACAAAAAGCACTTCTTTTTTTTTTGTAAAGCAACTTTTTACTAGGTATTTTTAGGGAAGGAATTATTTAGTCCTCTGTTGCAGTTTATGGATTTCATAGGTTGCATATTTGGTAAATTATACATATAATTTTTCCAACAGGTCTCACAGAAGTTCAGTCCAAACTGCTGCTTTGATTTTGTTTGCTTGTTTTACACCTGCTCCATCAGTAGCCCATCATGCAAATGGGCCTTTGCCAAACCTGTTAAACCAAACATGAAGCCGATGTGAACAGAAGTCTCCTGCACAGGCAGGGGCAGGCAGCCACAGTGGGGACGCATCCCCAGTCCCACCCTGATGCCCCCACTTGGAGGCATCACCTCAGGACAGCCCACATGTCCCAGGGGAGGGGGAAGCTGGGGTAAAGCTCTTCAGAGCTGTTTTACCCAGCAAACTCCTTTTGTGGCCCTGGCAAAATGCTCCCAAAAGTGCCTAGAGTTTTGTGTGCCTCTTGTCCCAACTGCAGGACAAGCCAGGGCAGTAACCCCTGTACCTTGCTGCTCCAGCAGCATTTAAATATTATCCAGGAAGGTGAGGAACCATTCATCCCAGTTGCTCACGCAGGCAACACAGCTGGGGGAAGGAAAAAAAGAAAAAGAAATTGTGAATATTCCCTTCCTGGTGACCATCCTGTTTTCAGAAGACAGCAAAAAAAATTTTTCCTTTTCAAGCAAGTGCCCAGCAAACACTCTAGCTAAAAAAAACCCAAAAAACCCCCAAACAATAAAAATCACACCCATGAGACAGCTGTGCTGTCAAATGCAGGCTGAGAGCTACTCCCCAGGGCATCTCCCAGGTGAAATGACATAAGGAAAAAGATCCCCAAAACCCCACCAACAAACTGTGGGGTGGAAACAAGATACCAAACTGCCTTAGGGGAGGAGAGCAAAAGCTGAAAGTGTTATGGTTTAGGTTGGCATGTTATTATGAATACAAATGGCTGTTACCTAGCTTGTTTTGCATCTGTGTTATGAGGTAACTATGGTAAAATGGATGGATGTAATGTTTTAGTCAAGCCCAGTTGTCTTTGGGAAGATTATCTGCACAGCAGTAGGTTTATAAATGGCTGTTAGGGAACAGAAATGGTTTCTTTGCGTACAAAAACGCTCAGCATGCCTGGTTGCAATTCTCAGTTAAGGGAGTTCAGCTCTTATAATCATGCATCTCCTCTCTCTGTCTATGCCCCAGGGCTGAACTTCATTAATGCTTTGGGCTATTTCCCTTCTCTCATGTCAAGATGTCAAATCCCTCTGGAAAAACCAAGACCTCTTGATGAGTCTTTTCACCATCGTGATCGCATCCAGAATTAATTCAAAGCAAATTCAAAGCGTTCCCTCCCCTCCACCACATCTGCTGAATAAAGACCTGAAAAGGTACCTTCTCCATCCTGCTTCAGTAGTATTTCTCAGGCAGTTATGAGATTTTTTTTGAGGAAGGTGGAGGTGCAGAGTGAGGGCTCTACTTGCAGAGCTGGAGGCTCTTGTTGCTGCAAGCACTGATACACAGCTCAGGAATCAGATGAAATCCTGGGTAAACACAGGGTATGGGTATCTCTTCTGATGAGAATGATGCTTCTTTTTTTCCTTTCTTTATAAGCAGGCCTAGCGAGAGCTCTTAAGGCAGCACATTCAGGCTATTGTTGTTATTTTTGATTGCAGACCCAAAGCAATAGACCTGCTTGCAAATAAATAGCCCACAGAGCAACACACTAACACCTGAGTTTTGTTGAACATCACGTTAGAAGAAACTTTTAATTCCTTTACAGCTGTGCTGGTGTCTGCCTAAACTTGAGGCTTTGATGCAATTGAATGTGAATAAGGAAAAAGCACACAGAAAATTCACTTTACCTACAAAAATATAGCCAGCAGCTTCCTCCCCAGGAGCATGCCTGGTGGTGGGGTAGCTGTGCTGGCATAGCAGCTCCTAGGCTCATCACCTGGCCTTGCAGCACACCACTGGCACAGCACCTTGGCACAGCAAAAGCTTTCCCTGTTTCAGAGCCAGCTCAGGTATGGCAGCGTGTTGCCAGCCTGCCCAGCACAGAAACTAGGCCTGGGAGATCATCCACCGTTGGCTGAGTGTTCATCAGTGCTCTGGGCTGGGCTGCTCACTGGTCCTCACTGCTTTGTGCTGCCTGTTGGAAACCATGCGTGATCTTTACACCCTGGCATCACACCAGTGATGGGGTGGCAAACCAGGGAGGGTTGTGCTGCTTTACTGCTTTTGCGAAGGCTGATGAAACTCCTTGCCGATGTTTCTCACAATAAGAGAGCGTGTCCTGGGCATCCCCGTCATTCATACGACAGAGTCTTTTCTAGTGCCCTGCCAGAGCAGCTCATGGGAAAGCCCAAAGCCACCTGCTGCAACATCTGCCTCCTATGGCCAAGCTGAACAGCATTATTTTTACGGCCCCGCACAACCCAATAGCATATTGATACAGTGTTGGCTGTCAACCTCCTGGTGGCCTCTGTCTGCAAAGATTAAATACCACCTAGCAGCATGGACTGCGTGTACCAAAAGGCAAATATTATTATTCTTTTTTTAAAGATCTTGCAAAGTAATAAAGCAAGAAGGACATGAGATTGTTGAAGCAGTTCAGCTGCCATCCGTGCCTTGAAGGCATTTCAGGGAGGCCACGCAGCACGTAGCAGGAAGCAATACTGGTTAAAGTTGGAGCACCTGCTGCCATTCCCTGCAGTGTGGTGACACAAAGGCTGGAAATTGGTGGTTTGTTGAGTGTCTAGAAATCTGTTTGGGGAGTTTGGTACAGAAAGGAGACCAACATAACCAGAGGTGATGGTCTTACAAGGAACATTACGTTCCTATCCAGGTATTAAAGTGCACTATTAAAAGTCATCGACTTGCCAAACCAGATTTTGCTTCCTAACATGCTGCTGGGCTCCCATGTGAGCCCAGCCCTCCCCACCTGGGTCTGGATATGTCCGGGACGCCAAGCTGCTTTGGTGCACCACTCCCTCTGCAAGAGAAGTTCATGTCCATTTTCTATAGCGCAAAGCTAAGCTGCCCCTGGTTTCCTAATGATCCGAGCTCCCCTGCTGCGCTGGCTCAGGGCCAGCACCTGGGCTTGTGCCTTGCCGCCAGCACGCTGTGGGAAACGCTGCTGGCAGCCAGTTTGGTCTGCAACAAAACCAGTGCCATGTTGTGTCTTCCCTCCCTGCTGTCTGCTAGAAAATGGAGGGTGGATAGTTTTGTGACTTGCTCATATAAAAGCAGAGGTTGCTAAACTCACATCCTGTGTGGTGTGATTCCGAGGCTGGGCAGAGGAACTGCTAACAGAGCAGGACCGAGACAGCGTTAAAATAACTTCCCTTTGAGGAGAAAAGGAGGCAGAAAGGGGCAGGTAGGCACAGTATCCATTAACGCAGATCATCACCACCCATCCTAGTTTGTCTGACATGGCTCAACATTAAAGGACAGTAGGTTAGAATAAATCACAGGAATATACCCCAGTCTTTAGTAGCTTTGCTTAAGATTCTCCTGTTTCTAATAACTCCCGCCCATTTGCAGAAGCAAAGGCAATGCCCCATCAGGAATTGCATCAGAATCTGCGCTGCACCAAAAATACCAGCAGCTCAACCCACATGCATATAGCAAATAAATACCAGGGTCCCCGCGTGGCAGACACCTGCCCTGTGGGACCTATATTCTGCTCATGGTGCCTCTTTGGCTCCAGGCTGGTTTTAGCAGGGAAGGCAATTCCAGATTTTCCAACTAAATCAGCCCAGGATCATCTTGTGCCCCAGTAACCTTTTTACTTCTATGAAGTGACTGAGGTTAATTTCCTTAGTTATGTATCTGGTATTTTGTGTCGCTTCAGAGTATTGCTTAACGCAACATACATAATTAAGAAAATTAACCTGACTGAGAGCCCAGACCTGACGTGCTGTAGGCTCACCTCTCAGGGATTTTGGGCCATCATTATCAGATACCAATGGGGGCATGCTTTCTCCATGCAAGTGCACAGAGGGTGTCGGAGACCAAATCACATCAGCTCTCTTGAAGGAGAGGGAGGATTTGCACCAGAAGGTTTCACTGGCACTTTGTGCTGGAAATTGCAAGTCAGCTTAACTAAAAATAGACTGATTTTAATTAATATGGGAGATGAATGCAAATGGCACAGGAGATTCATGGTGTTCGTCTCATCTCATACTGGTTGTTGCCCCAGCAAACGGGGCAGTGATGCTCAGAGGTGATGAGAAGCAGTTTGGGAGGGTGATGCAATAAGTTTGTTTGCCAAATATTTCTGGTAAGGCAGCTCCTGTCGGTGAGCTGCAAACACCACACAGGGGTGAACAATTTGGAGGGGAAAGAAAAAGACAAGGGGAGCAGTTAACATTATCCCAATATTATCCTCTAAAAAGATGATGAGTAATTTTAACATCCCTTGATTTCTGTTTCACTTGCAGGACTTCAGGCCTGAAGTGTGTCCTGGGCATTAAACCTGCAGAGCAAAGCAGGAGCAGGGCCTGTGTGAGCCTTGGTGAGCTGCTGTCCCCACCCCCACTGCAGATGCACGCCATGCCTCGGCAACATGACGTGCCTTTGCTCTCAATTTTTCCTCTTGGTAACAAGGGGATAATGTTACTCATTTTCAATTAAAAAACATAGGCTCTAAGTATTAATATGCTTCATTTTAAGGGTATCTCTGAAAGCCTAGAAATTGTTTTATCCATAATAGTTAGGGTTTCTTCTTCCCTGAACACCACCTTGAATACCTGGAATACTCACTCCAGTAATTATGTCCATTAACTTGTCCTTACTTTGCTCCATCAGGTATGCTGTTTATACTCTACACTAATTCCTGCTGCTTCCAACACAGATGGGCAAAATAACTAATTTTATATGTCAGACCCAGCTATGGAAAATAAATAACATATACGCCTAATGACTGAGGCTCAGCTAAAGTTAGTGCATTGCCTTTGGATTGCAGCTGAATCCTAATGATCGTGTTCCTAAAACTGGCACAGTAAACCAGCTGGTTAGGTGCCCTCATTTAATGAGAAAAGAAATAGCCTGGAATATTTTTAATCAAATATTTCTGGATCTATAAGTCACTTTCATTCTGCAATCCATGGCAAGCCTCTGAAAGCTGCAGTTTTTCAGACAAGATTTTTGCAAGTGCAAGCAAACGAAGATCCTTCTTTCCTCTTTCCAGATCACACTTCTGCCTTGCAATAGTGTCTGTCCTTCTGTCCCTCAGAGAGGGCTGTGGTATTATCAGATCACCTGGTGTAGTTCAAGAAAATATACAGGGCCATGCACTTTAATTTTATTCTGCCAGAGGATGCACGGGTACATAAGTACACACCTGTTTGCCCCAAGGACACAGCAACCCCCCACTGACTTTTTTAGTGTCAGGTTTTCTCCTCCTTATACTTTGGGTTTAATTTACGACCTGTGAGGGGACAGACAACTGAGTGCGTGGCCAGAGTGTCACCATAGCTGACCCAGTCCCGCTGTGTCAAGATGATCAGTGGTGAGAAAAGTGGCCCAGAGGAAGGCAGGGGTGTGTTTTCCAGCCTACAAATGACATGGGAATGGCTTCACTGCAAGTTTCTGCATCCTTCAAATAGTATACAGTGCACATCCCACCAAGGGCACAATCCCTGAACACCTCATGCTGTTGGTGATCTGGAGGCACAGTAAAATCATTACTTTGAAACTTTGAAAGCCCAGACTAGGGAGATAGCATATTTGCACTATTGATTTATCAAAAGCCATCCCTTACCTTTGGTTCCAAGACACTGCTTGTAGCAGCAGATTGAACCCCTCCCCGCCTGCCCGGCTCCCACTTCTGCTACTCCTTCCACATTGCTCCACCCAGGTGAGAGAAATCCATTACCTTCACCGTGTTGTGCTCCTGCACATGCTACTGCTTCAGGCCAGCAAAGTTGCAAAGAACTGCTAAAGTGCTTTTAACAAGAAGTTTAAAAAAACAGCAATGAGCTTTGAGAAACCATTTGAAGGGGCAAGCATCATTCCAGATTGCATTTTTTACAGGTTTTGAGGCTGGACCCAGCAAGCAGAGATTTGGGCTCCAAAATTTAACATTGAGTTTTAAATGGAGCTTTTGGCTGCATTTTTTTAGGTAGAGCTCAATGGTGGCTGTGTAAAGAGGGCTGGGTGGTGCCCTTCACAAATAGCTCTCCTCATGGCTATGCTTTCATGACTGAGGGCAGCAGGTGGAACCTGGAGAGCTGCAGGTGCCTTCCACCGTGTAACACCATGATTTTTCAGAAGAGGGTAAAAGCAGACCACCCGAGGGAGCAGCACCTCTCCAAAAGAGAAGGGACACAGGTACAGGATAACATTTTTTCCCCTCACCTGCTGTAGTTAATCAGTGAGACATACCATCGCCATGTGCCAGGGAAGAGGGACTGAGATGTACTCAAATACTGCCTGGACCCCCAGAAAATCCCTCCTCCCAGGGCTCAGCCTTCCTGCTCCTAAGCTAGTAGCAAAGCACTGTGCAGTTGAGGGGGGCCCAAGTGCATCTATATTTTTGGAGGATGGAAGGTGCCCCAAAGCCTCCATCCTTTGCAAACAGCAGCACTTATTGCCATAGAGAAGGGTGCAAAGTAGCCCCAGCAATAAGAAATATACTGGGGAGGAGGGTGATGCACAGGGCTGAATTTCCCTGGTGATCACACAGTGGCAGCACCTGAAGGAAATGATCGGGACGATGGGGGGATACGTGTGCCTCAGGGCCAGCTCCTCTGTGGGGTGAGTGTTGTGGTGTCTCTCCTAGCCCCTTCACCAAGTACAGTATGTCACAAGAGCACAAAAGCTTGCTATGGCTTGTAAAGCACATGGCTTAATCAGCACGAAAGCATGGCCTGCTTCACATTCAGGTCCCATTTTATCTCCGTCTCCCAGAGGTCCAGGCCAGGCCCCTTATGCAGACTCCTGAGCAGAGATTAAAGCACTGTAGTGCAATTGGATTGTCACCACTGTCCATGTCTTCAATGAATGCCCACAGATTTTGCGATGAAAAGAAGGAACCTGGGAAGGGTGCAGGAAGAAAGCCTGGCAAGTCCAGGGCAGACAAGCTGCCCTGGGCAGCCACAGGGGTTTGTACCTGGGAGGTGCTTTCCCTCCTGATCCTGCCTCTTTGCCCCCCTGCTGTGAGCAGTGGCTCTGCCTAAGCAGGGTGGAGCATTTAGAGTTTTCTGTAGCTCACCTTTGGGATTTGACCTGCAAGTCCAAGCAGCCCTGATGTTCAGCACTCTCGGAGCAGAGCAGCTGCAGGTACCTGCTATCATGTCCTCTCCGCCCTTTGCATTGGGTATACGCTTCACTGAGGTAACCTGTTAAATCCCAGATGAAAGGTCTCCCTCCAATTACTTTTTTGATAGTAACAACTCTTTACTGACCTCCCTGCTACTAAGTCTTCTTTGGAAAGTATCTGAGTGTGGTCAAACTGGCTGGCATAGGCCATCGGTGGCCGCATCCTGACCTGCAGCAAACAGCATTTATCATAATCTGAGGGCTGAAGGTCAGAGATGGTTTTGTATCTCCCGTGGGTTTTTCTTGGGGTGGATGCAAGCAGCAGAGTTCAGCTCTGGCTCTGAAACCCCAGCTACGCAAGTTTCATTTGGCATGCTCTTCCCCACCCTTCCTCCCTCACTTCGCCAACTAAATTCAGACAAGGCGTTTGTATGCATAAAAGCTGTCAAAAGAATAACTTACAAGTACAGGAGCTAGAAAAGGCTTGAAGTGTAAAGCTGGCAGCCCCCAAAGAGCTGTGGGGACTTTCCAATCCATCTGGTGCTCCTCCGAGCACAGCAAACAGGGCTTTGACTAGTTCACAACCGTGGCACATGCAAAAGGTTCAATTATTGCTTCTTAGAAAAACCAAATTATCTCCTGGAGTTGGAGACTGACAGCCACACAGTCTCCACAGCGTTACGCACAGCTGAATTTTTGCCGGCTTATTCTCTGCTCTTCTGTACTGCCTGTAATTGTGTTGCATTTTAATTGTTTAGCATCGTCAGAACTTCAGCCCTGGGGGCAGCGGAGGTGGTGAGAGTTCAACACATCAAATTACTACCCAAAGAGCAAGCAGACAAAAAGCAGAGTGGGGAAGGAGAGAGGGAGGCAAATAAGCCACGTTCTTTAGAAGAACAGCAACCCTGACCAGGGAAGTGTCCTACAGATGTAATAAGAAAGGTGGAAGTTGTTAATAATAATAAAGAGCACAATAACACAGTTGCTTTTCTATCAGAAAGCACCACATCTGGAAAAAATTAATGCATCGTGGAAAGCACAGATGAAAAACAGCAAAATGCTCCTTGCCTGCATAGCCCTGTCTTCCCTCCCAGTTTTATTTAGCGGTTTTTCTTTGTGGGGGTGAATTCTACAGTTGCACTGTTTAGTGCTGTTCCCTTGAGTGCTATGATGTGGCACCAAAAGGTGGCATGTCTGCTACAGAAACCCGCTGTGTGAGGCAGCGAGGCATGCTTTCCCACAGGCAGCCTTGCATTTTACCCTTGGCCAGCCAGAGGTCCTGAGCGCTGCTCCGTTTGCTTCCCCAGAAGATGCTGCAGGTTAAAATTCCATGGGCAGGTTTTGAAGGTAAAGGCCATTTGCAGGCCGTCCCACAACACAGGGAACAACGGCAGTGGTGGGGCAAAGGCAGAAAACGAGGGAGTAAATGAGTGCGGCACAGCTCCCCGTACTTGCACAAGTTGAGCAGAATGTGCACCTTTTTTTCTCCTGTGGAAGGTCTGCATGTGGGGGCCAAAAGGGGTAGATGAAAAGGCTGGATCAGGTACTGTTGATGAAAGAAATGAATTTTGCTACCTGTCAGTGTCCTGATGAGCATCAGAGCCCATGTTGGGGCTGCCCTGCTGAGGCACTACCATAGCTTTGATTTCAAATAACTGACTAAACTCTGTGCAGCACCTGTAGCTGCCTTAACAACCTTAAGTTACAGGAGATCCTTCCAGGGAACAGGTACAGCACAACACGGCAGCCACCACATGACAGCCACAGGACAAAGGGTAGCTGCCTGAAGAACAGCCCCAAAGATGCCCACCATGGTGCGGGGTCCCCACGCCCCAGCAGGATCTGCTTGGTCTCCCTTGCAGGCCACCAGCAGGCAGCTCATGGGCCTTTCTCCTGGCTGCTTGCAAAGCCTTGGGTGGATAAGATCACAGAATCATAGAATGGTTTGGGTTGGAAGGGATCTTTAAAGACCATCTAGTCCAACCATCCAGATGAAGGCAAACAGACTGGCATGTAAACAGGCGTAGCTGGCACGTCCAGCAGCGAAGATGCTGGTGGTAGCAGAGAGATTTCTGGCCCTGGTCACGGCCCAGCCTGGTGGGGAAGTGTCTGTGCCATGGCTTTTCACGCAGGGGAGCGTGCAGGGTGGACACGAGGGAGCTGAGAAGATCCTTCAGCTGTCTGTGCTGAATATTTTGAGGGTATTGGTGTTTCACGTCAGCTGCATTCACCAGGGTTAATTAAAGCCTCTGTTTTATAGATTGCCCTTGGCCATAAACTGAAAAGCCGCCTCAATTGGGAATCAATAGAGTAATCTTTAAGCTCATTTATTTTATTAGATATAGAGCCCTAATCTGAAGAAATTGAGGAGCCATAATTAACAGTGCCAGAGAGGTCCTGAGATGTATGTTTAAAGCTTCCTCAGAAGAGCACTTTGCCCGTAGGGCACAGTGCGCTGGAAGTGCGTGGCGCACCAGAGCACAGCAGTGGAGCTGGAGGGATGCTTTGGCAGGCGAGCCCCAGGGAGCGCTCTGGTGCCATGGAAATCCAACAGCAATTTAATATCCAGCACGATGCGCTGCTCCCTCACCCCAAAATTGCAGGGCAGGCTGCAAACAGTAGTGTTGCCACCATGGGGCAGAAAAACCAGATCCTGGGGTCAGCAGAGGGCTGCTGGCAACCAAGGCATCACAGCGATGCTGCAAATGCCAGTGAGACGTATGTGCTTTATGCCCTTCTCTAAGTCTACCGTGCACTGGTGTGCGGTTAAATGGTTCATGCCTCTTCAGTGGGGTGGAGTTGCTCCAAAACCACAAAAGCTGTTGGGAGTTTTGTGGGGGGTGAAGTATCCGGTTGGTGCCCCTGCTTCTCCTTGCAGCAGCCTTGCTGGCAGGTGGTGCAGCTTTCCCACACCAAACAGAGGGTCCTTGAGGGAGGAATATAGTTTTATTTAAGCACCTTTCTGAGTGGTGTCATAAGCAACCTGTAAATAGTCTTGCCTTCAGTCCCTGGGGTGTCAGGGCCCAGAATGATTCCTATGATACAATAAGCAGAAAAATGAACATAAGACTGACCCATTCATGAGCAGTTCACATGAGGCTTTTGGCCAAACATCCAAAAATATTTGAGTACTTAGGAGGCTAATTAGCTGCTTGTGGAATTTTTAAAAACACCTAATGCCTACCTCTTCAGCCCCTACTTTTTAGAAAAAAATTATTTTTTTTTCTATGCTGTTTTCTCATTTCTGGACCTTTTTCCTGTAAATAATGGTCAAAGTATTTTTCTTTCTGGTATTTTTTCTCTTACGTGAGTTAAATAAGTTGCTTGATACAGCATCTTGGAATAGAAGGCCAATAGTCAATACGCTGTACCACACCTTTTGTTTGTTTGTTTTCTTTAGTGCCCACCTGTCTTGTTTGAGACTGGGTCCAAAATTCCAGTGTGCTGAATGAACTTGATCACTCCCAAAATATTGCAAATCTTTCAACTGAACAAGGTTAGGACTGTGGGAAGGGCTCAGGGAAACTTCTCTGTCATTGAAGGCAGTGACTCGCCATCCCTGGTTGAGCCTGAGATGAACAGTGCTGAAAATACCTTTCTCCCGGCAAAACTGAGCCCCGTGGGGTTTCCTGACAGTGACTAACCATATCCCAAACAAAGCCTTTGCCAGCAGTTATATTCGTTAGTCTTGTAACATGTAGATCAGAATCATATGCTTGACCTAAAAACTTGTTTAACTAGTAACTCATGAGCTGAACTAATTTGAAAGTGGATCCAGTTCAATCACATTCGCGTAGGCGTGCTCATTCCACACCAAAGTGGATGTCATTCACTTCTGTAGGAAATCATGACACAGAAGCTGAAGAACACTCAATTTATGTGGGACTGTCCCCAGGAGATTTAGTCAAACCTTAGTGAAAAGTCTTTTACAAATGCAGATTCACTTTCATATAAACAAACCTCGCATGTGGAGGCCCAACATTTGATTTTGGGTTCTTTTTTCTGGGCCATGCTAGTGACTAGGAAAACTTGAGTGGATCTTTCAGACACATATTACTCTACAGCTGTTGAGCCAGACAACTGTAATTGATTTTTCTTTTTCATCTACCTGAGCTATTGCATGTAACTTCTCTTCTTTAATAACTGACTTCTCTTTGCAGTCAGTTCATCACTTCCCATTAAAGCCAATTCCAACATTTTCAGCTTTGCAGAAGAAAAAGCCCCAAATATTCTTCCAAATCCTTTCTGTGCTTTACAGATATCTTTCAAGCAAATCTGTCTTCTCTCCTTCATATAAGTATCAATTCCCGCCTGATCCTTCACAAGGATGGAAGAAATTAATGCATTTCCCTTTACCACAAGCTCTGTAGCCTCAGGTGTTAAGACGATCACAGGTTCTTCATTTCTGCTTTCCACTAAAACCACCTCTTTTGCTTCACACACTCGCCCAGGCCAGTCATTCTGGGATATGTTTCCCAGCCTTCCAATGAGACCTTGGTTGTCTACCATGCCCCTTATCATAAAAAGTACAAACGTCTTCCTCTGTTTTGGTGTTTTTCACTTTTCCAGTACCAGAGCCATGCTCTCTCCCCACCAAGTCTTGTAATGAGGAGTTTTCTGTACTCCACTTGCCACCCCCAGCATGCCTTCCACAAGGTCTCATGCTCCTGCCACTGCCACGCCCAGAAAATCTAATGTCTGTTCCCTAAGCTCACCGTGAAGAGCTCAGCTCACTCTGCTACATGAATACACAGTAATGAACAATAGTTGTATTAAGTATGGGTAATGAATTGCATTTCTGCAAAGAGAAAAGTAAGAGCCATTTAATAAAGAGAATAACTTTTAATAGGCAGTAGTTTGTTGGTTTTTTTTCTTGACACAACGTGGTAGTTTCTGAACAAATTTTGCACAATCTTCCTCTGCTTTTCTCTATTTTCCTTTCAGTATGATGCAACATGCCACAAAATACTTTTTTTTGTTTTCTTTTAAATCAACATGAAAATCCACAATAATTGCATTTTTCATAGGAAACTTCAGCAATCGGGAATGTGAATAGTTGCAGATGACAACTAGTGTATTTTAGATGGCCTGACCTTTCCAAAGTAGGCATCCAAGACTCCTCTGCTCCTGAGCAACCCAAGAGATCCAGGAATGAACCACATAAGTTCAGCTGCAGCATGGAGGACACTTTTTGGTTCCCCATCTTTTACAGAGCTTCATCAAAAGTTTCTCTTGGGGCCGCTAAGATAGAGGATTATTAGACCCATCAAAGTGGAAATAAGAGCAACGGTCAAGCACAAGAACCCTTTTCAGCTTCATGTATAGACATGAACTTACAAATCTGCTCAATCTTTTAACATACTGCTAGGTAGGTTTTATTATTTCAGAGAGGGAAATCAGAGAGAGAAGGTCCTCAAAAGCATTATATCAATAGGTATCAAAACTTAGATCATCATCCTGGCTCTTGGTCCGGCACTTACACTACCAGTTGTCTTCTTTCAATTCGCTAATAAAACAATGGAAGTTCTTGGCACACTACCAGAGTCAGTGGATTGAGACTGAGCAGATGCTCACGGTAATACAATTTTCAAACATTTATAGTTCTAGAAAAGTAGGATACATGCAGGTAGAAGCACTACTTGATATTTTTGAATTGCCAGCTCTGTACAAATTAATAGAGTCTGTAATTAGCACTTGAAACACTCTTTAAACTTCCAGAGTTATTCAATAACCCACAGGAATCCCATGCATTACTCAGAACAGAGGGAAGAAGGTTCATCTGTAAAATTGCTTATCTTGCTAATCCCCACTGCACACCCCAGGCTATATAGGAGACATATTTATAGCACCCATAACGCAATTAGCCAAAGAACAGGTGAAAATAAACGATGTTGCTGCTACATTACCAGGATCATATTCAGTAATTTACAGAACTTCAAAGAGCCTCAGTGCAAGGTATATTCCCCCCTTTGCAGAAGAAAGCGCACACTTCAGCATTTCACGCAGGCATCCCATCCTGTAAACATTTATGACAAGCGAAGTGTGTGCTACAGTGAGAAATGTCATGGAAATTACTGAATTAATTCTCATAGTGGCAATTTGCCCAGTACTGTTTCAAGGGTCAGGCCCTGTTTGTATTTTGCTACATACAATTAAAAGAATCCTATCCACCATAAGTTCAGCAAAGTATGCTAAAATATTCCTTCCTGTATGTGCAGAAAACGTTTTTAGTAACCATTATGCAAACATCATCTGATTTTTACATTCTCTTCAACCTTCTTGAAAGTCTTCCTGCTTTTACTATATGTCAAAATAATAAATACATATCATATACCAGTTATTAAGCCATCAAAAAATTACGTGTCATTCCAGAAGGGACAGGAGGCACTTGAGATTTAGAAGTCAAGAGCTGGTCATTAACGCAAATGTCCTGCCTGGTAAAAAGCTTCAGCTGCTCCACATTTCCTGTGGAAATGCAACTTTGGTGAGATGTTCCTGCATATTGTGATAAAACAGGCTGCTGCACATCTGAAACGACAACAGCATCTCAAGATTATTATTCCACATAAGGTTGTTCAGAAACACAAGAGTAAGCTGAAATGGATGACGTAGAGTAAACCCAACATGGGATGGACAACGAGTAAATCCATTGTCCAGGACATCATCCTACATCTGCCAAACAGAACCACCTCTGGTATTTCAGTAAGGTAGGCAAAATTGCATTCTGCTGCTCTAAATCAAGGGACAAAGAAGGTTATTTTGTCCTCACTGTTGACACCAGGAAAGCTCAGTTTGTTCATGTTTTTCAGAAGGGTCTCTCCACATTACCAGGCAACCAGATCTTTCTCGGTGGAGGGTGGTGGGACCTCTTTTAGAGGGGTTTCATCCTACAGTGATGGTGTACGGCTGGGCTTTGTCTGGGCCCAACATAGCTGCCTCTGTCCAGCCCATCCCGCTTATGCTGTGACACCTACTTCCTCAGGCCATCCTTCTCCTCTACCTCCCTGCACCTCACTGGTCACACAGGGCCCTTCCCACAGCCTACCCCTTTTCCACAGCTGTTTCCTTCTCCCACCCTCAGCAAAGGACCCCGTTTCCCCACAAATGAAAGAAGCAGCTCCATGGGAAGTGGAGATTATGGTGCCTGAGAAAGCTTTGTGCATGAAGGAAAATGCACCACCCACATCACAAACAGTGGATTTCAGAGGTGCTCAGACAGTCTCTGCCCTCACACACATAACAATATTGTCCAACGACCTCTAGTTTTATATGTTAGCCACCAAGGATTTCAAGCCACAATAAACCACCTCAATGAAAGCGCTTGCTTTTTCATGATGTGGAACGGACACAGATTCTTCATTAACCCAAAGGAGCAGAGCATTTCTGGATACTAAGTTCCTTTTTTTATCGGTAGCCGCCTTTAAAAATCTCTTACTTCTCACACAAAGAAAAAGAAGATTCACCTAGGGAATTACAACCAGGAAATGCTAAACAGTTAAAGCCAAATGCTATGCCTATAAAGGTCTCCCTCTGCAAGGTGGCAGCTTCTTTAGTCCTCCAGTTTGCCTGGGACTCTGTTTGTGATGGTGTGCTCAAGCTGAGCTTTGTTTAAGCCATGGCTCCTTGAGGCTGCTGACAAGTGAAGTCATTGCTTTTTTTGTTTTGCATTTTTAAGCCTTTTGTTTAGTTACGTGGCACAACATTGAGACTAACAAGTATTACTGAGGCTAATAAATCCTAATGTTAGAGGACGTAAGACAAAAGCAATAAACTTACATATTTATTGCTGAGGTGTGAAGAGTTGCCGAGTTTTATTCTTCCCCTGAGATGAATGCTCTCCTAAGGAACAGAAGATATATTTGCATCAGTTAAACATACAAAGACAAAAGGACAAATGAGTCTAGCAGGAACACATCACCGACCACCATACAAACTAGCCAGTCTCCTTGTCAGACCAGCAAAAACTGTCCACACAATAGATTTTTTACTACTCTGTGTTTTATAGCTTATTTCCCCTATCATTTCCTCTCAAATGATGGGATACTACCACAAAGTGTTTCCAAGGCAGTTCTCAAGGGGATAGAAAAGGCATAAGACTTTAGTTAATTATTAACTATGATTAGGATATTAAGTTACAAAAAGTATGAAAAGAAAAAGATACAACTATAAAATTAATTTTGCCAATATCGCTGACAGCAGCTTGGTTCCTCCAAAGCAGGAAAATGAACACTTAATGACTTCAGTCAGGGATTACAGACAGTTCTCACTCCTCCTTCCCTGGAGAAGCAGAGCCACTACCAGCAATTATAGGCAGACAAATAAGCCTCTAGATGAGGATGAGCCCTATTTCCAAACACATGTCCTGGGAACAGCAGTTTCTTTGTGCCAGAGATTCATATATGGAGATGAACAGGGAACGGCATCCCCAGACTGGACAGAACCCCATGGAAACAGGCACAGGAGTGGGAAAATCCAAATACCTCCAGGAAACTGCCTTCTGCCTCTCTGCTCACCTGCGGCAGACAATTTAATGCCTGACACATACATGAGAGGCAAGAAATTGAAGACATATATTACATTCTGGCAAAAGTGAATATGTATTAAAAAGCTTGCATATGATCTATAGCCTGGGGTTGAAAATTGCAATACAAATTAGGATTATAACAAATTCACTGATTATGCATTTAAATAATTAGCAGTCAAATTAAATAGTTGCACTCCTGAAGAAAATAGAAGACTCGTCAATGGTTTTTAGACAGATTTTCTTGGCAGAAAAAAGGTCTCTCTAGTGCAGTCTTTTGGAGATGAGTAGAGAACTGCTATCTGATAGGGTTCAATGAGAAACATTGAAAATTGTTCAACAACAATGTGTCAGAATGGTGTTTGCTTCTCAGGTGTTCAATTTTGGATAAAATTATTTTAAAAATATTATGAAGTGTTGCTAAGAGCTTCAGAAGTTCTGATGATGTTAACTTTCAGCTAAAAAGGCCTTCAGCAACTACTTCAATAATTCATAATACAATTTTGTAGATAAAAGGAAAACACAAGTTTCTGATAGAAAAAGATGAAACATTTCAACAACATTTATACATTGTTGGTAGGTGAAAAGATTTTGTTTAGACAAAAATCTTGTTTTGAAAAGCTAAAGTGAACCAGTTCAAATATTGTATAGTTTTGTACTAACAAAGGAATGAGATTCTCAAGAACTTTCATTTCTTTTTTAATTTATTTTTATTAATTTCTTCCTTTATTATTTCTTCCTTCTGAATGTTTTTACCTTCTTTGTTCAATATATAGAAATAGAAGATTTAAAAGGGCATGAAAGGGAGAAATTGGCAAGATTGTTTAAAAAAGAAGGTGTAGGATAAATTAATTGAGAATAGCAATACCATGGAGAAGGTAATATTCAATAAGTGTAATAAATATCAATACTTTATCAGTTCCACTCTCAGCTGGTTGTTCTGTCTACGCTAGAAATTAGGCAGACTTACATGGAAGACATACTTTGCGGCACAGGAAAAATAGCACCTCTAAGGAGATGCTCCAGAGCCAGCGTAGCTCCCTGGATAACATCCCATTGATGTCAATAGGCTTTGGATCAGAGTATGGAATGGGAGAGGCAGTGCTGGCTGCACAAGGCAGGCTGCTCGAGTGGTACCTGCCATCATCTGTGGTCGGGACAGGAGTGGTGAATTTGCCTTATTGCAGACGCTGAGACTGCAGCACACAGACACTCACATGCCCTGTGTAGATTTTCTGGTGCTATACACACAATCCCTGGAAATAGTAAACTGCCACGAACTACTGCTGGGGTCAACATCCCCCTGTAATATCAGCGATTGCCCGATGAGTGTTCGATGCAGGCAGGGAAGTGGCACTGTGTTGCTTTGCCACTGCACACCCAAGAGGGCAGAAGCCTGCAAGAATTCTGCAACAAAACCAAGTTATCACTACTCTGTGGTTGCCAATGTGTCTGAAGATCCTTGCATCATTAGCGCCAACTAGAAATTCACAGATGAAGAGAGAATGATTATATCCTGGAGAAGACATGGTCACACAGATGCTCTCTGATAAGAGAAATGAGGGTAACACATGCTTTTAGTTACAGGGCTGCAATATGGCTTAAGACTGCACAGAGAGATGTCTAGAACAGTTTTGGAGTCTAATGGCTCAGCAGTTTGATGCTGTGCTAAATATCCAGCTGCAACATAAAAAGCAAATTAAGAAGAATGTTCAAGTTAGTTGCAAGTTGCAGGACAGTTGTATTGATCTAAAAATATCCTTAAGTGACAGAAATAAATTCCAAGACTGCAGAAAAACCAAACTTGCCCCCAAACTATCACCCACTAGAAACATGACCTTGCTTCCCATAAGGGAAATGAAAAACAAACACTCGTGTTTAGTATTTTTTTAGAAGAGATGATATTTTAATTGACTGAAGGGATTATTTCACACAGAGCTGTTTGCCAATGGAGAAAACACGCAGTGCTGTGGCAGTGCTCAACCAGTCTAGATGGATTACCTGCATGGTTTGAAGGCTGTTGTCAAGAGAGAAAGGGTATAGTTAATACCAACAAAAGCAAAATTGCTGGACAACGTCATAAGTGAAAAACTGACTTTTGTTGATTCTGGGTTATCCATGTAGGGGAGGGTGACACACTTAAACTCCAGTGTTGCACACCAGGAGATGGAAGGTATCATGAGACACTTTAACCATCAGATTCTTACAATATAGCTATACAGCACCTATATCTAGAGATATAGTTATATAGGATATAAAGGTAACCTAGTATTTGTTGATCCCATTTGATAGGTACCATGGCAATAATTTTGTGATAATGGGTTGAAAATTCATTGCATATTTGTCTACTTTGGTAAGTAAATGAGTGAACTGCAGAAAGTGGAGATGAAGGGAACTGGAAGAAAGTATTGGGTGCAGTTAAAGCACTGTCAACTGCACAGCTGCGATGCAACGTGACCCCCTTTACCTGCAGTCCTGCCTTGTGACACCACTCCTGATGGAGGAGGAGTTGTGGGCTCATATAGATTGGCAGAGGGCAGCGAGAAGCCAACCTCATATATATCGCGCACTTCTACAAAAACTGAAAGAAATGATGCACAGTTTGAGAAAGAAGCCTTAGGATGAATATTTGGAAAATGAAATCAGATTGATACTGACATGGAAGTTTTAGCTGACAAGCAAAGCCTTCCATTAAACCTTTTATTCTCCCTCTCATTCTCCCATGCTGCACCTGTTTGTTGATTTTTGCCTGAAATTGCATTGTAAACACAAAGACATAGGCACCGTGAAGTCTCTAAACATTACTGTCATATCATACAGACAGACTTGTAGCTAAACTGTCTAGCTTAATGCTGCAGGAGACTGTGGGTGCCACAGGGGATAAGACAAATGCATGGAAATAAAAGCCACTGAGAACTATGAAGCATCAAAAATACAACCTCTGGTTCAGGACATCGCCAAGCCACAGACTGCTGGAAGGCTATGGCAGTGGACACATTGCTGGACTCCTGCCTTATTTGTTATCCTTCCCTTCAAATCTCATGCTAGCCACCCTCAGTGACAGGATTTGAGGCTACATAGATCCAGCATCTGAGCAAGTACAGCTGGCTCAGATCATAGCTTCAATATTAAAAAAGGAGGTGCTTTAGCAACCACTGTAATACAGCACCGATCTTTCACATGCACAGCCTCCCCTGTGGCACCCCTCAAACACTTCTTCTGGAGCCCAAATCACTGACTCACCCAAGTAAATTGGCAGTCTAGGCACTGGGCCTGATCCAATACATGCTGCACGTATCCTCCTCTAAAATGCAGTGGTGCTTATAAAGGATGAGGATAAAGAAGATGCAATAGGAAAAACTTCGTATTCACAACTCCTGATCCTTCAACATATTTGTTTTAAGTGCATGGGAAATAGACTGAGTACACAGATACTGAGGACTCTGCAAAGTTAAATGTTTAACCAGGAAAATAATAGTCTTTCAATGAAAATACAAGGTTTTATTCCTAATTAAAATTTGACTTGTGCAGTATTTGATTTTTCACAGATATACTCATTTCTGACTATTAACGTTGCATCCTGATGCCAGTGTATGTGAATACGTAAAAAGCACATAATCAGCTGAAATCACAGATTGTATAAAATCCATTTGGAAGCGCTGAAACAAATATTTCTTTGTCTCACCTTTGTGGAAGGCTATTGTATTAATCTCATTGTAATTTCTCCCCACTCCCTCCCATGTGATTCAGAGTCTGAATATATTATTCAGAATACATACACACTGCAGAACAAGATGATATAAAAAAGACTTAACAGGTTATATCACTATGAGTACAGAAAGTCTTTGACCTGGGTAAAGCCCTCTTTGACATTATTGGGAAAGCTGGAAGAAAAAGAATATAAAAAAAATAGTCTTTGACATAAAAAGTAGGTTGTACTGCATCTCCAATTACATTGTCTGTAAGAAAAAATGAGTTGTGCTGTTATTTCACTGTAATATCTGCTGCTGAGAAATAGCTCATAAGTGGCAATCTGGTTTGGAGCAAAGAATTAAGGCAAACTTTTAATAAACTGTAAGTGCAGAAACCTATGCTTTATGAAAGTATAAAACTATCTCTGCAGACAGAGGAATCTAGATGTCTATTTTTCCCATGCCGGACTAAAAGAAAGAGGGGTGCATTACAGATGCTGGAGAACAGCACTGAGCAGGACCCAGCACCTGGATACACTGGCTGGGTTTGGTGCGTGCCAGTGGGTCCCGCACCTGCGACATGCTGCAGCGCTCCCCAGCCACGCACTTCACCCATGCGCCTGCAAACTGCTCCTTCCCGTCGTCAGCAGGACCGAAGGGTCTGTACAATTCACCATGGCAGAGAGAGCACATATCAAAACGTTCACGTGAAGGATAGGAACGCAATTGCTGCTGAATGGCTAGCAAAGGGTGGGGAGGTGGCTCCCTCAACAGAGGAGTATCTCAGAAAGCTACAGGCTGGAAAGGTAGCAAACGCTCCACAAATGAAAACATCACCTGAACCTCAATGTTCTCTGAAGGTAAGAGACTGCTTTAAAAACTCTTGCAGATATGCACAGCTCACAAACTGAATTAGAAACACAGAAGGAAGCATATGCCATTTTAATGTTTTTGACTACAGTTTTGCCCAAAAGTCTCAGCTAGAAGTGCGTGCAGTCAGATCTGTGTGGTGCGAGTAAATACAAACAGAATGAGCTGCAAAAAGCTGGGAAATTTTATTCTTTCATTTCTATGAAGAAAGAAAACACAAATTCAGGCCATTATACAATACAAGCTTAAAAAAATAGAGTATCAGAAAATGTGAAAGAGAAGGAAAGGGAAGGAGGTACTTGATCTCTCTTTTTGTTGTGAAGGGACCCTTTTCTATGAAGCAGTTTCTAGGTTTTCTACCTGCAGGGTAAAACAAAACAACAACAACAACAACAACAAACCACAAAAAAAACCACTGAAAGTACTGTTTGTAATAGGAAAAAGAAATCATCAATATCATATCCTCATATGAGTAGGGACACCCACTCTTACCGCTTCTAAGCACACAGCATGCCAGTAGACTGCTCTCCACTGGCCTGCATTGCTTATCTTGCAAGTAAGAGGAGAGAAGGAAATTTTCAGTGGCAGTGCCTCACCTAGAGATCCCGCTTCTTCACCTGCTCCCGGAGCCATCCACCTGGATCCTAGACAAAATAAGAGAGAGATAAAACTACCAATGCATGTTGAGAAACCCCATGGCCTGCTATGGGGCCATGTCCCCTAGCAGGGATGTTTCCTTGGGTTAGGCCCCTAATGAGGTAAAACCCAAAGATTTCTTACCTCTTTAAATGCCACGGTCCATGCTCAGATGTGATCAGCGTAAGAAAAACCAAGGAAGAATAATCTACCCCAGCTCCAGATTTGTCCCATTCCACCACAGACAGAGGCAGAACAATTAAACAGTCTCAGCACTTGGAGATTCATGGGAACCAGTGATGAAGATATTGTCATTCAACCACATCATTTCAGAAGACCACAGGATCTTCCAGGTCCAAACCTTAGCACCACAGTGGACTGTCTTGTCAGGTGCTGAACTTAATGTGTGTTCCAAAGACCGAGGCAAGTCTTTGTGCTGAATGAGAACAAGGGATTCTTCTTTGTTCTGTGATGATTTTGGTGCTCTGTCACTATGTATAGTACAGTCATCTGCCTCTGACATCGAAGGCTAGGAATCCTCAAAGCCTTTACAGAGGCAGCTTTGGAAATTTAGGAACTCCAGAAGAATGCTTCAGGCACAAACTAGGGTCATCTCAAAAGTGATTGAAGTTATAGGGTCTAATTAATTTATGCCATGAAATCCCACATATCTTCAAGGTAGGTGGCTCAACTTGTGCAAGGGACATACCCAAGGAATGTTATTAAAATCTACAGGCAGGAAATGCATCCAGTTGAAGAAGCAGGCAACAGCTCTGTTTGTTACTACTGTTAACCAACAGCAGCTTTTGGAAGAAATGTGGAGCATATGGGGAATGCTCGTTGTTCCACATCGTCAGTTCATACTACTTTGTAGTGCATTGCCATCTGAGAGTGCCTCTAGAACTGACTGATCCATTTCTCCAACATGATTACAGTAAGTTAAGGGTGTTTCACATGTGACAGGTCAGGTGTCTCCTCAAATATCCATGTTTGCCTGGTACATTTTCCCAGCTTTGTTTAGTAGCAACCCTTTAATTTTCGTTTGTGTCCACAGTGGGTGTCTTGGGAAGCCTTAATGCAGGTGTGTACCATGGACCCTTCTCCAGCCACCTTCCAGTCCAGGTAGCCCACCAAAGTCTGAGCCGCATTAGCTTTGACGCATTTAATATCCTTCCAGCAAATTCAGCGCAGAACAGACAATACCCCTAGAAGCTGAGTAAGCCATATCCTACCCTATCATCTCAATGGAGCACACACTGATTAGAAAACATGTGCTAAAGAATCAGCTTATGCTAGGGTGCCAGGATTGTACTTAACAACTCTAAAATATTATGTCACCTGCCACATTCCTATAAGACTTTATATTAAATAGCAAACTGGTGTGCTGCTACTATAAAGGCCCTTCATACATTTTACCAGTTCTAGAATGGATACTCCAGGCAAAGGCCATAAAAAAAATTGTCAAGTCATTACTTGGGTATCAATATTTCTGTCACGCATCATTCATCTGTATGGAGTAGCCTTACCTCAATTTCTATTCCTCAACCATTCTGTTACTGAGGAATTTCCATCTCTCAACATTTTTCCTGAGTCCTAAAAGATAATCAATACCTTTTCTGGTTTTCAGTGAACTATGCAAGAACGCTTACAGTACAAGTTAAGTATGTTTTCAAGATAGGCAATACTTCATCCTTAATATCATGATGATGGTATTGACCTCTTAGTCATCAAATAAAACCCTCTGTCTTACATTCTTGGGAAACACATCTACCACTGACAAGTCAAACATGCAATTCTATGGGTTATGTTGAATCCCAAACCAGAAATATTTTTGCAGGTAGATTTTCTAGAGCTCAGTATTCATAGAATACCATTTATTATCCCTAGGAAGAGCCACGCTCAATTTGCCTGTATAGTCAACGCAGAATGGCTGTAGCAAATCCTTTATTTGCCCATTAGTGTAAAACTTTCGCAACTATTCACTATCATGAGCGTTTTTATCCAAGTTGAGTTTTCAGATAAGAAGCACGTACAGGCATTTATCTTGCATCAGGTGTTGCAGTTAACTGGCAAATGTGACGAAAAATTGGAAGTGTTTAGTTTTGTCTGTTTGATTTTTTACTTTACATCAATTCTCAACTAGTAGTACCTTAGAGCTCATAAGCCATCAGCAATGCCATCTTTCTAAGAAGAGTTTTAAAAACTAAGATTATTAAAGCTCAGTTTTACCTAGTGTTCCTGATGATATTGCTCAATTAAAAAATGTTACTTTAGTCCAGGCTTAACTGAAGACTGCTCTCCTGTGTTCTTCCACATTAATTGTGGGCATTTGAAATAATATTCTTGATTAAATCTGATTCAGCTATGCTTCTGAAAAAGGAATCTTTCATTTTTCTTTCAATTTGTAGGCAGAACCTCGCTATAGAAGTCCTAAAATAGGATTCTTCAGTAGTCAATGGACCTCCATAGGCCAGCTCATTCCAGTTCAAGATATGTGTCCAAGGCAGATGGGATAAATAGCCCTCTGGACACATAGATCTCTTTCAACTGACTATGTGCAGTCAGCTTAGTTTTTAGATAGATAAAATAAGGCAAGATTAAACTCACCATAACATTTGATCAAGATATATCATGTACAACACTGACACAGGGTTTTTCTAGGTTGCCTGCTTGAACAGTTTGTAGGTCATATCCTTACTTGCTTTGTATATATGTTTTTTTTACTCATTCTTGAAACATTTATACAATCTCAAAATCTTCTGTTTGGAATAATAAAAGTAAAAACTAAAAAACTCCATAAAGTATACTTATAAATAAGCTTAAATTGAATACATGTCAAAGCAGAAATTTTTTGTATGTATGTTTGAACTTCGGCAGCCGAGCAGTCTATTGATAGTGAGAGGATGATGTAGGACCATCTGTAAAGTTAAGGATGCTCCTAAGAACTTTCTACTTCTAGTCAAAACCTTTTGCAGTTTTGTTGGTATGTACAGTCAGAGGCAGCTATAACACACACTTTCTAAATGGTCAGACAATTAATTCACCTTTTAATTGAGCTGGATTTTAAGTGTCTATAAAGGAAAAAGAAGAACATGAAATAAGTTTTACACAGTGCAATTGGTTTTGGTAGTTGTAAGAGGGAACATGAGTCAGACTTTTCTCAATTTTCTATCTGTACTCTAAGAAGCAGTTGCCTTTATGCCTGAGCTTTTAATGACACAAGTAAATCTTATTCAAATGGGCAGGTATCCTAACATATTCCAAAATACCTGTATGAGCGACAAATATTTCTGTAAGAAACCAGGCCCTTCTTTCAGAGTGCTTTTAAGTAAAGTGTCTCTAAAAACCTGAGGAAAAACAGGACTTCCATTTCTGTAAAAGCACGTTTAATTTTGAAACATATAAAGATGTAAGAATTAAAGAGAAAATAGTAGCTAGTTTAAATATGAATTGTATTAACGAGAAGAGGGCAAGGATCTTGTCTTCTAAGTGGTTATGACTCATCCCTTCCAATTATAGCATGCATACATCATACTTCAGTAAAAAAGAGTATCAAGCATCCTCTGGATGGAAGAAATTCAGACGCTTGGTGAAGCAGTAGCTGATTAACAGGCACCAGACCTCATCTTGTGGAAAAAACAGTGAGCCTGATTCTTTTCTCATCTACCCTGCTGTAAAACACAAGTAATTCTTAATTCTGCTGCTGTCAATGAAGTTACTTTATTATTGAAACTGCTATGAGGGCAGAGTCAGTCAAAAAATGTCTAGGAATTCCAGTTTAGGACTTAATTCAATTTAAAAAAATAAAGTTTTAAATGTAAACATACACACAACTCTGTACCCCTTAAAATAAAGCTAAAAGTCCATTCCCAAAGACACGTATATATAAAAAAAATTTTCCCAAATCACAAAGCTCTGCAGTGCAGTCATGTAAGTGCCAAAAGCATAGTTTGCATTTGCTTAGCAGCAGTGGGGCAGAATGACGCAACATGCAATGGAGCATGTTTCTCCTCCCCCTCTAGGCTGCTAGTGTGCTGCTCTGTGCCTGCGAGGCTGCAGAGACCTTGCACAGCTCCTGTTTGTTGCAAGGGGTCTCCCAGAGCTGCCCTGTGGGTCTTTTGGATTGTACAAAAGCTTCTGGGAATTGCAGAGAGGCTAGAAAGAACAAACTGTGCCTCTCCAATAAGTAGAGGATAGTTCAAGTGTTGTGTTTCAGAGGACTACTACTAAATTCTCAAGAGAGGGGAGACCAGCTATAGGACCACCTCTGAAATGTCAGTGGGGGAAACAGATGAGCAGAAACCTTAAAAAAAGAAAACAGGTTTTTCTAAAAAAGCATAGAGAGTCTGTTTTTCCTGAAGGACTTCTGCAGATGAGGCAGGAACACAGGTGGGACCTACACAGCTGAGGAAGTGAACTGCAATGGGTGAAGGGGGGAAGCTTCACCATGAGTAGCTCTACCATGAGAGGTTTTGTTTCTTTTCTCTTTTGTTGAATAGCTGGGAAACAGGTTATTCAGAATTTTGTTCTACCTCAGTCTTATTTTATGCTACTCTATTTCTTGCAGAAGCTACAACCACATGTATCACTTAGCTTATATTGATGAGATTTTGCTTTCTTTTGTGCATATTATCTATAACCTCTGTTCCTTTAGGTTTTATTGCACACACATTTTGCAAGAAACTGGATCAGTGAAGCACAGGACAGAGGAATTTGCAATGAGAGTAGGATTTTGAATACAAAGCGTGGCTGGGTACAGGGCTGACTGAACACTGCCAGCATCAACTCCAGCAGAGCCCTGTTTACATAGAGCACTGACTCCCAAACCTTTTGGTCCCTGGGATATTAACAGTCCTCAAACTTCCTTGTATAGCCAGATCTAGCTGATAAATATAATGATCACAGTTACTCCTGAACATGCCTAGCTGTAGAACACCTACCAACAATGATTTTAAAAAAATATTTTCCCTAGAATAGTCATACTTCTCACTTTGAAATACTGATACCACACACACTGAAGCTGCACTTCAGTTCTATAGGCTCCCAATCTGGGGATTTGCACTGTAGAGGAATTGTCTGCAGTGAATTTGGCCTGACAGGAACTGAAGATGGTTTTACTATTGGAAGTGACATCCCAAAATTGCTCCTCTCTGAGCTCAGAGAGACAGACATACACATAGAGGAAACACTCACCAGTCTCAGGAGAAGTTGTCTTCACAGAAAGAAGTTTGACTCCTTCTTTATCTGTTTGAGCCCTGTTGAAGTCAGAAAACGTTGAAGCAGACAGTCAGCATGCATCCCAGCATGCATGTTGGTCAGCCAGACAAAACTCTAAGATTATGTTCTGGAGGAGGCAGCAGTATGCCAGTCAACACTGCCAGGCTTGAAATGGGCTTTGCATGGGATCATGTGTAAGTCTTGGTGGTAGAAAACACCATATACCAATATATCTGAAAACACCTTTCTCTTAAAATATGTAATAAATCAAGTTGCCTGACTCCAGATTCAATCTAGTGCTTCACAGAAGTACATCTGATAGAAAAGAGGAGCTTATCTTTCTTCTCTGTCAATACAAGGCTTTTAGCCCCACTGAATTACAAGAAGGACCATATGAGATGCCCAGGGGCTCAGGGCTAGCAAGTAAATCAGCAGCCCAAATGTTGCTTTTGGTGATGCAAAACACAGAGGCCACAGCCAGACTCAGTGGCCTCTAGTATATATCTTCTAATTGATCTTTCTCAGTTTCACTATCCTGAAACTCCTTATGTCAATACTGTTTTAATCGAGCATCTGCAAATGGACTACTGGAGAGATGATGGGACAGAGGAAAATGAAATAAATGGGGGCCAGAGAAAAATAGTCCAGAATAAAAAACACTAAAAAGAGAGAAAACAAGAACAAAAGAAGGGGGATAGGAAAAGATGGTGGTGGTGGTGGGGAACAGTCAATGGGGCAAAAATTGGAAAAATGAGAAAAAAGACTGGGTGAATTGGCCCTGTGGCACAACATAAGCCATTTATCCATTTCAAAAGGATCCCCGGCAAAACAGCTGAGAGCCATCACATTTCTATCCATGCTGGAACAGCTGCTTATCATGCATACAGGTGTACAATAACTGCAAGCGCATCACTTTCAACAGGATATTTCTCTTTGGGGTGGCAACCGCTTATTATGTTTAAACAGAGGGAGATCAAAGAAAATCTCATGCACAATCTGTTGCATTCACAAGTGCCCCATGATAGATCTCAAAGCAATGAAAAGACAGGATTCGACCTACTGTTCAGTGCCGTTCTCTTGTCTCTCTGGAAGAAGGAACAAAGTTAATATCATTTTGACTGTTGGAACTCAGTTAAGTACACAGTTAGACATAGCTATTGCAGTTTCTAGCAGAAGGCTTAGTTGTAATTTTTCAGTACTTCATTAAGTGCATTAACACAATCAGCCAGTTTGAATTGTTGAATAGTTCATCTTCCCAAAAGATAACCATGTCGTCTATGAAAGTGAACCGATATTGCTCGAATTGATACTTTTGGAAGCTGGGGAGAATGATACATGACTTGTACAAGAGCACAACAGAAGCACATTTTTCCCTGCAGCTCCCAAATCCCCGGGTAGCTGGCACAGAGGAGGTGAGCATGCAACAGTTCTTGAGTACATAACAACAGAGGTAAAAGATACGGGGTGAAGGGAGTGTGAGAACAAGCTGCCAGACTGTATGCTCTGGGGGGGGTGTTCAACCTGGCACAACATCTGAGAACAGAGGCTGTCATCCCCGACAATGAGGAATGGGTTTCTCCCCAAAATGAATCATATACCAAACATTTTATTCTTATGTGCAAGTAGGGGCAGATGGATGGGGTTGAGGTGTTACATTGGAAACACGTGCCCAGTGCCACGGGGCTACAATTGGCTCCAGGGCTCTCCATCTGTGGGGGAAGCACACTGGATAGACCTGAACAAATCCTGCAGGAAGCACTGCAGATATTGATCTACTCTATCTTCCAAGTGAATTTGCTAGTACTGTGCCTGCTGGCATTTGTGCGTGGGGGGTGATGGTGAGGAAATGTTCTTCACCTCATGTCTTTACCTCTTGACTCCAAATATTCAGTAATTTCCTAAGCAAGAATCATACCTTCTTCTGTTTATCTGGGTCTGGTTTTCCATGTCATTGGCTAAATTGATTGTGACACACTGTTTGCCTTGCTGTGCAGCTTCAACACCCTGTTGTGATTTTATATTTCCAAGGCCTGGTGATTTCTGCACAGGTCTCCCAACTCATGCCAGCTCACAGGGAAAGAAAACCCACAGGCTGGATTCAGATCTGGGTTTTCACTTAATGGAGAATTACACTTGCCTGTGGCCCACTCGGGCAACTCTTTGAAACATTTGGCAAATGGAATTTAATGGAATTACACTCCCCATTATCTTAAGTATTTCACAGACAGCAGCGAAACAGATACTACCTTTAGCTGACCTGTCAGAACGACTGTTTCTGAAAATACTGTATGCTCAGGGATTTTGTACACATGTGCATTATACTGAAACTGGAAAACTTTACTTCTATATGTATGTATGTATATGTGCATGTGTATATATCAAGTATTCCTAAAAGAAAGCATTGATATCAATTTCTTTGCCTGTATCTAGAACAGAAATAAAATATAGTGATTTTTGTTAAACAATATCTCCAAACTTAGTTTTCACTGTCTCTTTCTACCTGATTGACTGATTGTGTCAGCACAGCTGTTTGCTAGCTTTTTGTATCTGCAAAAGCATGAAGAAAATGCTTTATGGCATTATGTATTCTCCAAAAATCAGAGGCATTTTTGCTCCCTCAATTCTTCCTAGTGATTTAGAAAATGAAGTGTTACTTTCCTACTTTAGGCAAAATACTTTGAAACACAAGAAGCTTTCCTATCAGACTACTGCAACATCTATGGTTAAGGTAATCTAAAAAGACCCCAGAGATCTTTTAATAATAAAATCCACATTGATATTTTCCCTCCACAGAGAAAGCAAACCAAATACCTGGAGTTTTCTTCTTGCACATCCTGTACAAAGCCACCAGCAAGAAGACAAAAAGGGTAATGACTATCAAGGTGATGACAATTGGCAAGATAACACCTGCAGAAGAGGGAGAATGTAGTGTCAGTTTGGGGGCCAGTGTTGATGGCCCCCGACGGTTTTGTAAAACAGTTGCGTTTCAGGAATAACTTTTTGATATATGCATTTTTTCCTCTCTTTTTTGAAAACAAGACTCATCTAAAATTCAGCAGCTGAAGTGATTATTTCTCTTTTAACATTGTACACCCAGAAAGACACCAAGGAGTTACATAAATCAGTAACATTCCCCACAGCACTTACAACCAGGGACAGAAAATGCAAGATCTCCTTTTTAAATGAGGACATTTCTTTCCTTTTATTATTTCCCACCATCTGCCATTTCCTGACAGGTGTTTCCCAGCCAAGAAACAAAAAGGAAAGAATTATGTAACGAAGAGAAGCTTTCCTGGGTAAATATATAAGCCCAGTTTCTCCCCATTTGTCTTCTCTCTGGCAGCAATCGGACACACTCAAATTTAGCAGGCACTCTCTTGCCTGCTGGCCTAAGCCCTGTGTCAGGGGAAGCTGTGGCTCCATTCCTGCAGCCTTCCTCAGCATCAGCCGTCATGCCAGCCTGATATTTAGAAATAGCATCTTCAATGACTCTTGATGAAATTAATATTTAATATTCATATATATGCATGTGTGCATATATGGAACTAGAGGGAGAGCCTGGAGACAAGATTACAGTAGAAAAAACATCAAACATATTTTGCTAAGCCAGTACTTTGGGTAGGAAATAGCAGATATGCAGCAACACTCTTGCCCTAGAGATGCATAATATTAAAATAAAAGATTAAGTAAAATGCATCATGCAAATATCAAGTGCTTGAAGAGTTCGCAGAAGACTCCCTTCTCTCCCATGACAATATGAACAATATATTCATATAATAAATTCAGAACAATATATTCATATACTATGTGCTCATAATGGTATAGGAACAACTTTTTTGTATGTTTTCTTGTGTCTTCTCCCACAGCGGGTGACTCTGTTCACTTTTTTTCCCCCAGTTTTATCACTTTGACTTCAGTCCTTGGGAACAAATGTGCTGCTCTCCAGTGAGAGTGGTGTCAACTTGTCAAGCTCTGGTTCTCTTTGAGAGGAGTTTTATAACAGGCAGTTAAATTGGGTTTGTAATAGGGTCTATGTCTGGTAAGGCTAGAAATAAAACTGCCAGTTTTGTTTCTCTGCTACTCCAATCACTCATCAAAAGCCAAACTGATCAACTGAAAACTCAAAAGGTGGGCAATAAAGCAGGAACACTCACTAGAGTAGTGGATAGCATCCTCTGGCACTTTATTCTCCCCAGGACTGCCAGAAGCTAGATTTGCAAAAGAAACAATATTGCTTTTCAGGTTAATAAGTAATTTCCAGAACTCTCCAAACAACTGCCCCCCAAAAATTACCCTCCCAAACCAACTTCTGTGTCCCCACTTCTAGAGCCATTTGGTGCTCCACAGTTCTCAATAATATCTGGATAACTTGGCAAGAGGCGTCTGCTTGTCCACTTACAGGTTACGAGTCACAAACTTTTTCATTTTTAGGAGGTTAAGGTACTGTTCAATATTAGAAGATCTCGACAAGCAAACAAACAAGTAAGAGTGTTGGGTTGATGTTCAGATGTGATCCTAGAGGTCTTTTCCAACCTTAATGATTCTATGATTCTATAAAAATTAGTCCTTCCTCCAAAAGAAGAAAGACCAAAATTTTTCACTGCTAATTAAAAAAAAAAATAAATCCTAATAGTAGATGAAGAAGTCTAAAGAGGTGCAATATTAGTAGCCAGCGATTTTCTTGGCAGCTGAGCATTATGAACGGATGTGCGTGCTCCCTCTGCCACATTTGGGGACAGCAATGACTGTTGGGAGCTTCTGGGCATTTTATAGGGCAGGGTTTAAAGGAATGAATTTCTACCTTCAGGTGCTAATCTGAATTTGAGTTGGGTATCAACAAACCCAAGATATTTATTACCTTGCTGCATACAGTCTGTGGGAAAAAAAATATCACTGAACTTCAAAAGAGAAAAATAAAAAGTAAACCTCAGTGATTCCCTAGTTACATTATATGGCATACAATATTGCATTCCATCTTAGACAGAGGCATGAGTACATGTGTGCTTACTGCCACTGAAGAAGCCGACCAGCTGGACAAATGCATAGCTGGATGCCTAGCATTGAAGTTGTAACGCAAGGCTGAGCACTTCCATTGCTCATTTAAATATCAGAAATGGCTCTTAAACAGAGGTGCCTGGGAAAGGTGGTCTGTTAAGCAGGGGGCCTAGTAGAGAGTCTAGCTGTGCCTAGACGTAGTGCAGACATAGTAGCAGCCACTGAGGCTCTGTTACAGGCTCTGATCCATTGCTCAGGTACCCATTTGTACCCCATACACTGTAGAGATGCACAGAAGAGGGCTCAACTCGATGGGTAGAAACTACAAAATTAGCTGGGTCATTAAAATCAGTTTCCTAGGGCCATTTTGAGGGCTAGCATACGATTTTGTTCTGCTGAGTCTCTGAATGACAGGTCCATCTTTTTTACAGATGGATTTTTATTTTTTTTTTTTACTTTTTTGTATAGGCAGAACATGTAATTCTAGTTTGCTGAATTAGAGTAACAAACAAGTTTTATTCGTCCCAACCCTGTAGGGGTTCCTTGCTGCACTGATTTTAAAAACTCAGGCCCACTACTGATAAACATTTTGGTGATCATTTTTTCTCCACTATTCTTCTGCCCATATTCCCGTTCTCACAACATACTGGTCTGTTCAGATATGTAAGAGTACGTTTTCTCCTGATGCAAGAAGAGTAAAGGAGGCAACAGCCAGGGGCCAGTTTCTCCACAGGTTTGCTGGATGTGCCAGTATACTGGCTTTTCCTGGTAACTAGGAGCCACATGGTCCTACTTAAAAATTTATGTGGATTTTCTGGTAGTGCAAAAGGAAGATTTGAGATAGGTGTGTTTTCATTTTTGTTCTGCTGTTGTGTAGCTGTGTGAATCTTGGGCAGATTGATTAGCTACTCTGTTTCCTTCCCCGCCCCCCCTTCATTTGTCTGACTAGAGACTGGAACCTCCTGGGGAAAAATGATCATTTACTAGGTCTTGTATGGTGCCTAAATAATACAGCCACAGCTGAGACTTTCCAATGCTATAGTGTAGGAAGCAATCATTGTCTGAGACCCTTAGCTCTGAAAAATCACTATGTTTCTTTAAAGCAAGAGTTGTCTCTCTGTGGTGCCTGTCTGCTGAAGGGTGATAATGTAAGGATGGAAACTGTAAGCTATCATCAAGTGACTGAAATAATTCTTCTGAATTCGTAAATCCATGTGATTGCTTTAGATTTCCTAGGGAAATACTACTGCCCTTTTTACTACCTTACCTGATATACCGCATGATATACAGGGCAAGCAGGCAATTATCACAGAAATAAGTTACCCTAGATACTGACTGAAAATGTCAACAGAAATAAAATGACACTGAAAAACATGAATATGTATCCCTGCATTTGTGCAACATCTCCTCGGGAGAAAAACTGAGGGTCCAAATTCACTGGTTATTTTCCTAGTTCTCTGTTAAATGACCAAGGTGTGAGTAATGCAGGAAAGGCAAATACATAAGTAGCATTTTAACTACTTGAGTCCAATCAGAAATACAGGAGCTAAAAAGAAGCACTACTGAATGAATAAAATGGGTTAAGGACTTAAAACCTTTAACTCAGTTATCCACTTCATTCATTGAAGTTTCTCACAAGCCAGCCCATCATGTCTACTTTCTCTGGATCTGGAAAGTGGCTCTGGAAGGTATTTTCCAGCTATGGATTGATTTGGGATCAGAACAACAATTGGAGTAATATATCCATCAAGGTAACAGGAGGGGCAAACTTTTGCTGGTGGCAGCAGCAGCAAGAACTACAGGGACCAGTGCAGAAGAGACTGTTTCCTGATAAACCCAGAGAAAGGAAAATAGGACAATACAGGTTCACTATCACAGGAAACTCTTGCCTTACTCTGGGACCTGCTGCTTCTAACCACAGGATGGGGAATGAGAGCTATTGACAAGAACAAGCTCCTTGGTAACACTCTATTTATATCAATTTCCCATTGCATCACGCAGTATGCTAGGCCTGATTTTTTTTGAGCTCCCACCCTGTTTTCTTTTCGGTATCTGCTAGTCCAACATGGCATTCAGCAGAAATCACAGCAAAGTTACTCATTGCTACAAGTTGAGCATCACTCCTTTGCTTCTCTGTACTATGCTTCAGGTTCATTCTTCCCTCAGAGCCTCCCTGTTCCCTGAATGTTTCCTTTCCTCTGGCTGCCCCCCTCCCACCTCATGCCAGCCCTTTTCACCAGTGTGCACAGAGCTCTTACTTGTCGTTTCTGTCGGGGTGCTCACGTGAAAGTCTGCAATAAAACAGAAGGAACAGGTTTGTTAGTAACCGTTTTAAGGTTAGATGTCCAGAGTCTTCACATCATACACACTGGCAGACTCTATCAATGTGCTCAGGAACTCCACAAGAAATGCTGACCAGAACTGACACGCTGACACTGCTCCCAAGCCCAGAAAGTCTGAGCTGTCAAAGTCTGCAAACATCCCTTATAGATGGGAGCATAATCCAAAGCATAGCCTACGCTGGGTTGTTATTCTGCTTAAGAGAAGAAAATCCTGAATTAATTGATACATTCCTAAAAAATTCCTCCTGCCAAAACCAAATAAGTGCCTGGGTGTGAATAGTTGGCATTTAACTGACAAATAAGTGTTTTATTAAAAGAACCTCAAATGCCTAATTGAGACATGTCTTCAAGTGTCACAAAACCCTTTAAAAATGAATCTTCATAAATTATCTTGGTGCTTTTGACTAGCAGACTGCTGAGCAGCAGGAGTAAGAGGCATTGGCAATGAAGAAGAAATGGACCTTGCAGAGTGCTGCGAACAATGCTTACTGGCCCACTACTGTGAGCTTCCCCCGGCCACTTCATGAGTTCTTGGTGCAGAACACTAATTTTTTGTTAGCTTTTTGTTAGTATTCTGTTGCTTTTGTGTGTCTAGACTGTAGCATGCCTGGAAATTAAGGAGGCTGTGAATACTTCACATTTGGAGGCTAGCCACAGACAACCATCGCTCCCACAGTGATTTTTATTACGTTGCTTTAAATCTTTTCAGCCATTACTCCGAAGTCAAAGGCAGCTGTGCACCTAACTCATCCATGCCTTTGAGAATATCCACCTGCGTGAACTGGCAGTAAAACATTTATCTGTTTGTACAAGACAGACTGTCTCTTGCCACGGGCAAGTGACCAGTGCTCTGCCTGTCTGGTGAGGCCTCTCACACTGGATTACTGGAGTTACCATGGAAAAAACCAAAATCCCTCAGGCACATAACCCTCAGTAGTCACTCATTATTTTGAGATATAAATCACAGCATTTGGTCACCTTCCTCTAGGCTGGAGAGCACTGTAAAAGCCCCCTTATTTGGTCTCTTCGGGGTTCACTGCTGCCACAGCATCTGTGGGGAGAGTGGTGATTCTGACCAACAGCTCCCTGGGACGAAGTGACCCACCAGCACGCCCTCTGGGTCCCAACTGTGCCAGGCTGGGAGACCGCAGAGGGAGCGGCATAAAGGCAGCCATAACTCCAGTCAGCCATTGAGCCTCTCCCCTGAATGCCCAGGGTTGTAGCACTCCTCCTCTCACTGGAGTCCCTGGGGAGTACAAATCCACTCTTACGCCCTCACTACCCATTCTGTGCTGTGGACTGATGGTTTGCACAAAGACAGCTCCTACCACCAGAGCCATAACATGAGTGAGACACATTATTCTACTGATGTGAATGTACTCTTTGAAAACCAGAATGGCTGCTCTTGTTTTTCCTCCTCTCTACACCCAATTAAAAACACGGATCACTCGAGCCACTGGGGTGCAAATAACCACTTGTGCTAATGATTTATGTGACAGAGCTTTAACTGCATTTTAATCACAAACATCCATGAAAAGCACATTCAGGTTGAAAAGCCAAGTACTTAAAAGTCAGAAGTAAGAGCTCTTCTTGAACACACTAAATATTAGTAATGCTAAGTACTCTGAAGGTTACAGTTATCTCACCCTGGCTTCCTAGGATCCAGAGGAGACTTTTTTCCTAAGCTTTTTATCATCTCATCAATCCATCTGCAAAAAACAGTGTCACCTTGCTCAGAGAGGATCTCTGTGATGATTCATTAGGCAATGTTTATAGCATGTTGGGCAACATTAACGACAAGAGCCAAGGAAAAGCTTTCAGGAAGTTAATAACTTGCCTGTCAAAGAAGGTTTGGAATGACACACAGTACAGAGTGCAGCAGGATGCATACCTGGCATTAAGGAAGAGCCCAAATATTATATGATTGCTTGTTACCTGAATACTGCCTTTCCTTCAGCCTATAGGGAGCGGGATCCCATGGAAAAAATACCATATGATCACACAGCAATGGTTGAACAAGAAAACAGTAAAGCCCTGTGTGTGCATATTGTTGGAGAACGGCAGAAGACCTTGTCAAGTCTTACAAATAGGTCGCTTCTCTATGAAACTTCAAGCCTTGTCTCCCAAGCCTGAATAGAGTTGAACTTTCCTAAGAAAACCTCCCAAGGTTATAATATAATTATACATTTTCCCTTAACTTGAAAAAAAAGTAGTGAACCATCTTGGCTCAAATTAGAGCAAGTAAATAAATAAATAGAAAAAGACTATCAAGCCCAAGACTGATATCCAAGTTCACCCCAAATACTTAAGGTTTGTCAAAGCTGTATGCACGTGACATTAGGCTCTGTCAACAGGAAGGGTTGGGTGACCTGCGGGTCAGTTTCCACAGGCACAACTAAACCCCACACTGCTGTCCCAGCCAGACCTTGCCACTTCAATGAACCCAGACAGCAGAAAAGATTCCATGTAGGAAACATGACAGCAGCCCCCTGCCCTTCCTTCAAGGACTGTAGGAGCCTCCTGAGCCTTTATTATTTTTTAAAAACTGCACACATCTACAAACAATAAATCTACAAACATCGTTCCCAAAGATATCTCACCCAGATTCTGCTAGGGCATGAAAAATGTATAGGAGAAATCTCGTGCCCTTCTCTCTCTCTCCCCATCACCAGTATGCAAGCAAGGTGCCAGCTCACTCTGTGTTCAGAGATTGCTCAGCTGTGCCAACAAACAAAGCTGTGCTTATCAGAGCGGTACAGCAGGTACTTTCAGTCTGCATTTTCTAAATAGCTATCCAGTGCCCTTTATGGTGGTGGTGTCACACACTGCTGTTCTACAGAAAGAGAAGGAAAGAAGGCAAGGCAGCATTTCACTTGCTAACATAGTTACCGTAGTTGTTCTAGCTGCCTGTTCAGAGCTTACCACAACCTTTGGTGCTGTGAGTTAGGGGGTAGATGCTCTGCGTAAATAATCTGGGAAGATTTCCGGATTCATCATGAAAAGTGAGGTGTGCAACACTAGCTGTGATGGGTCCTCATTGTGCAGTAGGGAGGACAAGGATAAGAATTTGGCACATGATGGTGGTTTGATTTGGAAATACCTGCCTGAGTCAGTCAGCACTGGTTAGAAGCTTGACAGATGGAGAAAAAGGCCAGTAACTAACCTCTCCCCACTGTGTTCATCAACAACTACTATCTAAGCAGCCTGGATTCACTGCATTTTGCTGCTTCTGTTTTTGGAGGGCAGCCATGTGAAACTGTGTTCACTGGCAAAACAAATGAATAAATTTGGCTGATTACTCAGCGAGGATACCACAATATAAATCAAAGCAAAATGAAGAACTTTAAAAAACCCTCCTTGCCCAAACCGTACTCTAGGTGTGTAACTGTGTTAACTGAGGCTTTGCTGTATTTTCCATCTGCAGGTACTTCGATTTTTGTGTCTCTGTCTTTGTGAAGAAGCTGAAGATACAGTGGGTAATTTTTACCTAATATCACTATCCAGAGTTCCTCCACAGTTTGTGTACAGAAAAAGTCAAACTCTCCTTGTCTTACTCATAAGAATTTTTTCTTAGGGAGATGCCTCCTGTGAATCAAGTGAGTAGGATTTATAATTGGAGGAGTGCAATAAAGATATCAATAGATGCAGCAGGTTGATTCATCTGACAGTTTATTATAATAGATCATTTGATCTCACCACCCTGCTGGGTGAACTTAAGCTTATACTGCTTCATGGATTTTTTTGTTGTTTAGGTCACAGAACAAAAAGCTACAATACTTGCAGTTTCTCATATGTGTTTAGACCCTGACTGAGCCATTAATCTCCAATTCTTCATTAATTAAACAAAAGGAGAAAATTAAATATTAGCAAGCAATCCTCTGTGGAGGTGGAGAATGAGGAGGAGGTATATTATACATGACAGCCAAAGTTAAAGTTAAAGAAGCGTATGTGTCAATGGCACGCATGCAGGTTGTTCTCCCTGCTAAAAACAGTCCCTATTGCCTTCTTTAGCCTGGGTGAGCACCACGCAGCCCCTCCTTCATGGCTGGTGGTTTCAATCTTCTTTAATAAGCAATACTGTTCTCTGATGTTTCTCCAAGATCTTTCCTAGGCTCCCCCACTCATTTCAGTTGCTCTCCAGCTCTCTGTGGCACTCCTCCCACACCCTGATCTTTTGCTATGGCTGACTGGAAATTTCACTTCAAAATGTGCTTTTTTTCTTCTTCTGCAGTAAGAAAGGAAATTTTCACCAAAATGGCATTTTTCAAAAAAAATGGAAGATGGTCTCAAAACTAAATATATTCTTTTGCATTGAGGTTAGCCAGCTGAATTAATTTGGTTGAGCGTAACAAATGGAAATGTTCTGTTTTGGATCATTTTCACATTAATTTGTCTTCCCCTGAGCTCCCATGCAGAAGCTGTGGCTTGGGTGCGTTCAGCTCGCAAGCTCTGCTACCCTCTATGGGCTGCAGCGCCAGCCCCATTGTGCGTACCAGCCACTGCTCTGGTGAACAAATTGTATCCAGCCCCAGTAGAAGACCCTGAATGTGAAATTTCAAAGAGTTGGGAAGAAATAATCCGATGGCAGTGAGAGAGTCAGCATTTCTTCTAATATCAGCACAAAATGAAACAACTGGCTTCACACTTGCATTGCTTTAAAAGTTATTAGGGTGCAGCATATGGCTTCCCTTGGACCTGAGTGACTGCGCATAGAAGAAATCTGTTTAGAGGGAACCAAAATATTTTTTCTCAAAGTCTTCAACGTATACAGGGAATAAGGGAGCAAGGATGGTCTAAAGGTGTACCCGTTTGGGATAAGCTACCTAACTCCTCAGGGTGTAATGGGATTTCTTGCATATTTAAGCTGCAGGAAAGAAGCAAGGAGCTGGTGCTGTGAGGAGACAGGAAGGGTGCAAGCGTAAAAATCCTGGTGCAGGAGGAAGTGATTTTGAAATGGTGGTTTTACGAGAACTCAGAGCACTGGCTATGCCAAGCACCTAGACTGACTCCCCCTGGATAGACGGGCCTTTTCTTTCTCAGCCAGGCAATTTTAGTCCTGGCATCTTGAGTAGTCCCCGAGCTTGAAAAGATTTATTGGTTTTACAGCAAAGTGAGCTAAGTAAGATGATGACTTTCGCAAACAGACCCAAGGAATGTCGTAAA
This sequence comes from Phalacrocorax carbo, assembly GCF_963921805.1. Taxonomy (NCBI): domain Eukaryota; kingdom Metazoa; phylum Chordata; class Aves; order Suliformes; family Phalacrocoracidae; genus Phalacrocorax; species Phalacrocorax carbo. The sequence goes on from NC_087516.1 coordinate 55,588,321, forward strand.
ACTTTCCGGGAAAATTTTAAATGTAACATGTAATTGCGCAAACAATATAACAGGTAATTCACTAGATGAGATCCATAGCCAGATATGTATTACAATTTCATTTTAACCTGGAGAATTTACCTGTGTGAGAACCTTTAATTAAAAACATTATAATTTACTACTTTATTGCAGTGTACCAATGGTAAGGTTTCCATATCATGCACGTGTCTGCCAAAAGACACAAAACCTAACAGGATAATCAAGTAATTACAGCTCACAATACGAGCATTATGGGGCATAGGCTTATTGAGATAATTGCAAAGAATCCTCTCTAAATCAGTGGCCTTGGATTAAAAATTTAAAAATTCCAACTTCCTTAAAATGCTTATAATATCTTTTTGCATGCCTCTAAACATTTCAGTACATACTGAACATATGATATGTTTTTTCTATCTTTTCTATCTTTTCTATCCAATCCTATCCTCTGTGAGGAAAAAAAAAAAAAATCACAGTACACACACATGCTAATCTTCCACAAACACAATCCAGAGGTTGTAAAGTCTTGTATCCCTTGGGGGACGTTAAAGATTAATAATAACTGGGATACATGAACAAAGTCAGTGTCCTTATTGGATTTACATACATGTAGCCAAAAGCAAGTATTGAGTGAAGTGAAGGCTCGAGAGACCTTAGGAAAGCCTGAACAAGTGGTTCTTCAAAATCTAGGAAAGTTAAGCAAGCTAGAAAGCATAATAAATGATCACTCATACGATCTGGCTTCTACATTCACCGCAGTGTTTCTTGGTGGATAAATACACCAAAACACACCCAAAAAACAATAAAACTAGGCTGGAGTTGGGAAGGATTAATATCTTTTTGACCCTGCATGTGACCACGTTGTACTTTGAACAATGCCGTTTAATTGGTAATATACATTAACTTGCCCTCCAGATTTATTAACCGTTGTAAAAATTATAGCTGTTTTCTCCTTTGTCTCCTTTGCTTTGCAGCCAGAGAATTTATCTTGATGACCTCCTCTGGCAGTCAATGCTACATAATGACCACATACAGCATATATAAGGATTGCTATTATCTTTTGCAATTTATATCCTCCTGTAATGAGATTGAGTATCCCAACTGAATGTTTTGAAGTTCACTCATCACTCATCATAATTCATGGCTAGATCACATGGACACAGTGTACCCTGCATGAATAAGGAGGTGGCCCTCATTCCAGGACAATGCACAACAAATTAAGAAGAGATTAAAAGTTATTTGCACCTTTTCAACTGTTTATAGGAAAATAGACTGTATGTTTTCAAGACTTACCTGAGGTTCCAGGAGCAGAAGTGGTGTTTTGTAGAGAGGTTGTGGAAAAAGACGATGACGACCATCCTGTAGTAGATGAAGCATCCAAACTCTCATTTTGTGCCAATTGTGTTCCACTTGCTTGTGTAGCTGGAAATGAGACAGATGTTCAGGTAAGGTACATCTGTACAAGCATTGTCCTAGATCCTGGACCATCCCTCAGACAAATGCTCCCACCATCATAGAAGAGACTTAAGGACAGAAAACACTACAGCTTCTGGTAACTGCTTGTCAAGTAATGAACCATCTCTATGGAGGAGTTACTTCTGGCATAGCTAAGGCATCTTTAAAGCACATCCTCACATGAGAAACAGCCTCACATCTGTGCCAGAAGACAGCCTAGAGCTCTGACTTGGGAGCCTGGAATAGCTAGACAGTCTTGCACCAAAAGCAACACAAACAGAAGAGAGAAGCTCACTTACTGCCCTCTATCTTTAACCTTCATTTAAAAATAAATAGATAATTATAAAAAGCAAACTTCAGCTACAATGTCACATAACGTGATATTGTAAAAAGTTTTAGGGATTATAATTAAGCGCAAAGTTAATTATTTCATTCTGTGCTGTTAAGACCTAGGAAATAATATATCCCTGAAAACTAATGTATGAAAAAATTAGTGTCTTATTTCTGCTTTTACACAGTCAACAGAAGGTCAAGGCCATCTGTGTCACAAGATTTTCAGCCTAAGGTGAGTCCAAGACCACGGGCTCAGGCAGTGCACTGCACCATCGAACTGAAGGTCACCGAATGACAACAAGAAAGAATTGAAGTTGTTCCAGCACAACTGATAATTCCTATGTCTATGCTCAAACCTTGGCATAACAGGCAAAACAGTGCCTACTGAATAAAACATAGGGGTGCCCAAGAGTAACCTTATACTTCCTTTCTGATATAAATCAGAGATGCGACTGAGCTGTAAACTGTTTTCGGTGCCTCTTCTTATGAAATTCAAGCACTGGAACTAAAACAACTTTAAGACATATTTAAGTCAAATGAGTGCAACATCATGCACATGCAATATGTGAGAATGCTTCATCGCGTGCTTTATTCAGAAACTCTAATTACCAGTTTGGTGCCTCAAAAAAACCTTTTCTCAGGGAAAATACCACCCAACACCCAAAGGTCCCTATTCTACCACCACAGACCTTTAACTTGGTCTTCCTCTTCCCCTCTTGTTTATTGAGTGCAACACCATGGAGAGGCAAGCATCAAAAAAATCAATGAGCTAAGAGTAAGTGAGCTGGAGCTGCTGGAGTCAAGGGCTTCATACAGCTTTGGAAACTGAGGGGATCTGGGCAGCCAGGGATGGGTTCTTTGAAGGTTTAGGTCTGGAAGGAAACTGTACTGAAAATTATGCAAAACGAGCTCAAATGTCTAAAACTTTCACTGGGATTCTATTGATGAGAAGCATAATTTCACAGTCAGCTCCCTCCAGAAACTTCAGCATTGAACCCCTTCAATATGCAAGCCTAATCTGCAGTAGAGATGCATGTAAAAAGCCCTTCTACTTAATTTTTACTATGGTATAATGCAAGGATCTGAGAACTTTAATAACTACTGCATTCTCATCATAGAAGCCTTGAAAGAATCTTTAAAAGCAAACCTTTTCAACTTTTGGTTCTTACTGTCGTTGCTTCAGACTAAAATTTTAAACGCTGAATTTCAATCCGAGATCAATTTAAAAAAAGCAAAAAACCGAAAGAACCTCCCTATTCCTTTAAGGTGGATGAGCTTGTAATAGTAACAGCAACCGTCTTGTGGCTCCCTTATCATAATTTAGTAAAAGTTTGCATGGGAGAATGAAAAATAAGGCAAAATAACAGTAAGCCTTCATGTGCAGAGACATTCAAACACAAATATGCTTTGTGAACACTGCAAAACAATCAGGTGTGTGGGAGAGATGAGAAGGGAGGCGGCTAGTTGCCTTGTAACCCCAGAGAGAGATGTTTTCCCATGGGGATCACACGTTCCAGGTGTCCTATCAGTCCTGGCAGCAGCCCAGCTCCGGGTGCTCCTCTTGTGTTTGGGAGCTGTGAGAACAGATTGTTCCTGGGAACACGGGCTGTGCGCTGGATATGCCTCGGCGGGGGATCGGGAGGGGAGGGATGATAGCATTTCCACTGATTATTTTTTTAATTCAGCCTGGGTGAGATTCTTCCTGTGACTTGGGTAGCACCAGGTATGACTCACACCTTTACCTAGGGCTTGGCATGAAGCTTGTTGCATTTATTTCGGCAGACTGCAGAACAGGTTCCTTTCTCCTGGTGTTGGGGTGAAATAGATGTGTTACGGTGCACGAGCCTGTGCCAGTTTTCACTGCTTCCAAGATGAAAACCACAACCTGGCAGGGAAGGTTCCCTTAATTCCACTGTACTGTTGTAAGATTAAATCCTAGCAATCTAATTCTCTGCTGACTTGTGGCTTTGAAGAGGCTTTTATGCAGCATCCAAGCCTTATGCCTAATATGCAGCAGAGGCTCTACCATCAACACATTTAGCAGATTGAATAGCTTCTGTGCCAAAAGCCTATGGGAACAGAAGCATCCATATCCAGCCACTGCTCACGTATGCGACGGCAGCACTGACAGCACAGTATGCCTGCTAGAAATCTGCCTTTCTGGTAAATCCCATAACTCATATCTATGCAAGGTTGAATTTGATCTCAACAGGAGGAGACAGTGCAAGTCCTTACTGCGGTGCCCGTGCTCTGCGCGGGAACAGGCGGGGGACTCTGCGCGGGCACACTGTGACTCAGTTCTGCTGTCCCCACTGACACATCGCTGCAGTAATTCATCACGCTTCGGCTCAGCCAGCTGTAGCAAAGATTTCTGCCTGCCTGGCAGGGGGAGGCCCGGGCTCGCAGAAAAGCAGCACAGCAGAGGAGGGTGGCTGCTGCTGCTGCAAAAGCACTCACATCATTGGTTAATGGTTTGATGTCAACAGCTGATTATGAATAAAAATGGTAAAGCAGGAAAAATTATAAAATACCTGTCCGAATGGGGCCGATTGCTGAAGCAGTAGAACTCCCTGGTGGTGATACAGCTTTCCCTGCTGGTATTTTGATAAGATAAATGACAGTGTGTTAATACATATTTGTCAAAGGCATAATCAACAACGGGAAACCTGAAGCTGCTCTGCAAAGCTTCTGTCTGAGCCTCAGGTATTTCCTTACTCTTTGTGCTCTGAAACCCCCTTGTTTTCTTTAACCAGCTTAAATTCAACATGAATCTTCACTTGTTTTTAGCATGATTTTCTGCTTAACCAATGTATAGTCCACATAATTTTGGCATTTCCCAACAGTACTTTAAATTTCATTTACAGCAGGCTATTACCTAACTAGCTTTGAAATCATAAGGTGCTTCAAGTAAGCATCAAATTCTCTTCATATATTCTTTGCAGTGCATAGAGTATAGATATCTGTACATGTGTTAAAGCCATATTTGGCCAATCAGTGAATCGAGGAAACACCTATACAGGGCAAAAGGAGCTGCACCCAAACCATGTTAAAATGTCAGCATGAGGGCTTTGTAAGGTAGAAGACTAAACCTTCTTCCTTGAGCTCGTATCTTTAGCATAAACACACACATAAGTCTCACCCCTAATCAATAGCCTGAGAAACCATTTGCATTAACAAATGCATTCATGAAAGCTTTGAAAAATCTCAGTGTAGCAAAACCAATGCAACTTCACACTGGTTCAGAGGAATGGAAAGTGGCTAGGGTGGTAACCAATCAGATCTCATTTTCAATGTTTACACCTATAGCTGATCGCATCTGCTGTCTGCCAGCTTTACATTTTCTGGTAAGCAAAAAACCCCAAGTACTTCAAAATATATGTTTTAAAACATCTCTCTGCCTAACATGTCTCAGCAGCCAACTATACTCAGTGTTTACCTATAGCATGTGGTAATTAACCGAGGACAACTTAGCAATATATGTTACCATGATCCTTTTCTCGTAGTTTTACTGAAGTAAAGCTTCCTTCTTAATTACAAGTAGTTTGATAAAAAGAGAAAAAGTATCACTTCCAATCTTTCCTTCTCTCACTTTGTAATATTTAATATTTCATTGCCCCATAATGTATCTCATCCAGGACAGTGGCATGAGATAAATTAGAAACACAACCGCCAAAAATCCACTCTTACTTGTAATTTAGTACCTTGAGCAATGACCTTGCATAATATGCTTGCTCTGTATCTAAAGGAGGAAGAACATAGTCTTTTGTTGTATTTCATTTCATATTCTCTTTGATAACTCCAAGTATCCCAGGATATGAAATCCTGATTGCAGATATAACTTGCTGTAGTATGGCACCATACAAATTCTTGTTTGGGGGCCTCGACTGCACAAGTGAGGTCACTCTTTTGACTGAATGTGAGCTATTGGATTTGAACCCTTATATTAATAAATAAGAAGGTAAAGGAGACAAGTGTATTGCTGGCTTCCAATATAATAAACAGGGCAGGAGGGCAAAGAGGGAGAGATTGTACTTACGGCCTGCAGAGGAAAAGAATACTGAAGACAAAAAAAAAGAAAAAAGAGGCAAAGTCATTTGCATGATTTCATAGCGTGTGGAGCACTGGGGGCTTTTCCTGCGTTTATAATAAAAGGTGACAGCAGCCACAGAAATTGCAGTGGGGACAGGAAGCCCTGTCAAATCTCTGCTGTGTGAATGTGATCATTTGCTGAAGCTTTTAGCAGCGATTTGAAGCAGAGAAAGCGATGGCCTCTATTACAAAACAACAGAGGCACCTGCTTTTTATTAAGAATCAGGTGTAGCAAAGGTAAATTTTGATGTGTCATAAAGGCACTACCAATTTCTGCCTCTGTCCCATATGGCCAGCCCAAAAAAGGGGAGAAGGGAGTGCTAGTGAAAAAGAAAGAGTAGACAACTTTCATCTCCTGTCTGTTTTCACAGCAGAAGTCTTGCTACGCCTGTGCTCGCTTCAGGGAGCGTGACTCCTGCAGCCCTGCACTGCTGCTGGGGATGCCCTCAGGGGCTGGGAGGGTGCAGTGAATCCAATGGCACCTCGCCATGCAAACACATGGGGTGGAAACAGAGATGGCTGTAGCCAGCAGCCAGACAGCGGTCAAGGGGTCTGTGGGTTTTCTACAAGGGCTGGACATACATCTGCACAGCCCCTGGGCTCTGTCCCAAAGCAATCCTGGCCTTGAGTCCCCTCCCACCCCTTTGTGTTGAAGCCAAGGCTATTACTTTCTTGAAACATAGACCAGAATTTTGTCTTCTAACACGCTAAAATTGGTTTTCACACACAGATTTTCCAAATACTTCTTAGCATTGAAAGAAACTATAAGGTCTTTTAATGCAGGTCAGTTCCCAAAGTCTTCTTTAATTTTCCTGTTTACAACGGGGAGTGAGAGGCAGGTAAGGCATGTTTTTAGGTTCATTCATCAATCATTTTTATCACAAGATTTTTGGGTTGTTTTTTTTTGCTTAAATGAAGATTTTTAAAAACAAACTAGAGACTGAACTGTAGCTGGTGGGAAGAGAGCACATGAGCAACAGAAAGGAGGCACTTTAGTGAAAACTTCATGCCCAGCACCATCGTACCTCCAGCACCAGCTTTTCAGGCCACCAGTGCAGAGTAGTGGCCAGAGCTAAGCTGCACAGGCAGGTGTGCCTTTTCTTGTTAGCTTTCCTTTCCCTGCTGGGAGCTCTACCTGTCACCAAGGTTTATTTCCAGGTGGCTGTGCTGCTCCAGTGCCCACAAGCCAGGAACCTCCGCCAAACCGAAAGGACTAAGATTCACATCTGTGATGTGGTCGCAGGCTTTTGACAGGGCCACAGGGTCACAAATGCAAGCTTAAAAAGTTTCTTTGTGGTTTTTGGTATCACTTCAGCAACTTGTGCATCAACCAGACTATGCTGTGACTCACTGACAGCGGCATTGAAAAGCCAAGCCAGCACACAAAAGACTTCAGGACAACAATCAGACTATTCCCTACACCAAGCACAGAGGGGAAGCTGCATCATAGAAGAAGTAACCACTAAGTGAAAGGGTAGTTGCTCTCCAGGCAGCTTAGCAGGCTCGGGTCAATGAGGTGCAGCTTTAAAGGAGAATTTGCACACAGAAAGCACGCAGGCCATTTTATAGGAGTCCCTTTTTTAGGTAAGGAAACCAAGGGAAGAGAAGTCAAGTTCTAGTAATTTGTCACAGTTCAGTATGCTCTAAATATCAACTCTGGGAGCATTGGTGTACCACTGACTGCCGAGTTAAATATCTAGAGTATTTGTTTTTAATTTTTTTTAGTTAATTGAGTATAAAAATTTAAGTATTTCAAAGCTTCAGTTCAGCAAAAGACTGAAGCAAGTATTTACAGCGTAGTTTGTAGACAAAAAAAGGAAGGCTGAATTTAATCTTAAGTTTACTGAGCTCCTTTTGGATGTTATTATACTTGTTTAAATTAATCCAACTACTTACTGGATACGTGGGATTTGTTTTTTTTTAAATTTTCTTTTTCTAGAATCCAACTTGATGCACTGGGCCAACACACATGTTATTCTGAAGATTTATGAGGAACAAAAGTATTTCCTAAGATTGATGCAGGGCAATTAGTACCACCTCTCTGCTTTCAGTACCGTGACTCATAATAATATAGAACATAATTAACTGTAGCATTGTAACATATATAAAAATAAAAAACAAAGGGGGCTGTTCTGACACCACTGATCACACAGAATAATTTATTTTTTGACAAAATACTTATTAAAAACAAAAACACAGAAGAAAATAAAAAATGAAAACCCTTCCAAATATGTCTCTCCCAATTACAGGGAGATTCAAATCCTGTGTAATGTCTTCAGATCAGCTCCACTACAAAATAAAGATATAATATTCCTTGTGTAAGATTCTAGGGCAAGATTCATTAAAGATATATAATACAGTAGGATGAATAGCTCTGGTTCCCCAGACCTCCTTCATAACCCAAACTACTCTCTTGGACCTCCTTTTATTGTTCCACACTCTTTTACAGAAATGTAGCACACAATAAATCAGAAATCTCTCAAAGAAATTAATCACTTACTGTTTGTTGTGATGCCATCTTTATCTGCTGCTGTAGTGGTCACTTTTACTGGTGTTTGTGTTGTTGTACCTTGTGTTATTTGTTGTGTAGTATGAGGTGCAGGCGATGTGGAGTCTAGTAAAGGAACGACATTAAAATAATTTCCTCAGTTTTGTATACACACATATGCACATGCACAAAACACATCTATTGCCCTGCTTGCAGCCTAGTTTTAAATTATCAAAAGAATATTTCATTTAAATTGAAGATCAACAAGGACAGGGCTCCCTTCACTTCAGAGAAAGCCACTCCCAGTCCCATAGGTGGGAAGCCTGTGATAATGCAGTTACAAGACCTGGCTTGGAGCTGCCTTGAGCCTCACCAGGAGGAAGCTCCTGTGCACACCTGCAAGATTTCACCAGAGAGTTCACTTTTTTAAAACAAGTTCCCAAGCCAAGATGCACTGCTGCTTAATTTCCTGAACAACCACTGGAACAACATCAACAAGTAGCTCAAAGAAACCTTCACGTACGGCTTGTGATGGATTCATTTGTAGGTCTGATTGCAGTTGTCATCAGCACTGACCCTTGCAGTGTTGTTGATTGTGAAGCTGATGTGGTCACAGCTGCTGTTACTGCAAGAAAGACATTCACACCTTTATTAATTTATTTTATCATGCATAAATAAACAGCACATTACCTTTGTGAGAGAAGGTAGCTAGTACAGGTTGTGAATTTCTGTTTAAAGTCTGGCCCTTACAGAGCTTTCTTACCCACACACTTTTAAAGAGGATTCAAAGTATATGTGGTTGGTATCAGAGGGAAGGTTTGACCTGTGGACAATCCACAAGTTGCCCACTGACAGTTAGCAGCTGTACCTTCCAGTCATCCCACAAGGAAGAGGCGTGTGCTCTTTGGGAGTTATACAGAGGTGTTTGGCATGACTACCAAGGGACGAGGTAAGGAAAAAGAAGCCTGGCGTGGATGGATGTGTTCACTGTGCTGCTGGACTGGACTGCTGACTAGCACTTTGCTGCATACCTGTTTAATCGGAGGAGGGATGTAAACTCTCCAGAAAGAAGTGAGAGTGACACACAGCTTATATATTACAGGTAAAGAACTGAAGGAGAAAAGACTCTAATAAATCTTTGTGCAATTTTTAACTCCTCCCTGCTGGCCACCTCGAGCCTCGGTTGAGTCGTCTTCTCTGGCTAGCTTTACCAGACCCTCTTCCTCTGCACCCAGATTTCTGGGTAAAAAAGTACACCTGGCAAGTACTCTGAGGTGTGCAGCAAAGCTTAGGACATCTTGGATGAGATGAATAAGTGATATTCCCCAAGATGAACTTGGTTTCCTTTGTAGGGTTGCTCCTGGTAGTTCTCTCCAGAGGGGTGAGATTTGGAGGCTGAGGGGAGGGGAAAGGGCTCCCTCAGGCAGCAGGGATCACTTCCAGCTGCTGCTGGTATGGAAAGAGGGGAGCCAAGTTGCCCAAACATCACTAAGGCAATAGCAAGTTTTAAATCAGCATGTCATGCTGTGCATGGATGGCATACTGCAGGTCCTATGTGTCCCTGGCACATGCTCAAGGGAACAGACTGGCCAAATTGCTGCAGAGGGATCTGGGCTAAAAAAGCCCATAACCAATCATTTTAAGAGCCTAGTTTTAAATTCTGTAATCCAATACAAACATGAAGTGCTACTATCAGCTACAGAGGCTCATTTCAATTCCTGACAACAACCAAACATGCGTTCTACTGCCTCTTCTAACATTTTTAATGGATAGGAAACATGATAGAATAGGAATAAATCATGACATGACATGTCATTTTCCCTCATATGACTTGAGCACTTCTAAATGCAATCTTCAGACCAGAGCTTTCAAAATACGACTTATACTCCCTTCCTCCGCTCTCAGTTTGCTGGCTGTTCACCCAGAATAGCAGTGCCTTAAAGAATGGACCTCCTTGGGAGCTTGCTCCACACCCATAAATGCTTTGATCTCATAGTGGGCTTCTGATGCTTTTCTCATAGGCATAAATAACAATACTGCTTTCCATTCTGTGACGAAAAGCTGCAAGAGAAATTGCAGTGAAACATTTGAAGAGCTCATTCACTGTGAGGTGTTGGGCCCTTATTAAATGTCTTTTAAACAGACATGAACATCAGGGTTTTTGAAACATAAAAGAACTGCAACACAATTTGAAAGGGGCTAATTCTTCTGTTGTAATAAACGTAACATATGCATACTTCACTTGGCTGCATCTTATTCACCTCCATTAGTAGCACCACAAGTGTATACATCATTACCCTCTCAGTGATTTCAGCTTCAAAACAGACTTATTAGTATCTCTAGTTACCAAAAAAATATAATCCTGTGTCCAAGTTTTCTTTTCTCGTCACTTATTAAATGCAGCAGTCAGTGTTCAATATTCAGACTAACAGAGGAGTTGGTATTTAGCTCACATGAAGGAAACGTGGTAATTTTTCATAACTACAAAGCTACAAAATAAAAAGAACTGAATGTGTCAGCGGAAGATATAGACCAGAATAACAGACTTTTACCATATGAAGCAGATATTTTCTCTGTTAAGTCTTCATAGTTTTAGGACTTTAAGTTTGATCTAGTAAAAACAATAATGAACTACAGAGAGAGAGAATGCAGCTTTCGAAACTGAGGCCACTGGTGCGACTCCCTTACCCCCAAAAGCGATTCTTGACATGAATAGTTTCAAGAAGTTACCAATAGCATTTTTGCAAATGACAGCTTTATGCACATGTATGATTTCTTATTAACTGAGGCCCAACATTGGCATATATTGTGTAATTCTTTACTATAAAAGTCCACATCCTCTTCTGTCACTCTATACTCCTCAAATCAGCTACTTTCTGTTGCCCAGTCTCTTAACTGATGCTGTTTCCCACATTATTCTCAGTCTGACGAGCTCTTGAACCAAAGCCTTAGCTAATTCTTTAGCATCAGAGCACACTTGAACCACTCCTTGAGAGCACAGGAACTCACAAAATCTCAGCCTTTTTTACCTGAAACAAAAAATGCAGCCTGCTCAAATTAACCTCCTCCTTACTAAGATCCCTCAAACTTTTCTTCTCAACAGACTTTTTGTATGAGACCTAGGGAAATACATTGCTCTACAATCACCTTATGTGAAATAATTCACCTAATTTCTTCCAGAAGATGGAAAAGCTGAGAGCTAAAAAGGCAATGGGAGCTTCAGAATACCAGATAACAGTGAATTTGAATTCTTAACAGATTTTGGTGTTGATGCAGAAACAGTTGTACTCACGGTACTGGTTGGAATAGCATGTTCTGAAATAACACAGAAAGAATCATATTATTTCAGCCACCTTCCAGACCTATTTAACACTACATAAGCATATAAGGCAGAGAGCAGCAAGGACTTTCCTGAAAAAATCAAGTTCAGAGTATATTAGCAGAAGCAACCATATCATATAATTCTACTAGCAACCTTTTCAAGCTGTATCATAAATCTCAGCTTTGCCCTCACTGCTGTATGGGGGAGCATCTGCTACAGCCTCCCCCCTTGGACTTCAGGTTGTTTTCCAACCGGTGTTAGTGTCTCTAAGACCAATTTGGAAAAAAATCTGGAGCAATTAAAGGTTTTTTGCTAGCTCCCCCTCTCCTTGAGTACAACCACAGTTGCTCTGGGTGTTCAGGGTGGAGGATTAACTAAAGTAACTGGCTGTAGGAGTAAGCACCGATTCTCCTGCCTTGGTTGTACAAGCACTTCAGGAGGACTTTTCAGCATCACCCTGATCCCTGTATGTGAGGGGGAGAAGAAAATCCACAGAACATGGCTCAGGAAGCCCCAAGCTAAGTAATGACTGACTTTCCCCACTGCCCTCAGGGAAGTGCTCCAGCTATTAAGAGTTTACTGCAATAAATTATGCCAGTCTTAAAAAATCCTAGGTCAAGTTAGTAGACATAAGTGCCCAATATTACAAAACAAACAAGCAACCAACCCCGCCTCCCCACCCCAAACAAAATGCAAATTAATTTCTATATATTCTGGATGTGCTGAGAAGCAGTAACAGCATAACTCAACTAGAATTTTGGTCTCAAATGAGAATTTCAGTCTTATTTCTGGGGTGCCCATATTTTTCTACTAAAAGAAGTTAAGGGGGTGATGAAGGGGGTAAAACAGCTAAACTGAGTTGGAAACAGTGGCATTTCACAACCATTTTACACTCAGAGATAAGGATGGACACATGGGGAGAAAGAGATCAGCCCTGAGACTGAATGAGAGAGCAAAATGGCACAGACTAATCCCACAGTACTTTCAGGTTTGGAGCATGACGTCCTGCCACGCTGTATTAGCATACTGTCATACAAACATTGCAAAACTGAGTCAGGACAGCATGTCACTATACTTGTGTGACTCCATTCATGGTAATATCTGCTGGAATTCTCTTTTTTTGGCTACAGGGCAGAAGAGTCAGCTTTGTTCCCTTTACTCAGTGTGCTGCTCTCCGATTAACATTTCACGAGCAACACCTGAGGCCTGCCAGAGTCACAGATCTAACCTGGAAAAAAAAAAAAACCATAATACAATTGCAGGAGCTCTGCAGGCACATATTAAGGCCTAGTCAATGAGCCCTTACAACTCCTTTTCAAGCAGTGTAAGGTGTCATTGACCCTCTTGGCACTTGTGCATTTCTAACGGCCTCAGCTGACTTGTTGCCCCTTCCCACTTTCCTGGGCATCCTTTCAAGGTATGCTGCTGCCTTTGCAGTGCCTTGTCACAGCACATGCTGGCCCAATTTGATATGGGTATGTCCCATATCAAATTAAATCAGTTCCCTACGGGGCTGTTGCTGCCCCAGCCCCACTCCCCAGGACATGTGAATACAGTCAGGCTATGCACAGCCCATTATCCAGTGCATTTAAAATACTGGTTTTCCTGCCATTTAGTTACCCAGTCAGAATAATGCTTCATAACCCACACTTGAAATACTTCGAAAACAAATTTTATCCAGATAGACCAAAAAGCAATCTTGTTTCCCTAAACAACGAGCATTTTTCTGTATCTTCATTCTCATTATGAGCTGCTGACAAAGCTCCTGTAAATCCCCATGCCACAAGGCCACAGCACTAAAACAGAATGTTTTTTCAACAGTGTCTACATTTCATATGGTTTGTTATAACGTGTCTCAATAACTACCATGTCTGTAACACCAGCTAAATGCACTAGCTGGTTAATTACCTCATTCCCTAACTCTTCTATTAACTCAGAATGACTTTGTGCAAAGCCCGTTGCAATATTTAGATTAGCCATCCTTTAAAGGTGTTCCATTTAATAACCATGTTGATAGGCCAAAATTTCCTCAAAACTGAAAAAACCTAAGAATTTAAGTCACAGTTTTGTTACAATTCACAATTTGCTGATTGTGAATAGGCTAGAGACAATATAAGGTAAATTTGATTAGCAGAGTAGAATAAAGTGGAGTTTTATGAATGGTTTTCTTAAAATGGTGGGTAATTGAGTATATTTCAAAAACAAGTTAAAAGCGACATGCAAAAATGCTTAAAACTTGCCAGTATTTCGGGGGGAATTGGTTGATTAAAAGAAGTGATAGAACTGATGACTTATTATGCTCTTATTGCAATGTTAAGTTGTAACTAAGCAGAATCCTATGGGGAATAAAAGCAAGGGATCAAAAATGACTGAGAAAAGAACTCTGGCCCATTGGCAAATTTAGATGCAGTGATCCCTTTGAAATGAGACCAACTCGATGTACTCTGATGTGGGAGTAACCCAAATCTACTCGGCGACGGCTCCCATACACAGACCTCTCCCCTTTGCTGCGCTCCCTGGCAATAAACTCAGCCAAAAGAGCGTAGGTGACCTCCGAGGTAGCACCCTTGTGTTTGGAAAACAGGCGCAGAGCTAAAAGTTGCTCAGATGTGACGCTGGGCTGAGTAAAAGGATGATGGTGTTGGTAAGATACAACAAGAAAAAAGACATGTCTAAAAGTAGATAACAAGGTGAAAAGAAATTAGAACTGGGAGAAAGATGACAGGGCAGGAAGATGATGAAAGGGGAAGGGCAAGAAGAAGTAAGAAAGACAATAAGGGTGGCAGGGGAAAATAAATAGGAATTAAAAAGAGCTAAAAAAACTTTTGACCTGTGGCCACAAGGCCAAAAAGGAAACAAGAGAAACTGTTGGGGTTTTGTTTTTTCTTCTTTCAGGTTCACAGAATTTCCCTTTATTATCCTTTCTGGCTTGGAAGTAAATGCTACATTTGTTTTAAATGAAAACAACAATGAAATAATTTCTATCTGGTCTTCAGGCATGATTTCAAAATGAACATGCTGAAACACTGAACATACTTTCTTTTTTTAAAATCAGAAGGAGACCCTGAATTCATCTAGGGCTGACCAACAGCCGCAGTTGTCCTTAAATTGCATCTTTTCACGTAGGTTTCAGTCTCCAGGGTCTGAGCTTGGAGCTCACATAATTTCTTCCCATTTCTTCTCACTTATTATTTTTACCTTTACACTGGGAAGACTAAGATAAGCGGATTTTGACCTTGTGTTAATTAGGTGCCTGTCATTGCTATAATCAAGACAGAAAAAAAAAGCAGAAATGACTGCACGTTATTACATCAGTAGTCGTGTTTATACACTACAGGATACTAGAGGGCACAAACCACTAAGTTTAAAGCACCACTTGAAACAGCTCATAAATAAGTGAATGCCAAAAAGTCAAAACACAAACATTTTAAAAGATATATTGTTCAAAATATATATAGTGATTGTATACATTACATGAATTGCTTGACTTAAATGCTGTCTGTTTTGGCATTTGATCTTGAAAAGAAATTATTCTTATGGAAAAGTCACTGTCACTACAGAAAGAGTGAGTGAAATGGCCTGTTTGACATTTTTTCGCTTGACCTTGCACTAGGTAGACAGGAGCATATTTTCATAATAAAATCCTTCCATTCATATGAGCACTGGTGAGGCCACAGCTGAAGTAATTGGTCCAGCTTCGGAAGAGTGTTGAGAAGGTTGTGGGTGCCTGGAGCGGGACTTAATGGAGAACCAAAACAATCATCAGAAGCCTAGAAAAATTGACCTCTCAAGAAGGACTCTTCTCCCTGCTGTTCACCTCGAGCCTCTGCTGTCCCTCTCTAGCCCAGTGAGGGAAAGATTAATGGAAAGCATGATAGCAGCACTCAAGTAGGTGAGGGGCTGCAACAAAGACAAAGGAATAAACTTTTCATTATGTCCACTGAGGATGAAACTAGAGGCAATGGACAAGGGAAATTTGCACTAGAAGAAGCTTTGCAGGTTTTTAAGTGTCTGTCAAGCTGATGGTGTAGGTCAGAAGCTAGTGTTTTAACCATTTTCCTGATGAGGATATAAGATATTCCCACATAAAAACAAGACCAATACCCAAAAGGCTGTAGCTTTTTCATGAAAAAGGTGTCCTGAGGAAACCTGTACATGTTAATTCCCTGCTTCAAGGCTATAAAGCAGAACAGGTGGTGTTGTTATGTTATAGTTTTTTATTGTTTATTATGTTATTATGTGTGACCCTGAGCCTTTGCAATTATACACAAGTCTTGGAGAAGTCAAAGTTGCTTTCTGTCTTTCCCCACTTGCTTTTTCCAGGAAGCAAATGATAATTCTTCCAGCCCCCATGACCACGATAGAGCCTCCTATAACAGCTGCTCCAGCAGTGTCCGTGGGAAGGCTGTACACTTCATTTGACATTTTGCCCTTTCTGGAGAAAGTTATAGCTGTCCTTGTAAGAAAAGCTGGTACAGATATTCTCAGAGTGCCTAATAAATAGCTTCTGTCTGACAATGTACACAACCTGTTTACTCCTACCTTGAAGCTCTATTGCCTATTCTGTTTTCTCTTTCATTTTCATTTATTGCTGCTTCATTTCTTTGTCCTCTTATCTGATCTTTCCCCAGGCCCAGTGTAGTTCTTGAACCTCTCTTATTTCTGTGTTTACTCCTCGTCCACTTTTCTTTCCTGGTTCATGACCTTCTACCCTAAACCTTGAGACCTAAACCTTTTATAATGCATTTTTTGTGTAAAGAGGCCCACATCCTCCAAAGAAAAAAAATACTATTTGCCTAGATGAATAGCTTATCTCCCATCAACTAGTCATTGCACAAACACCGCTCCCATGTGCGAAGAGCAAAAACAAATTTTGGACACTGCTCAGGCCCTACTCAAGCCCTCCAAACAGAACTCGAGTGCATTAATTTACGGATTAAACTTAAGGTTTAATTCCTGATATAGAAATAGGCCCTCTAAGTGGGCCTTCTCCCTGATGAGCATTTAGGTGCTTCCTCCTCAGTAATGCTTTGTGGAGGCCCAGGTTGCACTTCCAGCTAAGGGGGAGAAGGCAGAATGCCATAAGCAGCGTTTCAGAAACCCCGACTCAGTTTCCTGCACAGCTTCAGGATAATATTCTGCCAGGACACATATAAAGTAACTTTAAAGTAGCTGCCACCGATGCTTATGGCTGGTTTGTAATGACACAATGCCAGCCAGTTCTCCAAGGATCTACCCGACTTCCTGCATGTCTGTGGCATCCATGCTGCGTTACTGTGCTACCATAAATAGTGTGAGAGCTTGCTGGTTTACAGCTCTCCTGGATATATCATCACAAATAAGATAAATGGCTATGACTGCAGAGTAGAGATTACTCCATCCTTCCTGGTACGTCTATCTAGAACAATACAGTTTAATTACTTTAGATGGATCTTCTGGAACTTAATCTACCTTGTTCAGATCAGCTTGGGTATTTCTATGTGTTTTGCCACATAGACATTCCCTGTGTCCCTTTTTCCAGTTGATAAAAGAGGAATAACAGTATGTTCTTATTTTTTAGAGGACACACAATGGTACCACACTCTAGCATTAGTGGAGTTACACAAGAAAGAGTTTTGCACATCAAGATCTCAACTGCATCTGCAGTTTTTATCATTTGGATCTTCCAGAATAATGGATGGATACAAGCTGCAACATTTGCATTTGCAACCAATCTCAGCTTTCTCAATATTGTGCAGTGCAGGATTAACCCTCTGAAAATATTGCAGAAGGCTGTAATGTAGGACAGAGCAAGGAATGCGATTAATTTTAGATCACTGTTGTTATTTCAGTCCTCCCTCTGCATTTCTGCGGCTTATTTTATTTCCACTACATACAGCTTTTTTCCTCCCCCTCACATTCTAATTGCACAAATAAGAGCTACCTAATACCAAGAGAAATGCATTGCCAAGAAATCTGCAGGTTCAGGACAGGTATGTTTCTAAGAGCAGAGAGGTTTTCTACAGTGTTTTGATAAATCTTAAAAACAGTCATTCCTGTAGTTTCTTCTGGAGTATTTTGTTAAGACAGAAATTGTGGTATGAAACTTCCCAAAAATCAAAAAACAGTGTTGAATTGTGGTCACAGGTTAGTTGCTGGTTGGCTAGAAATGACTAATCCATGCTATGCAAATTATTTAGAAAACCAGCAAGCATTACAGAAAAAAAAAAAAATCTTAGAGGAAACATACATGCTTCCAGATCACAAAAACTTCTGTTTGGGATGTACAATTAAAAGAAGCCTAAGTGCAATTTTAATAGTATTGTTCGAAACCATTAATTCCTTTCTTCCTGTTCAAAAATTCTAAGATCACAAGTACAAAATCTATTAATTAAACATCCAAGGATTAAAAAAATAATAATAAAATATTAAAAACTTGCAGATACTGTGTTCTAAAAGAATTTTATAAAACTAATACTTTTTCTGGTACATTTAATCCTTAAGGACTCAAGCTTTAAATCTTTCACCTAGATTTTAAGTGGGAATCAAGATTCTGATGTAATCCAGTAAACAGGTGGAGCCAATAACAGTGTGTAGTAAAGGATGTTAAATTAAACAAAGCCATTTGCAAGCTTCATGAATTTGAAGCAAACGCAAGAAAAATACACCACCTTCATGTCTTCATATTTCTTCAGTATGCTAAAGCAATACACGAGGCATGCCATGCCTCACACGTACATTCAGATCTGTTTGTAATAGTATCTGCACACAACTATTCGCACTGTGATAGCACTTGGTGAAAGGAAAGCTGCATCCCTAATAACAGCCCCGTGCTGGATCACCTCTGCTGCAGTATCATCACAAGTCAGAACTGCAAAGTGTTTTTCCAGTCTGGTGTCACAATGCTTTTGCACTTCTGCAGACGCTCTTAACACAGCCTTCTGCAATAGAAGCCGTTTTCCTCCTCAGGATTTTCTCTGTTGTATCTTACAACAGCCACCGGAACGACTACATGGACCCTGAGCAACATTACAACAGACACATGTTAGGTAACGTCTGTGTGATGTAGTCAGATACTACAATGCTAAAAACCATAAGGCAGGGAGAGAGACCACATTCTTTGCTGCCTGATGCAAACCAGCCGGAAGGACTGTGCCTCCCACTGCCTAGGGAGGTGGGAAACCGCCTCCCATTTGCCAAGCTGTTACCTTCCTTTCAGTCACGCCTCTCTTCAGCAGCAAACCAAAAACATATTATACAGGTCCTACATGTTGAGATCTTACATTTAAGGTTAACTTTCTACTTCTCCACTGTAGCCCCTGGTCCTGGTTTGCAGGCTGGTGTCACAGATCAGAGATGACCTGCTATAAGAGAGTGGGAAGAAACATGGGTAGGAGCATGGGGGAAGACACCAAGGCAGGAAGGAGAAGCTCCTGGGCCAGAATGGCATAGCACCCTCCCTGCCGAAAGCAAAAGCACCTGAAAACAGGAGGGAGAGGAAGACATTAGGGAAAGGAGAGCATAAATGCAAACCCCTGTAGCTGGAAAGGGAGGCAGTGACAGGGCTGCTCCCGCATGGCCTGGGAATGGACAGCAGCAACTGGGGCAATGTGGGGCTTGGGCTCTGCAGAGGAAACGCAAACCGGGTGGGCTGGAGGCACCCGGCAGCAAGAGCTGAGGAGAGGAAGGAAAGGGAGGGAGCTGCTGCAATTTCTCCAGCAGGGAACAGGGAGAAGGCAGGAAACGTAGATTTGGTGCCAGTGCTGCCCCAGTGCTTCTTCTGCTCGCCCAGGCATGTAGTTAGCATGACCCAACACGAAGCACTCAGAGAGCTGCTGGGAATTACTAATTCCCCAGGCAAACTGCACAGTTTCCACAAAGCCTGCTCAAAGCACCCAGCAAACAGCTCCTGCATAGGGAGCCACCACACAGAAATACTGAAAAAGCAGCTGCCAAGGACCGGCCTCAGCTAACATGGCTGTAGGTTGTTGAGGGCTCCACCTCAATAAAAACAGTAACGAGGAGGGTTGGACAAGCGCCCCCGTGTTTTACTGAGTGTCTGAAACAATCCAAGCACAGCGTGCTTTGCCTCTCTGCACGTGTGGACGTAGAAACCTGGGCACTTACCAGCCAGTTTCATGGTTTCTTTTATTGACTCAGAAGAAATGCACGCTCCCTATCAAGGGCTTTTAATCACAAGTTTTCTCAGTGCACTTTCTGCTTCTACGCGAAGCTTGGTGGATATCTTTATTACCGTGTACTACAGAGGGATAAGCACGTTGTTTGCACTCCATGAAATAATAAATGTGCTCAGCATGCTCATCAGCACTCCAGCCTGCCTTGGACAAAGGCTCCAAGCTCTGTGCTTCTCTTTATTTAAACCTGTTAAACCTATTTAATAGGTTTTAATTAAACCCTTTAAAGCTATTTAAATCACCAGATTGTCACCCTTTGATGGTGATATATTTGTCTGTCCATGTGTAAGATAAAAGGTAGGAGTTACTAAGGGTTATTTTATAGTATGAAAAACACCCCACCCCACCCCCCTTGTGTTAGTCATGCTAAATCAATTTGAAAATATCTTTAATGGGTGCAGTTTTATATAGAAAGAGCTTTTTACATACTGTGCATTGCTGAGCAGAACAAGGAAAAGAAAGAAAGGAGAGCCCCTTCCCCTGCAACAGGAAAGAAGAGGAGTGTTGGTGTAAGTCACCCCCACCCAGAAAGCGGAGAGAAAACTACGCCCGTCTCTGGGTAATGCTTACAATGCTTTTTCCTTACCATGCTATTTGCAAGCCTATTTTTGTTTCCCAGGAAAGAGTGTGTTTGGGTAGGGCAGATATGAAACAGCCAGAAGGGAAGCTGAGTCCAGGTCGATCAGTTGCTCTTCTTCACAACATGCTGCAGCAGTTAGTAAAATCATAGTTCTGCTGCTCTATGTTTGTGATCCAAATGCATCTCCAGCAACATGACTAATTGTATAATTCAGGAAAGGGTCACTGCAGTGACTGCTGTGATGTATTTATTTTTAGCACATCCCGGATCAGCCCAGACACCCATTTCAGCCACACCCGCCCATGCCACTCTGTTCCTGACAAAGCTCTGAAAGCCTCTGGAGCATCAAAAACCTGTTCCCATCAGAAAACTGCTGTGGAAACACTGTAAATTGCTTCTATATTTAAAGTAATTCCATGCTTAATTGAGTCCCTCTTCATCTTTCTCACATTGTTTAGAACAAAGGTTAAATGGTACAGAATACACCAAAGGAAAAGCCTGAAATGGGCTTTGCAAGCCCAAAGTGTAGTACAGTCTCACTGGAGTTATGTGATATGCAAGGATGAAGGACATACTTTGAAAATATCTGATTTCTATAACTGGTACATATAGCTGATGAAGACCACCTTCTCTTTATCTTGCAAAGCTGACTGAATGCTCATGTTATTTTTAATTTCTACCAGTCTGATACAACTGCTAAGCTCAGATGCAAAACTGAAATGCTTTTCTCACGTGCTTTGTGTTCCAAAGCAGGAATTAAAAAACCCCAAAGTTGTTACTAGGAGAGCACTTGAAGCAGAGGGTCAGTGCCGAGGACCGACACTATCAAAGAGCAGTGGGAACTGCTGCGATAGCCACGCCAGCGCCCATGCTGATAACCAGCTTCCTAGTGGAGCAGAAAGTGGACAGTCCTCAGGATGCTCAGGCTTGTCAAAACTCTGGGTCCCAGTCAGTTCACTGGGAAGTCATGGTGAGCTGGGACCTGATCATCTCATGTTGGTGAACAGCTACAGACATCACTAGTACTTTTATTAGTAATTAGTGTAATTTCATTCCCCATGACAATTACAACTGTTGTGAATGAGTTGTTCAATTCCTACTCAAACCATTCTGCTCTTCTTCTCCCTTAGCCATTCCTTCCATAAGTGACCAATCCTCATTTTCCAGTTTTTGCACCTGAAAACAGTATTTTCTGCCAGTTCTTGGAAATAGGTGAACACAATTAAGGAGGAAGCAGACAGTGCATTACAAGAAAGCGTCACTAAGCCAATTGTGCGCTAGTTCACCTAAATTCAACAGCATTGAGATGCACTAGCCGCATGACACCAGTATCACAGGAAATGGCTTGCAAAGGGAAATAATGGATTCCTCTCAAGCCATTTGAACTAGACAGTGTAAAACGTGCCGAGAACCAAAACACAGTCCTGCACTGGGAGATTTTTTGCCTCTAATACCAGTGCTGGGCCCTTCCCTTGCTGTCATCGGCACATCTCAGGGACTCTCCCTCTTGTTACACTTGGAAACTACTCTAGCGAGTTGTTGCAAGTGAAGCCCAACAGTTCAGTAAACATATTTGCTGTCTTCTGAACCACAGCAAATATATTAATACAGTACTTTTGTAAGAAAAAGCCTTCCTGAAAAGAACCTAAAGCTGCTCTGTTGTAATAGCCTTTCTGGGCAGCCAGCTTTCAGTGCTCGCTATAATTTCCAAGATCTATGTGTTTTGTGGCAAAACAGAGTTAAATTCTATAGGATGTCAAGAAAGCTCCATAAATCAAAGAATTCAGTAGTTTTCAGAAAGAGATTTTAACAGTCCTGTGCAGAAATGAGTAGCCACATTTGAATTGCATGCTGGCCCCAAACATTTCTTTTGACATGCTGCGGACTTGGCTCCATCCGTAGGAGCCAAAGGGAAATGAGGTTTGGACAACTTGGTAGGAGCTTCAGAGAACCGGTAATTCCTGGGCAAAAAGGGGTCCAAATTTTGGCTTCTGGGGACTTTGAATGGCAGTGGAAGCATTAGCCATGTATTATGTCCAAAGTCACCCCTCTCTGTGGGACATGACACAGGGAATTTAGGGGTGAAAACATTTGAATTTCTCATTTGCTCTGGCAAGAATTCTCAGGTTTTTTGCTATTTCACCTAACAATGTTTGGTGATATTTTTGCTTCCACAGCCTTTGAATGAGTCCACAAACACTGATATTTACATCATCTATATTGCTGATACATAACCCATGCTGAGATGAGGAGGGGTAATTCATCTGTCAAAAAAAGATGTTTTCATACTGTCCTCACACTGGGATAGATAACACTACATGCATTAACATTTTGAAGGTTATCAACACTGTATTTCAAATAAAAACCTAGATTCAATGTTAAGCATGAGGAGAAGTGGGAAAACTAGTAAAAAATGAAGGAATATAGGGAGCTCTGATCACTTCAAATAACTATCGTGCAATGAAAGCACTCCTCAACAAATAAGTAAGGTATTTTACAGAGGAAGATAATGCAAATCCCTGGACAAGAAGGTAAAAGTAAATCTCCTGGCACTGTTCTCCTCAGACTAAATCCAAACCCTTTGCCATTCTGATCAGTTGTTGCCTCAACAGCCAAACCTGCCATGCCCAAATATGGTATTAACCTCACGCTAAAGATTATGAAAGAAGAAATCTGCAGGAAGCATAAACATCTCATTAATATAATCAGGGATTTGATTTAACCCTGAAGTTTTGATTACCCCAACACTCCTTAAACCAAGTACCACACTGAGAAATCATGACATTAAGACAAACTGAATGTGCTTTTTAGAACGATTACATATCTTGTAGAAATCTTCAGACAGCAATGCTGGTGTAGTGCTCCCATCCCAGCAAAAGACATCGTTTCATTACAGTGATAAGACAAGGCAGAAAGTTTACAGCAAAACTAAATGCCACTTTCTTTGTGGTTTCAGCAACTGAGACACGTTACTATCTACAACATGCACCTAGCACCCAGGAGCATGTTAGTGCCATTGGAAAAAAAAGAGATTAAAAGTTGTAAAAATACTCTATTGATAAATAGGCTAGGATTTTCACCTGTACCAAAGTCAAGCAAGCATCCACTTTACATATAAAAGCAGTCAGAAAATCCTTGCCCTGTTACTAGCTTGAAATGTAACCCCTGGAGCATCAGAGGTTAGCCTGGCCTGAAAGGGGCTGTTGTCTAGCCTGGCTGCTGAGGAAAAAAAAAAATACTTGGCATTAATTAGGACCCCTCCAGACCAGCCTTTAGTACATGTGTGGGTTGCATCAGAAGGCTTCCTACCCCCTTTCTATGTCTCCTGCAAGGGGACAATACCCCAGCAGATCACACCTGCTGAATTTTGTTCCCTTAGAGCTATTATATCAGCAAGTGATCATCAGAGCACAGCTTTCTCACATAGGCAGGTAGGTTCGGAAGGCGCAGCATAGAGATAGCATCATATTGAATGTGTCAGATCACTTTTCCTTTTGCAGGTAGGTCTGGCTGATAGGGTGTGCTGCTGTTAGGGCATCCAAGGATCCACTTTCACAAGATGAACGGCAAAGTATCGCTACCCAATAGCTCAGGTGCTGAGACAGTAACAGTGGCTTGCATGTCAGGACATGGTGCGACTCAGGGTTTTGACTCTTCTGTTTAAATCTGGGACACCTATTTTTAGAGTGCTAGCTGAAACTAAAGGTAATTGTCTTCTAGCGGAGCCAGGTCTTTAATTCTTTACTTGTGTTTGGAGAAAACGGCTGCTACACACACAAATCCAACACTGTCTCTATGTTTACAGAATTGCAAAATAAAACGACTAAAGGGTCTTCCTTGAGTTGTCTCAGCAAAAAATACAAACAAACAAGACCCCCAACCCCACCCCCCCTTCATGATGAAGGCAAGTAACAAGGATGTCTCTCTCATGTGTTTTTACTGTGGGGCCTTACTCATCTTTAGACTGTGAAGTTAGCCTGGCTACCGAATGGTACCTGTTAAAAATACTCCCTTCCCTAGATTAAGAGATTATTTTTAATTTGTATTTTTACAGATTTTTTCACAGAAGACTCAGATGTATAAACAATTGGAGATCAAATTCAAGGTCCTTTTCTATTTAGAAAAAAACCATAAACCCAAACCAAAACATAGTAACGGTTGGACTCGATGATTTAAGGGTCTTTTCCAACCTTAACGATTCTATGATTCTGTGATAAGCCTCAGCAGATCTTTTTTTGCAATATAAAGGAGTAAAGAACAGAACTCTACATTTTAATCCTGATAAAACAGACGGCTAAATAAAAGACAAAACATTCTGGTAAATTTTCAGAGGAGTCAACCATTTGTTGGGCATGTTATATGGCATTATGTATTCTTAGGTTTGGAGTTGAATGCTGCAGGCAACTTGCCTTTCAAATTCAGTTTCTGTTTATTTTGGCTGCAAATCATAACCTCCTTATCAAGCAGGTATCAAGCCATCTGCTTCTATCTTCAGTAAATTCGGTAATCTGGCATTCAGGTTTAGGGCTAGAACAAGCAGTTTTCTTCTGTCCAGTAATAAATACACCTTTAAAAACAGCTTTGCAAAACTGGCCCAATATGAGAAAACTCTAATGAATGAAAGGAATGTAGCAGCAGGGGAAAAAGAAAAAGAAAAAAAGAACCACCAAAAAAAGTAGTACAGGAACAAAAGCTCAATTAAAGGCTATGGTAAGATCCAGCACTACAATTTGATTTTTTGAGAAAGCTAGTCTTGCAAACTTCTAGGAATGGTGGAAACACCCAAAACACTGCCCCCCCCCCATCAACAGACAAACTCTCAAGGCATTCTAAGTTTGGGTTAAAGCAAGCTAAAGGTGTGAAAAAGGAGCTGATTATCTAAACCTATTCACATTTCTCAAAGTTTCAGAGACGAGACAACGATCTGACTGTGACAGTCTGTGCCTTGCTGGTCTCTCACAGAGCACAGCCATGAATAATAACCCGGAATGAGGGGAGATCACGGTCAAAAGCTTTAACTGCTCAAAATGGTTTAGTTAGTACTTAATTTTTAAAATGAATTTTTTAAGACTTGAAGGCTTGTGAGCTAAGAGCACAGAAGAAGGAAAAGGAAAAGGCTATCCATCTCCTCTAGTTAACGACAACAAGGGCAGAATTAAGGCGACTGCAAATGTATGTAATCACTACAGGATCCCTATTTTAGTGGAAATTTCTCAAGTTATCAGCCTGGGAGCTGGGATTAATCTGCTGTGTCGTAGAGTTGGGATGATGCTCCAAGCTCCACAGCATCCCTGTAACGGGGAGGGGGGTTGGGAAGCATGCAACTTCGGGTTGATCCACAGCTCCAGATTGCTTCAGTGGCTTTTGGACCAGACTCTCCATGCCAAGATTTGCTCCTACCTTTCCAAAATGAAAAGCACCCTTGTTTTTTTGTAGTGCCATCAATTTGGACAAAGGTACTCTTGGAGAAAGGGGTCACTAACAAGACATTACTAAACCCACCTACTGTACATCTACAATGCAAGACAGCACATTCCAGCTCCTACATTTGAGTGCATAACCTTAATGCACCCAGGATGATGCCAAGAGGAGCACAACCTCACTCTCTTCTGCAAGAAACCTGGGTGCCTGAGTGAGAAGGAAGCTGTGGTGTGCAAAAAGCACTTTGTGGAGGACACCTGCTATGCCATGTAACCATAGCCATGCTTCTATTACAGAGCCAAGGCACAGCAACATGTAACCACTAAGCACTCACATTATAAGCACGTGACAATTCCTCTCCCCTCATATTTTAGAAGAACAAAACTTCACCTTTACACATTTTAAAAGTAATTATATCTTAATGCAGACTCAAGAGCATTTATATTTCAGTGCTATCCTTTGGCAATATATTCTTCGACCTATTTCAGCGCTGACTTTTGTTTAAAGCTGGAAATCCTATGAACCAACCCAGGAAACATCTATTTGAGATATATTTTGAGTTAAGAATAAAGGGCAGTATCCCAGGAGGAATGAACACCTTGAGATGAAGAGGAAGGAACTCCTGCTTTAAGCATGTCATTTAGCTCTTGAAGGGTTGAGAAAAGCCTCAAGAGGAGGGACAAGTCATCAGGAGGCTATCAGCCTCCACATCTGTACGTAACTAGGCCTCTAGTAAATAGGGGCTTCTAAGGATGAAAGATCTAAAGATGAATTAGAAAATTACCAAGAAAGCAGTGCCAGCATACAGGCTGAAGACAAAGCATGAAATCTGGAAGCCCCAGAGGGGACTTGGTATGTTCTTTACTAACCACAGTGGAAACATCCTTGTCCACTTCTGCATGATTTACAAAAGATACAAAGACAGCAGCTTGTGTGTATTATGTGAAGAGGCTGCAAGCCCACACATCACTTGTCTTGGTAAGATTTGAAGACAAACTACCTCAAAACCTGGGGGAGGGAGTATTAAAACAACAGGGTGTGATCTGACCTTCTCTAAATTTTACTGAGCATAATTTTAAAACACTAAAAGTGTTTCTAAGCAACTGGAGAAATCTCTTACTGCTGTCTCCAATGCTTAAAAAAAAGGGAGCCTGAGCATGAGGGAGACTGGTGTTAGCCTTTTTACCATCCATTTTTCTCTTCAGACTATAAGATCCTGCTGTTACAGCCCTGACGACCAGGACACTTCAGTGATCACAAACAGTGGAAATCCAAAGACTTTGGCCCAGCTTCACAATACAGACAATGAAACTGCTTCTGTCTTAACAGGTGATGCATGGGGTAGCCTGAAGCAAGCTTGACCAGATTATGTTCTTTTACTCTCACAAGGTAGATAGAGATAATACTCCAAATTTCCCCACACATATTCTTCATTTTCTAATGTGAATTTACCAACAGAATTTCACTACCATGTCTACTTTGCAATAAAGTGTTAAAAAAAGAAAACCAACCCAACACCTTTTACAGAACCAAAATTTTTCAGAGCAAATGAATCCTATATGAAATTTGCTTATTCACTGTCATCAGTTCTGCCCTGTTCATATCATGCAGAGGAGGGAAAGTCCTTTTTAAAGAAAGGATTGTATAAAATTGACAGAATTCCTCCCACCTTTGCATGTTGCTTTCTGATAAGCTTTATGGACCGTTGTGTTAAATATGCTCCTTTTGATCTAACTCCACTTTGCTTTTCACAAATTGTGAAATTAAAGGTTTAACAATGAAAGGAAGGCTATTTTTACAAGGAGTAGCAGACAGAGAATAAATAGTACCTCAACACAGACTTTTGAGGCTTGTATTTACTTAACATAGTTTTAAAAGCAGTTCTTTCTGTGGCACAATCTTATTTTTAATTTCCTTTATTGATTTTTTTGTAACAGCTGTGAGCCCGAACAAGAGCATAATCTACACCACAAAACACATTTCTAGATTTTAACACATAATCTGAGCAAAAGTTAATTAACTTTTTTTAGATCAGTTAATCTAGTATTATAAATTTTTTAACTTCTGATACATAAAATCCCTTACAGGCAATCTATAGGCATTTGTAGAAGCTTTAGTTATGAATATTCACAGAAGCTGGCCAGCAATTGAAAGTACAGATAAAAAGCAGATTTGTCTTCAAATGTGTCTTTTGACAAAGGCAATCATAGATTCTGGTCCTTGTTATGGTTTCTCTTACCCTTTCAGGTTTTATTAGTTAATTCCACTGTAAAAGCACGATCTTTCACACTAAACAATAATAAAAATAGCAGTTCAGTGACCATATGAACACTACAAAGTTTGATTAAACCTGTGCATTTGAGAATCACTTTTAAAAAATATTGCACTCAGTAACTAATATTGCCCCTAGGTTTGCATCCCTCATCACTTGACACTCGATAAATGCTGTAAGCCCCTATACCTTTAGGGGCAAAACCAAGATAATTTCTGAGAGAAACCCTTGGCCAAACGTATCATTGGCATAGTGCCAGGGAAATCCATCAGGATATATTTGATTTGCAGGAATAGTATTTGCAAAACCTGACAGACATTTCAATTCCCCCCCTTAAAGCCATCTCTACAAAAGATGCTTTATTTCAAAGAAGAAAAACAGAACAGAAAACCTTTGTAAATATACCTCTACTTTTAAATCCTCTCAGATTGAAGAGCTTCATGACACTTAGAAAGAGAGCTGTCAGAAAAATACAATGGCAGGAAAGTTTTTCACAGAGCACATAACTCAACTACCAGTTAGTACCTTCTTCTCTTCCAACACAGTGTTTCAATCACTGTACTGAAAAGAAAGAAAAAAAACCCCAAACCATCCAGCTACTGACAGCTAAGATTTTGCTCACAATACTCCCCACAAATGTGACAAGCCTATCCAAAAAAGCCAAAGAACTTACCTCCCACAGTGCAAACAGAGGGTACAGCTAGAAGAAAGAAGGCAATCCCGAGGAGCTTCATGCTTGGTGGTGGTGGTAGTGGTGCTGTCAGCTCTCCCTTGCACAGCTGGGCAGGGAGTGCTCTCTTACTCTGAGGCAGGCCTTAATTACTCCATGGAAAAAGGTGTGTAGAGACTGTGCCTAGTCACTGCCCATTCCTGCTTATTTTTGGGGACTTTGATAAAGAACAGGAGGAAACACAACATACTCCCTCTGGGAGTTCAGTACGGAGGAGATTTATTGTTTCAGTCCTTACAGGAACTCCTTTTCTTTGGCAGCGAACCATGTTTTTGTTAATACATTATTTTGTTCTTCTTCGGCCATGAGGTCAGGAACGTTTTTGAACAGAGGCAAATCTTTCTCTAGAATATGCTATACACCACCAACTTCTACACTGTAGCTGGAAATACTTTTAAAGGGAACATTTATGAGCAGCAAGGGAGCCCAGGTAGTGGGGGATAACACAGCCAGGAACAAAAGAGCAAAACAAATAATAGGAGTCCTCACCTGGCTCTTCTTTGTGTTGTGTGAAGTGACTTTGGTGAAAATCACAGCTGCTTCATGTTAAAGGCACAGAGAGTGCCTCCCTGAGAGAGCTGCCATTCTGCAACCAGGAGGATGCAAGGGGCTACCAGCACAGGGTGAGGAAATGACTCCAACAAGGTGCCCCAGCAGGGAGAGGCTTTGGGCTCTACAGAGTTAAGGGGGTGTGGGTTTTTGTCTTTAAATGAAAACTGGACTTTTTTTTTTTTTTTTTTTTATTTGAAAAGTTGCAACTGCCCTTGCCTATGCCTGCTCCATTAGTAACAGAAAGGGTTTTTTATTCTTCTGTATAGATACTTACTGTGCCATGGGATGGGAATATAGTCCCCAGAGTGAACCTCCTACCTGGGCTGTCTTGTAACCCAGAACAGAATCACTCTGTTCTCCTCATGACCTGCTGATCTGGGAAACTTTGGTATCCTTCCTTCTCATAGCTATTTCTCTGACTTCTGTGGAAGAAAACCAAGCAGAGCTCTAGAGTTAAAGGCTATCAAAACAAGATCTCATAATACTCTTGTGCTCTGTGCCTTAATGATTCAAGACAGCTGATGGCAATTAATCACAAAACTTCAACCACAACAAGAATGTGGTGCAGTATGTTTGCTCATCTCCCCCTCTGTCAAGTCACAGGAAAATCTGGTGGAAAAACTGACCTCACAAACAGCCTGACGCATTAAATAGTCAACTCTACTTATTGCAGTAACTAAGATTTTATTTTCTCCTCATGACTGTTTCTCACTATAAGGAGAAGTTTTGGAACAGCTTTGCATGAAGGAACTCCCAGGAGCTAAGCCAGAGTGCTTCCAACAACAGTGCTGGTTTATTCGTGGGACGAGGAAAACGGTAGCAGTTCAGCATTGTGTGTGGAATAACTACTCTTTAGTTAAAGAAATTACATTTCTACATCTCAAGGCTATGACGCATCCTCTGCCTATTGCAGGCAACAGAAGCTGGTGCTTGATAGAAATCTAATGGTAGACAATGAATTTCTGGCACTTCATTTGGACAAACAGGTATTTGCATCCATGAGAGATGCAAATATGTCAGTTCTCCTTAGAGAGACTGTGTTTTCACTGTCATTGGAAAGGATCCCACAGTAATACAAACTTGACTCAGAGTAGAAGTGGGCCACACAATGACACTTTTGTCAAATTGATCGGAGCATATGGCAGGGAGTGAGCGCCAGTACTCTGTATTTATGCTAGTTTTGTGCCGACATAGGACCTAAAGTTAGAATGGGCTAGAAAAACAGTAAGTGCTGCAGCAGAAAGCCTTTAAGCAAAAAAGATAAATCTGAACATGGAGAGTGAATTCATCCCAGGTTAGTGCTGGTTTTGATGCGATAAGAGGGACTCTAACCTTTTATTTACTCCATTGCCAAACCACCACCTGAAATATTAATTCTGAAGAAGGATACAGAAAGCAATATTATTTTATTGACTGAAATGAAACCTCTGCAAAATCTAAGAGGCCAGAGGACAGGGCCCTTTCCTTGGGTTTTGAGACCCAGAGAAACTATCTGAATGCCTAGGAGAGTATTGATTCGGTTCAGCACTGCTCATCTGAGTAGCAGCATCCCAAGGACACCTCAGTGCGCTGCTGCTGCTGAAGATGATGATGGTGGTGGTTAGCTGCAAATCACCGAAGGCGGAAAGGGTACAGAGTGTTGCAGCCCTGCAGTAGCAACCCATATTGTAGGTACAATTGTGCAAAAGGCTCCCCAGCTTCATGCAAGGGGTTGGGAGGAAAAGAAAGAGAAAGGGCTGAATGTCTTTGCCTTACACCGTGTCATGCAACTGGAGTTATACCTCAGAGAGTCCTAACGCAACTTACTGCCTCCCTGAAGCATCAAGAGAACTGTGCCAGTCTGAGGTACCCACTTATGTTGACATCAAAGGCAGCTAAATTTTGCTAGATCAAACTTGGTATGGACAGCAGCTGCATGCACAGTAAGGAACAGTAGAAGAGGAGCAGCTCAAATAAGTCACAAAGAAAAACTCTGGTCAAAGCTGAGTTGTAGCTTCTGGCTTGCAGTATCTGAGCTGCAGATGAGAGATTCTC
The DNA here is from genome assembly GCF_963921805.1 of Phalacrocorax carbo. Taxonomy (NCBI): domain Eukaryota; kingdom Metazoa; phylum Chordata; class Aves; order Suliformes; family Phalacrocoracidae; genus Phalacrocorax; species Phalacrocorax carbo. The sequence continues at coordinate 55,619,786 of NC_087516.1, forward strand.
ACAACTCTTGTCAATGGAATCTTTTTTTTTTCCCTTTTTTTAAAAGAAATCATGTAAGGTTTTAAAAACTGCCAGTCTGCCAGTGATCTTTGGAGCAAAAGATTATTCCTCTGTGTGTTCACTGAACAGAAATCTCCTCTTTTTCTCCCTACCAGCAAATAAGTTTTTCTTTATTGAATAAATACTTTTCTCTCTTTCTCTCTTTCTCTCTTTCTCTCTTTCTCTCTTTCTCTCTTTCTCTCTTTCTCTCTTTCTCTCTTTCTCTCTTTCTCTCTTTCTCTCTTTCTCTCTTTCTCTCTTTCTCTCTTTCTTTCCTCAAACCAAGAAAGTTGACTTTGGTACCAACTTGTTCTTTTTTTATAAAGAGAAATTTTGTCATCAGTATTGCTGCCAACTGTGATATTACTGCCAGTGCTAGAATATCAGGAGTTTAATTCTGAGCCCCAGAACAAGTGACTGTGTGACAGTCTCAGTTTCCACGTTTTTTTCAAGCAAGATTTTAGCCCTCCTAGCTGCAGAAGAAAACTTGAAACATGACCAAAGAGCACTCTAGAGAATGAAAGGACTCTCTGTTTTAAAACACCATTATTTTGTAGTCCAATAATAGTTGGGGTAGCCCGAGTTATATATTTATTTTTGCCAGCGTGGTATTTCATTATTAAAGGGAAACCATTTACTGCCACAGTGGATTTGCAGTTACAGATTTATTGGTCTCAGGCTGCATTTATATATTCTGTCTTAGTTCACATTGCTTGGAGCAAAACATCGCCTTTTTAGGCACAGTTCTCCTGTGAGGTTCAAATAATCCCCTTCAGATTTAGAGAATGGAAAAATTTTACATATTGTTCAGTATTCTTGAAACACCACTGCATAAAAGAGGAAATAATGTGGACAGCCATGCTGCCTTGCTGTGGGCTACTGGCAATGTCCAATGTGGGTACAAAGAGTAAATTTGTCGAAGTCCTTACAAAAGCAAAAATAAAAAGATACAAAGATACCCGGTCATTGATGAGTTACTAAAGTGAAGAAACAAACAAACTGACTAAATTTGCTGGTCTTTCCCATTGATGCTTGCTATCCCTTCCACTGATTATTTTAACTCATAGCAGAATGATAGAAAAAGAGCAAGATAATCTCAATCTCCTACTGTTTTGCCACACCTGTGTTTCAGCAAATACATCTAACGTGATATTTTATCAGAAATTACCTGACTTACCTGTACATTTGGTTATACTCGTGTAAGCAGCATAAATTTACATTGAAAAATGCAGTTGTAACAGTGTAGAAATACATTGTTTAGTTATGCTTTCTGTTCTTTTTTAAATTGTTTTCAAAAGTACTCGTTTTAGTCTACTACATATATTAACATTTTAATATAAAGTAGAATTCCAAAGAACTTGAATATAGCAGTATGAAACCAAGATATTTTGATGGTCATGTATACAAGTTACTCTGAAAATTCATGCTGAGGGACATTTTAAAATGTAGATATTTTGTTCTGAATTTTTTATGGAAGCATTGGAACATCTCAGGAAATAGAAATGTCAGTGCCCGAATTCCTCTGCACACAATAATATAAAAAATATTAAAGATCAGGCTCGTAAATGTACTTAAGTGCTTAAAAAAAACCAAGACAGTCACCTTTTCTTTGTAGCACAGAAATGCTTAAATGTCATTGACTTGATTCAGAGCCAGCCACTAATGTGAAAAATTCCACTAAATCTCTAAGTGCCTAGATGCCTTTATGTAGGCACTAAAGACCAAAATGCATTTAGTCTGTATTCAGTAATTTTTTTACAAAATATATTTTCAAGGCCAGATCTAACAGAATTACTGCAACTCTAGCTATCAGCCTTGCGTATTGCTTATTTGCAATACCAACAGACTCTGTAAGCATATCTGTTAACCGCAGAGAATGTTTTTCCTACTCTTTCATACCTGGAACACTATTGATGTACTACTGGGAGTGAAAATATGCTTGAGGGAACTAGATCAATGTTTATTCACTTGCAATTGATACAAGTCAGGACCATATTGGTAGAAAAGTATTTGCCACTCTGCTAGAGTGCCAGATTTCAAAGGATGTCGTATATTTGAGGTATTCAGTAGGTACATCCTACTGTCAAAAGGGTGCAGCAAATTTGCACTCCCAAGCTACCTCTGTCCGTCTCTCTTACTGTATGTTCCCATTGCTGCTGCTAAAAAAATTGCGCTTACATGTTTCATGTTCCTCTTTCCAAAGCTGTATTTCTATCCTAAGCCACAATGTATTTCACTGTCTCATGAGTCTTGGGTATCAATAAAGACAGTCTCGTTTTTGTGCTCAGTCCTTATTTCCTAATTCAGTAGACAATATATTTAATGGAAGGACACCAATTTACCCTATACCTGAAGACCCAGTTTACTGGCTTCAGGAGTTACTCAGATTTAGATTGTGTAGTTGAAAAGCTGTGTTTTTGTTGACTAGTCACCCTGTGGTTGACTCTCAACTTTGTGAGCTCCTCAGTTGGAGTTGCAATGTGCTACTTAACAGCCAAAGTCCTTCCAAGGACACCATTCCAGGTTCGTTCTTTCTCTATTAGTGAGTTACTGATGTCTAGATATTTTGATTTTGTTCATCAGAGAGAAGCTTAAGCACAGCTACAGTGGCAGAGAGAAGAACACTATGGAGTGGTACTGCTGCCCCAAGCCATATTTTATGCTTATGTATGGGAAGTCAGAAGAGCAGGAAGAGATAAACCATGAACAGTCATTCTAGGGATATAAAAAAATGTGGGCTTGCAAACTTAGAGCAAGGAACTTCATGTCATGTAAAGACTTACACAGAATGTGTTTATAGGCTTTGCATCCTGTCCTGAGCTAATGAAATGGGAAACAGTGAGTCAGTCTCAGTTTCTCATGTTATTTGAAACTCATGGAATGATTATACGGTTGGCTGTCTCAGAGGAAACAAAACAGAAGTATGTGTTTGAACCATGCCTTAACTTTCCAAAAGGCTGAATAAATCCAGCTACTATCTATGCGGACATGTATCTCATCTTTGTTGTGGTAAACTGCAATGAGCTCATTCTTCTTGGGCCTGGTTAAAAAATAGGCAGCAGTATGAGGCTGCAGTAGACCTCAGTACTGAAAAGTGAGATGCACTTTCTGTTCCAACCATACTTGTCAGTTTTCCTGGGCAAGATGTTGTTGGACATTAAGCTTCTGCTGAGCTGAGTTTCTGTGGCTTCTCTTTTCCATTTGGTTTCCTTTGCACAAGCAGTGGAAAAATGTATCAGGTTTCTCGTCAGTCCCATGAGGGGATACACTGTGTGTTGGTCTGTCTAAGCTATAGTTTTTAACAGTGTCAGCTTTGTTTTCAGACCACTAGTGCCAGAAAAGAACATCTTAGAACATTATAAAATATCTGATTATAAAGAGCCTATTATACTTAAATACAACACAGTATTATACCTTTCTCAGCAGCTGACACTATGGCTACGCTAGTATCCCACCATCTATTATAAACCTATGTTTTATTCTACTCATAAAAAAAGTCACGGACAAAAATGTGTCCAGATGCCTCACTGCAGTTTTGTTTCTGTTTGTCAACGTTGTGAGGTTTGAGGGGCTTGGGCTACTTCTTAGAGAACCCTGGATTCTTCTGAGCTGCAGGACATGGGGCTGGAAAAAGGGAGAGTTACAGGAGATTTGGCAGCTGTGCAGAATTTAACATTGGGCAGATAGAGAGTATGCAGGAACTGCTGGGCCAGCACACTCATTTCCTGCATCTCTTACTCCATCACAGAAGTAAGGTAAAGAAACAATTCAAAATGAACGTTTTTTTTCTGGAACTCCTAACAAGAAGTCAAAGTTCACATATTATGAACTGGAGACTAAGTTATGTTCCAAGACAACACCTAGGAGACATTTTGTTGCGCAGACGACTCTTGAACTTAAGACAGCTCCTCTCTGCTTGGCATTTTTCCTCATTCTTTTGGGTTTTTTTTTTATGCAGCTATCTACCATCTCCTCCAATCCAACTTCCAGCATTGGTAGGCTTGAACTCTTTGTGGCTTAACCTCCTTATCCAGAATAGCTTACTGCTGCTCCTCAGTGTCTGGCTTCCCAAGCCTTCATTCCTTTGGTATATTTTAGACTTCCTGTTGTCGCTATCAGAATGTGTCCTGCTGGCAAGCACTTTTGACACATGCAAAATACAATGCATGTCCGGTCTGATAAGGAAACAATGTCGCCAAGAAAAGTGGGTAAAATCTCTGTGCCAAAATATACCCCCAGCATTTCAGCTTGCTAGCAGACTCTGTATCTGCCCCTTCACAGATATCATCAACGTTTTCCTGTTCTCTGCATTTCTACTTTCCAACTTATTCAGCTAGACAGAAGGGACTAAATGCTTTCCACAGCATATAATAGTTCGGCAGTAAGTAGCCAACTAAAATAAAAGCAGCTTGGGCACCTGCTAAAAGCAGGTATTTCAGATCATCCCAGATAGCTGGAAAATGCACAAAAAATTTCACACATACCTGCTTTTGGTAATTTGTTATATTGCTGGACAGTCTGTCATCAGCAATGCACCAATGCACATTAATCTCTACTTACACTCATCTAACTTTTTGTTCCAGATTGTGTTTTTGAGGGGGAAAAGAAAACCCAAACCCAAACCCCAGACAAAAATGAGCTACCAGCATTCTGTGCTGCCACATACTGTACTTAGGACTGTTCAGTAGCAATGGAAAATGCTTGTAGTAACAAAAAACTGTTAATAAACTACTACATATTATGCCAAACACCTTTTTAAACTAACTTTAGGGTATCTGCTGTTATATATTTGGCGTTATAAAACTATGCTCAGGGACATTAGCACACGGGTGTTTGCAGCAACAGCACTGTATCTCAGTATAAGATTAATAAAGTGCTGATTTGGAGCCAAGACCCATGCAAATAAGTTTGGGGTACCATAAGAAGATGGCTAGGCCAAGAATAGTTCTTAAAAATTGCTTCTCTTCTACATCTCTCCATGAAGAACAGGATCACATACAAAATACATATTATGCTCTGACAAGTTAAGACAATGTATTTTCCTTTACAGTTGGATCAGGTTAGGAGACTGCTAATCCCCGTGGCTCAGCTGAAAAGCAAAACCCCAGTGAGCTTCAGTAAATCAGCTACAGTTGCACTCTAAAGTTCAGCACTTCAGATGCTGAAGTTAATACTTCGCTTTCATTTTTGTTCAGTGCTGGGAATAGCAGGTGGACACCAATTGCTTCTACAGAGCAGTTATTTTTGTATCTTGAGGGATGGGAAAAGAAGGGAGGAACAATGACAAGACTGGGACAATGCAGTCGACACAACTATAGTTTCAGGCTGAGTACTCTAATCATATTCATGAAGGAAGTAAGCACTCAGTAAAACTACGGCATATTGTTTTCATTTGACTTTCTACCGTTTGAATAGTTCAGCTGAACACAGGGAGTATGGCCATCACCAGGGGCATATAGAAATAGGTTAAATATCTGTCAGAGATAATGCACCATGGTTTGCGGCAGAGATCTGACTCCCATTTCTGTTGGGCCCTTGATATCCTGAGAGTCTATGAGGTAGAATTTCAGTCTGAAAAATGTATCATTGATCAATTTATTAATCCACTGGTTATTTAACTTTTGTCATCACCCACAGATATGGAGGCCTATGTTCAGCCTGCATGTGCAGGCCACAGCTAGGGAGCCTGGGGATTAGTCCATTAAAGTAACAAGGTGAAATGTAAAGTCTATCAAGGGCTAGCTGAGGAAGCAGTTCCTCATACACAGACTATCAAGTCCATGTATTAATAAAAGATGGGTAGAAATAGCCAAAACCTGTGAAGTGACGTGTTGTATCATCACATTTACTGAAGTAGACGTAATGATAGCACAAAACTCCTCCTTTGCAGGGGCGTTACTGTACTGACAGAAAGTTCAATTTGCAGAATAGCTTCATCTGCATTAGAAGAAATGTAAAGTGTTGGCAATTGTTCAAGTACTCATTGAAGAAACCTAAGATTTTTATTTAATTTAATTGGCATAGCCCTTTTCTGTCATCTTCGTTGCGCAACAGTGCTTTACAAGAAGAGACTGTTTCAACATAGCTTATAGATGCTGGAAACCTCAATATAACCTGATGATTGGATCTGCTGTACAACTAACACTGCTTGCACCAGCTCAGTACTTGAAAGAAAAAAAACATCGGAAAGTATACATGTATTTCAGGAAGTAATATCTAGACATTAGTACTGCTCCAGCAGAATACCGATTAGCAAGGGGCAGGAGAAGAAATACCTCACTGACAACCCACAGCCAGCCCCTCCTCTGTGGTCTCCTTACTTTGATTGAGTAGTTTATAGCAATGACTCCTTGCTTTTGGTGGGGAGGAAGAGGGCTCCTGCACTTCAGTCCCTCCATAACAATTGCTGTTAGAAAGACTTTCATTTCCCTGGGATCCTGTTGTTTGGCTGGGAGGCCCTGGGGTGACTCACTGAGCCACCCGCTGGAAAACAACAGGAAGAATCACAAAATCCTTCAAGAATAACAGTGACTGGGAGGTGTCTTCAACTAGGCTAGATTGCTGGTTACTGACAACTTTTGCAATTGCACTGGAAATATGCTTCTTTCAGGCAGTATTTTTATTTTATTCCCTCTTTTAATATGGATCTTTTTTACAAAAGTTTTCAAACAGTAGAGCTGATAGAATACTATTTATCAAGCTGACTATTTAGTGAGTTTTCTTCTTTTTGTTGAAAGATTTATTTGATAAAGATTTTTTAAATGTTTAGAGCTGGCAATATATATCCATTCAATACATATTTTGGAGAGTAAATAACAATATTTGCTGAGGAATTTAACTGAAAATAATGTTTTCTGTTGTTCACCCAGACCTGATCTGTGCTCAGGCCAGGACGGATCTGCTCTCTAGCCAAAGTTACAGGGCAGATTCTTCAAAGCCTTCCAGATCGGCCTAACTGTGCTCCCAGTGAAGTCAATTAAAAAACCCCAAACCAACCAATTTCTGTGAGCAGTATTAGGGCTGATCACTTTGGAAAATTCTTCTCACACTTATTCCATACTTATTTTAGCGACAGGTTAACAAATCTGTACTTTGAGTGCGTAATGACTATTCCTATTAAATTCAGCTCGACATCTTAACATACAAAGTAATACATGCAAGCGTTTATAGTATCAGGCCCTGGAGAAGGAACTGTGGCATGTGAGTAGGAGTCCTGTTTTTCTATTTTCTGCAAAGCTCCTGCATCCTACTCCAGCCTTATATGTCATTCCCATACATATTAGTATATTGGCCTCACTCAGAGCGGGAACTACCTGGAATAGGGTTTATCTTTATTTCCACTGGGCATTAGCCCAATTTATGGGGCAGAATGGAACCTGCAAGTTAGAAACAACACCACCACCAACAGAAAGTTTCCATCACATCAGATCTAGGATTGAGTTAGTTGTGAACTCGCTGAACCATTGGCCTGTGATATTCACTATGCATGAAAAAAAGTGAGTCTAGGCAGTACTAAGTAGCAGGACATGGAACAAGAAGTACACATTGCTTTAAAAGTTAAGACAGATGTGATCTACAAGTCAACCAAAGCACCTGATATTGCTCTTCTGCAATTCAGTTGCTCCTTATACAGGAATCGGCTGTCACTTATAACCACACATGACCTTGCTAATGTGACTGGCAGGTATCTGAGTGCCCAACTGTTAGAGTAATGAAAGAGCAACCCACTGCATATACACTTGTCACAGTAATAAACAGAGAAGGCACTTACACTAACATGGCCTGTTCTCCCTGGTTTGTGCACGTCCCATAACACCATGGAGCTAAAACTTGGCTGAACCCTTCTTGTTTTCAGTATTGCAAGACTTTTAACATTTTGTTTCCCAGTTCTCAATCGTTTTGACATGCTGTCCATTTCCCTGCAACAAGCATTGCTTCTGTTTGGTATTTTTCCCTCCTTTGTTGTATCTTCATATACTCAAATTTCACTTCTCCCTTTTCTACCTGCACTGATAACAAGTAACATTTTAGCTTATTTATACAACAGATAATGCAGTATATACTCAGCTGGAGAGGGTCTGACCATATAGCTACCTGGCAAACCTACACAACTAAGGTCTCACAGCCAAGTTATGCTCTTGGAGATCATAAAAACAAGAGAAATAATTGGCCAGGAGAGAAAAATTAAGATAGTGCTCACACTTCTGTAGCTGGCTGATATTTATTCTCAAGTTACTATGGAAAATTACTTCAGATGTGGAAAAGCTGGAGCTATTTTACTGCTAAAGTCCTCCTTCAGTTTAATGCAGTTATCACCTTTTGCCAAATGCATTTCCTTAGTCACTAAAAGCAGGGAAAGCTGCTGGCAGCCTTCAGCCAATATGCCTGAACTCCTGTAATGCTTAATGATGGGCTGTAGGATGGGTGAGGGCAAAAGTTTTGCAAACACTATCTATTAACACAAGACATCAAGAGGAGTCTTGGGCTTGCATTTGGAAAAAACTTCACACAAAAAAAAATCAGGAATGGCCTAAAACTCAACGTCAGCATGCTTCAAAAGTGGGTGTCTAAAGTTAGGCTCCTAAATCCTTTTTAGCTACCAAGATTAGTAGCTTGATCTTTGCTACTAGTAATCAGCCAGCAGGTTCTGGGAAAATAGCTTATTTAGGCACCTAAATGTGAGGTTTAGGAGCCTAATTTAGTCTCTCAAGTCTGAAATCTTGGCCATGCATTCCCAACCAAGGACAAATAAGAGCACCAGGATTTTCCGTTACTATTAGAGTTTTACTTCCAGGTCAAACACAAAATCAGAATAGCTCTAATTTTCTAGTTCCATTTTAGTTGCAACCCCAAATTTCACTGTTACTGCAGTTATTCTGTAGGTGGAAGAGAGGAAGGACAGTAGAGCCCATGGCAGAGCACAGAGCACCAGAACAACTCTGGGGCTGCAGCCTTGCTTCCTTTCCTCCTTCCAGCGTCTTGTGAAGTTGTCTCAGGTCTTGCTGCATTTCTCCCCGTTGCTTCCTTCCTTCCCTCTTGTTATCTATGCAAAACCCACTCACAGGCTATCCGGCTGCCTAGCCACCGGTAGGGCTCCACGGGCTCTCACGTAGCTTTCAGCACATGCAGTGGCACCATTCCTACCTCCTGCAAGACAAGGGACCCCTGAGGCCCCTGGGATCTCAAACACTCCAGCAGCCAAAAGTACCTGCCGCCTTCTGCTGAAGAAGTGGATTTGTCTTTGCTGTGTAACTGGTAACAGGATGCCCTATGAGGAATTGGAAGAAAATAAAAATAAGCTGTTTTAACTGGCTACTTTTAAAGAGGCTCTGTTTTCCTTGTCAAGACCCTCTGGAACACAGAAAGCATAACTCCAGGGTACAGCTATGTTTGAAACCAAAACCTAGGCTAAATCTTAAGCAGAAGCCAAAGCCAAACCAAAAGCACAAATCAAAACCAAATGTGTAATTCTATTCCTAGAAAGTCCTCTTTTCATATAAAAATGTGATTACACTCTCATTTTCTCAAGCCTCACCTATACACAAAAGCTGTAACCATTTTACTGACCCCTTTTAGAAGCAGATTTTTATTTTAATTAGGACAGCCTTTTTATGTCCTTTTAGGTTATTCTCAGAACACCTTGCACTGATTTGTCTTAATTAATTCCTTACAGACCAGGGTAGCTTTTGTCTCTGGAGTCCTCAGAATGAACATGCTATACATATTTTTTGTCCGGAATTTTTTTAGTGACTACATTTGAGTGATTTTATGAAGAGTAAGAATCTTTCTGAATTCCTTAACTGAACTTAGTGTAAGAGTTGTATGTCTAAAGACATTCATGTAAGTCACAAGATTGCAACATTGACTGTGGGATAATATTGTTGACTGGTCATAGAGTGGTAGGGAATTAATCCAAAGAGACACTAAAAATAGTGTGAGGAAGGAGCTTTTTCGAGGCTGTAGCCACCCTACTCAGTGAGTAGAGCAAGGTCACAAACATTTTTTGCTGACAGGTCTTAGAAAGGTTACAAAACAAAGGTTAAAAGGCAAGTGATCACAGAATCACAGAAACACAGGTTGGAAGGGACCTCAGGGGTCCAACCTTTCTAGGAAGAGCACAGTCTAGAGAAGACGGCCCAGCACCCTGTCCAGCCAAATCTTAAGAGTGTCCAATGTGGCTGAGTGAACCATTTCCCTGGGGAGATTATTCCAATAGTTGACTGTTTTCACATGAGAGGAAAAATTTCCTTTTCATGTCCAACCGGAATCTCCCCAAAAGCAACTTGTGTCTATTCCCCCTTCTCCTCATCATGTGACTCCTTGTAAAAAGGGAGTCTCCATCTTCTTTGTAGCTACCACTTAAGTACTGGTACATGGTGATGAGATCCCTTCTAAGCCTCCTTTTCTCAAGGCTGAACAAACCCAGCTCTCCCATATCCTCCCTATCCTCTCCCTATCCTCATATGGCAGCTTCCCCATCCTTTGATCATCCTGGTGGCCCTTCTCTGGACCCCTTCCCGCCTGTCCACACCCTTTTTGTATAGCGGGGACCAGAACTGTACACAGTACTCCAGGTGTGGCCTGACAAGTGCTGAGTAGAGCGGGATGATGACTTCTTTATCTCTGCTGGTGATGCCCTTTTTGATGCAACCCACCATCCAGTTGGCCTTCTTGGCTGCAGCAGCACACTGTTCGCTCATATTGAGCTTCCTGTCCACCAGGACCCCCAGGTCCCATTTCACAGAGCTGCTCTCCAGCCAGGTGGAAATAATGTGAGCTTAAACCCTTAAATATCCCTTATATAAAAACAGAAAACTTTTTCACAGGGAAGTGGAGCTCCAACTTTGTAGAATGTCTTTGGGTGTATCTCCTAGAACTGCTGACCCTCTGAAAGCCACTGCAGCAGAGCTAGCAGTGCGATGAAGAAAATAACATGAGGACAACAACGTAAGGCAACATAGATTAAGTTAACAAATGCAGTGTGCTGCTGAAGTTGTATTTTCAAGAGCTCACCCGTACACAATTGCTCCACAGGTTTTAGTGCACACTTGTGCCCAAGCACAAAGTTAAGAAACTTTGCAGATCAATTTTCAAGGGCTTCCCCTTGGAGCATTGCCATGTATACAAGACTCCCATTGTGAATTCAGGGGTGGCCACATCGTGGCTTTAGTTTCACCATCCTTGTTGGTAAAATAAATTAATAAATGGATAAAAACTACCTAGTGGAAGATAACTGCAGTAGCTGAAATGCAAGATGAGCTTGGTCTTCACTAATGTGGCTGATTTGGTGGGGATTAAAGAGCAGTTTAATATAGCAGCAAAGGAAGCTATATGAGCAAACACTATTACAATCGTGAAAACACCCCACCTATGATTTGCTTAAAGCAGAGCCCCACAGTAATTACCAAGGGTTTATGTGTGGTTTCAGTTTTTTTGTTCGTGAGACGCCTAACAAAACCTCTCAAAAGAAAGCAGGAAGGGCTGTGTGCTGATTTGTGGTGATTCATTGATTTCCTTCCTTCCATCCCCAGCTAGATTTTTACTGGATGAGTCTGCACAGCAGTGTGCATAGTGCTGTAGCCAAGATAGACCCACTGGTCCTTTACCCACCCTCCATGGGAGAGCAGTGGCAACACCACCACTATCCTCCACAGACAGCCCCAGTGCCTCCTGGTGAACTGTAGGGCTTTCTGAGGAATACCTCTCATTTTTAGTGGTACTCTGCATCCCCCTCCAATAACCCTGCAGCAGACAACTGTGTGGTCACCAGCCTTGTCCTGCTTTCATGGCCTGACAGGCCTTTCTATTCCGTGTCCCTGAAAAACAAGGTCATGGATTACCAGCTCAGGTTACCTACTTCGCAAGTTGCAAAATAAGAAAATATAAGTTCTAAGTATATCTGAGGTGTTCTCTTCTCTGGGCTGTCACACAGGATTTCTCCGAGGCATCTCTTAGCTACACTAGTTCAGATAAACTCAGCAAAACCCTCCCACCGAGCCCTGGCTTCCAAAGAGGTTTCCCCTATCCCAGTTAGATCAGAGATACCTGTTAGGATGTTACTATGTAAAAGTTAATCTTCCAAGCAGCTCTTGAGTCCACATTTCTCCTTTTTTAAAAAATTATTTAAATAAATCAGTCTGGGGGAACACAAGTGTGTACACAGCTTAAGCAAGCTTGTAATGTCTGCAAGGGTATAAATGAAACAGCATTCCAAACTGTCCTGGAAACGTCCTGCAATAAGCTGATTTCTCCAACTGTACCCCAATGCCTGTTTAAAAAAAAGTCAGGCAATGTGTTTCATGACCATGATACACACCAGGATCCTCATGTCTCAGCTGAAGGGTTGCCTGATAGTCCAGCTGTGTGCCTGGAATTGAATTGTGTTTTGGCCTGTGTCTTTGGAAGCCCTTGATTATTTATGGGATAATTTTAACAAGCAAGATCAAGAACCGTTCAAGGTGGCTGGAATAACTTCTTCAAGCTTCTTGCGCACTAAGCTCTAACTACCAATGTGTTTTTACTACTGGTCACAGTAATATCAGTAATTAGATATATCACTACAGTCAGCCATAGAAAAAATATAGAAATGGTGACCTTTAAAATTTTTCTGTGAAGCAATTGACATTGGGGAAGGTCTCCAACTGGCCCGGGGGTTAAAAGTAGGCTTTGGTTTAGATTATCCTCTCTCTATACAGCACTTCCCTGACATGCCAGTGTGGAAATCCAACTGATTTGAGAAGGAACAGGGAGAAATTCCTGCTGAAAATGCTACCCTTAGCCTTCTTTTTATCTTCAAACAACCCATGTAAGGTCAGTGAGACTATTTCAGAAGAAACCTTTAACATATAAATACTAAAAGCAGCTCCACAGTTTCACTGAATTGCTTTTTCAACTTGTTCCTTTTATATCTTGGCTTTTCTCTTATAGCAGTTTTTACACAAAACAAACAAGGTAAACATTATTTCTATGTTACAAAATGAGTGGCATAATTCCTCGCTATCTAAAGTCAATTGGAATTTTCTGAGTAATGTGGAAAGGGGCAAAACCTGGCTCTAATGGCTGTAACACTTGCCCTGTTAAGTGTCATGGCAAAACAGCTACTGAGTTTAATGGAAGCTAGAGCTGCCTTTAGGTTCCTGCATCCTTTATTTGCATTGCAAGAATGATCCAACTGCTCTGATAAATTTTCGCTTTCTTGAACAGGATCCCATCACCTGTTCTTGTCCAGACTTTTCCCTGTTCCAGAGTTCCGTATATTCAGTTTCAGAGTCTGATTGCCCAGTCTGCAGTGGCATAATGCCACCCTGCCTAGTAAAAGAGCTTGGCTCAGCTGTCAGCAAAATCAGTAAAACCGTTTCCACTGAGATCCCAGCAATGTGAACCAGTAGCAGAACCATAACTGTGAGCCTTCCTTCATGGCTCTTCTGCTCTTTAGCCTTGAATTCCAGCAGTCTCTCAGGAATTCTTTCTGCTTTTTCTTCCAAAACTTTCAAAAAAAAAAACTGATAAAATGATTTTTCTCTCTGCAGCTCTCCAAGGTTCTTTAGACAGAGCAACCAAACAGTGAATGAAAAAAAACCATTTGGCATAATGTTCTGTAAACAGAGGTGTCAGGAGTGATGTTGTGATAAGATAGGAACTGCTAAGCTGGGATAGGTGAGTGTGCCTCTGGTCATCTGTAATTCTGTGGGTTACAGATCACACCTGTCAAGCATTATTTCCACATATTTGCCTCCAAATCAGAAACCACTAGATGAGATACTGGAATTAGCTGTGGACAAGATTTTTTTTTTATGATTGTGAAAGTGAAGGATAGCTATAGCCCTGGCCTGAAAAGGATGGCAGGACACAAGAAAAAGTCATATACCCATGGGTTTTACACAACTGTCACGGGACAGTAGAGCCACTTCTAAGATTTGCAACTGACTTGTTGTCCATCATAGGTCCAGCAAAGCAGCAGGAATTAAGACAATACCGCTGGAGCTGTTGAAGGGGACATACAGACCTGACTGCACTCTGTAACTGTTTGTGTCTTTGTATTTTGCAGCTCTTCGTTCCTGGGAAGGAATGCCTTGCTCTATTCTTATTTCAGACTGACACAACTTGAATTAAATTACATGGTAAAATTTATGTCTGCTCCAATTCCTTCACTTAGATATTTTGTAGAGAGGAGAAAATTGGTTACTTGTTCTTCTAAACAGAGTGAGGAGCTTCTCACTTAAAGTTGGCTGCTTGATATCACCTTCCCAAAAGCTTGTTCAAAGTACCAGTAGCAACGCTGTTTATCCCTACGGGTGAAAGTCCTGAGTCACACCAGTTCTCACTTATTTCCAAATCGCACTGATTTCCTTCACTGCAAGTGACTCAGGATGTGATATCACATGTATAGGGGATGTGCATCATTATTGTGTTAATGTTTATGTCAATATCTTTTCAAGTAAACTAATGTTTCAATACAAAATACCATCATTTTTTCAGTTTCAAATGCAATTTTTAGTTAAAATAGTGATCAAGCTTCATTCTTTCCTTTTTCTTTTCATGTTGCAACCCTTCCATTCTGAAATCAGAGATGCCATGCTTTATCCTGAAGGAATTTTCCTAGCAGAATTGTGTCCCAAATACTAATAGTATTAGTGTCACCCAAGCTGGATAATTGGCAATCCCAAAAGAACTGGTAGGATCTGTTGCTAATGTATTACTAGCTCAGGGCTATGTAATGACCAGTACTAATTGATTTTCTTTCTTTCCAGTCATACAAGTATAAATCATAGTTAATAATTCTCTCAAGTAATTTCTAAGTTAGTAAGTGCCTATAGTAAGTGTGCTGCCACCAGAAGTAATACCTTTGATACGCTTTCTTCCTAGCACAGACAGAAAAATATCACTCTTCATCCTGCCATTAAGCACAGATTGGAGATTTAAACATGTTAAGCCGAAGCTCAGACTACAGTGTTACATGATGTATAGTAGAAGGGACTGCATATATGTGCGTTCCATTAAAATAAAAAAAAAAGCAGACACTATTAAAATGTAATGATCAAAATGCAGCCTCCCTGGCTCCCACTGCACTCAACTACACTTAACAAGTCACACCACGCTATAATAGCTACCCTTGCAAATCTTTGTACAGAAAGTGTGGCATAACTGAGTTGTGGAGTTCCAGGACTTTTAAAGCTGGTTAATTGGACCTTTAAAATGTATTAAATGTCTATTGAAATGCAGGCAATAATAGCCCCCAAAGGAGAAGGGCTTTAATACCTTTATGTATATAAGTATATATACCTATTAAATATATAATAGAAGCATTGCTAAATAAACATATTAAATAAGCACAGAATGAGAACCACTTTTTAGAGAAACATAAATGGGTACGTGAAAGCAAGAGCAACATGGGTGAGTGCAAGATGTAAATTTACAGCAGATTATTTTGCACAAAGACTTTGAAAAGTAAAAGGTCAAAGCTTTTTGTTTAAAGAACGTTCTGCAACATCCCCAAATAGGATATAAACAACAGCCACAATGAAAGACTGTAGCTCCTCAATAAACAAATGATGTTTGTTAACAATTGTAAGAGACCAATAGAAACTGAAATAACGTCCAAAACCTTTTAGACCAGTTGAATTGTCCTGGGTGCATATCACAGTGGGAAAAGCAAGCAGATCTGGCACTGATCCCTTTTCCTTCTCTCAGAGCTGGCTGGTAGTAGCTGGACTGATTCTGATATTACTCTGCACTGTGCCGAATGCCCGCTGCCCTCCCAGGCCAGAACAGCAGCAAGAAACCATCTGGATATAAAAACAGCCTCTTTCTCTTCACCAGATGCCAACACAGGACTCCATGGCTGTTACAGCCAGGATTGGGTTCATTTGTACCGATGAACCAAAGGCATCCCACAGCATCCACGTGGGTGTAATCACTAGTCTGCATATAATCAGTATGTTTCTCTATACCAACATCCTTCTGTATTTAAATGGAAGTGTTTATGGCAGTTGTGGCAGGTGGACCAAAGCCTGAATAAATCTAAAATACATAGTCTCAGATTAGACATATGTCCAGCAAAGCTGTTATTTGTATAACTAAAGAGGTGTATGACCTTCCACAGCCTTTTTTCTTTCTCATTCTTTACTCAGACAAAGCTAGTGAGAGTTTCTCCCAGGGCAATAACTAAGCTGAGTGCTAAGTTAGTTAAACATTTCTTTGTTTCAGGTAGTGTTCATTTTAAAAGATATGTTATATCAAATGTATATTAATTTATATTAATAATATACTATACTACACTGTATACACATACACTCGCATACATATGTAAAAATTGCAAGCCATTTCATCACAGTTCATAGGGAGGAAAGCCAGGAAGACAGACATTACTACAGTGTAAAGCAATGTGCAGGCTGTAGCATCAGTCCCTGTTTCCATGAAATCAGCGCCTTTCATAAAAATCACAGAAACACAGAATGGTAGGAGTGGGAAGGGACCCCTGGAGATCATCTTGTCCAACCCCCCTGCTTGAGCAGGTACCCCTAAAGCAGCTGGCACAGGAACGCGTCCAGGCAGGTTTTTAATGTCTCCAGGGAAGGAGACGCCACAGCCTCCCTGGGCAGCCTGTGCCACTTTTCTCATGTTTAGATGGCACTTTCTGTGTTCCAACTTGCGCCCATTGTCCCTTGTCCTGTCTTTGGGGACCACTGAAGAGAGTCTGGCCCCATCCTCTTGACACCCACCCTTCAGATATTTATAAGTATTTATAAGATCCCCTCTCAGTCTTCTCTTGGGCAAGCTGAACAAACCCTCTCAGCCTTTCCTCATAAGGGACATGCTCCAGTCTCCTGATCATCTTGGTAGCTCTCCACTGGACTTGCTCAAGCAGTGTCCTGTCTTCCTAAACTGGGGGCCTCTGAGCTGGACACGCTACTCCAGATGTGGCCTCACAAGGGTGGAGTAGAGGGGGAGGATAACCTCCCTTGACCTGCTGGCCACACTCCGTCTTATGCAACCCAGGGTACTGTTGGCCTTCTTGGCCACAAGGGCACGTTGCTGGCTCATGATCAACCTGCTGTCCACCAGCACTCCCAGGTACTTCTCAATAGAGCCGCTTTCCAGTAGGTCAGCCCCCAGCCTGTACTGGAGCACGGGGTTGTTCCTTCCCAGGTGCAGGACCTTGCACTTGCTCTTGTTGAATTTCATCAGGTTCCACTTGGCTCAGCTCTCCAGCCTGTCCAGGTCTCGTTGGATGGCAGCACAGACTTCTAGCATATCAGCCACTCATCCCAGCTTGGTATCGTCAGCGAACTTGCTGAGGGTACACTCTATCCCTTTGTCCAGGTCATTGATGAATATATTGAACAGGACTGGACCCAGCACAGACCCCTGGGAAACACTGCTAGTTACTGGCATCCAACCAGACTCTGCTCCGTTAATCACAACCCTCTGTTATTCAGTCAGTTCTCAATCAATCTCACTGTCCTCTCATCTAATGCACACTTCCTTAGCTTGCCTATGAGGACACTATGGGCGACAGTGTCGAACACCTTGCTGAAGGTGAGATAGACAACATCCACTGCTCTCCCTTCATCTACCCAGCCAGTCACACCATCATAGGTGGCTATCAGGTTGGTCAAGCATGATATTCCCTTGGTGAATCCACATTGACTACTTCTGATAACCTTCTTTTCCTCCACATGCCTGGAGATGACCTCCAGGATGAGCTGGTTCATCACCTTTCCAGGGATGGAGGTGAGGCTGATGGGCCTATAGTTTCCCGGGTCCTCCTTCTTGCCCTTTTTGAAGACTGGAGTGACATTTGCTTTCCTCCAGTCCTCAGGCACCTCTCCTATCCTCCATGACCTTTCAAAGATGATGGAGAGTGGCTTGGCAAGAACATCTGCCAGCTCCTTCAGGACTTATGGGTGCATCCCATTGGGGCCCATGGATTTGTAAGGATCCAGTTTGCCTAGGTGATTTCTAACCCAATCCTCCTCAACCAAGGGGAAGCCCTCCTCCAGGAGGGCTTCAGATGACTTATCCCCAAAAATATGACAGTGGCGACTTTTAGGTGGTCTGCCCTGGCCTGCCTCAAATTGGTAGAATGAGAGTTAGGATAATGCTAAGAATTGTCTTTTATTCAGGTCAATCATCCTGAGGTGCTTGCTAAATTGTATCACACTTCGAAATGCGGAATGAAGTCTCTGGAAGGGGTTCCTACTGCAGAGGGGTAGAGTCTCTGCCCATTGATTTGATGAGGAGTCTGATCAGGCCCAAAGTCAAATGAGGAGAAAAGCGATCTTGTGTACTTTTGAAACTCCCTTTTGCTTTCAGACATCAGGGTACAGAGGTTCGGATGGGTGAATAGGTGGACCATAAACAATGATCTCTGTTTCCCTATTTACTTAGGAATGCTATACTTGGCAGCACATGTTTCCAGTAGCGGAAAGCTGACTTCCTGATGTCAATATAATATTTGGCAGTTAATACATGCTCCCTGAAGAAAACCATGGCCCAGTTTGAACACAGTGTGCAAGGGTCTACAGTGTTCAGATGCACTGGCTAAGCTCTTATTTTTCGACAAATCTTACACCAATATGTACAATACAAAAGAGAGAAGGCTTAGGCACACAACTCAAGCAGGTTGTGGGCTGTTCTGAAAACACTGAGAGTAACTATTGGTATATTTTCTTTGCATACAAATGAATTGCAATAATCCCTGAAAGAAGACAGGCTTTTGGCTATTTTGTGAAATAAATATTTTCCTTGTATAACATTGCCCGGTGGATTAAAAAGCAAATGAAGTACAAGCCTGTGCCTACATTATCTAAAGCTCCAGGATGCCAGGAACCACTGTCTTGTATAGCATCACATGTGCACAGCATCGTTAGGAAATGTCAAGGCCGTATTTTACTCTACTCCCTTCATATGCATAAGAGAAGAAGGATTTTAGTCACAAAAACATCTTCCTATTATACCTCAAAACTATGAGGTTTCCTTGGGAAAAATTATGAATTCTAATTTGTTTTTGAAGGAAGTAATCTTTTTTCTTGGCAGATCTGATAAAAACAACAGCCCATGATTATCTAATCTGAAGGTCATGTCACACTCAAATAACTAACCTATCTACATAGTGGATGGAAATTCTGCTGTCACCACCCATCATGACAACTGTTGGCAAAATAAAAGTAATGCCGCTGCCTGCCTTCCTGGTACATCCCAAATTGACTGAATGGTAAAAGTAATTCCTAAGACCAAATAAACAAAAATCTGTAATATGTGGATATGTCAGTAAACTTTCAGACAGGAGAGGAACAGAAGTCAAGAGGAGAAGGAGCTTCAGTAATAACCAAATCTTTGCAACTGCAGAAATTTAGGTTAGGAAAGCAAGAGTGGAGGGTGGCGTAGCTCTGAGGAGCTGACACACTACACTGTGCGCAGATGTGTTAGTGAAGCCTGGTCTTCCAAGGGGTTGTGTTGCTCCCCTCTCTCCACCTCCCATGCTCTTCTCCCACCCCTGCAATGCTTTTGTTTCCCCTACCCCAATTCTACCCCATCATGCCTGACCCCTCTTACCAGCACTACCTCCTTGCCTGGGCACCTTTCCTTGGCCCAGCTCCAGAACGCACTTGATGGCCGGGCACTGGAGAGGCAAAGTGTGGGGTCAGCAGTGACGATTTCCCCCATGAGGGATATGACTCAGGGGGTCTCCATCCCCTCTCCATCTGCCAGTTTTAATTTAATTCTTCAGGGCTTCATCTCTTTGAGGCCTTCACCCTTGCTGCCAGGTGTGGGTGAAGTTACTCCCTGAACCCAGGAGCTGGTGGAGGGAAAAAAGGCACGCTTGAGGCTGGCTTTCCCGAGGATGGTTAAAGGTTACATACCCCTGAGTGGAAACTGTGCCTGGGGTTTGCTGACGGGCCCCACTGTGGGCTTTTCCCGAGCCAGCAGTCATCTGCCTCCAGCACCGTTGCCTTTGGGCTCTCCCCCTGAAACAAAACCATGACATAACTATTAATGAATATGTTATTCTTAATAAATACCAACGATGTTGAAACATACCTTTACAGTGGTGGAAGCTGTGAAAAACCAGGCTGGGCTGGGGCCTGCTCCTCATTGCCCTGCACTGCTGAGGAAGGGAACAGAAGAAAAAATTGGGGCGCTTGCCACCTTGGGGGATAAAACACGATGATTATCAAATTGCAGGGTGCTGCTTCTCAGAACTTGTAAAAAAAACCACACAAAACAAAAAACCAGTTAGTTCCTCAGAGCAGGTGGCAGGGGAAAAGTGCTGCCAGAGGGAAGTTCCCTGCTACTTCCCCAGCCCACAGCAGATGGCACCAACATTTAGTTAAGATTACAACCATGCCTTTTCTGGTTGCAGCGGGCAGGAGGTACCAGCCACTAAGCTGAATAGTGAGGTCTTTTTGCTGAAGTGAATGTATCATATAACAAAAAAAAAAAAAAAAAAAAGTATGTTCCTTGTCAATACTTGAAAAAAACCTCTAGTTATTATGCTACATGCTACCTTCTCCCTTGCAATGTGCATGGAGCCAAAAGCAGCAGCTCGCTGTGGCTATCAGACTCTGATTTTAGGCTTCATTTCTCTTAATCTATTGCTTAGATTGATTAGGTGCCTCTTGCTTAACAAGCTGTCCTTATGTTATTAATTTGCTGCAAAAGGAAGAGGAAGACTTGATTCAGTCAAATGTTTTCAGAACAAACCCAAGCAGTATAATTGTTAATTAAATCACCTGAACTAATTAAACTATTTGGAAAAATTAAAGAAATTAAAAGCAAGTGAGAGAGAGAAAACTTCTCCCATTGTGATGCTTGTCTGAAGCACGCACCTGATATCAGAGATGAGCTTTTGGCGGTTTAAACACAGTATTTCCCCAGTTCTTTTGTCTTTGCACTTGCAAGGAAATGGCAAATGAGAGAGAAAAACTTCTCACTGTTGATGTTTATGTAAACAGCAAGTGTTTGCCACACAGCTGCAGCAGCATGGTTTTCATGCAAGGGCTCAGTAAGTGCTATGTCCAGAGCTGGACTTGGAAGTGTGTTAGAAAGCCAGTTTTGTCTGTATTGCAGCAAAGACTATGTGGGAAGTAAAGAAAGGAGCAAAGGTAGAAAATTAATTTTAGAAAATTACTTGATCCTCCCTTAGGTCCTTCTACCAGGCCACTCCTGGAGCTGAGGAACCTGAACCAGGGCTCCTAAGCAGGGACCTGGGGAGGGAAGGGGAGAAGTTGCTTCCCCCTCACAGTGAGGACTCAAGTGGTTTCATCTCAGCTGAAAGCTGCTGGTGTTTCCCAGGCCACTCTGTTGATCAAACCTTGTGTACTCAATATCAAAGAGCAGTGGTTTATATTTAAGAATTATCTTTAAACACAAAGGGCTCTACATGTCTTTACAGCCTTTGTATCTAAATTACATCACCTCCTGTTGAAATTCAGAGATATATTTGATATGCAAAATAGCACTGCATGCCACACTTGTATCCAAAGATTATTTTATCCTGTATATTTTTACGAGTTAAACAGCAGCTGTATGGGAGGATAACTGCATCAACAGGACACAAATGCAAGGGAGAAAGAAAGATCATGATCTAATAATAATAAGGAGAAGTACAGGCTAATAATAATAAATATTACAGTCTTCATGAATTTTTAATCAATTGTAATGTCCCTTTTGGATTGAGACCACAACAGTGTTATCACAGCCATGTCCCATAAGAATTCAAGACACTCTTCTAAGGAAGATGAAATTTTGTCTTTTCTGAATGGAGTGGGAGGTGATTTTGCACAGAACCAGTCAGAACAGGAACAACTGCCAAAGGTTTACTATAGTCAGTGTAGAAATTTTTCTATTGCTCATGATAACTGATTGTCAGGTACAAGACATGGCATGAAAATGGAGAGGACCAAGGAAGTGTTTTAAATACAGCATTTCAGAACAAAATATATTTTCTAGGAAAAATGGAAAAAAAAAACAGAAACAGCAAGGCAACTGCTGCAGAACTAATAAAGTGTTCCTAGTTACTCATATGTCATGTTTGTAACAAGTTAAATGGTACTTTCCAAGGACTCATCTATAGCTAAAGAGATACTTCTAGCAGAAGAAGAAATATATAGCTCAGTAATATCTTTGGTCCCCCTTAAAATAAAGATTTGCTTGCAAAGTATGTCACAGGCATTAATGCCTGAATTCATGGGAGTATTTTTTTTTTATTAGTGTATTACGTATATTAGGTTTGTTAATATCTAACTAAAAGGGGAAAAATCCATTGGCATCTTGATTGCTGTGATGAGAGCAAGTGAAATCACATTTAGAATGCTAGAAACGTTTAAAGTGCAATGCAACAAAAGTACAATCACTTGCAGCTGATAATGCTAATGCTAACTTTAATAATCACCACCAGTATGTCTCCAAATGAATGATCAATAAGAATGAATATTTGCCCCCACCAGCTAATTCTCAATTCACACCTGTTGTTATGTGTAGTTGGTCACAGATAAGTCATCTTTTGATCATGGAAGTATGTAACAAAATCTTTTTAATGTTTTTCCTTCCTTCTCAAAGAAATTTTGGAACTACATTTGACATCCGATTCTGTCTGCTTGGAGTACATAATCCCATAACCCGGTTAACTTTGTCTCCTTCTCTTGAAAGATCTTAATTAGCAATTACTTTTTCCATTAAATAAAGATCATGAAATTGCTGTTTCTAAGTAATTAAAGAATGCAGAAGAGGAACCAATAAAGAATCTTTTTTAGTGAGTGAACACAACTAGTATTCCTTTCAAAATGTGCTTTAAGAATTTTATAGTGTGGCTTTGAAAAACAGAACAGGCTGGCTTCATACATGCTAAAGTTCATGCTAATAGATTGACTGAGGTAATTGTAATGAAGAACTAATGACTAATTACTTCCTCATAAATAAATTCTTTCTTTGAAAAAACCCACATCACAGTGAAGCAGGAAAACTAGAAAAGATTTTTCTTTCAATGCAATTAACTCTTACTGTCTGATTAGGGAAAACAAAGTTACCTTAATAGGGATATTTCCCCCTCCCCCTCCCCCCAAAAAAAGTATTTTTAGGACATTGTTGTGCTTTTTAAGAGTTCGTTATTGTTTGTATGAAGAATACTGTACTGTGTGTATGTGCTCATACTTGAATCAGGAAATGGTCTGATATTCCATAGTTTACAGGTGACTACAAACTATCATTTCTCTTTCTGGAGTTTTCCCATCTTATACAATTTAAGGAACCTTTTACTTACGTCAAAATACCTGAACAGATCAGGGAAACCTTCTAAATATCGATTCATTGAGAGCAGTGTGGAAAACTGAAGTCAGCTCCAACCATTTCCGTGAAGAGCACTATAGACTGGTTTCAGTGAACAGAGGTATCTGAAACATATTTGAATTAATAACACTCATGAGTGGGCTGAGGAAGGAGGGAAACAGAAGAGAAGGATACAAGACTCTAGCTCAAGGCACACTTAATAAACTAAGACATCAGAAGAGCAGTGTTAGGAATGTAGGAGAAACTAAAACAGACTAAAGTCACTGTAGCAAGCTTTGAGATGCCCAGTGGAGCAGACCACCGTTATCATGGGCCATCCATTCCTCACAAAGTCAGGAGCCACTCAAGGCAGATGAATACTATGTTCAAGTACTGAAAAATATTTAATTTGGTATGGTAGGAAAAGACTGGTGGTTACTCCTTGTAAGGGCAGGATCACAGAAGAAATAGGATTTTGCATATAGCTATGATTTTCTTCTATTTGCAGCTTCTGTGAAAAGGCTTTTTTCACTTTAACTTGTCAATGTGTGAGCTACATAAATATGTGGGCAATGGCAGTCCCTATCCTACAGGGAACATGCCAGAAAATGTGTTTGTTCAAAAAACACTCAGTGGAACAAAAAATATATTTAACTCACAGTTAAGGGGCTACAGAGTTCAGCCACATTTGACCAACTTACTGCATGCTGATTCAAGCCTGCCAAAGACAATTTTGTTGAAGTTCAGTAAATATCTGACAAACGACAGCAATGCAGAGCCACTGCAATATGCAAGCATCTTTCAGATGAACTCTTTGGTAAACAAAAATTTTCCATTGTGAGTGCACTCTAGTCACCAACATTTCCACAATACTTTGTAGCCATCACACCTGATGCTCTAAGCTCCATTTAAACTAACAGAGACCCGAGTGCTTTGAAAGTCCTTGTTCATCTTTGGCTGACACCCAAAAGCTGTGGAGAGCAGAGGCCTGGAGCACTGCCCTTCACAACACTGGGAACTCTCTAAGGCTGAGCAATGGTGTGGTACAGCTCTTGGGAGCAGCTGCAAGTTGCTGGTCTACGGCAGGCAGTAGAAAATGGGAGCTTTACAATCACCTCCCTATCAATGTTTCCAAAAGGTCATCAGTGCCACAAAGACAGCAGCAAAGAGAGTTACTCTTGTGCCCAGCCTAAAGCTGGAAAAAGCCAAAGAAAATTTCACCATGATTTTTAACCACCCCCATGAATCATCCTCGGATAGGAGCTATACTGTACTGGATAAAAAAAAAAATAAGCATTTGGCATAAATGTAAAAGAAGAAGGAAAAACTCTCTTCTCTGTTTTTCCTTTCCTGTTCCATTAATTTCTTGATGTTGTTACGTCACTGTCTGGGGGTAGTCACTGCTGCTGTGCTGCAGTCCTCTTTTAATCCACAAATTATTACCCATCCTCAGAGCTCCGGGTTTTCACAATCTACCTTCAGATTTTAGCCAGTAAATTTTCCCTCCTCCCAAAATCTCCTTTGTCACCTTGGCTATCTTTTCTCCTTCCTTGGCTCTCCTTCTTTTCCCATCAAACAGATTGTTTCCCAAACCTCCCGCTCCAGGTTGCCCGGTGTAATGTACTGGCTGTGTCGCTTTGTTTGCATTATGTCATCCCATTGCAGGCGGCCCCTGGCCCAGAGAAGACATTGCTACTTAGCAGAGACCAGAGTTTTATTTTAGCTCAGGTAGAGGTTGCCTGAGATCCCGGCTCTTCTGTGTTATCTACCCTCTAGCTGTACCCCTGCATATAATAGAGAGGTGCCTCGTACACTGTGCTCAAGGCTCAGTGGACGGGTCCATGGGGAGGGGATCCACACTCTGCAGAGCTGCAAGTAGGGGGAGACCCTCAGGCCACACGTGGGAGGACAAATCCTTAAGCAATGCTGTTGTGAGAATCAAAGTCACTGCTGAATGCAAGTGTGCTCCCACTTGTGCTTTAACGGCTTATTGTTAGTATTTTTTGTTTTGGTTAAACGTGCTTCGTTTGCCATATGTTCAGCAAACAGCATGGTGACCTAACTGCTACCACCATGCCAAATTTCAAAGCAAAGGGAAGGATTGCAATCTTTTAATTTAGAATAAAATATTCCCCCTGTTTGGCTTTGATCTGGGAAAAAATACATCACTTTATTTTTACTTACATTTTGCAGATGCTGGTCTGCACCTTCCCAGCATAGTCAGTCTCTTCCTAAGTGGTTAATGTTTGGCTAAACTGTAAGCACCTAAAAACAGGATATTACAGCACAAAACCGGATAAGTGCAGTAACAGTGGGAGCTGCAAGGCCCTTCCCAGTTGTCCCTTCTCCCGCACCCATCAAAACAAGTAGAGATAAAATATGAATGCATTTGTCTCTAGTTAAAACCCTGTGAAAGTTTACAGTCAAATTAAATGCAGATTTCTGGCTTCTAGCAAGTTTTGTTTGTGATTGCCAGTGCTGCAAAAGTTGACACAGACATCCAGGACTGTAGTAGAAAGAGTATTTCTCAAAGGCATTCACATCAACACCACAAAGACAGCATTTCCCCCTCTCCCCCAGAAATGGGGAACGGCCATGACAGATGGCAATCAAGCAGCTCCAGGCTTGATGTGTCACCTCCTTCCCCACCTGAATTTTTTCTGCCCAGCTGGTAGTCTCACCTTCACTGT
Source organism: Phalacrocorax carbo (assembly GCF_963921805.1). Taxonomy (NCBI): domain Eukaryota; kingdom Metazoa; phylum Chordata; class Aves; order Suliformes; family Phalacrocoracidae; genus Phalacrocorax; species Phalacrocorax carbo. Next base: position 55,645,783 of record NC_087516.1, read on the forward strand.
GCCCTTCGAGGCAGAAGGTAACAGTATGTCCCAGGAGGGGAGAGGTCAAGGAAGTGAGGTGGAAAGAAGTAAAGAAGTGACGATTTCTGCCTTAATTCCCTTCCACACCACTCGTTCTCAAACAGGAGGAGAGGACCACATCTGCCACTGCTCTGTGCAGACTACCTCACCTGGGTGAGCTGATTCACAGCTGAAATTAAATCAGCCCAACATTTGCACAGCTGTGGAGGAAGGGATGCTGTAGCTTTAACACAAAAAAGTTCAAATTTTCTTTCCCCTGTGCAATGATGCATGGAGGAAAATGAAGGGGACTCTTTCCCCCTGCCTCCTTTCCTCCCCTGCAAGGTAAGAAGCAATCTCATTTTCAGCTTTCGCGTCCTTCTGGACAAAAGGCTGTTTACTCACATGTGTTTAGAACCAGAGGACCTTACAGTGGGATGGCACTGGATGAGCAAATATAATCACCACACCAGACCTAAAGTTATTCTCCAGGAAAGAGTTTTATTTTATGTGACTTAAGCCGCATTGGCTTTTGTTGTTCAAATCCGTTTGTTGTGTGTTCATTACGTCACCACAAGAAAGGGAGAAAAATTGTCGCTTTCTAGAAATTTAATCTTTCCATGAGAATTCCTGACGTTCCTCACCTTATTAGATTTCCATTCATCTTTGCGTTTGGGTTTTTTTTAATGTAGATATGCCTAGAGCTGTAAAGCAAGAGGCTGTTCTGCTCTTCTGTCGCATTCGGCTGCTTCTGTGCCAAATCCCAACATGTCCAGAGTCATGCACACGTCCTCTCTGTTTTAAAATAAGCAAAGGAATCCATGTTTCCCACACAAGTCATGAAAAAAGGAAACTGCTATAATAAGCCACATTTCTTCCTGAAAGGGAGAGGTAGCAGAGAAGGGAAGAGGGAAAAACGTTAATGTAGGATGTGTTCATCCTATTAGCCTGGCAACAAAACACTGGAAGGCAACAGCACTTTCAGCATTAAACACACTCAAAGTCCTCATGTCATCAGAACAAAACAAAAACGCATTCGTGATGGAGAAATTTCACCTTAACTTGATGTGTGTAATTTTGCCAATGCCACCGCTAGGGAAATAAATCCTGCAATATCCATTTTATGTGAGGCTCTATTTACCATAACAAGATAGATTTGTTCCGGAAAATTTTTTGTCAATATATCCTTTGTTAGGCAGTACCTCCATCTCCTAGCAACAGTGTGGGGAAATCCATCAGAGACATGGAATTTAACTGCAAAATAGGATGGCTCACTATAGCCTGTATGCTTTTGGAAATCTTCACTGACTTGCAAATACTTTTGTGCACTTACAATGTCTGTGTCCACTGATGGACTGATAAACCAAACTAGAGGACGGAAACTGGAAAAAACCTCCACTCTTCCTCTCATTAAAAACAAATTGACCAAGGCACATGAAATGCTGAAATAATGTGCTCTTGAGAAAGCTCTTTCACATCCATATGCATTGCCCACACCTCATGGGAATTTGGATATGTACACACCACACTTAGAATTTTTAAATGCCATCACAAAACAGTTTTTCCAGCCTCAGAGATTTGCAGTGTCATATTTCAAAAGGTACGACAGCAGTAATAAACCTCTCGTAAGCAGCACAGAGTGACTGAGCAGGCGGGGCTGCAGAAGATGGCAATGCTCCTCAGGTGCCTGTACCTTTCAAGGCATGTCCCAGCCTCTGCTTCTATTTTCCTTTTCTCTGTTCCCAGAGACAACCTCTGCTCCATTTTAAGGGAGTTAAAGGTAAGCTAAAATGCTTTAAAAGATCTCTTTTTGTTGAGCTCTGCAATTCCCCTCTGATCTGCATGTCATTCTGCTGGCTGTTTTTCAAGGTTGAATTTGTCCCTCAGGCTGGTCCCAGCTTCCCAGGAGGTGGCTCACCTGGGGTGGAGCTGCCATTGCTGCAGCTCAGTCGCTGCAAGTGCGGCAAAGGGAGGGACAGTACTGCAGCCTTGTGGCCTGTCTGCGGCATGAGGAAATGGGAATGCCCTGTCTGTCCCATCTGGCCACACCTGGAGCCTTGCAGCTGATGAAGCTCGGCCACACCTTGGGTCATTCCACAAGGGTATGAACCCCTTGGCTTCATCAGCTGCGTGGTTCCAGAAGCACATGAGCTGCAAGAAAAGGTCTGCAATGTGGAACTTTGCAGAATGGATGTTGCCAGAGACTTTGGGGAAGGAGTTTGAGGCTTTCTGACTAAAGGTGTCCTCCAGGTACACGTGCTTTGCCCTCCAGCTCCCTGCGCACATTACAATGCACAAAAGTCTCTGTGCAAGCACTGGTGGGTGATTCACCCCAGTGCTCCCTATTAGACAGCACTGTCTGAAACAGTCCCTCACCTACAACAGGTTCTATGGACAGATTTCAAAGCCAGTAAAGATGCCAGAAGTCTTTGTGAGCTCATACCCATACCTCATGAGAAACCCACTTAAAAAGTAAATTGTACAGTTCAATCTCCCACACTAGCATAAAAGCAATTTTTCATTTGCCATTCAGACAGAAGATATTTCTGTGTCCTTTTACCACATGTTCACAGAGGAGGCACATCAATAGTAGAAATTGCCTTTATATGTTTACTAAAATGTCCCTAAGGACTGGACATCTTCCAATACACGTTGTGGGAGGGTCTCTTAACAGAAGAAGAGGTGGCCCAGAGGTACAGTCAAGAGCCCCTGAGGGACTGAGGTAGTGTTACGCTGTTCTCATAGATCCTTTTTATTTCAGCTAGGCAGAGAGGAGCCCACTGGGGGGGGCGTCTACACACCACTGGGCCAGCTTGAGACTGGGGCTGTTCCCAGGAGGATGTTAACAGCATCGGCAAATCAAGAAGAGTTTGTTTTTAATTATTCCTTATAGATGTGCAAGGGCTTTGGGGGAGTGTCAATTGGCAACAAAGCAAATAAATAGCTCCTGATACAAAAACAACTATTCAGATCTCTGCTGAACTCTGAAAGGCAGTTGGGGAGACAGGCAGGGGAGAAAGCCAGTCTGTGGCAAAAGTCTGTGCTTCCAAGAGAAAAGCAGTACCCAATTATTGAGTGTTGCTGTTGTATGGGGGAGATCCGAGCAGGGACCCAAACTTGCTTTTGCCCATCCCTGGAATGAAGAGGTTTTTGCCGCAAGGAATTGACAAGACCCTCTGTTCTCTCTGCCTAACCCTCAAGTGTTTGCGGAGGACACGGGAACCATCCCAAGTAAACCTCTTGCTTTAAAAGCGCGTTTAAATGGGTGTTTCACTTGTCATCTACCGTTCAATTAAATTAGCTTTCTGACTTGGCCATAATGATTTCAGTCACTGTGAATTTATTTCCACCTAAGCTGTGTTTGCTCTTGAACTTTTTGCTATTGACTCGCACACATGTTTGGTATATAGAGCAAACACTTTGGTGTGAAACAACATCATACACAATGAGTCATCCATGCTCTGGTCCACAGCCATCCCACAGAGAGCTTGTGCTGTCAGTCACTCTGTCATTTGCAAACATAGCTACAAACACTCAAAACTAGACAGTTATCTTGTATAACACCTTATGGAGAATCTGCCTTAAGCAAACAGGAGCTGTGTTAACGTATTTTTGGAAGAGCTAGAATAGAACGATAGATTTTTTGGTAAGGAATCAGGTTTTAGATGAGTTCTGTCTAAACTGATGATGGTTTAAAAAATAATTATAAATTAACCTTTGACTTAGAGCTGAACCTGTCCTGGTTTCTATGGCAATGTGCAGCTATCATCAAGCATTAGCTTCTAGTGTGCAGAGAAAAATGCATTTACTCATCCTGGGGAATTACACTAAATAAATTAACAGTACTAACTCCAGACATCCTGATGCCACTGTATTTTTGACTGATAAACCTTAAATCCCTTCATCATGTATATACATTCATGCCAGAGTGAACATCAGTCAAAAATGCAGCCCAATATTTGAGAACTAAGGCATTTGCAAAATTTGGGTGTTACCATTTTGTCAATTATTTGATGAGTAGCAGCCATAGACTGGTAAAACAATGTCAGACGAGATGAACACAAGCCTTTATCGAAAAAAAATAGCATAAGGCCTATATTCTCCTTTAAACTATTTGGAGACTGAAGTAACACATCGTTTGCACGCCCTCGGCACCAGGGCAGACATCAGTTAGTGTCAGCAAATACTTTGCTTGGCACATCACTGCAAAATTTGGCATCTCTTATTCCCTGAATAAGCAGCTTGCCACTGGCATGATTCTGCATGAAAAATAAGCTCAAGAATTATTACCACTAATTATATTAATGATATATATTATTTTATATTAAAATGTTAGCTAATACCTGGTTGCAAAGTGAAGATAATACAGTAGATAGCTCATTGCCACAAAATCCAGTCCAAAAATCTTTCATGACAGTATCATCCTGTGATGAAAGAGGAATCCAAAATGCACAAATACGGAAGTACAGGCCTGCAGTTAGGTGCCTCTTCCTCCTGATGGGTTCATGCCGCAGAAGTGTCAGGGGTTTGTTGGTTGAGATCTAGTATAAAAAGATGGCACAAAAACTGTGATAGTTTTTGCCTACCTGAGCCAGATGTGACATTTGAGAGTTCCCTGACATTTTTCTGTTACATTTCAGCAGATGCTGTGATTAAATAAGGTTAGAAATAGCCAAAGCAGTGCATAATCCTCTTTTAAAAAGTGATTGCCCACACAGATATAAATACAGGCTGGTGTGCAATTATACCATCCCCCAAGAAAGAGGGAGTCACATTCAGAGCTGCTGCTTCTCCCCTCACTATAGGTGGCAAGGGAAGCAGTATGAGGGATTTCCTACCCCAACCCCTGCCAAGCAAGGCTGTGAGTTCTGCTGGCTCCCCTAGACTAAGGCACCCAGCCTTCGCCCCTCAGTTGCCTACCCCGAAACAGCTATTTTTCCCCACAGACGCAAAATTGGAGGCCTTAGGAAGCCAAAAGCACCAATCACCCCTGCATTGTAAAACCAAAATGTAGTTGTATGCTACCCCAGTTATACTAACTGAGGCTGCAGGCTGTCAATTTTAACCTGTTGTTGATTTTTTTCTATCAGCACATTCCCTGGCTCTGGGGATAAAATCTGAAATACTTCAAAGCACAGATGGCCCAGCTTCTGCTCAGAAACATGGCTTTTCATTCCTGTGCAGCCAGAAACAAAAGCTTCGCATCTCTTTGGAGAACAGGCATTGCTTCATGATATTTACAGTTTTTCGACTCAGTAACCAGTTCCTCCCCGGGGCACATTTATGTCAGGAAAGACAGAGGAGAAATGGTTTAAAACTTCACACATACATTCATATTGACATACAAAGCCCATCTGCAGACACTTGTGCTATCTCTGAGGGGAGGGAGATGTTACGTCCCCTGGAAATGAACTAATTTGAGTGCATGAAGATTGGCCTAGAATGAAAGAGAAAGCCAAAATCATTGCCTGCAAGACTTTATTCTTGGCCCTTGCTGCAAAGGAGGCAGCCTCAACTTCTGCCCACATGTGTCCAAATAAACAAAGTAGATCCAATTACCTGATACCAGCATCTGAATGCATGCAATTTTTTTTGTCCAGCCAATATGCCCTGCTGTTGATCGTTTATCTGTTTCAAATTTGCAAAAATTAAACACTGAAAGATCATAAAGTCACTTTCCCAATATTGGCACTGAGGGTGTACTAAGGAAATTCATCTTGCAATTGATCAGAGTTGCTTAAAGATCTGTGATCAGCACAGTGAAGCTCATTTCCCTCAATATTATATATATACACACACACACACGTGCGCGCACACAGACACACACATATATATACACATTTTTCGATCTGAATGGGAAACGTGGGAGTTTTGCTCTCCTCTTTCCCTTCCCTACCCCTTTTTGGTCTGGGAACAGAGAATTCAAATTCCACTCAACCTTGTCACAGCAAACAATTTCCAAACCATCTGCTATCTAATAAAACAACCCGTCTAGACAAACCCCAAGCCAGGCAACAAATCTGATATTGTACTTGAAGTCATCATAGGTATTAACAACCTGACATTGCTAACCTGTCAAGCTGCTTCACTGGGAAAACGACTCACATTTAGAGTCTCAGGCACAGGGACTGGAAATGGGAAATATTTTTTTCCATCGTTAGATACAGAAAAGCTGCTTAGAAGACGGGACAGGATCTGGTCGGCCCAGCTTGGGCACCGTTTACACCCATACAGCCAGTGCCTAATAAATCAGGGAGCAGTGGAGGGAGGTGGGTGCCTTTGAAGGGACACATCTGCTCATGCTGGAGCTCTCAAAGCAGGTTCAGTGTGAGTTAAAGTTATGTAGCTGGGGTCCCATCAGCCTTGCCTACTCCAATATGATGGAGGGCCCAGTATATTCAGGATTTGCTGGCAACCTACTTTCAGTTCGCTACCTTTGAGACAGTGGAAAGGTATCCCAGCTTTACTGAAATCAGACTCACTTGTGAGAAATGGTTTAAAAATATTGTCTGTCTCCAACAACATGAAAAATGAGCTTTGTGTTGTGTGAGCTGAGAGCTTTTCCTTCCCCTTCCTCTTGTTGTTTTCTTTTTTTTTCCTGAGTGAGTTGATTTGAAAAGAAAGCTGTCATCTCTCCTTGATGAAAGAGCTCTTAAATCCCAGGAGCACCAACAAAACAGGGCTCCAGTTTCTAAGCATTTCACTGTGCAATTCAGAGCCAAAGCCAGAGGGCAGCAGTCTTTCCAGGGAACGGTCACAGGGCCAAGAAATAAGTTTAGTTCTAGCTGTTTCAGGGAAGAGGTTTTTTAAGCTCCTTTTTTTTGTTAGGAAACCTGGTTATGGAAATACGTGGGCTGTTAAAGGCTTTCCTGAATGTCTTTTTATTCTGTTCAGAAAGAGTCAGTTATGGGATTAAAAAAAAAGGCAAGCAAATAAGCAGCATAGTGCTGTAACACTTTGATGTGGGTTACCTGTCTGGAAGTTCTTTTTCCCCAGTCTTTAGCAGTTTGGTACACTGGAGATATATCCAAAAAGAAGACACCTCTGGCAGGGTCTGACCCAACACCTCCTTTAAAGCTTCCATTGCTACAGAATCAAGAGGCCACAGAAATTAAGTTGATGGTAATGAGGCATCTATTTTCAGTGGGAACTTTTGCCTAGCCTACAAAGTGCCAGTCTGCCTTAGGATGTCATATTACATCTGATCACCTTATAAGGAGAGGTTGAGGCAACTGGGGTTGTTTAGCCTGGAGAAGAGGAGGCTGAGGGGAGACCTTATTGCTCTCTACAACTACCTGAAAGGAGGTTGTAGCGAGGTGGGTTTTGGTCCCTTCTCCCAGGTCACTAGTGATAGAACAAGAGGAATGGCTTCAAGATGCATCAGGGCAGGTTTAGATTGGATATTAGGAAGAATTTATTTACTGAAAGAGTGGTCAGGCATTGGAACAGGCTGCCCAGAGAGGTGGTGGAGTCACCATCCCTGGAGGTATTTAAAAGGCGTGTAGACGTGGCACTTCAGGGCATGATTTAGAAGACATGGTGGTGTTGGGTTGACAGTTGAACTTGATGATCCTAGAGGTCTTTTCCAACCTTAATGATTCTATGATTCTATGATCAGTGGATCAGTATTTCTCTGTCTGAAGCCTTGCTCAAGCACGCAAGGCCAAATTCCCTCTCGGCAGGCTTAGTGAAAGGGAGAGAAGTTGATCAAGTCTCTTTTGGGCGCATTTGAGCTGAGCAGTGGCTAGGTCCAAAGGTATGCCCAGAAAGTGCCTGGTTGTTTAGATGAGTGACCGTCTGAAAAAATGTCCTGGTCCCCTGCAGCTGGATTTCCTTCCCACAAGGAAGAGGGAGGTGTGGGGTAGGGACTGCTGCCCTTTGATACAGGAGCCGGGTGTGCTTGAGGCATGCTTAGAAACACACTTGGGTCCTCAACTGAAACATAGTCAAAACACTGACAGAAGTAGTTATTCAAAGTGCAGACCATGCTTGCAATGCTTGCAAGTTGTGTCATTGTGTATCCTGAAATGGAGGATAAATTCCTAAAATGTGAACTCTGATTACAAGTGCTGTTTAAGACTTCTTAGATATGACCGGTGAGGTCAGAGCATCAACTTTGACACTCTGAGAATACTGTGATCTTCATTTTCAGTGCTGAGCTGAGTTTGAGCCACAGCTGTTCCCAGTGAAATTGTGCTTGTTATTGGGAAAAATGATGGTGAACTGGTGGAGACAAACCTGGAACAGATTTGGGCAGTGGAGTGAGTAGTTGTACTCACCCAAATGGGAAGATAAGATGGGATGATAAAAGAAAGTTAGTGACCCTCGGTGGATAGACGTTAAAGGAGGAGTCAGTCAGCCAGCTGTACCCACCAGCATTTCCTCTGCAGAAGGCACGGACATGTTATGATGATGGATTCAGTCATTAGACGTTTTGAGATTTGCTTTCATGATACAACACCGCCTCTCATTAAACCAAGTCCAAGTGAAGGAAAGGCAGTGGGAAATGGGAAAAAGAGCCTGTAATTAAATCATGCTGGGTTTGGTAACTGGAAGTAGAATGAAACAATCAACAGTTTGGAAAATGATTCTGCAGTAGCTGGATGACAAATTACAGGACAGCCACATCACCTTTAGCAGCACAGGCAAGGCCACTTAAAAACCTATTTAAGTTCTAAGAATTACAGCTATATTGATTAGGAATTACAGTCAATTTAGTGGTTTCCCTGTAGTAAAGCAGAAGTAAACTGTTAATCTAAACTGCAGTAAGTGTTATAAACATCCAAGTTTGACTGAGCTGTTACCAATGTAAACATATCATTATAATGAAATTAAAGTAGCAGCAAGAATTGTGGTATGAAGTTCTAGCCGGATCTCAGTGACATTAAGATAATAGGTAGAGGTGTAGAAAGTATCGATCTTATGTGACTAATGGGTTGCTTAATAAAGGGAGAAAGACCTACACATTGAAGAACTGAAGATAAAAAATATTAATAGCAAACCTGAAGTACTGCTTCAGTGCATGCTTGAAATACCACAAGATGTTAGAAAAGCTCATTTACAAATTAATATTCCTTTCATATATATGATGTATGAGAATCTAGCGTAGTATATCTGCTATTGGCACTTGGAATGTTGAAACGATATAAATTAGATATAACTACATCAGGGTGGTTATACATTTATATCAGAACATGAAGGAAGAATGTAGTTTTGTTCAGAGAGAGTGCAAAATATGGTTTTTCTTTCCTTCTCACTTAATGTCATAACTCATGTGTTTATGTCCCTCCATTTTTCCATTTGTTAGTTGGAGCTAATATTGCTGTGACATTTAAAAGGACTGTTCTGAGAAAAGAGTCATAAAGATAAGGCAGAATTCAGCTATTAGAGCACTGATTACCATCTTATTTTTTCTCATTACATCTGACAGGACGTGAACGTTTGCTGTTTATTTTCCATCTGTGAAAGCTATGCCCAGTTCAAATTCAGATTTCTGCCATGAGGGTAACTCTGGGAGAAATGCTTCCAGCTTCTACATCCAGTGAGAGGTGAGGGGACCCTTACCTACCCGTAAATACTGGCAATCGCCGCTCCAGGTTTCACAATGCCGAGCGTGACCCAGCTGCAAGTCAGTAAGTCACAGCAAGACAATAACTGTGCTCAGAGGAAGCCATCAAAAGACTTCCAAAAGAAACCTGCTCTGAGATGAAAGAGAAAATTATCATGGTAATCAACTTTGCTAAGAGAAAAGGAAAGCTGTTTCTTTTTGGGAAAATTTCCAGTGCTGAAGAAAGGGGGGAGAAGGCAGGGAGGGAATATGATAAGGTCTCACACGTTGAATTGATTGTTCACATCTAACAAAAATAGCCCCAGCCTGTTCCCATTGTCCTGCAGCTGCTGGCTTCATCACGCTCATTGTGCGTTTCCTTGTGGCTAAGCAGAGTGATTGCCCGGTTTCCTCTCCTTCATTTCCTAACAAGATCTGCAGCGAACTGTAGGAAAAGCCAGCAGCACTTGAAAACAAAGCCTTTCGAGTTTCACTGGAGCCATCCAAAAACCCAGGTTAGTGTCTCATAGCAGAGCAAACCAATTTCAGGCAAGCAGCAGGGTGGGTAGCTGGGTCCTGTCCTGAATCAGGATCCTGTTTCTTGCATATTTTTATTGGTTCTTAATTCCTGGGTCACGTTTGCATTTATGTGTCCTTCAACAGGAGAAGCTTCCTGCACTCAAGGCCAAAAGATCTTAATCTTGGGAAAAGAATGTGCACAAAGATGTGAACATTGTATTTAAAAGGTCTCCCTTGCCTCTATGTATTTAACAGCAAGTGTTAATTCTCCAAGGAATCATTCCTCTATATGAAAGAAGGTTTTGGATAAAGGTGTGGGAGGTGTTCCTCCTCATTCCTTCACTGGTCCTGGAGGCATTTAAGCTGAAAGATCAAAATGACCTGGTGTGGTAGTGTTGGTCATACAATGAACCTGCCCAGCCCTTGTAGAAATAAGCCACAGAAATCGAAGTATGATTCCCAAGAGTGGTATTTTAAGCATACAGAAGTTAAGCATCATAGCAGTGTAACTGAACACCATAATATGGTTCAAAACATTCCTACAAATATTTTGGAGTCTATTAAACTCTCTTTAGCTGAATTTCTCTGTCTTTCGTTCCATTCCCAGGAAATTCTGGAACATTTATGCATCTATGCCCTTCTTCCAGCATGGATTCAAGATGCAAGCTCTTTATTACACCCTGCAATGCTGCTTTTTGTTTAAGAAACATTTCCTTCATTGAGAAGTTCCACTTATGCAGAAAGAATTTCAGATGCTTCAAATAAAACGTGCTGAGAGAAAGATTTGCTCTTTCAATTGGTGTTGTGTTGTCGTCACTACTTGTCAATACCTTAACTGTTCCACTGGATAAAATCAGCTTGAACAAAATCCTGTAGGTGAAACAGAATTAACTTCTGGTGGGAGGTGATGGATAAGAAGTCCAGAGAGCTATGGACCAATCTCAAGGCTACTGTGAAGCCCTTGCCCTGATATTTCATCAAAAAGTGGCCCTTCAAGAGCCAACTGCTGTCACCCAGATGTAGGTGAGCCTTGCATAGACATGAAGGAGTAGAGCTGTTTGGGAATAATCAGCAAAAGGGAAGAGCACCTGTGAAAGCATCCTCAGTTAAAAAATATTTTTCCAGCCCCACTCCTCCCTCAGCAATCAGTCTGCTTCCTGGACAAGGGACTTCTTAGCCCTGGAAATCCAGCCAAACAGATAACCTACACTTTGGTTCACCTTATTTGCTGCCAGACCTTCAGTCTCAAAAACACTTAGTGCTCAACAACTCTTAATCCAAATGTCAGCCTTTTCCTCTCTCATCCACTCAAATATTTCACGTAGCCTGGAGTGAGGAAAATGCAGGCGTTTTCAGAGCTGCTCACAGTCCTTGCAGCAGACCTTTCCTGCTCCTGGTCTTTACTGCGGGCACTCAGCCCTTGAAACATTTTTTTAGACTTTTAAACAGGGATTTAATGACACATCATCCCTCTAAGAAAAAGTGAGAAGTTGAATAAATGCTTTTTGCCCTTTAAATACCAAAAAGGAAGGGATAATATAATGACCAGCCCAAGAATTATCCACTACTTCAGGCAACAGCTCACACAAAGGTCATTCAAGTACCTGGAACCCACAAACTAATTGGGGTCTTAAAACTGCTGATAGGCTCTATTCCGAGTCTCTTTTTACTGTACCTTGACCTAAATTTGCCAACAGTCACAAAAAACCCTCATTTGACTGGAAAGAACATAAAGTAAGCTTAGTTTAAATGCTGCTACTAATGCTTTGGCATGTATTTTAGCAGCCTTTCTAATATTTTTCTTCAACATCACAGCAATATAATCATTCTTACTGTATCAAGACCCTTGAATTTGTAATTCCAAAGTAAAGCTGAAATTAGAAATAGCTGCAGTAATTAGGTAACAATAGAGAAAACCAACAAAGTAATTGTCATATCTACCTCATCAGCTATATGATTGTTTCAAACATGCAATACTTCATTAAGTTAAATTAAGAACAATAGGGATCAATTAATATTGATTAAATATGAGGAAAAAATATGACATTAAGTAAATGGCAGGTCAGTTCCTACTGCATAAAAAGTGAACTATGATGAATGTTCAGGCAAGGCATTTTCCTCTGGGTTTGTCAAAGCCTAGTTAAAGAAGAAAGCAAATTTGTTCAATAGGCAATCCCTGCTGATTTTGGGAAATGTGAATATAAGAGCAAAGATCAGGCATGCAAATGAATAGGGCCTGTGGTTATGTCCTGATGTGCATGGAGAGATGCCATCCAGAGAAGTAATCCAGTATGACCTCCTCCTAATCACTTCTTTCTTGGATACCCCTTGGACTAAATTGTGCATTTGTTGTCCCTAAAAATCTCTAAATCCTTGCAGATATTTTTCATTACTATGGTAACTGTTTTGCAAGGAGCTGGTGAATCAAGCGGAGACAACTGCCACTAGACAAACTAAATCAATCATTATTTTATTAGTTTTATTGGCTCCTTCGTACTCACACACAGAGCTAAAATAGGAAAACTGAGAGTCTGCTTGCTCCCAGGACTGAGGCAGTTTGCAGCTTGAGTTGGATAGGCTTTGCTTAATGAGAGGGACTGGGCTTTATATCCCACCGAAACCGGTCACATCAGCTGTCTAAAAATATTGAGTCCTCCAACAGACCACAATTTATTTAGTTTTCCTGCTACATCTTACTACTCAGACATGCCAGGGTAAGCCTAAATAGGGCTGTGCTTGAGATTCCCTGCTAACACTGCCTGAGCTAAGCCAAGCACTGGAAGCAGCTTTTGTGCAGGAAAGGTCCACATCTGGGCATGTGCACAGCTGCTATATTTGGGCACATCATGCTTATGCCTCCATCAGGCTTAGGAAACAATATCAGAAAGCTTCAGAGTGAACTTTGAGGAAGACATCCCTTTTTTTCATGCTCTTGCAGCTTGGCAATTACAAAACTCTCTTTGGAGATCAAAAATGTAGTTTTAAAATTTCTTAGGCTGATGGAGATTTGAACCACCTACTCCTAGTATCTCCCAAAATGCCTTCAAGCAAGAGTTACCACAAGCACCTTTCATATTTTCCAACACAAGACAAGAGGATACGCTGGAAGCAAGAGTGATTCTGGCTCTTTAAAAAAATCCCCAAACAATTGTTTTTCCCCAAGGACTTCCCAGTGCAATGTTACTGTAATATTTTGCATCAGAACCAGAACTCAGGCAGGCTGACACCTGATTGTTCATTCTTATGCTCTCTAATTTTGCTTCTTTCCTTGTTTGCATGCATGGGTGTTTAAAAATAATTTCACAGTTCTTAGACAGGATACCTCCTGATATCTTACAGATTGCCATCAATCCACGGACCAAAGTCTGAGAAACATCTTGAATAATAGTCCCTACTCTGATGGCTATTGATTCACCCTGAGATGCAAAGAACCTACCCTGTTCCAGGCATCTGGGTTTCTCTCCCTGGGACCTAGGAGTCAAGTACTGCAATGCCTGAAGGCATTTAGGCTGGGTTTTTTTTGCTCCAGCTCTATGACCATCATAAAAGAGTTTACTGTCCAAAAACAATTCCAGTATTACTTACTTCTGCCTCCCCCAGGAGCGCCAGAACTTTCTCAGGCATATTTTGGAAGGGTTAAGTATGTCTGTCCTGGTAGCAATTTGATGATGCTCTGAAATACTATAAATGTGTTAGGGAACCACGCTACTGATGCTCTCCTTGCTAGCAGCAGCTCACCTTTTCACATCCTATAATAACTCATAAAACTCCTGCACTGCGTTTTTGGGACTGAATTGAGAATTTTGGCTAGAGAGAGGCACCCTCCCATTCCTCTGTGGACCATTAAAGCCAAAACAGACATCAGACCTTTGCAGAGACTCACACAGCTGTAGTCATACTTCGTAGCAACAAAGAGGTTTTACCAACCAGTTTTCGTTCAGGTCTGCTGCAGATCCCTGCGATTACCAGTGCCACCTCCTGGTACCAAAACGTACTGAGATCCACCTATGCAGGAACGGCAGGATGAAGAGACACAAAATATCCCAATCCTCGCTTCCTGCTTAATTTTTATTGTTCTCTACAGACTTCTATAAATAGCTATTTATTTTACAGATAATCAAATGTTAAATATTATTGTAGCTGTAAATGAATGAAAGGATGGAGGAGCTGTTGAAAGCAAGAGTTTACAATGGGTTTTTCCTTTCCAGGACATCCATAACAAAGCTAATCCGAGAACAGATATATGCTCATCAAACCAGCTGAAGCTGAACAAGAGAAAACTTGGGAATTGAAAGTTTTAATCAGAAATTTCTGCATTCATTGTAGGACTGAGGAAATTCTTGCAGCATTTATGAACCTTGGACACAAAACCTGAGATTTTGATTGAAGATATGAAACTGGGGCTTTTTCCATGTCCCCACAGCTTGGGTGTACAATTCACACCAATTTATCCCAGCAAATGAAAGGGAGAGAGGCAAGGCTAGAGGATAGGCCACAGCTGACGGCAGGAGGCAGGCCTCTGCTCAGAGCTCTGACAATTTTCTTTCTCAAAGTGACCAAAGATGGGCTGTTTCTTCCCGTAGCAAGTCAGATGTTGTCTTCAGCTACTGTCTACATCAGTATCCTTACCACCCTCAAGCAAACCCCCTTGAGCAGTTATTCCTGGGACCACACCCCCACACCCCTCCCCAGGCACTGCTCAGCACCTGGGCTGGGTCACACTTTTGCCAGCGTATTTACAGAAACAAACTCCAAAAAAATACAGGTGAGGGGCAAAACTGACATACATCCACAAAAGTAAATGATCTCAAAAGCTGAAGCACAGGATCTATTTTCTTCACTGATACCTATCTCTTCTCTGTCCATTTTGTGTAGAGCCTCACAGTAAGAGAATTCACAGCCTCAGGCCTGAAAAAGTGGTGGTCCTCTCCCTGTGTCCCCATATTAAATAAATTTTTCCTAGCAGTGGAATACCAAAAAGGCCTAAAAGGCAGCACAGCAGGCAGCCTCTTGCTCCAGGAGAGGGCAGTGAAACACGGCTCAACTTGGCCAGGAAAGGACAAATGCACCTTGACCTGCTCAGCTTAGTCAACCCAAACCTTGACCTTGGTGGCGCAAACCTGGGCAGATTCAAAAGGAGGAGTCATGAGCGGGGTTTCACGTGTCATGAGCGCCCTAAATTGATTTGTATCATTATTTCCTAGGAAAAAATTATGCAACCGCTCGCTCTTGCTCTACCCACAGAGAGGAAAAAAATGTCATTAGGAGGCGGTGTTTGCTTGCACTAAGGTTAATAGGTCTCATTTGTTCTGCCAGTGCGGAGGGAGGCAGAACCAATGGAAGAACTTGTAATTCTCCTTTATAATTAAGATAATGTGCCGCGCCGGCCCTTAATCATATTTTTGGATGCTGCAGTGTCCATGACACATCTTGGAGAGGCCGCAGCTGCGATTAAACATTTTTGATAACCCATAAATATAACATTAGTTGCCTCAGTTAGGTTTCTGATAACATCATTCATTTCAGGTCATTCAATTAGTGCAGACAAAGGGTCTCTTTCCAGGAGACATAATGTCATTGTCTCTGGGAAGGAACGTACTTCCCAATGACTGTTTATCACTCTCTAATTACAGCGCTGTAGCAGCCATGCTCTGTATTACAAGGAGTCCTTTTTGTGCCCAAGGATCCAGCAGTTTTTTGTTTTAATTTATTTTCCTTTTAAATACCTCCCGCTATTTAAGCAATAATTCCCTGTAAATCAATTGTTAGCAGCAGTTAATGACTGGTTGGTTAATTAATAGCTGAAAGCAAAGCTGAGGGTGTTCGCCACTCTAACAAACCAGCAGACGTTAACTGTGGGATTATCGCTAACATACCCTATAATCAATGACTTCTTGCAGCGACAGGGTAGCCTACGTATCACTTAAATAAGGGAGCAGCTGGGTTACCATAGGTGGCAGCATTAGGAGAAATATTCACTGACCTGTGGGTTGAACCACATGCCCCTAAGCAGGCAGTGGGGCAGCAGTGTTGGTGCAAACACAGCTCAGTTGTAAGGTCTGGGGCCCGAAGACCCCATTGCTTCTGGGGAGATGCTTGTACAACCTCCTGTCATGGCAGCGCAGCTTCAGCTGCAGCCTGATGCAGCCTGGGAGGAATGACACACAGGCGAACATCCCAGGCGCTATGGCTCAAGTTTGCACAGCCTGTGCGCTTTGCTCGCAGAAAAGAGGGTGCTCACGCACGGGACAGGCTGCACGGGTGCAGTGAAACCCTGTGTGGGATGGCTGCGGCAGAGACAGGGCTGTCCCTGGGCTCACCCGGCTCCTGCGCCGGAGCGGTTTCTGCTCAGAGTCCCGCAGACCCCTCAGACTCACGCAGGGGTCAGCAGGAGCCCAACTACTGAAATCAGGAGCTGCACCCTTGCCAGCAACTTGATAAAAAAAGCGTCGGGTTTTTGCCTGTGTCCAGATCTGATTATTCAGAGTATTTAGGGGTGTCTGCGTTCTGCTGGAGAGCTGCATTAAGATGTTTTTAATGCAACAGTCTACTCTGCTGCTCTCTTTAAGGGACAGATTCTCAGATAATCTCTTTTCACAACGTTCTCAATTAATATTTATATAAGCCTGTTTTGTCTCTTATCTTCCACGAAATGAGGTTTGGAGTGATGCTGCCATGGAAAAAGGAGGAGAGTCTAAAGCAGGCAGTAATTGATGTTCACAAAGAGAGTATGTGTAATGGACCAGCTGGCTTATTATAAACTAAAATACTGCAGTATCTTCAATACAGTGGATGGTAACGGAGAATAAATGTTGACATTTTTGTGGTGAGAAATGTAAGACCATCGAATCAAACAATTTCTGGCATATAGTCAAAGCACTGTTAAAATGGAAACTGCAGTGATAAGAACATTTTTGCATTCTTTTTTCCCCTGAGGAGAAATGTGCAGCTGTAGGAAACCTCATGGCACGAGTTCCCTGCACTGACACGGAGCCAGGGGTTCCCAAGAGGCACCACCTGACTTGTCTTAAGGAAAAAGAAAAAAGCCCAGCAAGGAGCATCCTTGCATGACTGCTCCAGCTCTTCTCACCCTGACATTAAGTGGTAAATCAAGATAATTTCTGCTTGTTATCCTCTCCACGACCAAGAAGAACAATTGCTCACTGTCTCGTTCACAGCCACCACCTCTACACTGGATGTCTGCTGCCATGTTACTCTCTCAGCCTTCTCTTTCCTGGAGGGAACAAACCCAATTCCTTTGGCAAGACCTCGCGGTTTGTGCTTCCCGGCGCCCTGTGTTCTGACTGCTTTCCCTGGATTTTCTCCACTTTCTTTTCATCTACGGGAAAAGGTGACACCCACAACTGGATGCAGATCCTCAAGTCTTTTACAAACATGCTGCTGCCTGATTATTCTTCCCCCCCATGTAAAGTCTCTGCACCTTTCCTTCCCAGACGTGGCACTTTGGACTGTTCCTGATGATGTCATTTCTCCAAGCTGTGAAGATAGTTTTAAATTCAGATCCTGGCCTCCTGGGACTTGCAGTGTCTCCTAATTGTGTCATCCACAGGTTGCGTTTGTTTGCTTGCTGTTCAGTTGTTAATAAAAAAAATTTAATAGAACTGGGTATAAGACAAACTGCTGAATGACCTGCTTGAAATACCCTCCCTGACACTGATCCAGTGCTAGCTGTTGCTGCAGAGCTATTTTTCAACAGGCTATGCACCTACCCTGCCGTAATTATATCTATACCGTAATTCCTTAGCCTGTCATATATGTCAAAAAGCGTTACTAAAAGTCAAGTACTGTTGCATTTGCTGCTTCCTCTTTATTCACTAGACAAGCTACTGTGACAAAGAAGGAAATTAGATTGATTAGACATCAACCGTTCCTGACAAGGCTATGTTTTCCTTTATTTTTTTCTTTCTTGTTTTCATCACCATATCAGCTAGCCACATGCAAATTGATTGTTTAATGACTTGTTCCTGAATCTTTTAAGGACCTAAGTTAGACTGACAGGTCTGTAATTCCCTGGGTCCTCCTTTTCCCCTCTTTAAAATATAATACACAGTGTTTGCCCTTCTCTTGTCTTCAGGGACCTCCTCTCTCCTCTGTGAGTTCTTAAAGATAATCACTAATGGCTCAGCAATTGCTTCAGACAGTGCCTTAAGTACTCTGGGGTGAATTGCATCAGGCCCTGCTGACTGGAGTGCATCCATCTTATCTAAATATTCTTTAATCTATTCCCCTCCCCTTCCAGTCTGTACTTTTGCCTCCTTGTAAAAATGGAGTTTAAACAACTGGTCGTGTCCCCTGGTGACATACACACTTCATAATTCGAAGCAATTAAACATTCTTCACTACATCCTTTCATATTTACCAAGGTTTATATTTCCGTTCTCCACATTACAGTTCTAAAAAGATAAACTCATCAACCCCTGTTCACTGGCTGCTAAACCAAGACACCACTCTTAACAACAGATTCACGGCTGAGGGAGGAGCAGAAATAAATGTGACTGAAACATTGTGTGTTTTCATTCAGAACTTCAGCATCCACTGACAGACCTGTGCTGATCACAACGGAGGTTTCCATTCCTCCCCAAGCTGTTCCTAAAATATAACTAGCACCTTCATATCTGAGACTGCACCTGCAGCAGTGTCCTGTCCATGCACCAAGCAGTCCCTGTAATGAATAGCTACAGTACTTTGAATTTATGAAACTGCTAGCGCTGTTGTCTAGACATGCGGTTTGTACAGTAAACACTCTCAGGTTTGTTTTCATTACTAGTTCTGGCTTTCTGCCAGGATAAAAGAGATCTCATAACAGCAATTACTTTTTAGAGGTCTGTAGGTTTAAGCCCCACCCCATTCCTGACAAGTCAAAATGAGTACAAGAAATTAGCTTTTAAATGAAGAGCACTTGGCTTAAGTGAGTTTGAAGAAACACTAGCAAGAAGCAGGAGAAAGCTGGACAACTGGTGAAAACATGCTCCCATCCCTCCTATCTCCTCCACATGCCCAAGTCTTGCAGTGTGTGCGTTCTCTTTGACCCTGCTAAGCCTAGAAATCCAACCACAGAAGGCAGCATTGTTTGTGGCTTGAAACCCTGCTTACAGCTCTCATGTGAGAATTCACCCACAGTGACCCCAACATTTGTGACTTATCTACAAGCCTCCTCTTTACTTGATGCTGGATATGAGGAGTATGTTAGGGTATGAGTTAGGATAGGGTACAGGGTTGCTCAGTTCCTTGACTTCTCTGTGTCTAGGAGAATATTCGAGACTTGTCCTCAAGCCCTTCTAGTTCTCAGTTTCAGGTGCATGCTTAAAGCTTTAAACTCAAAGTTAAGCTATGCCAAAGTCTGAATTTCAATGTATCACTACCAGCAACTGCCCCATATTTCTGAAACAAGGCAGCCCAAAAAATCTAGGATAAAGCTTGTGGTGGCTCAGAATAAGCTTTCTCATCTGAAGAGATCCGTCTCTGGAAGTGCCCATTCAGAGGACATAGGTAAACCAAATATTTAATCCTTTTTCAAAAAAACTTTTCCTCTATAGAATGAACAACATTTGAAATAAGAGTTGGTTTGGGAATTTTATAACTACCTTTTTAATCAAAAAAGTATGATGAGTCAAAACTGACCCTTTTTGCCGTAACATATTGGTTTCGAGAAAACTCTCACTGGCAGCACTGCTGAGGTCTAGAACAGAAATTACATGAAATTCAAGGAGAGAGGCACACCACAGAGCTGGCAATTGGTCCCTGACTTGGAAGGACACTCACCCATGACACAAGATACTCCCATTGGCACTTGTAATTATCCATATCCTGTATGAACACAATGATCATCAGACCTACCTTCTGACAGACAGATTTGCAAAACCCCACAACAGACAACTCAATGTCATTTAAAACAAAATAGATTGGAAATTCTCACCTCTGGGATATTGTCCTATGGAAAACACAACGTCTGAGCACTATTTGAAAGCATTAACTACCAGATACAACTTTCCCATAACGCCTCAGACTTACTTTCTCATTTCCTTCTTGGTCTGGAAACAGCACTGTTGGGTTCCTCAGCTGGGACAGTTGGCTGACATCTGTTCTCTGCTGCCTGCGTGCAACAATTACTGTGTTCATCTGTGTTTTCTGAATTTGGAAAAATCATATAAAAGGAGTCATTTTTGTCTCATGAATCTTCTATATCTCACCTGATATACAAGCATAAATGCTGCTCAAATGGGCCCTTTCTCTAAGCTTTACTGCCCATCCTTCTCTTTTCACTCCTTTTTTTTCCCCAGATATTTTACTATGAAGGATCCTTATCAGTCTGAAAATGTTCGTTTGTTTTAAATGCAAGAATACATCCAACCTACACTCAGGTTGTCTCTAGATTTTACATTTTTATAATCTATTTGAGGAAGACTGCATTTTCATGCCTAATTTTAAACTCCTACTTGTAATGTTGTCTTCTGTTATAAAACCCCCTTCATAACTGCTTGAGTAAGAAGATAAACAATATGCTCCCCCATTGCCATCTTCCTCAAAGTTCAGTAACTCAGCAGGCCGGCTTTAGCACTAAGCTTCAACTTCTGAATTTTCCAGTTCTTGAAGTGCTGGAGGAGCCAAGACTATAAATCAGTTTAAGAACCGGTTGATAACAACCTATCAAACTGACAGTTTGGCCTTAACCAAATGTTGAGTCAGTTTAGAAGCATTCACAGTTTTTTTTACTTGTCTAGAATACCAATAAGCTTTTGAATCAAGGTTTTGCTGGTAAGTATCAATAACAAAATAACTCTCACCAGAATGAGGAACTTCTCTTTGTTTGTTAATATTTTTAGAAACCATCGTTATTTCTGGGAAGGTGGAGTTGCCCGTGGAGCTTTGCTCCCTACCAAAAACTCCCTAGAAAGGGCCCTTATCTTCTCTGCATGAATTTACTCATCAGCAAAGGAGGGTAAAACTTGACTATTTTCATTGTCTTGGGTAAACAGCGTTGCTTTAGTGATTTTTAATGCTACATTTCCACTCCTTAGGAATGGTACATTTTCCAGCAGAATAAATTCCCTACTACTGCATGAAGGATTCACAGCTTCCCACTGAGCTGCTCAGTAACTGTTTAAAAAAAAAGGTGGGCAGGGGGAGGGAAGCGGGGCGGGGGGGGGGAGGTGGAGGTGGGGAGGGGGAGAAGGGGTGTTCACTGTTATCTTTATCAGGGGGAAGAAAGTATAGCTCTTGAATCAAGCAGCTGTCCATGGCATCCACTTCGTTTTCATTGCACAAAAGAAAAGAAAAAAAGACTAAAAGAAAACTAGCTACATTATATACACATTGATTGCTGGCTGGGGTTTCATTTTGGGTTGCCCCTGGGGCTGCAGCATCAGCAGGAGTGGTTACTTAGTCATGAACATGCTACACAGCAAGTAGCTGGATCTCTCTGTGTGAGGAGCATTGCTTTTTTTTCTGGTCTCTTGCTTGTGTGAGGAGGAAACCCAGCTCCCCCTAATCACAGGCTGCCACGGCAGAGGACATGTAACTCACTCCTATAGCACATGAACTACCATAGCCTTTATTATATGGTTCCCCCAAATGAAAAGAGCCTGTAGATCTTGGCAGTGGGATTGTCTGGAGGGGGACACGTGTCCCTGATGAGAAGGCAGCCCAGTTCTTCAGACTTTTGCAATGGGTCTGGTGGTTTGACAGTTTTCAAAGAGGCACAAACCAAAATACGATATTATGAAATTAATATTATCCAAAATACAATTCTAGTGGATCACCTTAACACTGCTTTTTAAGCTTCTTTGAAACCAGGACATTTTTACCTGTATCTTGGGGAAAAAAAAACCAAAAAATGGGCTCATGATTACAAAATCCTTATATGATCACATATTAAAGCTGCAATCATGCTCAGCTTCCCCTTGTGCCAGAAGCCCTATAACAGAGGGTTAGTACCCTTTCTCAAGTAGCAGTTATACAAAAACATAATTAAAAAATACTGTCTAATAAGTCATTGGGAGGAAAGGAGCAATTCTGAGTCAAGCTAGAAGAAAACATTAGAGCAGGTCACAAATCCACAGTTAGCTCATATGCTGGTCACTGGTTTTGGCCAGAAAATAATACTAAACAATCTCTCCTCACTTAAAAGTTATCTCCCTGAAAGTGAGTTTGTTACTGTTTGTAAAACATACTGTACCTTGCCTTACAAGATAGATTTACATTCCCTATACTCCAAACTATGAATTCCTGTTGTTGTAAGCAGTTAGAGGAGTCTAGCTACATATTGCACTTAGCATGTATCCCATGAATTGATGTTTATGAGCTGAGGAGTTAAAAATGTTATGGCCATTATGTAGGCTTCATTCCACTGGTAGTAACAAGTTACCTCAAAGATACTGGGCCCTTTAATATGCTGATGTATAACGATTAAGGGTCTAGTAGACTTAGAAAATGTTATGGTTTTCAGTGTATTTTTTTTTCTATTGGACATGTTAGCTTTAGAGCCATTGGGGGAAAAAATTATGCTATAAGAACACCAAATTTACAATGGAAAAATAGCATTACTTGAAAAAAATAGAACTGTAATTAGCCACTGATACTACATTATGACAATCACTATTTTTCTGTATCACAAATTAATCATCAATTCGTCACACCTGAGCAAAAATCTGAATTCCTATTCAAAAGGAAATTTCACTATGTTTTATTAAAATGTCTTTAAAATAAAAATTCTAATGCAAAGTCGACATTTTTTCAACATGTTAATTTTGACTGAAACAAAATGTTTCAGTTGTGTATGTTGAGGCAAATTGAAATATGTTGCTTTGGCCTCTCTTCAAAGTGAAATAGTATTTCTGCATGGCCTAACAGTGCCTCCATGAGTTGTGGTTTCCATGGTCTCTGTGTCCTCTCCCACAGCAGAGCTTCCCATGCAAAATTCATTTCAGCTTTGCATGAAATGCATTGCAGCTTAGGCCTCAAATAAAGAAACTTATAGTAGGTTGGTTCTCACCAGGAGGCTGCCCAGCCCCCCAGAAGATGAGGGCACTTGTGGGACTGCAGGATGCAGCTAAACTGGCCTGCTACATGCACCATTTTCTTTCAAAATGGACAGGTACAGCCCAGTTTGGGGAGCTGCAGTAGAAGGAAACTGGGCACACAACACGCATCACCCAGAAAGCACTTTGGGGCTGGTACAGGTCAATACTGAACTAATTAAAAGTATATTGTTTCTGTGCTACAAACATGAAGGTTTCGGTCTGTGGTAACCCCATGGCAAATGAAAGATTTCCTTTGCCTTTTCCTTTCTGGAAAACCAGAACTCTTCCCTTGTAGAAATTTGATCATGGAAGAACTATATTTCAACAAGAAATTCTTAATGAGCAGTACTTATAAGCAAATGACAGGGCTGCGTGAGCCTAACAGCTGCTACTCAGTCATTAAAATATCCAGTAACAGTTCAGCAATTTTTCATAATCGGAACCATAGTATCAAGTACCGGAGGGCTAAACCAATGGCAGACAGAAGAGCGAGGTAGTACTGGCTCACAGTCCCTTAAACAGCCTCTCCTTCATAAAATAAAGATTCGTTTTGTCTTCAGGTAAACCCCTTTCCCTTGAAATACTCACATTCCTTAAAACCCTCCCTGGCTGTGCCAGACATCCCCAGTGACATCCCTCTCTCCTAGTGCTGCATCACTCTTACAGAAGACCTTGCAGTCTGTGTACTGATGCTAAATAACACCGTCATCTTTTCTAGCCAACAAAAGGTTGGATTCTGAAGCAGCATTTTTCCACTTGATGAGCTGCACGCAGTGCATTGCCTACAGCAGCTCGTTTGAACATCCCGTCCCCTGGGACGGAGAGGTTCGCTGAGTAGCTCCTTGTGCCACCCCACCCGTGCCTCCTCCCCCCTGCTTGGCTGAGCAGAGCCAAGGGACAGCCACAGCAAAATGGGAGGCTGCGGTGTAGGCATAGCACCACCGTGCCTCAGCACTGCATTATCCTCCAAAGTGAAGGGAAAATAAACCGGAGTAGCACAGCATATCTTAATCTTCACTGCTGGTAGTGACAGCTTTACTCAATTTTAGTCAGCTATTGAGTAATCAGAATGAATTAAGCAGCAGAAGGAAGGGATCCAATAAAACAGTGGGCACTGGAGTGCTTTGCAGAGTCACTGCACATCTCCCTCGTTACATTACCACTGCTTCCCCACCGCTGCCATCAGACAGCATCTCTGGGCAGCTCCCGTCCACCAGGAAACCAGCGCCTCCTGCCACACCTATCATGAATTCTCAGTAACAGCTCTCAGTCCAGCTTGTCTCCACAGGATGGTTATGCACGCATGCCTGCCTGTCTTCATCTGCTTTGAAGAGTCTAATAGGAAAGCTTGAAAGTGTTAATAACTCCCAGCACGTCCCTCTTGCACCTTTAACCAAGAGCGTTGCTTGCACTTGGTCAGAGCTCCTGATCCCTTCTGTGCTCCACCAGCTGTGATGGACACGGCAGAACGTGCAGTTTCTTTGGAAGGCCAAAGGCAATTTCTTCTTTATATCTCCCAGAGGAAAGGAGCAGCCTCAGAAACACTTCACTCCATTATCGGACTTCTCAAAAAATTAGTAGCTGTGTTCAAAGGACTTCAGTCTCAGAGGTCATCTTGGTTGCATCCTTCACATATGGAGGGATTGGATACTGTTGGCTGCAATAAGGAGGGGCTTTTTGTTAATGTCTAGGACCTCCCTCTGGTCAGAGATCAACTTTCAGCCCCAGATTCTGTGTTTTGCACATCGTGTGAGCCATGAGGGTACCTATAGATGCAAACTTTTAAGCGTGTCACTAGGGCATGAATTAGGACAGCTCTCATGAAATCTCTGACCACGTTTTACCACTGCCATTAAACTGTCGCACATGGGCTGTAATCTGCAGTCATTTCATCTAACTGTACATACAAGGCAAATGGTTAATGGCTCCTTCATAAATCCCGACGACCAAACAGCACGCAGGCAATTGACACAGACTCTGCTAATTAAGTCAAGCACAACCCTTCTCTTTATGACACTACTAAGTAAGTATTTCCCTGGGAACAGGGGAAAGCATGGGATGGAAAAGGTTCATGGCAGGCTAGAAGAGGATGTCTAAATAAACGCCAGTTTTGGTGCAAGGCTGTTCCTCGTGGCTGCAGTATCTTCCTTTACACAGGATCATCCTGGCCCACGTTAACTCGATAGAAAATAGATTTAGCTAGATTATGGTCAAATTTATCCTGAAAGGGATGGAAAACGCTTCTGAAAAATCTGAAGAACATGCAAACAGCCTTTGATTATGCATCATTACAAAACTACCCTGATCTGAGAGCCTTTTTTTTTTTCTCCAACCGTTATTTGCCTCCTCCTACCCAAAACACCCCCACCCCTCGGCAACTCCCTCTTGAAGCTCTTTGCAACATCTCAAGAAATTCAAATGCCTACTCTTAGAGGCAAATAGCTTCTAATTAAACATACCACGTGGGTGTGAATGAAGCTGAGCCCACTCCTTGCCTCACTGATGTCAACAGAAAAATGTTTTCCTTTTTTTCACCACGAGCGTCAGCAGAGGCAGGGGCGACGGGGTTTTGAAGGAACAGAGGTTCGCCAGCACTGACAAACAACATGGCTTTTCTTTAGGTTTGGTGAAAGAGCCTGATGTTTCCTAAATTTCAGACTTGGGGTCCAGGCTTGACTAGGAGGGTGTGTGCCGGAGGGCCAGGAGAGCCTCGCACCAGAGGTCAGAGCTGGGCAACAGCCAGCCAAGAAGCTCGGTTGTTTGTGTAAACATTAGCTACTTACAGGTCCACTCTGGATGTGAGCAGAGAAAAAGCATCTTAAAAACCTTCCTCTGCACCACACCAGAGCTTGATTTTGTGGGTTTTGAACCAAATTTAAGTGTTCAGGAAATGCTACACGGCATTTTGGTGGCAAAATAGGTTATTTTGCAGAATGAAAAATCTACCTAAATCATTTTCAAATATAGGCCTTTGTTGATCTGAGGACTGAGTTCAAAAGATAATCCTATATTTCCTCATTTTTCTTTCTATTACAATCCTTCCACAGAAACATCTGAAAAATAAAAGAAAGTGTTGTAAGTGCAGACAAACAGATAAGACATAAATCTTGCTAATAGCACAGCATAATACAGAACGGTGAAGATAGAGCACACTTTCCTTTCATCTAGGTGGCATTCCCCTCAGGCCAGAGTAGCTCTAGATGGTGTTTAAGCTCCTGATAATTTGAACTCCATCTTCCCAGTTCCCCCCCCTCATCTTTCTACCAGAGAAAGAAGCCACTACGCAGCTCCTACAAGAGCCACTAACACAGCGCTCTCAGTGGCTCAAGCAGCACAACAGCATTTTGACCCATGTGGTTGTAGGTTACATTTGGTAGTAATTCCTCAGAAAACACCCATTTGGAAAACTAGAGGAGGAAAAACAAACAGTGAGCTGGAAGTTTTGCTTGACACCGCTAGGAACCACGTAGTTTGTTTGTTTGAGCTAACATCACTTTACAACAGCATGATGGACTCCAGTGGTGTTGGAAGAAAGGTTCTACCTCTGCTCCAGATAAGCCTCCTGCACTGCACGCAAGGAAAGCCGAGTGTGCTGATGGATTATAACACCTTATATGCCATTTAAATTCTCAGTTATGAACTCTCTAGTTATTTTTGCAACAGTAGCTGGTAAAGTTAGGACCTGTGTGAAGTAGGAAGAAATGATAAATGTATTATATTTCAGTAACACAAAATTACATTTTCCTTGTAAAGCTACACAGACTCTCAGAAAAAAAAAAAAATCAGTAGCTCATCACTGGAGGTCCATCCAGTCCTTTATGCTCAAAGTTCATATTCCCCCACCTAATGATATATTTTCCTTCAGAACTTAGCTTGTCTCAAGATGGGAAGAAGTGATCTGGTTTTCCATTTTGATGAGGCTAGCACTTCTCAAAGTTCACCTATGAATAATGTCAGCAGGGAGATGTGCATCCAGCTGATTCAGAAGACACATTTGTGTCAAAATCCATCTCTCCTGATTTTTGCTGAAGTGCTTCAATATGCTATGGTACTTCACAAGATTGAAATAAATGCATTTCGTAGCCCTCATCTCCCCCAGCTCCCACCTTCCCTATAACTATATTTCCATGGTTTTGTTGCAGAAATACCTGAGGCTGCTTTTGTTTTTCTTAACACAAGACCCAGGGTAATTTGAAGGCATATCTCTCATGCTTGTTTCCCTACAAGCCATAGCTCATCAACATGGCAGCATCTCCCCTGCCCAAAAGTGGCTACGGGGCCTTTCAGGTGCCAAGTGTCCCACCAGAAGACAGTGGTGCCAAGACAGTATTTTCTTGCAATAATTATACTTCCCCCCCCCCCCCCCCCCAAATGTCAACATGTTGTACCGGTTGTTCTGATTTAAGGCTCAGCTGGTTTTTTGGAAAAAATGTGTTTTCCCTCATCTGTAATGGACACCATGGCTAAATTTTTGAATTACCGCAGGATATAGTTAGGCACTTTTAAAAAATCCTGCAAATTAGAAACTAATCACCTTCAGGAATACCACTGAAATTGTGGCTCCAGATGCTTTAACTTCCTACTCAGCCCCTTAGAGGAGTGATTAAAGCCAAAGTCTGAGTGATTTAGATGCAAGGCTTAAAGGTATTCCCTCCCCCATCTGCCATCCCAGCAAACATTATTTTTCTTGCAGGAAGGGCAGCAGACCAAGCTGCAAGGCCATGCTTTAGCCACCCTGGCTCACAGTACTAATGTGATGCAAATCAGTCATCAGTGGTTTTATACTATGTTGGCGGTGCCTGAAATATAGGCATGTCTTCTTCCCCCACCCTGGGAGAGGGTCAGTCTATGGGCAGACAGCCAGGAGGTGCTGAAGAGAAATCTGCTGTAGGTTGTGGTAAAACCTTACTTGGAAAGCACTAGCCCTGAGTTGCACGTTCTCATTAAACTAACAGGGACACCCTTCTCCTTTCTAGCCCCATGTGACACAAGGAGACCTCCAGAAGTGGTGAGTGTCAGAGGCAACTCCTTTAACCTTCAGGTTCTCAGCAGCCATCAGTGTGGCTGCCAGTGCACCGGACCCAATTACCTATGCTTACATGGCATTTCATACTGACTGCTTGAACTGCATGGTATATAACATTCATGACATTAATACTTTTTATTAGAATAAGTGGAAGGATACAAGTGGAATAAAATACAATTTTTAGTAGAAGAATATTTTTTCACGTATAAAGGTGAGCCTTACATACAGCATGGAAATGCTATAATGACAAATGAGAAAGGGACAAAGCTACTGATAGCTAAGGACAAAAGTTTTTTTATGTTAACTGAACAGCATTATTCCTCAGATTTATTTAAAACTGAACCTATTCCATCTGGCTTAAAGAGTCCTCCAATACTACATTTCTCTATCATGCCAGGAAAGATTTGCTGTGCCCCTGGGATAGGAGCTGGAATCCTAGGGATGTCACGTAGGAAAGCAGAATGATGAGTATAATGGGACAAACAAGAAAGAGAAGAACAACAGAGGCATTCTCCAACCCTTGCTCTTTTCTTTTTTTTTTTTTTTAATCTAAATTTGAATTTTACTTACACAAAAATGTGAAGAGATCTTGTTTAGTCTTGGATTTCTGTGATCTTGTCACAGCAGAACGGCTGGGCTTTGCCTATTTGCTGCATTCAGTCAGTATAGGACATAATGAGTACTAGAAATCCCATGAATGAACTTCAGTATCCCAAGAAAACACAAGGACATCTTTTACTGGGACTCAGTACCATGCCTAATTATTTCTTACCCTAGCAAAAGATTTATCATGTCAGCCAAATGATTTGGGGTATACGACACTCAAAATTTTGATCTGATAAAATAGCCCAATTATTACAGTGGTGATTTGATCTAAACTAGCATAAAACAGAAACAACCCACTCATGAATCACTTAATTTTTCTTTACCTGGAGCTCCTTTTTTCTCAGTGGATGCAGCACATATATACAGATGTACATCCCTGCCATTGTACCCCTCGTGCCAGATGTCAGCTTTGTAAGGTGACCTTCACTACCCCAAGTGGCTGCTTGGTGCTAAACTGCTGTATCACCTATGCCCCCCCCATACTTAAACCTCCTGGGATTGAAGGTATTCATGGGTTTTCTACTGAAATGCTGGAGAGGGATGAAATTCAATTCTGGCAGAGAGACTCTCTCTTTCGGCATTAGTCATTCCCAGTTTGTAGCTTCCCGCTCTCTCTTTTTTACTCTCTACAGGGGAAAAATAGCCCAAACAACTTACACAGAAGTTTAGCCGTTGAGTAAAATTTCACAGCTTGCTACGGGTTTCACAGAATGACTCAAAGAGGCTATTAATTTGCTTTTCAGATTTTTGTAGGTTTAAAAAAGAAATGTCTAGCAAGTCCTACGATCCTTCTACAGAGCCCTGCTGGTTATGTGCCTCACAGAGGCAAGTCTTTCTGTTCCTCTCCTCAGCTAGAAACCCACCACCTCCTCCACCTTAATTTAGTTTTTATTTCTGACAGATCAACACGAGATGTACCACAGCTTCCTCAAGGGGCTGCACGCTGTTCCCCACGAACAGCGGCACAGCGTGAAATCTCCAGGACCCGGGGAGACTGCAGGACGAGCTCTACACAGCATCGGAGGGAGATGCACTCCCTCCCTTGCACAGACCCTTCCGATCTCTTGATCTCCTTTGTTTGAGCTTAGGACCAGCACAACTTTGTTTTAGCTCATGCTGGCCTGTCAAAACTAGACTAAGCAAACACAGAAGGCTCATCCAGTTTTGAAATGAACTTAATTTTACTTTAGAGAGAGAAGGGGGTGGGGGGGAAGGAACCAGCCCATGAATCTCTGAAAAAAGCTGATTAAATATAACTTGTTCCGTAATGATTTGTTGCCATCTCTTGACAAAGATGATCTGCTACTTGCAACTTCCACCAAATTCATTCTTATTGTAGCTGAACTTGGAGGAAGTGACAGGGGAAGGATATTAATATATCTTGGGGCTGAGAGGGAGCTGTTTTTCAAGTGTGACAGAAGCAATGAGTGTTTTGAACACCTCATACTTCAATAAAATCCAATTTTCTGTCTCAGATTTTGCACTGAAGCAAGAATGTGCTTGGAAGTCAGAGCCCAGGATGCTAAGTGGCACCTCTAAACTGCATAGGAGATGAATGTTTTCTGTGCCTTTGTTGCTTGCAAATGTACTCTTTGGTCTGCAGCAGGAGCAAACATTATCCATTGGTGCAAGGCTTTGTGCTCAGAGGGCTTTGCACAGAATCCAAATTGCAGCTTACAGTTCCCTGCGAAGGCTGAAGAATACAACTGTGAATTCCCATGCTCAAGCAGCTCAGGAATAATGCACGCCTTCAAACATTTCGAGAAGGTAAGGCATCTCTGCTGAGACAACAGCTCACGAAGGCAGGCTCAGCCTCCAGCTGGGATAAGCTCTGGCCAGCAAATTTCTGTGTTTAACCCTTGGAGAGTCCCCTATGCCACATCTCTTGCGAGCTCCAGTTGACCCCAAGGGAGGCAGGCATGGGTGAGAACCAAGGGTTGGATGGACGGAGCCCATGTTGATGGGTTACAAACTTGAATAATTTGGAATGGGAAAGCAGCCTGCAATCTTGTGACCAAATTTGTCCCGGCAAAGGGCATGATAATAACAACAGCCCTCTTAAACGGGTAAAGGTAAATCCCAGCACCAAGGCTGGTGGGATCTCTGAATTCTTTGCAGTTTAATCACAGCAAAAGCAGTCATCTATGAGGGTAGTTCTTAAAGGATGTGTGACAAACATGCTGGCCTTGCAATACAATAAACCTACAGCTATTTTATTTTTTCCTGGCTGTTCTGTGAGCGTGAGACCACGGTGGCGGCAGCAATTCACGTTGAAGGCATTAATGGAAGGACTCCCATTGCTCTCCTGTTGAGGGCAGATCCTTTGGGCAGAGGTCTCTGTTTCTTGGACTCAAATATTTCATTAACTTCAGCTGAATTAGGTATAGCTAAGCCCTTGGATTGTGTCCAGAAGAAATAATATGCATTTTACCTCCTGCCCAATTCACTAGTATAAACAAATTAGGGATACACTTTAAGCATGTCATAAACCACTCCTGGCTTAAATTTATGCAGTCTTAATAGCACTGCATTTAGAATAAACTCCCAAGTGAGGTAAACATGGTTAGAAAACAAGGCTTTTGCTCTCCTGGAAACAAAATATATTCTTTTGTCACTACTAAATAATGAGAGCATTAGTACAAAACATCAGGAAACATTTAGTAGGACATAAGCAGAAGATTTAGTAAAAAGAATACGTAATGGCAAATTTTTTCTGTCCAGGGGAAACGTACTTGGGAGAAGCCATGCCATGCCAGAGACCACCGCGTGGCCCTGGTTGTCGCTTCTGGTCCCCACCCCAAGAACAGGAACCACATACGAGCACAAAAGCCTGTTCCTTAAAATACGGTCAGTGACCTGAATGCAGGAGCTGCTGGAGCTTGAAGCTTTGTTTTATTAATCAGTTTTCATGCACTTAGTTGAGGATTAGCATAGGCTGCCAGTTTTATCAGCATTAATTTAGAGTACCTTCAGGTATTGAGGACAGAGCTGTCTGCTGCTCCTATAACGTCAGTGCATTGCCCCCACCCCCTGCACTCCCCGTCTGCTAAGGATTAAGAAACCATTAGGCCAAAATGAACACTTCAGGTATACACTGCTTGTTACAGCTTTGCAGTCACAGTGGAGGGGAAAGAAAAACATGCAGAAAGCAGCACTTGCCAGTTACTTCGCAGCCAGAGGATGGCTGGGCCTGCAGGGCTGAGTTGCAAGCCTTTGTGCATATATGATGATGTAGTCCCATCCCCCTCAAGCAAAACTGATCCCTCCACAAGACAGCACAGCCTCCTAATGGCATAAAGGCCCCCAGAGCTCATTACTAGAAGCACCACTTCTTTAAACAACAAGGCTACAACCTAACCAAGAAAGATGAAAGATTTGTCCTTCAGACTGCAGGACACAGACTCAGCAAACGCCGATGCAGCTTGGTCCCCCATGGCTCACCTACCTTCTTGTTGGTTAACCACCTCTTACCAAACCAACTCCAAGAAACCTGAAGAGATGTTCACTCCCCTTCTGTCCCACCAGTACATTTTGAGATTTTTTTGGTACAGCAAAGGTTTCTCTGCTGTAACAATCTGCATTGACCCTGGAAAACCATCTTCAGGGCAGAAAGTACCATAAGACAGTTTGCCTACAGCCTGAAATAGCTGCAGCTGTAACAACAGAGCAATTAATGCCTCCCTAGTTGAGCAATTAATGGTTCTCTACTTCAGAAGGACACCTGGGCATAGACCTGCTAGAAGAGCTGAACATCTCTGCACATCATCTAAATCCAAGGAGGCCTGAATCAGTAACCACCACCCTCATCTGCGAATGTCTCCTCCTGGCTGAATCCAGGTAGCAGGTCAGAATTTAGCAAAAGGTCCGCAGGAAACCTCTAACAGCATTTGAGCAGCTCATGTATCTGTGTAGTGTAACTACCTAGTCTCACTCTAAAGCACCTGCCTCCCCTTGGGCTTGTTCCATGTGCCAGAAACATGGTCAGGTGTCTTCAAGAGGAAGGGCTTGAAACTGTAATCAGATCAGAGGGACAATTTCGGCTCTAGGAGTGGCTGAACATCCACAGAGGGCTCTTTCCACCAGAGCATACAACAGACCTGGAAGAGTGACTGTACTCGTGTGTGTCTGTAGTATGCTCAGCGCTTCCTCTGAGATGCAATTATGAGATGAGAGCAAATTAAATTCAGAGGTAGGTGCACCACCTGCATGGTAACTTTGACACACTACCATAAAATAAAAGACAAAAATATCTAGAAAGTTGGGATGAAGAAAACATCTTTAAAAAGTAGCTATGGTCTGTCAAAACCAGGTTTCTTTAGACCCAAACCTGCCTTAATTTAAGAGTATTTTTGCCAACACTGAAGCGGAGTATAAAAAGCTACCTCAGGCCTGGTAGGCTTCTCAGCTGAAAACCACGTCCCACAGACATCAGAATTTTATCTGGGGCATCCACATAGCTTGGGATCTCCCACAGCATCTCTGTTCCCCACTGACCCCTGCCAGTGACTGTGGTCCTCCCAGAGCAGCAGCATCTCACTGTATCTCAGTTACAGCCAGCCGATCACTCTGCCTCTGCCCAGCAGCTGTTGCTACTTTGGCTCCTTTTGGCTGGAAAGAGGTTTGAGAAGACCTACCTGATCCCCTGCACTGGCAGGTTGGAGGTGGCAGTCACGGTGTGTGAGGGACAGCAACCTCTTCAGCCAGCACTACAGCAGCTGGAAAAAAAACCACAAGATAAAGCGATGGACCAGGAGATATTTTCCCATGCTAGTGTACCTTCTTGGTTGGTCACACTCAGGGCCAGCACATCTGGGCTGCCTGCTTCTTATGAGAGGCTCCCAAGCATTTGTACTGCTTATAGGCTTTGGCATGTCTCAGTCAGAGAAATTACTTCTGGAGTCATGATTGTGACTTTGTACCTATCTTAGTAGTGAGGGAAGGCATTTACTGATTTACTGTTTAGGTCTAAGAAAAAAACTCCCTCAACATAATTATTCATGATCCATGGAAAGACTATATCGTGCAGTGTTGGTCAGACTGGTCCCTAGCAGGAGGGGAGCTGCTGCCAACAGGAATGAACCAGCAGCTACTTAATGTGTTTATCAGTGGTTTGTACAGGCAGAGGGGATTGTAGACATCTGCCTTCATCAGTGCTTGAGCAAGAGAAGATGTGTTGCAGAAAGACACTGAAGTTCTCCAGGAGCAATTGTTGCAGAGGTATACAGAGCGTTAAAGCACAAGGGGTACCTCTAAACCCTCAGACCACATAAGGAAACTAGTCATGGTCCTAAAAAACAGCTGGCCAACAAACCAGGTACTTTATAGGGCCGGGACCCAAGTTAATGCACCTTCTGAATTGTAGCTGTCTCCACGCTGTCTGGCTCAGGACATGGGCAATGAACTGTGCACCCGCACCTAACCATGTCATCCTGCCCTGGGAGAGGCACTGTTGACTTTGAGCAGTGACAGTGCCTGGTGCTTAGCAGCAAATAAAGCCTGCTCAGGGATAAGCTTCCCATTAATTGTTTCTTTGAGATCCCATCTGGGGAGGCTGCCATGAAATCCAGCAAGAGAGCAAGATGATTGCTCTCATGCCACTTTGTGTAACTCACCAGAGAGACAGGATCACAGCAGTATGGAAAAGATAATTACACTTTTGTGATTATGTGCCTGGTTTCCTTTTGTTTAAGTGCCTAGGTTTTGGCCATTGTATTCAATCTTACTCTTATTAGGGTCTTAAAACTTGTACAGCATGGAGAAGTTTCTCCCTCAATGGGAGATTTCCTAATACAGTAAAACACAACCATAAATGGCAGAAGCACATGTTGCTCCCTAGCATTTACATATAGCACTCTTCTCTTGCCCCATTAATTTTGTAAGCATTCGGGTTTGCTAGAAATCAGTGTAATTTATACGACAGCAGTAAAGCAAGCAGGCTGAAATACAGACATACTAAAGCCACTCTTACTTCCACATTGCATGTTGCTGCAGACAGAAAACTGGTTGCTTGAGGGAGGGAGAGCTGGTGAGGCCGCCGAGGCCGTGCTGTTTCACTGACGAACATCTCACTGGACACATATTGAGGAGATTCCTGGGCAGGGATATGACTACAAAAGAGAGGCTGCGGCGGTGACTCAGGGATGCTGTGGGCAGGAGCACCGCCACCCGCAGTCTGAGATGCACACTGGCCCGTGGCTCCAGACGTTGAATAGTGGTGTGCAACACCCTGCCTCTGGTACACTTTCTTCTTTATGTATTTTTCCTCTCCACTTGTTCCAGCAGTTCAAATCTGAGGAAAGAAAAAGGCCAGCCTGTTTTGCTTTGCAGGCTATATTCCTATGGGATGCTGCTCCTTAAAGAGCACAGCTGCATTGCTGTGAGGCAAACAAGCCTGCCCACAAGCATTTGAGTTTGTTCTCTATGGGTGGCCAGATTATATTCTCTAAAAAAGACCAAAACCCCCCGCTAACCTTGCAGATAAATTACCAACAGGCATGTAGCACTTCCACACTCTCCACTTGCTCGTTCTGCATAAACACTAGAATTTTATTTTCCTCTCTCTTTGCTGTATGCATTTTTAACCAGCTGCATATCATTACCACTTAAGAAAACAGCATTTGGAAAAAAAGAGGGGTGCAGAGACTTTGCTTTTTACTGCAGGACAGAAACATTATCAGGTGTGATCCACAGGCCTAGTCCCCTTGGTCCATCAAGAAAAATATTTCAAGTCTTTGCAGATTTGTTTTCATATTTCCTTTGACCAACTGGTCAATAAAATCAGTACATATTGATGAAGTCCATCTAGCCCACTATCCATTATTCCCCTGGGAAGGACCTAAAGGAAATAAGAAATAGCATACCTATAAGTAATCCTACGTGTTCACCTTCCTCACGTGGGTGTTGCCATTCATCTCACCATGTTTTGCTTCTGATGGGCAGTCAATGCAATATTGCTTCTGAGCAGGAAAAGTAGATTTCAGAAAGAAAAGTGTTCAGTGTTATTGAACACAATCTTTTTTTTTTATTATTTTGGGTTTGTTTGTTTTTTCTCTCTTTTTCCAAACACCTCAGCTAACAGCATCTTTAGCTTTCTTAGCTAGAGGATGCAGGTAGGCTCCTCTGCACCACAGGTCAGAGGTGCTCAGTGACAATTAGAGGATCTGCAGAGAACTGATGGACATCATGAGTCAGTTGGCTCTGCATTACTGTCCAAAAATCCCTAATTTCCCTGTTTCTAAAAGCAGGAAAGGGTAACAATGGCATAATTCCCTTGAAAGGGCATAAAAAACTTAATGAAATAATGTTTGTCAAGCACTGGAGGCTCCTTGGGTGTTGTGAGTGCTTTTGTGGTGTTTCTTTGTACCAGTGCTGGTCTTTCACGAAATTACAGGAACAAAGGGCAGAATTTAAAAGTGATTATTTCAACAGACCTTGGGTTCCCGACTTCGCAGGCTGTGGCACAAAGGCACCCACCAAGCCTGCTTGTTCAAGCCTGATCTGAGGTAGTTAATATTTGCTAGGTCTTTAAATGCTCAGACACATTTCACCCCGAGGTATTTAGAACCACAATCTGCAGAGGCAAATGAAAGGGAAGTACTAGGAAACACATTAGAGTTCTTCCTGAGATCTTGTGATTCTTTCCCTTAACATTTTTGCACAGTTTCAAGCCAATGATTAACTTTCCATTAGCAAAATAAGGGCTATAAATGACTGGGGAACTTGCTAGGCGTGCTCTTGAAATAACGGTTCGGGCTGAGCTGGCTTCTGTGCCGCTGCGGCGGTGATGCATAGTGGGAGCATGGAGGCTATAAAGTGTGCTATTACTGCAGTTAAAAGCCAGGCAAAACTTTAGCTCAAGGGAGCACAAAGACTGTTTTTTTTTTCCTCTGCAGTAACTGATCAACCAGATTAGGCAAGGCTGGAATCAGCTGCCTATGTGGCGTGCTGGCTGCCCATGGGGCACGAGCCGGCAGCCTGGCGGCAGTCCGCCTCCCTGAGGTGCAAGGAGCTCAGACAACATCCCACAGCATCCCTCAAGCTGAGCAAGAGCAAGGATCCTCAGGTGGAAGAGGAGGGAGTTTTGCAAAACGACCTCCCCAACCCAGCAAAGGAAACCCCCAAAATAAAACAAAACAAAGAAACCAACACCAGGAAGATAAGAGCTACTGAGGGTGCTGACCACCCTCAGTCAGCTGTGGCTGACCACCATGGGTGGGAGCAGGAGGAAGACCCCGGGGGCGGCAGACCATCGAGCTGATGCACACAGAGCGCAACTGCACATTTTGCACCCTCTGTTGATGCTGACAGCTGTGGTCTTGGCAGCCTCCGGGAGGGTGAGCACTGAGGAGGGATGGCACAGATGGCATGTCGCCCATGTGCCGTGCTTTGGTGACCAACTGATCTTAGCTTTCAGCAGTTGCTAAAAATATGGGGAGCATTGGTACATATGGCAAAGCACCGTGTTTTTCCACTTGAATTCAGCCACACTGGTGCTCAGCTTCTGCATTAGGGCCCTGGATACAACGGGTGGCATGTAAATAAAATTGCCCACAGGAGCAAATGCTAGTAGGTGAGGATAAGGATGGCAGAATAAGGTTCATAACAATCTTGATAGAGACTCTAAGCAGCCTAAAGAAAAGCCTAATTCAGATGCCTCGGTATGCAGCCTTTTCTATTACACCCACAAACCACCCACAACCTCCAAATTGCTATTCTTTAGAAACACCCTGCAGCATTTTCTAGTTTCCAATATACAGCAGTGCTGTAGGCTTAGCTGCTGGATTTGTGCATGCACATGCAAAAATAACTAATGGAGAGCTTGATCAGACAGCAGGATCTTTTCTCAAATGACACATTTTAGTATTAAAGGGAATGTATTCTGTTATCCTGCTAGCATAGAATAATGAGACCACAGCTTTTCCTTCCCTGCTTTTTTCCTTTCCTCTCCTTTGAGTCTTGCAAAGCAGAAACGATCCCTGGCTTGTAGGCTGCAGCAGCCCACAGGAGCTTTGAGAATAGTGTCAGAAACCCACAAACCCGTGCCGTTAATTGGGGACTGGATCACTGGTGACACTTTGGAGAACCAGGCTGTCATTTCAAAACAGCGAGGTACTCCGCAGATGCCAAAGCCTGACATTTCGTAGCAGAGGGAGGAGGGTCCTGTACTGCTGAGAACTGTTAGGTAGGCAGCTTTTTCAAGCAGAGCACGGTCTGGGAGATCAAATGCCTCTTCCTGCAGGTCCGTGCCCGTAATCTCTGTTCCTCCACACCTCTAAGGAGACGCACGGCCATCACAAGGAGCAACAAAGGCACTGATTCCATGTTTTCATTGTAAGACATGCACGCTGTTATTCAAATTCCCGCTTGGCACTGCTGCCCGTATTGTCCAGTCGCTGTATCTCTCGAAGGAGAGGACAAAAGGAAAACAAGATGAGGCTGATATTTAGGCCGCCCCTTGAATTTCTATTTTGTTTCTTGGGCAGCTGGGCTTTTGTTTTAATTGCAATCTCAATTTAAGGCACAGGAGGGAAGAAGATTGAAGGGAAAAAAACCCAAACTAATTTTCTTCTGTTTCACACTACTGGGTGTGGTTTAAGAGCAAAATCTCCCCAGAGAGCCCCTGTAATCATAAATAAATCTAAAAGCAAAAAGAAAAGAAAAGCCCTGCTCCTACTAACAGCTACTGGCTTTTAAAAACACTTTAAAAATATTTCAGTATTCTTCTCATCTTCCTATTCATTTCAAACCTCCATATTACCCATCGTAACCACAGTCCACACACAGACCTGTAATGCCTTTCCTCCAGAAGCTGCAAAGCATTAAAGCCTCCAGAGATATCACAGGTAGGGAAGTACTACTGGTCCTCTTTCCAGGCAGAGGACCACCTCCCTCCAGTCTTGCCCCCTCTCTCCCAGTGCTGCCTTCTTCAGCAGTTGGTATTTGCAGGAAATCACATTCTCTGCTGTATTCCCCCTGT
Organism: Phalacrocorax carbo; assembly: GCF_963921805.1. NCBI lineage: Eukaryota > Metazoa > Chordata > Aves > Suliformes > Phalacrocoracidae > Phalacrocorax > Phalacrocorax carbo. The sequence goes on from NC_087516.1 coordinate 55,684,497, forward strand.
CCAGAGTTGTCATTGCAAGCCATTGACATATGGGGCCCAAACGCATCTGTAAGGCCACGTGCCAGAACAACGCCTCCTCGATGTGAGCACAGCCACCTCCAACACATGAACCGTTGTATTTAGCCTTGCCACCCAGCTTTCTGCTGGGTGTTGTGCCCCAAGAAAGGCCTGTTGTTATACCCTAAACAGCAACCGCTCTTTTTCTGCAGTGCCCTGGTGCTGTAAAGCACAGGGCAGCCAGCTGCCCCACAGCTTGTCTGCTGTCTTTGCTCTGGGTATATTAGCTTATTCTGTGGGCAAAAGTGCGGTTCAATGACTGGGAATCAGCTTATGTTGTTACGTTAGAAAGAACTTTAGAGTAACAACTCCACATTTATTAGCCTTTCCAGCAAAGGAATCTGATAGCATGAAATGCAATTTGTACTCTATAACATAAACTCACAAGAGCACAAGAAGCTCCTCAGCTTAAGCTACCTCTCAAACAAAGCTCCCTCTAAGGCTGCCCCCCAGATTGCTGCCTCCTTGCTTCCCAGCTCTTCTCTGACAAGAGCCACCCCAGCCAGCCCAGCAGCAGGAGAAAATGCCAGCCACCCTCTCACAGAGTTTTCCCAGTGCAACTTACTCCTACATGTATAATTCGGTTTCTTGCCTTGCTAATGATTCCATAAACTATCTCAGAGGCCAGCAACAAGAAGCCGATGTCTCTGCAAAGTGAGAATTGTTTGAAGCACACAGAAAGGTACTGTGCTCTCCTAGCAACCAAAGTTGTAAAATAATGTAATCATAGCCAAAATAATGTGATAAAAGATTATGTGATGCTTGTATTGGGTTGGTATGGCAACTGAAATAAGCTGAAGTGCGTGTATCCAGCATTTCAAACAAATAACCCCATTGTATGCAAAGTTACATTTCTAATTAATCCCATTCAGTTTACCGTCATCTCTATTCATTCATGCTTACTACAGGGCTGTTGCTAGGTCTTATTTTCATGGCCTTTACCCTGCTCCTGCCCAACCTAGTTTCTATTTTGTTTTCAACTTCCTTTTCTTTGACCCTGGTGATGTAAAATTGTTATTTCATCCCTGCATGTTTGATAGCGTCAACAGAGATTTGCATTCCAATGCATCACCTGTAACCTGAGCTTATTTCATTTTCCTTTCTAAACAACTTTGTTGCTTGGGGAAATGTTGCCCTAAAGTGTCACAATTTACTTAGCTCCTCCCCTCCCATAGCTTGATGAACAACCAAAACACCACTCCAAATAGATGAAAGTACCTGACCAAAGCCTGAGTGAGTATGACCCATTAGCTCAGCTATTCTGGCAGCAGCCAGGAGAAGAAAGCCACCCCAGGGAGGGCACACCACCATCACGTGCTGCAGTCTCATCTGAGCTGGCCGAATCCAGCACCCTCTCACCGATTTCGGCTTACACCTACCAAGTAGTGGCCAATTTCTCAAGAAATTCAATCACTTTGCTCCCAAACTCCCAATTCTTATCACAAGACACACTTTGAAAAAACATTTTTTCATGTCTTTTGATTCTTCCCCTTTGAGACTGAACAAAACTCTAATTTCCATAGAGTGCCATCCTGAAATCAGCCCATCTCCTGTAATAGTCCCAGTGGGCTTATGTGGGGAACTAACTGTTTTCTGGATTGGGCTTTTATTCTTTGGTTCATTCTTGAGCTGTTATTTTTGAAGTGATTCAGACAGATACAATATTTAAGCTGATACCTCTGTTAACATTTAAGGGTTTGTGCACTTTCTAAATTCCCTCTTTCCACCCTTCCCCAACCTCTCCAGCTCTGTCTCTCTTGCCGTAAGATACCTGTGTATGAAAACATACATATGCATTTCCTGTAGCTGAATATAGCTGCAGGTAATGTTATTTTCCTCCTCCTAGGCAAGTTACAGCCAATACTGAGATCAGCAGGCAGCACAAGGCGTGCCCCGGCAGCGTCTCTGAGGCTCGCACCCGACCACTTCATCCTAAAGTGGTAGTTGGGGGCAGTGCAAGCTGGCTTAGAGGAGGCTTCTTCAATCCAATCCACTTTTCACACCGACAGGTTGCCAGCCTGCCCTGCCTTAGGCTATTCCCCTCCTTTGTTAAGGTTATTCAGCTGTACAGTTGCTGTTTCAGCTAATGCAGAGTGAGCTTTCCGCGGTGACATTTTCAAGACATGTTTAGTGTCCTGTCCTCTCTGTCACCCCAAAAGTTGAGTCCAATGGATAGATTTTCTCAAGGCTTGACAGTTGCCCCAACATCTGGAAACGCACACTGGGGATCAGTCTTTTCTGACCTCCTTTTCTCTGCTGGCTTTGAAATCCTGTCTGTGCTTTGTGCTTGCACAAACAGACTGTGTGTCCCAACACACACCCCACACTCTCTCCTGGCTGCTATCATGTGATGGGCATGCATGGAAGCACCAGCCAGCAGAGGTTTGCCTTTGTACAGGGGTGGATACTTGAGATTTCAGGTCCCAGCAGCAACTCACACCGGCACACAGGCATGGTGATGATTGCCGGGGGCTCGGTCTAGCACTGCACCAGAGCTGTGGGTAAGATGGTTTAAACCACCCTGCAAAACCCACTCTGGAGCCAGAGCCTCTGCAGCCTGCCCCTGCTGAAGACGACACAGCAACATGGCCGGAGGCGGCTGCACAGGTGAAAGCGGAGCAACCCATTCCCCCCCTCAGAGCCCAACGCAGAGGAAGGTGATTAATGCTCTTTTCCCTCTGGTTTTCCATTACCTGCCTCCGTGCTGACAGCACAACCTGCATCCCAGGTGCCACCCCATTCACTTAGTTTTTGTTTTTTTTTTACCTGCTAACCACTCACCTGAAGCAGCACTAATGTGCCAGTGAAAGCTTTGCCACTTTCAATACCTCAAAGGGAAAAAAAGCCCAAACCAAATCAGCAGTTAAGAGAGTAGAAGGAAGAGAATGGGGATGATAAATAACCTCAGCTGTCTCTGCAGAAAGTGTATCTGCAGCAGGAACAGAGAGGCACCAGCTGCCTGGCCACCTCTCCTCCCAGGAGGAGAGCCCAGCTACACAGCCCAGACATAACCAGCTCTCTGTGGGACACCTCTGGCAGCACCTGTTTTCCCCATCTGGTGAAATATTTGGGGCAAACAGTATGCACTTCATGAGACAAGTCCAGGCTCTTTCCCATGTGATTGTAGGATCAGCCCAAAACAAAGATAACTGAGCCCAGAAAGCGCTGTGTGAGAACCAGCCATAGCAATGGGCTAAGCCTAAAAGTGTTGGATCCATTTGCTATGTAAGCCTTACATGCTGCTTGGTTTTACCCCTTCAAGGATGTTTATTCCTAGGCTGCAGAAAATTCCCCAGAAGATATATGCAAAATGATGGGGAAACAAACCTTATGGAAATAACATTTATCCAGCTTTTTTTTTCTTCTTTTTTGTATGATGATGGAAGTATGACTGATAACATGCTTTCTTTGAAGGTACAAGTAGTTCTTGGGATACGCTAAAAATGCTTTTGTGAAAGTTAGTACCAGAAGGGTTTTTACAATAGTACGCTCTATCGCCAAATTGCAGTAGTAGCACTTGTAATATTCCTAACATTTACCCATAACCTTCCCAGCTTCCAGCACAACTTGGGGCTACACAAATTTGTTTAATTTGTCTCTGATGCTGTACTAAGACCCAGAGAAATGCCTGACTGAGTGACAACATGTACATATGTTTCACACCAGTTGCATCATCCTTCCGCACTACCAGCCTCTACCAATTAACCCCGGGCTGCAATACCTTTCCTCTGTCTGAGGATCATCTGAAGAGCCATCTCAGTAGATTCAATGGGAGCTGCCATTACATGATGGTATCGTTTAAAGACATAAAGTATATCACACGGTAGGCATCCCATTGCACAGGTACACATTTTGAAACCAAAAACCAGGCACTCTAATTCCCCAAACACATGCTGAAGGACAGCTACAGTACATGCCACAGATGGCGTTTGCTTATTTTACATCTTGTTTGAGTGCTTCTAAACAGGATGTACAATAGGTGGAAGATTATGCTATTTTATTTTGCCTCATCAGGCTCCCTCAAAACCAATTACTTTTGTGGATTACATAAAATATAATTTCTTTGTAAAATTAAAAGCAGTCACTGGGTGGCCAACATTTCCTTTCACCCTTCTGTCGCTCCCACTCCTGTTTCTGTTTTTATAAAATCACTGTTAACCGATTTCCCTTCCATCCCACTGAAGTCCCTAGAAATTAAACATATTCCTATACGCTCTACTCAGTGCATCCAGAAACTTTGCTTTTTCATTGCCTTGGGTGCAGAGGTCCCTGGTGGTCAACCACTGCATTTTTCAATTGGCGATGAGGAAAGCGACAATACACGGTATTGAGGGGCTCCTCACTTGAGTCCCATCTCACGAACTGGGTGGAGGGGCTCAGCTGTGGGTGAAGGAAGGAGATCTGAGATCATGAGAGGTCATGAGACCATGAGAAGCCAACATCCCCATGGGCCAGGTGAGCAGAGGGATGAAAGGGGATCTGGGCTTCCCACCATGAAGTGGTCTGGGGTTGGCTATGTGGGGTGGCAGGCAAGGCCTGTGAAATTCACCTGGAAGTTAAGAGCCTGGAAGTTAAACCTCCTTGAAATTAGGCCACTTGATGTCTTCCACCAGGCAGCCAGAAAGGCAGATCTTTAATTTAGGAGATGCATTGGAAATGCAACACGGAGGATGGCAGAGAGGTTCTTGTGTCAGAGGAGGTTGTGGGCATTTGGGGAGGGAAAAGACTGTCAGAGTAAGTAATACAGTGCTCGGGAGTTGGAGGTTTGGAGAGAAAGGTCCATGAGACCAGCTGAGGTGGGATACCAGGGTAACATGGACTTGTAAGCCATGAAAGCAGCAATGGCAGATGAAATACCCAGAGAAAATGAAGCTTCCCAGAGGAGTGGCAGTGCAGTTCTCAGGAATTATTTTTCCACTGATCTCTTAGGCAGCCTCTCTCTCTCACCATTCTACTAGAGAAGGACTTGAAGGATTTTTCATCAGGAGAAAGTAAATTAAAAAGTAATAGTTAATGCAATGTAAAGACAAAAACCTTGCATGCGTAATTATGCTTTTTTGAGAGAATCAGTCTTTGGACTTGCTAGAAAGACCCATTAGCATCCATAAAGCAGTTTTCTAAGAGGAAAGAAAAATCAAATTCCATGTGTTAGGAGAAAGAGATCAAGGGTATTTAAAAATTTTTACTTTGGCCACCGTCAGACAAAATTTCAAGTTCATATTTATTAGAAATTTAAATAAAGGGGATACCCGCACATGAATCTTTTGATAGGTCAGTTTTGCAGCCAAGAAAATATCAAAATCAGCCTATGATTTGATTGGCTCATGAATAAACACTAAAGTGAAAGAATGGAAAAAGATCAGTTAACTTTGCCTCCTTAGAGCTCTCAAACTTTGAAAGCCCAAAATCTCTGAGCACTTGGTAATTATCCTAGTGGTGACGTGTACACGGTTGGAGAAGTTTCATACAAAACCATCTTGTGCTAGTTGCTTACCCCTTTGAGGCTTTTTGCGTGGCTTCATCAGTGCAACTTAAGCCAGCAGTACAAGAGTGGATAATTTATAAAGCTTGTATAAATGATGCATTCGGAAAGCATTTTGTGTTCTGGTTGATAGAAGTTAATTGTATACAAAATGGTATACAGCAGTGTATCATATATCTTCCTTGCAAGGTAGTTATCGCCGTTCAGGTAGGAAGACCATTTATTTAGATATTTCTAAGCTGGTCTTACAAGCATTTTAAGCACTTTCTTTAAGAAATGAGTATGGTACTGTTTGTCCAATTGTTATAAAAATTAATAAAAGATGCAAATCTAGTCATCTGCATGAAGAAAACGGGAAGCTAGGAAAGGCTGTTTCTAATCCAAATCCCTGCGCCGACTCCCTCTGCAGCAGTGAGGAAATTATTTTCTCTGTTCTCAGCCCCAGTTTTCTCCCTCAAGCACTAATGCTAATTATACCTGCTTTGCCGAGGTTTTGTAACAAACAGCCTGCGTGTGAAAACTACTTTGATGCAAGTAAGAGCCAAGTTTTAGTAATAAACATATGGTGAATGACATTTTGTCTGGATTTATGCACTGGCAGAGTTTATTTAAGTCAGATTTGGAAGCTGATAGCGAGTCAGAGAAACACTGTGCTGTTTCTCAATCAATAAATACTTGCTTGTACCCCTTGCTCTAAATACCCGAAAGCCTGGCTCTGCTCCAGGCGTTGGGCAGATGGCGTGATCAGATTTTTTTGCCCTTAGCTTCAGTTTTTTGAATGCATCGTCCTCCCTGCTTATGCACAGGTTTAAGGGGAGAGGGGGTAGGCAGGAAAATGGTGGGACCACCCAGGGCAGCATTCTGGCACCCACAAGCCAGGGGAACACTGTCACACAGAGAGGAAGACGGACTGAATCTAGATCCAGCCATCCCTAAACCTAGGCAGAGGTAGAAATACGCGTTTTTAACTTTTTCCAGTAGCCAGGCTACTCTGGCCAGAAACACCCTGAAATAAAATCATACCTGGTATCTGTTATCCAGAACTTCAAACTACTGTACAGATTATATTATTGCACTTAAAGACTCTTTATCTTAAAAGCCAGTCACTGACTTGGACAATTTACAGTCTTAAATTATTTACAGTTGTCTATTTGTCAAAGCAGGAGGAGGAGGAGGAAAGGAGATTGAATCCTGACGCAGACATAACTCTGCGTTGGCCCTGTGCAAAATGATAAACCCATGGAGGTTTTCAGCAGTGCAAAGAGCTCAACCCCAAAATACTTTGTTTTAATTGCAAACCTCCAAAGAGGTGAACAAATTTTCTTTTCTTATTTTCTCTGGAAGCTGATCTTTCATTTTCCAATTATTTGGGCCCGGCTGACTGTGGGGCTGAGATCTCAGCCATGCGAGGGCCTGATGGCCTCCCACGAGGCCGGGAGCCCCCTGCCCTGTACGCACACCCTCCCGCAACTGCAAATCCTTGCAAACGCTTTCCCGACAGCGTCATAGGCGTACTGTAAACACTCAGCAGAAATCACTTTCATTCTTTCGTTAATATTTAATGTAAAGTTTTAATCTTGAAGGAGAAAGGCCTTTTGATTCAGAGGCAAATCTGAAATGCTTTTCATATTAAGGTTCTCAATTACTTCTTCCCAAATAAGCGTTTCCATATGGACAGTTGTATGACAAGTGGGATAGAGCTCTTTCTGCTGTCTTCAGCTACAGCTGCCGACAATTTTCATAACACAGGATGGATTCCTTCACTTCAGCCCCAAATTAACTTTCCAAAATGCATGCATCTTCTTCCCCCCCCAACCCCCAATCTTAAATTACCAACACCACAATCCCACTGGAGAGCTGGCAAACCAAGCTTATAAAAATGTTTAATTTTCCTAATAGTTTTAATTACTATGTATTTTTAAAGCCCTGTGATTTCTCACATCCCTGTGGGATAGCTGTTCTAATTTGAGTGGTGACAATATATGTGGGTATGGAATTAAATTTAAACCTTTCATGGTTACTAACAACTATCATTAAGTTCTTCTAGCAAAGTAAAGAGCCCTGTACGATCTCCTCTAGCGAGAGACCTGCTCCTCTGCTTCTAACCCTTATTTTCTTCTCCAGCACCACACAAGAGAATGATAGCTAGGTTTAGGTTTAGGCTTAGAGCAGTAAGTTGAATAACCTGTTGTCTCTCCTGCTGGGGATGTCAATCTTCTAGAGGAGCTGAGGCAGATCCCAGCACTAGACTGACTTCCCTCCTGGCACAGCTAAGACAGACCCAATAATGCTTGTCACTGAACTCATTTTATTTTCTTATCCCCTCCACAAGCCTTTGCAATTCAGTGGGATGCTTTGTTTGCCAGCAGTGACAGCTGAACGGGTCTGTCCTCAGGATCCTCCAATGGCTGGCTTCCTCAATACGTGCAGTCTTGATTTTCCCTCCTTTCTCTAGCAAAATGCTAAAAAGTGACAGCAATACTCTGAATCCCTCTAGTCGCACAGAACAACACTGGGGTTTGTCTGTGTGGAGAAGATCACTGAAATAGCTGTTTCCATTTCAGGTTTCTGTCTGGTATGTTGGCAAACATGCCCATTTTCAGCATTTACACTTGGAAACTGCTTTAAGACCCCAAAGGATTTTCTTATACAAGAATTTTGTGATCAGATCTGTGTTAAATAGCCATCAACCAGACTTCCTTACAATGTTATCTGAGGGGAGAGACGCCTTGAGACATCTAGCTTTGCCAGACTCAGTGTTGCTCATTAGAAGCCCACAGGAGCTTCCAGGTATTCACCCACATGCTTACAGATCCTCTGTTTGTCAACACGCTGTGTTATTGGCCACCCTTTGAAATACAACAAAGACATCAACTTTGCGAGTGGTTCTTGGGTGTTTGCTTTCACGTATCCCTTATTTTATGTCGTTTTGGGGCTCAAAAGCCATGTTGCTTAGTAGGGTCTTGCTGTTTCCAAGGCATTGTCTCTTTCCTTGCAGGGTCCCAGGCCTGTCCTCCCAGGCTTTCTCCGCTAAGCACCCTGCATGGGATAACCTTGATGCGTTGCTCTGGGGCCTCCCTTTCCACAGCTAGCTTTTCCCATCTCAAGATCTAAAAGCGTTCCCAGTGCCTGAACCTCACCAGTTCTTCTAGCCAGGTTCTGGAAACCACAGTCACCCATACATCACCCTGGGACCTCTTTATCTGGCCATGGGAGTGCTCTTGAATAGAAGATGAGAGATCAGAGAGACACCCAGCAAGTCTGACCAAGCCACACCATGGGTCTTTTTGATGTTTTTCCACCATGCCTCCTTCTTCAGCCCTGTGAACTCTGGTTTGAGACATGTGGGCACGAGAAATGGGTTCATGGAGTTACTTGGGATGGGATATGTCCTGGAGGACACTTCTCCCACCAGACAGAGAAGGGGAATCAAACCACCAGTGGCCTCCATCTTTGATGCCGATACAAAGTGGCTTCATAAAGACATACTATATGTAAAACCTTTTGACCACAGAGTCCAGATGGCAGCCATGCTCATGAGAAATCACTCCCAGGGCATAACTATTCACCCACTGTAATACCCAATCCTCCCACACCCAGGCCGGGAATGATGCTGCATATTCCTGAACAGCTTTGCTCAGCAGTTTCCCGTTTTTGTGCACAGTCATCCTGCTGTTCTTGTAGGATGGGCATCAGTCAACTACCCGGTTGCTACAAAGGCCCTTCTCTGGGTTTCATGAGGCTCACACAAAAGGAGGTAGATTAAGCAAGTTTGTTGCTACCCAATGAGTCAAAATTTTAAACGCCCTGCGATTGCAGACGGCGCCTGAGAGTACCGAAGGTCTGGGCAGCAGAAGTAGAGGGGTCTCCAACAGGAAAAGTCATGCTAACAGAATGGCCTTGCTCTGCGTCTACTGCAGCTTAAAAAGACTTGGAAGAACAAGAATATCAAAGAGTTTTCCTTCAGTAAACACGATGACCACACTGACATGCCTCCTTTTTTGGTCTAGGCTTAGTATTCATGAATGCACCCAAGTCTACAGGGGCAACTGGGATCATCGCCATAGCACAGGGACCAGGGAGTCCCACCCATGGCACACACCAGCACCCCAGCTCTCAGGCATGCATCTGAATAGCCGTTCTGTGCATAAAGGCTAACAAGGGAAAATAAAAGCCAAACAACAAGAAAAGCAACAAAATAACAGAATAAATTACTATGTCATATTAACATATACATAAATTACAGGTATAATGTTTTTATAATTACCACTTCAGAGCTGATCTATTTCTGCATTAGAGGAAGTATTTTATATTCTGTAGGAATTGTACTGCTTTACGGATGTTAACTTTTCTAATTCCCTGTCAGAAAACCAAAATGCTGATCCAGATGACACAGCTGGGTAATGTAAGTATTGTAGTTGCAGATTTCCAAGAAAACTGTCAGGATGATTTGAAATAAATGTTCGGTTTATTATTTATAAGAAACACTAGCTTCCCAATGCCAGCTAATTCACTTAAGATGCTATACCAATGTGCTAGGTTCAGCTGAGCAAGGGATTTCCAGTTTTGTTCAATTATGGCTTTGGCAGCTAATACTGCTTGCAGCAGGGTTTTTTTTTTTCCTTGGTGAATTTTTTTTTCACACACATTAGCTAAATCCCTGAGTTTCTTCATATGCCCTAGAATATAAATCTGCAAGTTTCAAGGCAAATTTGTTTTCTTTTAAATATTAATTCTCTCTTGGATGTAAACCGAGGAATATGTAACTGCTTGGAAATTCCCAGATCACACTGCTGGAGATGTGTGTGTGTGGTCTGTCCTGCACAGTGACACCCATGGGACCAGATGATCAGAGATAGAGGGAGGAGGATGGGAGGAGGATGAAGGCAGCAGAAGAGATCATGGGTTTGCAGTGTGTATGACTACATGGAAACCCTTCAAACCAGATCCCTGCAGTGGCACAACTGAGGTGAGGGAAACCTTGCCCGCGCTGCTGGGCAATGGGAAAAGAGGGGGCCTGGAAAGCCAGAAGTGACATTTTCTCATGTTGAATGCTGCAGAAAGGTGAACCATGAGAGCATTTTTAATACTAAGTAGAAGACAAGTAATTAGTAACAATTTTAATGATCATAAATGTTGGTATTTTCAGCCCCCCAAGATTTTATGCTGTGGAAAGGATAACTGCATGTGTCAAAGATTGGAGGGATTTGGGTTCTTTGCTCCTCCATCTCCAGCTGAAAAATCCAAACACTGACTTTCATTTCTCTGCCCTAACACCTTTCTTCTCTGAAAAGACAAAGGCTGATGAAGCAGCAATGATCTAAGACTTCCCAGTGGTCTTTCTTCTGAAGTTTAAAAAACCCAGAAAGAATAAGGAGATACCTTCATTTTCAAACATAAGCTGATTTTCTTTTTTCCTCTTCACATTTTACTCATTTCATGAGACTCAGAAACTTCTCTTTCAGCTTCACCTCAGGCTGTCAGGGCAGCAGCACGGCTCCCAACAGCAGGGACCCAGCAGCAGCCAGCCCTGGCTGCCTGGGCTTGGATGGCAGCTCCCGCCAGCACCACGTCGGCGGCTGCAGGGAGGAGAGGCCAACATGAGGAGAGATCAGAGGTGGAAACACTGCTGCTATGAACCAAACAGATGAATCAAAGGGAACAGACTTCCCTTCCCATGCAGAGGGATGGGGATGATGTCTTATGGCTCCTGGTTGGCTCCTCCATGTCCCTGCAGGGAAATGCACCCAGGCAAAACTTTGAGGCAGTTGCTAGGAAGCATCTGCTTCATCCACCCATGTGCCAGGAGGTCCCTGGAGATCACTAAAATGAGAGCAGGTATTTACATCAACTGCAGCCAAAACTGTTGGGATTAAATTCATCCCTGTACAGACTGGTTTATACAGCTGTTAGGAAGCATCAGAGGCACTGGAGGCAGCTGGGTACCAGCTCCCAGCCTGCCTCTGAAGCTGGCATGGAGGCAGAAATGGAAATGGGCATCACCAGCACATCCCTAAGGTGTGCCGGCTTCCAAAGCTACTGTGGCTTTTGCACAACTCCCTGTTAAAGAAATGGCCTACTTCCACAAGAGCTACCAGGCATAGGGGGTGGAATAATAAATCCCTTAGCCCCAGAAACCTTGTGAAGAGCTGGCTGTGCTCCCTGACAGACAGGCAAGGAGGCAACGCCATCCTGCAGAAAGCACATCAGGAGCGCGTGTAGACCCCCCATCCACCAGCCACTTGTGCCAATGCTACCTCACACAAGCGCTGCAAGCAGTCACCAGGGCTCTGCATCAGCAGAGGCTGGATTAAATTAATTAATCCTTAGGAATTTTTCTGGTTACTACATTAGGCCATCGCCAGCTGAAGTGAGGAGCCAGGAGAAGCAAGCACGGCATGACAGGGGCTGGAGAGCTAAAAAATCCTGCATAAATTTACAAAGAAATTAACTTCATCTGGGAAAGGCCACAGCAGTGCAGCTACGAGCATCCTAACGAAGCTCTGCTTTCTTATTAGTAATTAATGGATTTCACCAGCATGACGTCTAGCTGCTCAACAGCTAAATGAGATCAGCTCCCTTCTGGGTGTCCCAGCTGGGGAAGGCATGGGGGGACCAGGGCTGCATAGGGGCTGGGACAGAACCCTGGTGGGATGGGCAGACACAAGGCTGGTCTATATAGTGGGGACTCCTGAGGAAAGACAGGGGAGCTTGCAGGAGCAGCCTGTTGAGGACGCTTTCCTTCCTGCCTCGGAGCGGTCTCCAGGCATCTTTTCCTAAATCATCCCCCAAGAGGCTGCCTTGCCACTGCAGGGTTTGCCAGGCCACCCGCCTCTGCCTGAATGGACACACCACAAAGCTTCACTTTCATCTGAAACCATTTCCTGCCCTTCAGGCTGTCAAAAACCAAACCCCGCCCCAAAATCCACACAAAACTTGAAACAAAGCAAAAAAAACTCAGCCCAGGATGAGAAAACCTGCCAGCGGCCGATCACCGCAGAACTGCTTTGAACACCACCAGGACAATGGGCTCAAGGAGATGATGCAGGGAGCTCAGCTGGCCAGATTTGCAAGCTGGAGCACTGGGCAGCGGAAACACCTGTGGCTCTGTTTTGTGCACAGTTTGCACAATTTTTTGCTGGGCTGAAGCAGCCTGCTGAGGGACCCTGAGATAGAAAGCAAAATGAATAAAACTGGTCATGGACAACTTGCCTCAGGGAGCACAAACTGACTGAAATGGTGGCTCAGATAAGAGGCCAGAAAGCTTTATTAATTCATTGACTGGCAGTGGGAGCCCCGCAGGCAGCACCAGCCCTTGCCTGCATCTGCTGCAAGCTCCCTCCTGCCAGCCACACCAGCCAAGGCACCAGGGGCACACGGGGAGGAGAGAAAAGGAGCGTCCCAGCGATGCACATGTCCACCACTGATTCCCCAGTCCTTGTGCTCCCATTATCAAGGCCTGCATCCTGCGCCCAGAGGCAACCCAGGTGCCTTTGTATTTATTTTTAATGAAGGGCACGACTGTGCAGTCCATCAGCACATGAATGAGAACTCAGGCTGGAAGTTTAAAAATGAGCTATTAAGAAATGGTCATCACAAAGGCAAACGTCTCTGCCTGTGCACACACCACACAGGCAGCGCACAATGCTTCCCCAGGCATTGCAGCAGCAGCTGCCTGTCCCGCCCTACCCTGCAGTCAGCGCCAGCCCCTAAAAACTCCTTTTGCACCCACGGGGCTGGGGCGTATGTGACACCTTGGTCTTGCAGACATCTCCTGAAAGCGCGGCAGCGAGACCCCCAACGCCAGCAGATTTCGGCCTGTCTCAGTAGTGTGAATGGCAGAGAGCAAGCACTGCCGCCAGGCAAACACTGAGCCAGCCGGGCTTCAACAGATCACTACCAATACTTGCAATCTCCCTGGAAACAGACTGGTGGGCTTTGCAAAGAGCAGGACCCAGATTTACAGTGATGATGGGACTCTTCACTTATTTATTTATTTCTCTTCTCCTCCCTCCCCCATTCTGTGTCCAAACAGCCCTGGATTGTAATTAGCAGTGCGCTGCTTTCCTACCGCTTACAAAAGCGCAGAGAAAACCAGAACACGGTGGGCAGGGAAACACAAGCAGGATTAAATACCAACATAAATCTTTGTGAGGGTGTAGGACTGGGAACAATTTTACTTTTCACATTTCACTCAGTATTTAAAAAGGACAACCACCTCCAAGCTCCAAAAGACACCTCCTCACCTCCATTGTGAAATAGAAACCAGGGTGATGTGTGGCTCCCAGGCAGTGTGGCAGTCTCAGTGCCATTCTCCAGCCTCCCTCCCTCCCAACAAATTCCTCAGTGCCCCCTTGGATGACTCCAGCTATGGCTCAGCCCCAGCCTCATGTGCCCCACACTGGGCTCCGTACCTTGGATCATCCTGGAGACCAGACCCTGTGCAGAAGGCGGTGGTCCTGGCACAGGGGCATGTGTCGAGGAAGCATATCCCCAGTGGCCCTACATCATCTGAATAGTTCCTGTTGCTGGCCCCTCTCTCTCTAGACATGGTTTTTCATCTGCAAAGTTGGTGTGCCTGGCCTGCATTTCCTCTCCCTGCTTTTCCAGCAAGCGGCTGCCCATTGCAGGGCCGCCCCACAGGCTTCCTTCCTTCCACGTTTGCTGTGTATTGGCTGCAGTGGCTTCTAGAGGTTTTGAGGCATCAATATTTCTCACTCCTTGTCTTCCCCCACCCCACTATTTGTCCTTTTTTCAGGAAATTGGATATTAGGAAGGTTTCGGCTGTTCCAAGAGGCTGGGAAGTTCTGGGAGGCAGGTCAAGCAGGAGCCATGACCTCTGCTGTATTCCCTTCTCCTCCTCCTCCTGCCATGAGGCCAAAGCAGACCTTCACCTTGCACCCTTCCCCTCTGCACTCCAGATCCGTCTCATCCCACGGGTATCTCCCACAGCTTGCAAAGATGTGTGCATAGCTCCTGCTGAGCTGCGCCTCTGGCTCTGAAACCTGACCGGAGCTTTTTGTCATTGGGGACAGGTCCCGATATCCTGCCCCATGCTGTGGGGAGCTTCACACTGAAATAAGTCGGGGGACAGCCCAGAAGCTGCCCACGCTGAGGAGTGGGGTGTCACCAACCAGTCCAGAACAATGTTTTTCTATCTTTATGATTTACACCATTAGGGACAAAAGATTTAACTTATTTTCCTAATTCTCATTGAACCCAAAATCTCACCTCCTGCGAGCAAATGCCACCCTGCGCTCAGGAGGGATGAGCATCATGGGGACCACAGGGTTCTTGACCTGAGAACCTCCTGTCTCTCCTCAGCAGGACAACACGTCGCACAGGCTGACGGACACGTGCACAACAAGCACTGCAGCTTCAAACGCATTGCTGCCTTTCACACCGCAGCTCTCCCCAAAAGGTGCAAGCAAAGGTCTAGCAAACACAGGTTTCCTTAGCCTGTAATACTCCCCTGCCTGTCTCTTATTAGATTTGTTCACTAAACCCACGAGAGCATCTGGAGCTTTTGCATGTAATTACAAGACTGATAATTGTATCAGGTGTAATCATGCCCTACCTCCGATCAGCCACACACAGATAAGCACTGGAACAGCTACGTCGCTTTGAGCAAGAAGGAACCCAGCTACATCAGGTAGTGAAAACGCTGCAAATCCCTCCCTGTGCTTTTAAGATAAATACAGTCCAGCTTCTTATCAGCTGCAGCACACAGGGTCTCAGAGCCAGCCCACACGCTCTGGGGAGCACCCAGGGTGCTGTGGAAGATAAAAATCAGCAACCCATAATTAACACTGCCACCGGTTCAGGGGATGGGGGGGTTCACCCACCAGTGCAAATGCTTTCTCTTCTGGTGAGCCTCAACAGCAGGTTTCTAGTGTCGGCAGGGACCCTGTGCGGACCTCAGCATTTACCGCCCATGCGATTTTGGACATCACAAGCTGTATTTAGAAAGCCTTGCTGTCACCATGGCAACAGGTTTCGCTTACACATAGTGTGTACGCAAGCGCGTGTGCTCCAAACCTGCACGCAGCGGAAGGCAACTCCGCTGCGAGCTCCCACGCCGGGCGGCTGGGTCCCTGCCCGCCATGCAGCAGGGTTAAGGGCTGTGAGCGTACCTGGGCCTTTCTGAATATTTTTGGTGGACGTTCAAATGAATTGCCTGGCATGGAAATGGAGAAGAAAGGAGTTCCGATTCTCTCCTTCTTCCCAGGAGGAACAATTTAGTTTGGGGAAGGTGTCCGTAAAGACCCCCTTGAAGGATGTACCTGGCAAGCCTCTACCATTCAGAGTCGAGCTCTCCAAAACTGCAGCTTTCCAGGAGAGAAAGGGGAGAGGGCTGTGGGTGGTGGCAAGCAGCCATGCAGCCACAAACCACCCCACGCATCGCTCAGGATGGCAGCAGCTTTCAAAGAGGACGAGGTTTTCACTGATGGCCTGGGAGGCTGGGGCACCAGCAGAAGGCTTTGGATAGGGTGGAAAATAGTAGGGTTGAATTTAAAGCATGACTTATATCTCTTAAATAAATTATTCCCCGCATTGTCCATCACTCCTGACTGCCAGTGCCATGCTGTGTAACATCAAGGAGTTTTACAGGATGGAAAGAGAGGTCACACATGTTTCACGCTGGGTTTTTTTTCCCCTTTGTTTTCTTTGCATTGAGGAGGACTCGTGTATCCTGGCAGGGATCCTGCAGGAAAGGAGGGAAGGCAAGAGAGCTCCCTGGGGAATGAGTAAGGCATGCTGCTGGCTCTAGGAAAGGGTCATGTCCAACAGCAGTGTGCATCTTCCCACCGAGCTTTTCATCTGTAATTTTCGAGCCATTGCATCCCACAACCCCAGCAGCCGTTACGGGTGTAGCTGCTGCAATCCACTAACTGAGCAGCAGCCTGCCTATAACCAGGCAAGCCCACCCCACAACAACCATCCCAAAGGGTTTAGTACCCGAGCAAATTACAAAACCCCAGAGTTTCATTCTAACAACATATAAATACTCACACAAGCATAACAATTTAATTTGCAGTGCTCAGCAGAATATATTTTTCGTTGCACCTCATCTGTCGCGCAGAGATAAATGATGTGTTTAGTCTTTCGACAATTTTGCTAAAGCTTCGTTCCCAGCTGATCTCTTTCAAATGATCCATATTTCAGTGATTTTTATCCTTAATTAATCTTGGCTATAATAATAATAAAAAAAATTGAGTTTGGAAAATTTTCTGCAACTAAAAACATACTTTCTCCCATTCCTCTCTCCTTTCCCTTCATTCCCCCAGCCTTGGCCCTTCACTGCCCTTGCAAACAGGCAATACTCGAGACTTCTCCAGTACATGTGATACTGCAAGAGACTGGAAATATGTCTGAGCCAGGAAATAATGACAGTTATTCCATTAAATACAAGGTTTTCCTCCACAAGCTTCACTAAAAAAGCATTATGCAGTTAAAAATATTACCTAAAACTCTCTATGAGCTCTAAATTGCCCAGACATCCTTTTGTCCTGCTGCTCTGGGCTGTATCACTCTCTTCTGATAGCGTTTTGGCAAAGTGTACTGAACTGCGTAGAATATTTTCACCTTAATAAACGTGCTTTCGTCAACCTGCTGTAAATCCCAGCAACTGATGGGGCAGCAGCTCTGCCGGGCTCCTGCAGGTCTAGGTTTTCTGAAAATACACGCAGCATGCTCCAAGCAGATGAGCTCCTGACCTGGCTGCTGGCTTCAGCTCCTCCATAGCACGTCCCCACGTATACCAAGTCATCTCTAGCCTATTGCTTCAGCTGAAGGAAGTGGGGTATGGGCAGGCAAGGCTGCCAGGCCAGGAGCAGTAAGAAAAATAAAAATAACGTTAACCCAGACACACACTTTTTAGCTCAAAAGCGCTGTTTCGTGTTCCTGAGAAATTTTGGCTTACTGAGCAACAGCTATCCCTCCTGGCCCCTGTCTCCATGGACCCTGGGCCGTGGGGTTAGCACCCACCAGTGCCAGCAGCAGGGACAGGCTGTGGATGCTGTCGGTGCTGTTGCTTGCGCACCCAGACCAAGAGGTTTTCACTGCTGGTTTTAAGCCATAGCTGGGTTCCCTCAGCGCTTCAGATTTGCCAGGGAAGGGGTTGAAAGTCCTCTGTCTTTCCAGGAAAGTGCAGTGAGGAAGGGTAAGATTAGATATGCAGACTACAGGGAGTGGGGGGAAAAATGCACATGTGGCAGCATCCCACTTTTGTATCCTGCCTCTCGATGCCTGTGGGGTAATGATGCAGGTCCAATCTAAAATGCTGAAAAAAGATCATATGCTCTCCCCCAGACACCCTTGCTAGTTAACACATATAGATACACACACACACATACATATATATATCTACTTGCGGGCAGAGCCTGTGATGATGCTACCTTCACACTCCTGATTAAGCCGTGAGGAGATGGGAGTAATTTTGACACACTAGATATAAAGGTTGAGTCGGGTTAACCATGTTTAAAAACAACAATAAAAGCACAACCCATAAAAGGAGGAAAAAGATAAAGTATTTCCATGGATAGTTTTACCTAAATCTTCATACTCTAGGACTGGCACAGGAACAGACACCAAAGACCAGCACAGCAAGAATTCCTGGGTGGTGCAGAGTAACCGTACGCTCTGTAGCTACTGCGTGGATATCTTTATCTTAACAGCTATATCTTAAAAGTCAGAATAACTTACTGTAGATCTCATAGCACATTTTTACTTATTACGGAAAACCACCACAAAAGCAGTCTTTCAAAAGGATGAACCACTTTGAGTTTTGGACAAGCCATGTGATGGCTTAGATGGTTCAACAGAAAACACGTCATTTAGGAGCCACCAGCCCAGCCACCACAGGAAGCGTGGCTGGGAAGCTGGGTGAATCAGGACCACAAGCACAGACTTCTTTCCCCCCTTTCCCCTTTGGGAAGCTGAAGAGATGCATCCCCAGGGAGCCTAAGCCAGGCCCGCCGGCTCTGACACCCCTCTGGGAGGGCCACGCAGCTCTCGTCCAGTGTTTCTGGCAGTGGGGTTTTCAGACTTGTGCCCCAGCTCTTCCCAGACACAGAAAATGGAAAGCCTGCTCCGTGGGCACAGCTGGGGCATTTTTCCTTCTGCTTTGGGGGAGAAAAGGTAGGTTTAGCACTCAGGGCAGGCAGCCCGCCAGCATTGCTTCGGCCCCTGTCCTCAGGTGCCTGCCCCAGTCCCTCGTTGCCCATCTCCTCTAACTCTTGGCCCCCACAGAAGCCATTTGCTCTGACTCAGGAGCCAGACGGCATCTCCCTGTGCAGGCTCCGACAGCCAGCGCTGCTCCCCTGGCAGCTGAGCCCTCCCCAGGCCCCCCCGGCAGCGGCAGGGCTTTCTGGGGACGGGAATCCCTGCACCCTCCCCAAAGCCTGCGTGAGTCACGGAGCTGTTAGAGACGGGAGGTTATTTCTGGATTTAACTTTCTGGACTGAGGGAAACACTGCCGTGTCAGCACCCAGCTGTGCTTTTAAGAGGTGCGTTGTTTGGCAAGTCTTGCAAATCTATTTCCATATGAAAGCACACGCATGAATCACTCCTTATAAGAAAAAGCTGTGGGGGTGAAAGGGCCAAGAGAAAGTCTTTGCTGGGAGATAGCTAAGGCAAAACTGACCATTATGTTTGTTTTTTTCCCTCCACTCTAACTGAAATAGCCACACGGAGGCAGAAAAGACCAGGAGAAGCCCTCCTTCTCCCCCCATCCAGAGCTGATCCCTCTGCTGCTTCTCCCCACCAGCTAGTCAGGAATGATCAGTGCTGTCACTTACTGATGCCAACTTCCTTCTGGGACAACGTCAGTGCTTCTCACTCCGTAGGTAAAAGCTTTTGTTACCAATATTATTTCCTCATCTCCTAAAAGAAAAAGTAACTGTCTTATTCTCCTGCCAAGTCACCCTCTCCCTGCATATATCAGTGTTTTCCTAACACCACCTATTCCCAAAGAACGCTCCTAACTCTGTTAATAGGAATAAAAAGCTTGAGCTGGTGACCCACTGGTGATGCCCCTGCACTCAGGACCAGTGCCTGTGGAATTCACCAAGTCTTATTCTGTTTCCTGTGAGCAGCAGCTGCCTGGACACCCAGGCATCTAGGTCCAGGCATGGTGGAGGTAACGGCAGCAGCATGGAGAAATGAGGTGAGGACAACCACGAGGTCACAGGGAGATGTGATCCTGGTGCAGCCAGGCTGCACTGGGGACCCTGCCGGTCATCCGTGCCTTCCCGACGTGCGGAGGTGGGTGCTGCAAGCCAGGGCTGGCAGTGGCATCGGCCTGCCTGGCCCGCAGGCAGCTGGCAGCACCCCAGGGGATGTGGGAAAAGGAACCATGGCAGAATTGTGGCTGTGATAAAGCAGAAGAATGAGGGAGAGAGAAGGAAAAGGGACAAGAGAGGAAGAAAGTGGAGAGGAAAGAAACAGGAGGAGAAACATGTAGAAGGGAGCTCCCTCCAGCATCGATCCCCCCAGTAATCCATCTCCCACTGAAAGCTGGTGAAGGTGCACAGAAGGATGGATGCAAAAGGGAAGGGGGAAACAACTTCTAATGCCACAAGAATTTCTTGCTTAGCTAAATTTCTGTCTGCTACCTCTGAGGAATCTTTTCACCACCCAGACCTTCCTCTCCCAATACTGACAGTTGTGATCTTCCCTTCAGCTGGCTCATTTCCACCTTAACTTCCACGTACAGATTCCTGACATCCATAATTTATTTCTATTTGCCACACAGCACTAGCAAACAGCCCCTCTCAAAAAGGTTTTGGTCAGTGGTTCCTTCAAGATTTACTTTAAATCTTTGCGTATGTTTACGCTCAGACCAATGGCCCTGCGGTTGCTCCTCATTTATATATACTTCAGTACTTGTATATTCTCCAAGTATATTTTCAAAATATACCACCCATTCAGAGAGCTGTTAAAGAGCATTGCTATTTGACGAGTAAGCAAATGTGGTATTTTCTATTGCGGCTGTAAGAAAGGAACTACTGCATTTTCCTGGAATAAGTGCATTAAACTCTGAATTTGCTTCTGTCTCGATTCCTGTAGTTCTTGTTTCCATACCCTAAATCTTATTCTTGGCTTTCCTTCTACAGTCCTTTAGCCAATACATCTACTTTAAATATCGCCCTTACCCTCACTGCATCACTTCCCACTTATTTATACCTTGCTCTTCCTATTCAAGTGTCTGGAAAAGTTTTCTGCTGGTTTTCAACCATGATCAGCAAAGACAACTTAGCTGGACTTGTGCTGATTTTCACTGTATTCCTAGACTTTGCTGGCCATCCCCAACTTACTTGGCTGACAGGCCATTTTTCCATTCCTTGTTAGCTTTTTGTTTTTCTCTGTTTGAGGTGTCCATTACCTGGTTAGTTTGCAAGCCCTGCCTTACAAGTTTAGTTGAGATTTAAGGTCCTCATAATTCCTGCCCTTTTATCCTGTAGAGAGCCCAAGCTCCAGCTAGTCATCCCAGCTGACTTCATGGTAACTCCCTTGTATCAGGTCCAAACCACTTAGTTACAGACATCCTTGCATTTAAGCTGAACTGATGCAACTCTTCAGCGTGCAATACAGCACTCAATCCTGCAGTCTGTGCTTCTTCCTCTGTCAGGGCTGTGACCCTCAGCTCTCTCCTCATCATGGGTCTGCCCCCCAAAACTCTATTTCCCACACCGTTCCCTACTGTCCCTTTATGCATGACTGTCTTCAGGTCACAGCCTGAACTCTACCATCATCTCTAAGTGCACATCTAGTCTAAGGTGAATTTTATCAGTCTAAATAGTTTCTGTCATTCCCTGCGTAAAGCCAAGGTAACTCATACAGCTTCCGTATCTTGTCGTCTCAGTCTTGCAGCTCAGGTCTCCTCCAGCACTGCCACCACTGCCTCTTCTCCTACCTACATTGAGAAAGGAATGAAATAAATACCCCAAGCTCTCCTGCCAGCACCACTCATTCCTTTCCTTTCTCTGGTGCCCTGGTACAAGGCTGCAGGGCTTTCTCAGTCTTTTGCCTAAACATCAGCTCTGCAGCCTTGTTTAAGCTCAGCCACAGCATCAGCCTCATATTCCCTTCAGAGTGCACTTCTCATTTTGGAAAAATGCAGTCCAAGTGCAAAGCTTATTAAATATGTACTGAAACCAATAAGCCACCAAGTGACTGATAAACAAATTACCTTCTCCTCAGGCAACCTCCTCAGCAGGTTACTTCTCCCTCCCCAGGGAGGTACAAGATCTCTCATTTATGTGGTGTCCTGGTAACACGTGCACACCTGCACTACAATAATGACTGTGTACAAATCGCACGCTTCAGGGCTTCAGCCTCTTGCCTGCTGCATCCAGGAAGGGACTATTTCCCTCAGTACAAGATTGGCCAGATTGTTCTGATGACTATTCTGAAGCACTGAGCATCAGGTGGGACACAGTACAGGACGGTGAAGAGGGTCCTCCCTTTTGCAATTGATACCTACCTGGATAGTTTGCTGATCAAATTTATCACCAAATTTAGCAATAAATATTACTCCAGTCTTCAGCTGTCCTCTCAGACTGGTGAGGCATTCATTTCGTCTTACCTTCTTGGATCTGTACCTTAGTACATCTCAGCTCTGCGACTGTAATGTACCTCTGCTTCTGCATTTTTCTGAGGTATGGCTCCCATCTCTCTGACTTGCAAGGCCAGAAATGTCTTCACTTGTCTTAAATTATTGGCATCAATATACGTTGTAATTTAATGGTATATACAGGAAACCAGGGCAGGTAATTTAACCTTCCCCCCCTCCACTCAAAACTGGTAAGACATGCCTGGAGTACCTTGTCCAGGTCTGGGCTCTCTAGCACAAGACAGACATGGACTTAGTGGAGTGAGTTCAGCAATGGACCAGGAGGGTGATTAAGGGCCTGGAACAGCTGACCTATGAGGAAAGATAGAAAGAGGCAGGACTGCTCAGCCTGGAGAAAAGGTGTATAAATATTTGATGGGGAGAATAAAAAAGATGAAGCCAGGCTCTTCTCAGTGAAGCCTGGCAACAGGACAAGAGGCAGTGGACACAAACTGAAATACACTAATTTTTTAAATGTAAGCAAAATCTTTTTTACTGCAAGAACTGTCAAGTACTGGCACAGGTTCCCCAGAGAGGTTGTGGAGTCTCCATCCATGCACATAATCAAAACCTGACTGGACATGGCCCCGAGCAACCTGCTCCAGCTGATCCTGCACGAGCAGTTGGGCTGGAGGAGCCTATCTCAGCAGTGCCTGCTGGCCTCAGTGAGTCTTGGTTCTGTAACTAACAGGTTCCTCTGGCCTAAAATGCTGTGAAATTAGTCCAAGTCACAGTGTTCAACCGCTCATTTAAAGGAAAAGAGATTATTAAATATGCAGATGTTGAGAGAAATGGGCTTGCTCAATTGCACCATGGTTGTCTACATCAACTGCCTCAGGGACGTAATAGCTAAAGATGAAACAACCACCTCTTGCTAGAGTCTTGCTGTTTTAGGAATTGCCTATCTGGGTGCACAGGCCCAAACCTCCAGCAAACTACCATGCAAGGGTCCGCTCAAAAAGGAGAGGGGACCCTTGGTGAACCCCAGAGCAACTAGCAATGGCCACTAGCGGACCCCACAAAGGAGCAGATGCTGACATGCCACCATGCCTGAAGACTTCCCACTGGCAGCAATATCAGTCCTTTAGCACATTCTTTGCCAAGTTACTTTACCTAAAACAAGCTTTTGACAAGGATGACAGAGCCAAGGAAGCCCTTCCCTTTGCAACTGTGTGCTGCTGCAGAATACTGCCCAGAGCACACAGCTCTCTGTCAGCTTGATGAAACACAGTGTTGCGTATAAAACTGAAACTGCCCTCAAGTTATTTTAAAAAATCAAAGCCTCACAAAACATACATTTTATAACGCTTACCAGGCTTGATACCGCAAAGTCAGCTCAGCAAGACAACAACAACAAAAAAATCCCCTATGTCTAGCTCCATCAACTCCTCCTTTTTGTGACCCCCACTGAGGTGGCTGCAAGTCCTCTGCGTTTTCACATACATACGAACACATGTGAACTTGGATATATTTTTTCCTAAATCACTGAAGAACCAGAAAATCCATCCTTCTGCATGCCAAAACCGGCCATTTTTAGCAGAATCAAACATCCTCCCCAAAGCAACTGAAGACGCAATCTGCAAACTGTTTTCCAAGCGGTTTCTTTGGTGCTTGTGGTTTTAACATTTGAAATAGTTGATTCTCACATCCCTCTGTGAAAGAAGTGGGAAGATTCATGGATCTGACTAATCTGAGCAACAGTAACTTGAAAAAAAGAAGGGAAACTGATTTCTAAGGATTAAAAATGTAAATTCAGTTTAAGCCTAGAAAGTGTCCCTAAATTTTCATTTTTTACACTCTGAACTCCACTATTTCACTAAAAATCAATGCCAAAGTGAGAGAGGACAGAGATCAGGTCTGTGCTAACAAGCAGCACCTCTCAGTGCCTGTTTTTAGCCCTGCTTTCTGGCCTGCTTTCTGGCCTCAATTTTACTGGCCAGATTCTCAGAAGAAAGCCAAATTATACCCAAACTCCTCTAGAAGCTCTAGACAATCCTCCTCTGGCAAGAAAAAAGGGTGTCAAGCAAAATGCTGAAAGAATTTATATCTGTGCTTGACAGTTGGCGATTCTGGCACAAGCTTAAGCAGGGTTAAACCTACTGCAATTTTGGGGGAAACCCTGGACAAATTTTGAATGTTGTCTTCTTCAGAAATTGTATGCTAAGAGCTAATACACTTCATGTTTAATACCTGTTGAGAAAGAAAATTATGGTAGTGCAGAAAATATAATACATGTATCCAATATATTAGCACACAGTGGGAATAAAGTGGTTAAAAAAATACAGTAAATTCTGATGTAGGCACCAACGATATTTTTGGCATTAAAGTAGCATATTTGGTTAGAAGGAAGAAACCTGTACTGGGAGACACACTCCAGTGCGTGGCATGTCACCAAGTGGGCCACGAAATCCAAAACACAGCCTTCAGCGGCACCAGGGTTTTTCTCCAAATTCATCTACAGCTCCTGCAGCAGGAAAAAGGAAGGACAGCTGGAGGAGATGGAAAGAACTAACCTTTGGAAATTTTTTTTGACCTTTTAGGAATGTTTGCGTATAGCCTAGACTATCCCTCAGAGCCAGTCCAGAACCTGCCCCATGGTAGGTTCACTCCAGGAACCAGCCAGGCCATCTGGACACACAGGACACTCCTATTTTGTAGCTCAGGACATTTTTCATTCTTCTAAGATATAAAAGTTCAAGTCTCCTTACTGACCAAAGAGACTCTGTACATTTCCTAATGTATTCCCCAGCCCGGACTACCTTGCTTACCTGTAAGCTTTTTGGCAGTTTCAGCAGGCTTTTGCGAACCCGCCACTTATTTGTAGTGTGGATCTTTTGGGTTAAGTTTACCAATTGAGAGGTTTATGCCACACTGTCACTGCTGAATGGAAAAAACCCTTTCTTGCTGTTAAATTGGTTTGGGCAACTGCCAGGGTCCAACTTAAATGAAAGCAGACAGCGCACGGTGCGCTGCCCAACAGTATTGCTCTGTTGCACAAAGTGCCTGCTGAGCGCTAGCTCAGACGTCTCTGCAGAAAAACTTACCTGAGGTAACCTACAGTTGTTCAGCTAGCACGTACGCAGGACTGAAGCAGCAAGTAAAGTGGTCACTCAAACTTTCACCACTACTTTTTGCAGAGACCGTGCTCATTGGCCAAGCGAACAGCTTCACTGATCAGATGAACCGCTAGACTCTGCTTGTCTCTCCCCTGTGCTGTATTTCTATACAGTCTGAAATAAACATTTAAATCTAAAATTGACCCAGCCTTCCAGTCCCATATATTATGAATTTTTATTTTTGCCACCTGTCATATTTTACCAAAATTAACTAGAGCTGAAGTGGGAAAAACACATAAGAAAGCAGGCACCAAGCCAACATGTAATAATGCTACCTGAAAGGAGGACTAAAGCAATACCCACAACATTGCACCATTTGGCATCATCCATCAGTTCTTTGCAGGGTGACGGACTGTAGAAAAATGCTGAGCACAGCCAGGGAGAAAATGAGAACAAGGCAGAGCTTTGACAGTTCATCTCTGACTAAAAGAGAGAGCATTTGAAATCTGAAATTGTTGATTATTTTTTTTTCTCCTTAAAGGAACATTGTAAATTATATTAATTGACCTTTTCAAACACTCCAGATGTGGAGGGAACCACACAGAGAGCACAGGTTTTCTTCTGCACTCTATTTGTGGGATACATCCTCCTCACTTTTGTGAAAGCCCGCCTTTCTAACCAGAACTTGGGGGAAGTCGGCAGATGTTCAGTAGCCTAAAAGAGTTGGGTAATAAATTAATTTTTTTCTTAGTAGAGAACTGACCTTGAATTGTGAAAGGAGTCATTCCTCTCTTACACCAACAGTCTTCACCTGTCCAAAGCAAAAGAGAGCAACAAGCACCCGCGCACCCGCATGCGCTTCTGCAACTGAGCCAGCAAGAAAGTGAAGAGTGCTTAAGTTCATGCACATTTTTATTGAGTAGTAATATAAAATGCTTCTTTCATTGTTACAAGTGCATGCTTTGATTGCCAACATTTCGAAGTCAAATTACAAAGGCAAGGCTGTAGGCTGTAGTGAATTACTTGGGCACTTATACAATTGTTAAAAAATATCAATGGACTGTTTTCTTTTGTTTCTTTTTCTTTTTTAGAATGAACCAGTTGAAACCCGTAACTGATATACAAAGGGAAAAAAGTGAAAAAATTACACATTTTGTGGCACGTGACAGAACAGAACAAAATGACTAAACCATTATGACATTAACAGTTATCATGCATTTAGAATTTCACATGTAACTACAAACTTATTTAAATTTCACAAGGTTTGCTAAACATGCTACCCATCTATATGTGCACTGACAAGCTTATGTTAAAAACTTTAAGAATACTCTCCCCTTAGATTTTTCAAAGCTTTTTTTGATTACAAAATTTCAAAGGCATTAAGCATTTTTTTTTTAGAGAATATAAAGTACGCCAGTATACATACATTTCCAGTATAAGTCAGACCACTAAGCGCATTACAGTCCCATACAGGCCTATACAGCCATTTTTTCTTAAAAAACATGCATAGGCAGATTTTTACAGAATATAGATGCTTTTCACTGCACTTAATATGGTGTCTTGTTCACTATACTTAAAAATGCACCACTCATAAATATTTAAATTCAGCAAGCCACAACCAAGACTTGATTTACCAAAAAAACCCAGAAAACCCCCAAACCAAACCCCCCTAAATATAAACAGCAAAAAAAGATAAATGTTATTATTCCAGTTTTTTTTTAAACAAAGAAAAGGATAATTGCTGCCAAATTAGTAAGATAAGTGTTATATTTAAAGAAGGGCATTGAAGCACACTAAAGAAACCTGAGGTAAGCATAATCTGTACAAAATTAAACTGTCGCTCTCGCTCGCTCTCTCACTCTCTCTCTCTTTTTTTTTTTTGGCATTTTAAACAAATTTCCAACATTCTTTTTTTTCTTTTTTTCTCTATATTTTTAAAGACTGCCTAATTTATTTCATAGCCATTGTCTGACAAGAGTAGCAAAACATTATCAATAAATAGTCCTTATTTAGTTTGTACATTTTGTTAAAAATGTTTCGATGTTCTCCATGTTTAGTGCTGCAACTGTAAACGTACAATAGTTAGTAAGAAATTAAACAAAGTTTTCATGTCCAGTAACATAATAAAAGGCCTTTCAGTAACATATCTAGACGTTCCCAATGCAGTAGGAAAACATGTTCATTCCCCTAACTTTGCAATATATACCAGCATGAGCTTTCATTTTTCTACAAGCATTTTAAAGGCATATCCAAAGGAGGTGTCTCTCTCCCACCCTCCCTCCCACCAAATTAAAGTTGACGATCTCTTCGTAGATGATTTTTGTAAACTGAATCCAACACCTGGCCCCCAGAGCAAGTAAGCTATTATCAGAGGCAAGAACATCCCACTGCTGATGTGCAGCAACCCCATCGCGCCCTGCAGCTCAACCCCCCTCCCAGACAGTGGTCACTGAATATTGCTGCTATTACTGCCGTTGCTGTCCGTGCCATTAGTCTCTGTGGAGATTGCCTTGTTGATGGAGTTAAGGTTGGCATCGGATGGCACGTCTCTGCGTGGAGGCATTCTCTCATTAATTCGATCTAAGCCTTTGGCCTCTTCGAAGCTAGTGATCTTATGCTGGGGTGAAAATCCTTTGATAGCTAAATAAAGGATTATTAAAAAGTAAAATTAGCAAAGTAAAACTCTCGGCAGCTTTTCCCCCAACTTAGCAATGAGCGTGAAGGTCCTTCTTTGCGAAGGTGGCAATGAGAAGACCTGACAACGCGACCGACTCCTTACCGTACTCAGAAAGAGCTGGGGGTTAACCACCACACCACCACTGTCTCTTGCAACACATTTTTTTTTTTTTTTTTTTTTTCAAAAAGATCAACTTCCAGTATTTTGTTGTCCACTGGGGTTCTGCTTAAAACGCTCAGAAGCTGACTTGAAACTACAGTTTGCAATTAGGAACCGTGCTTAGGGGACAGCGTGAGCTAGGGACTTAGCATTTGTCGTCATCACTTACAGCCTTAGAGACATTGTGCCTCGCCATAACAACCTTAAATCAGGCAAAACTCCCATATGACTTTCAAAGACCGAGGGAAAAAGCGTTGGCCAGTTACAGATGGTCATGACATGGTGAGGCCAGTTTGCAGGATATACATTAAAGCTATGGGAGATCCAGGGCAACCCTACAACATGTTGTCTTATGTTCTCAACACAGGCGAGCTGCTTGTTGATTGCTCGGGGCAGTTACCCTCCCCAACACATCCCTGGACTTCTAGAAAGCAGCTTGACTCAAACAGCGGTAACGCTGTGCAACACAGACCAGGGATATCATCATTTTGGCACATTTGTACAATTTAACTTTGGAAACACACTGACAAAGGACCAAAGTTCCAAATGAACCTGAGGACTTTCGATCTGCCCTTCAGCAGCGATGTTGATGAGGCCACACCGACCTCAGAAGGCAGCCACATGCTGGGGAATGTATTTGTAGAGTGTGGTTTTTATTTTATTTTACGTTTTTCCCTCTTTAACTGAACAGTTGAAGATCTTTAGATTTAAAGCAAAAGAGAAAAAAGCACTGTAGGCAAACAGCAGGTCACAGCTCCGTAGATAATTTGTCATAGCCTTCTGTGTGTTTTTCTCTTATCTGCACCAAATCAATGCACTGCACTTCCAGAACTGGCACTTTTGCTATGCCTCTATCTTAACATGCCATAGAGCAGAAATGGTGTGTTAGTACCAGGAAACTGTAAACTCCCTGGGGAGAAAATGGTAGGGGAGTTTCAAAGATCAAATTCAATATTCCTTCCCTCCCTTTATCTTCTCTTTACCCCAAAGTACTCCTGCTCTCCTTCCAATATGCAGTCCCAATTCTGGACAAGCTGGTAACTTCTGTTTAAAAAAAAAAAAAGCAAACAAACCCCAAAGCCCAGAACATCCCTGGTACCAATCTACCACTCCTTGCATTTTGGGGGGAGCAAGAAAAGCGTTTTCATGCTGGTATTTTTGCCAACCATTCCTGTGAAAATGGATAGATCCTGTTTGCCTCAGGATTTAGTTCCTTAGCCAGTTTCACAAACGTTATACTGGAACTTTGTGAAGTGCACGGGTTTTAACATGTATTATACTTCAACTCAGAAAAACAACAACAACGTAATGGTGATTAGTCAAGTGAGCAGGGATGGAGCAGTGAAAACAGAACGGGCCCTACAGTGAAATTTAAGGCTGATTTTTCTTTTTTTTTTTTTTTTTTTCTTTATTTTCTACCACAAAAATGAAGATGTCTAACAAGCACCCAGGCCAATCCCTTAAAGCAATAGTTTAATGGATAGCCGTGTTGAAGCTGAAACACTTGCTGTGTCCTGGAGCTTGCCAGTAGCACAGCCCAGTTGTGTCATCGGGCCCTGAATCAAACTGGAGAGAGTCAATTGGGAACGGACAAAACATTTTCTCCATTGTTAGCTTTGTCTACGTAGACTAGTCATTATGGTTATGGTGTCTAACTAGCGAGGACAGCAAATCAAGAATTAACTTGAAGGGTGCACATTGCTTGAATGGGGGCACGTTCAATTGACTGTATTTCGAACAGACACGTATTGTCTGTAATACTGAGGAAGGTGCTCTGCTGTAGTTGCTGGTCAGACAACGAGTATTAGCAGTTTACATTGAGAGTATACTAAAACACAACACATAGTCACAGAAAATCACAGAAAACAGCCAAACTGTCAACAAGAATGCACACTGCAGATTAGAGATTGCCGATAGGAATAGATAATTCCAACATAAATAGCAGCTTACTCACTGCTATTTAGAAAGCAGTTGTATTTTCTCTTACTTGTTTGTTCTGTAATATAATTCACTGCTTTACAAAAATCAAAAACAAATTCAACTGGCCAAAAGGGCACATCTCACCAACGACAGCAATCAGATTTTTTTTTTTTAATTAACTAAAAAAATACCCACAGGAAATTTGAGAGGGGCAAGAACAAAATACAACTGAAGAATTTTGTTTTAAAGGGGAATTCTGCAAAGTCTTCTTCCAAAACTTTATAATGCTGAATGAATATTGCACATCTACATTGCAATATGTGATTGCTTAGGTTTTAACCGTACTGTTAAAAATTGCTTAAGGGTTAAGTTAGAGATCTGTCAATAAAGCACCATAGTTTTCAATACTAAACATTCTGAAATCTTCTGAGGCAGCCAGTCACTTTATATTTGTAGCTAAAATGGTGCTGGTGTTAATGGTTGCTCTAATGTAAATAACCAGTGTGTAAACTGCCACTACCAGAGGAAGCAGACATCTTGCAGACAGAAGTCTCATGTTGTTTTACTCTTAAAAAGAAACAGAAACATGCTGAACTGTAACAAAAGACCAATAAAAATTTTTTACTAGTGACCTAAAAGAAAGGAAACAAACTGAAGCAAAAACAGAAAAGGGGGGGGGGGGGGGGGGGGGGGAACAAAAAAGAAAGAATATTTCTAAAAAGCTGTGTGTCTTCCTCGACCAGAGATTGCTGAGGATGGTTTGAGGTGGAGCCAAGACCCCGCCTCCAGCGCACAGCTTTTGAGCTATGTGTCACAGAGCATTTACGAGCTGCTGCCGAGTTATGTCCCGTGAAATCCAACTCCCCTGATCTCCTCCTGTGGCATTACTCAGTGCTTAGTTCAACATACAGCAGTTCCAACGTGATTGTAACTTCAGAGAGGAAAAAAAACCACAACAGCAGCAACAGAAGAAAAAAAAACAACAACAAAAAAACCAAACCATTTTCCCCTTTAAAGCAATTACATTTTGGTTAATACCGAGCCACAATTGTTAGCCCAACACCCACACAATCTGTACAAGCTACAGCAAAATGAATACACCCAGCAGAGCCCTTATCTGTTGTGGCACCAACAGAAAGGGGACTGGCCAATTTACCTTCATCAGCCTCAATAGCCTCAACAGTAGCTGAAGAGAAGAAAGGGGTAGCAAAACGAATGAGAAAAATGAGCAAAGGATTTTTAACTCTAAGAACAAGTCAGTGAACAGCAAAGGAGCTACAACACTAATGTTACTGTAAGTGCTGGATTTTGGCAAAACAGACACACACAGAAATGCTTACACAAAAACAATAATTCGCAGATTGAATTAAGCTATAGTTTGTTTTGAAGCAGAAGTTTCACAAACTAAAAGGTTTTAAAGACACATTTGCGTAGTTTTCTTTTGACTCAGAAGAACTACAAAATGAAAATGTCTTCCATATCGCACATCTGACCTGAAAAGGTCATAGTATAATTCTCCCAGCTTTGAATAAGAGCAGTTTGATTTGCCCTGTCAAAACAGAATGAAAAATGGCATAAAGCCATCATACAAAATTTGTACCACTTACGATGTGAGCTTGAAAATTATTAGCTGCCAGTACAAGGCAAAAGAGCCACATATACCACTTCTCAGAATGATTTTTCCCTCTCCTCTGACTAAAAGAAACCTCCCCACAGCATGGGACAGAGTTTGCTCAGATAGCTTTGCCTTTGTTTGCAATCTTGCCCAGGCTGCTCCATCTGTAAGCATCCTTTTTGTCAACCCCGTCTCTAAAAACAGCATTCTTCTAGTATTTTATTTAAGTCAGTGGACATAGATACAAGATTGAAAGCTGTTGGACATCCTGATCAGAGAAAGTTTTCTAACTGGGCGGTTGCTGCAGTGTTAAGAATATCATGTTGCTACTGTTTTGAAACCATTTGTTGTTCTTGAAGGCATAATTTCATTTGAATTCTACCCATGAATTCAGCTTCGTCATGAATTTGTTTCTACAGTCAGAGATTTAGAAGCTGATGCAAAGCAGCCAATGCAATCCAATATAGCAATTCTACAGCTCAAATATTTAAAAAGAAATTTTGATTTTCAAGAACTACTCTGATTTAGAGAATAGCTCAAGAAGCCAAGTTTTTAAGAATTCCTCTCCTTTTTTTGTCTTATTTTTCCCCTACATAAAAGCTTTTTTTTGTCCTCCATAAAACCCAAACCATTTTTTTTCTGTAGTTAGGATGTTAAATATGGATTAAGATCAATACTAAAATAGGTATACTATTACCTTGCTGCATGGGGAAATGAGAGGAACTAACCCACATGCACCAAGGTAAGCCTATGCCTCTCAAGCTACAGAGCAAGAGAGATGGCAAAAATCAAGGAATGAAACCAATGTAAACTTAAAAGAAAAGGAAACACAATAACTAGCATGAGAAATGAAAATTAATAACCAGATCCAAACCAGCACTGACACATTAGAAAAAGATGATGACCAAAATGTATACTTCCACAACAGAACATACTGCTCATATTTTCTGTTAATACATATGATAATATGAACGTGTGCATAACAGAAATGATGTAAACTTCAGATTATTTGGTGAATGGGGTACTACGCGTTAACTAATGCAGAAGCTTGTGTATAGTAATGTTTTACTAAGCCAGAATACTGCAGTATGAGGAGATTTTCCTTTTAGCCATTTTAACAAGAACTTTAGGCAATTTTCTCAAATTCATTTCAATTCCTAATATTTGCCAGGGTAACAATAGCAGCTTCCTTAGACCAAATTTTCTGACAAGTGTAAAGCAACTATACAAAGAAAAGCCTAGGTAAAGACTAAAGCCCCATTAAGACAGACATCCTGTGGAATCATATTGCAGCATTTTCAAAGCAGAACGTTACTATGTCCGTTAACACACAAGTCATCAAAACGAAAAAACAAACAAACAAAAAAAGTAAGGGAAAAAAGGGGGAAAGAAGGTTTATCACCATGTACCTGAATCTTCTAGGTAAAAGAGACAGTAAAGGGAAAAATACAGAGAAAGAATGCTCCAGGAAGGAAACAGGAAAACAAGAGGCTGAGACTGTGTTAAGGTTATAAAGCATTTCTATTTCTTACATCTACTGCCAACAGAACCTCAATAAGCGAGACGTTCTTGTGTGCCTGCAATATACTCTACAGCAGTACACACAGAATAAAAGGAGAGCTTACAGCAGTAAATTAAATACTTTGCAGCTCCTTATTCCAAAAGGAATATTTCATCAAAGGCAGCCCCTACTATAGACTTACAGACTTCCTGTAACAAGAAGCACTTGGTATAAAACTGAACTGACAATCTGTATTGTGTTTGTGTACAAGGCAAACATGGTGTATGTAAGAGCCTCCCTTCACTTGGGCTTAAATCAGAGTGAAATTGTTCTCCTGCCATCACCTGGAATTGCTAGGAGAGAAAATCTAATTCTAGAGCTATTTTCCATTGATGATTCTCTATGAGGAAGAACAAATCAGATAAAATAAGAGTTTGAGTGTCATTATCTAAGCTGAACCTTCGGTACTCTGTGTGTTAAAGGCTGCTTTTAAAAAAACCCCAAGAAGTTGCTGTAAACTGTGGAAAGAGCACACGTCTCATGCAGTGCTGATCTACCATTCTGAACAGTTGATTTTCAGGGACTTTCCCCCCCGCCCCTTTGAAAATCAGTGGTACATAAAAAGTCTTGAGAAGTGGCCTTACATGAACTGCTCACAAATGCTCCAGTACAACAAACCGCCTGGTTTATTCTGTCCTTTTATTTTTTTCTGAGAGGACTGCTGTTACTTTTCTTGGGTTCTGCAGTTGAAAACAAATTGGGTTT
This sequence comes from Phalacrocorax carbo, assembly GCF_963921805.1. Classification (NCBI taxonomy): domain Eukaryota; kingdom Metazoa; phylum Chordata; class Aves; order Suliformes; family Phalacrocoracidae; genus Phalacrocorax; species Phalacrocorax carbo. The sequence goes on from NC_087516.1 coordinate 55,718,344, forward strand.
TTTACACGTAAGGATACAGACAGGCAAACATGCTTACCGCTTTGCAGTGTTTGTTTTCCTCCAGAGAGCACACCACTGGGCAGCATTCCTGTTGGAGTCAAACCTTTCAGCGTCAGCACACTTTCACTCTCTTCTCTGCAGCAGGGAAAAAAACCCAAAGGTAAATAATTACCTTTCTTAAAAACATGGAACACGATTTAGACACCTTAAACTACACGTGCCCTGCAATGATTTGGTTATCTCCAATCTCCTTACCAGGACAGACTGAACCTGCTGATAACACCAGCACCAGTGCAGCTCCCCTCACTGCTATACAAGTGGTTCACCTTTGCACCACACCATACACAGACTCCCACTATAGTTAACACTATAACTTGCATCTGTGAAACAACCTATGACATACCTTTGAATATATATGTGCATAAAACCACAAACTTGATAGAAGGAGGACCAAAGGAGCAGTTATTGCTAACAATACATTTTTAGTGTCTCAAACCACGTGGTCCAAAATCAACTTAAATTGTTTTGCTTTTGTCTACACTAGCCGTCAGGTGCATTATTTATTAATGATTGTCAGCCACTTAAAAAAAAGCAGCTAAAAGCTCATTAAAATTAATATGTACTTCCACTCTTACTAGCACTGTTCTTAATGGTTTTGTACACTAAAAATGATACTGGAGTCCAGAAAAATGTTTTAGAAAACCTAAATATGTTTTGATGGTCCTCAAGTACATATAGATTTTAATGTATGGCAAGAGGAATACAACAGCTCTATCTAGACAAGCCGTTAAACACAGCTTTCTATGAGCACTGTAATGCTGTCTGTGACGACATACTTTCTCAGCAGCAAAACTGACCCCAATTCTTTAAGGGAAACCTATTTTGAAGTGCTTTACTTTGAAACATATAATGACATTAAGCTGGAGGAAGCAAGCACAAAGGCAGAATTTAGTTCTACATTCACTTGAGGATAATGTGGTTTTGTCTATCAAAACTGTCTCTCAGCAATTCTACTACTTACAATTTTCTTTAGACCTACGTGCCCTGAATTACTCACGTATTTCAAACAACTCTTGTTTACCTACTACATATACTCAAGTACTATTTTTAGTTTGAAAATTATTCTCCTTGTACACTTTTCTTTGTGTAATAGTCCAAATCAAATTGTGACTTTGTTCCTTGCAACTTTCCTCAATTGGAACTAATGCAACAGCCAAATATTTCCAGAATTGACACAGTATCTTCATCACCAAGAGTTACACACCAAAGTTTTTACTTTCTCTCAATTATTTGCCTCTGCAAGCAAATGCATAATCTGCATTTTCAATTCAGTTCATGTAATCTTTTTTTTTTTAATTAAGCCACAGTGGCACTTTTAGATTCACCTTCATACGATAAGTTTATTTGCTGTATATGTATTATCTTTAAACTGCATATTTCAAAAAAAACTCTGTATCACAAATTTTGGGATTTTTTTTTAGCGTTCAGTGTTCCTTACTACTTGATGTCCTTTACTTCCATTTAAGAATAAGGAAAATAAACTGATTAAATATTTTATTTACCTCCCTCCTGTCTAAATATATCAGAAGAGAAGTAAGACTTGAGAAACAAAGAGAGAGGCAATGACAGGGAATTGAGAGGTCTTCCACTGAGCTTAGGCCAATCCTTCTACAATGGCTATTCTCTGCAAAGTTCATTTATAAACCTCTGAAACTCAATACAACACTATTTTGATACCTAATTTTGAGACAAAAGTGGCTGAAATGATTTCAGTTTTACATTCAGGTTACACCCTCGAGGAAAGTGGTCGCTCCAGCTCAGAGGAGAGATGTTTGACTGAGTCCTTTGAAGGTGGTCAAATCAGGCGCTGATTATTTGGAAATGCTTTTCAAGAACTAGTGAAATAAATTTCATAAAACAGCAATGACTCAAACAGGAACTTCAAAGGTTTCTGAAACTGGCTGGTTTAGATGATGGTGCCACCACGGGGTTACACAAAATTATCAGACACTCACATGTTACACGTGGATTGTGCTGGCAAGACAGAAAAAATAACCAAGGATTTCCTATAGGAACAGTATTTGCAAGATTAACCTCGTGTAATATTTGCTGCCTAGGAGCCTCCAAAATGGCTGAGGAGAATCAACCTTTCCCAGCAAAAAGAGGAGAGGAGATACTCCCACGGGGGGCAATGGTGCCTGGGATGAAGCGTCACTCATCCCCCTGGAAGACTGGTCAGCAAAACTGCCCATTGGAGGTACCTGTTTATGTGCTGACTACACCTCTGACCATAGTAAGGGTACACTGTATTTGCTGGTTAAAGCTAAGGGAGAACAAATATACTCTTCATCTTCAGTCCTTCCTGCAAAATTCTAAGGTCCACCAGTAACCTGCAAAAGGCTCAGCAGCTTCAGTGAGTGACCCACTGGCTCTCCTCTACCAGATACGGCCCATTCTGGTCATCTGGAGATGTTGGGATGCATGTGGTAAGGGTAAAAAATTGTATCATGAACAACTCTGAGTTGATTTTGACCAGTTTACAGGGAACGATCACGACTGATTTCCATCAGTGCCTCAAATTGTTGATTTTTGTGAAAAAAATTTAAGAGGGCTCAAAGTTGCAAACAGTGCTAAAACCCTAAGCTATGAGGCTCATGAATATAATTTTCAACAGGGCACATGCAAGAATTATGCTGTACCCTTCTTCCATCCCTGAAACCATTCAAAGGCCATAGGTCCCTTTGAAAAAAGGCTTTGACATGTAGGTGATGTCAATCATCTGCAAGTTATCAAAACTCAAATATACCAGCTGAGCATCCAATTTTAGGACTTTCTGTATATTTAACTCCAGGTTTCTGTTAAATTAATCCTATATTTCAAAAGATGCTCTGCAACAAAATACAGCAGATCCAGAAGCTGCAGTTCAAGGTTATGGGAGATAGCCAGGTTTCCCAAAGTTTGTTTGCTCAACTATCACAAGAGAAAAATAATCATGCTGTTTTATGAAGGTGGTGGCAATGTCAGCTCCAGGCTCTCTGCCAGGATTGGTACAGAGGAGCAGGTGGAAACATTTGATTGCTCCCCCGTCTTGTTTAGGGAAAAAGCATGATGCCAGCTTTTCTTTTTTTATGGGTACCACTTCGAAGTAGCTTGTGCATCACTAGTAATTCACATATAACACTTCGGGAACCCCAGGTACAAAGTCCTCCATCTCAGTATGCTATTTAAAGCTATGTTGCTGCAATCTGCAACGTGTGGGCGAACTGCTGCGTCCATGCAAAGCCCCACTGACAACCTGCCCAGTGCTTGCACGCTACAGAGGAGTCTCAAATCAAGCAAGTTTGAGAATTTAATCTGAAGTAGAATATATTTTTCAAGTAACTATTTTTATTTCCTCTTTTTATACCAATCGTACAACCATACCAATACATTTTAAAAAAAAATCCTTGATTTTGCACTAACATAATAACCATAAACTGACTACGCAGAACAGCATACGATTTCCTGAGAAAAAAATCCCACTGCTGAAAGGGAGGGAGAACTGTATTTTCTATATTTAGACTTCAGCACAGTACAGCATGTTTTCTCTTCTGCTCAGAGCCATCAAATGGAGAGTTCTAAACATTGGGTAGCAATTAGTTACTCATGTTCACGCGTCTGGGGGAGTGCAGCCCAAGGTAACAAGCTGCTGTTTTCTGCACAATGATTTCCTGGATTTTTAGTTAAATGACCCTAACGCGTTCCTCTTTAATCATCTGCAGCAACAACTGTAGGTGACAAAGTGGGACTGTGGGTTTGCCTTTTAATGAGACATGATGTGGAACACACCCTTTCTCCACAGTTAACTCTTGCCTGCTGATATCTTTTGTTTGTCTGTTTTACTTTCAGCAAAAGCCCTGAGGAAGAGCCATAATAAACAGCAATATTGCATAAATAAAACAATGTTTAAAATGTTCCAGTAAAACTCAATTGGGTGTTATATTGAAATACCAAATTTGCTGTCTGATTAACAGTAGAGTGCTATAAGTAATCATTCAAAGGTGTCCTTTAACACTCAAAAAATCTGAAACAGCAAAAAACCTTACCTTAACACTGAGAAAACTCTAGCCATTTTTCCTATTGCTCTTATCTTGTTCCTTATAACTTCCTTTCGAGCAGCAGCTGTTGCTCCTATGGAAAATACATTAAAAACAGTTACAGGGATTTGTAAACAATACATCACTATTCCGAACAATAAATACAAGAAACACCGTATTAATGTCGTGGTTTGCCAAACTAAGCCACATTTGTATTCAAAACCAAACACTTATTTTTTGTATTTACAGCTTGACTGATCGCTTTTGAACAATCTAGTTATTAGTACCTTAAGAGATGTTATGCTTTTCCTGCTACACATTAAAGCTGCATGGTTTTGCATCCATGTATGCTAATTTTCCATTTCAAAAACATTTTCAGAGGCCACACTCCTTTAAAAACAAGTTTCTTAGAAAATGCTAAAAAGAGATTCATCATGAGCAGTGCCCAAACCATTAAAAGAAGAGTTAAAACCAAAGTTAAACAACAGTGGAGATAAAATCTATATAATTTTAAGTGGAAAACAATCATGTTTCACTTAATTTTCTAAAAAAAGTGATTGGATCGACCTTAAGGCCAAGAGGATCCAGTCAGGGTTCTCCCATCCCTAGTTAAAAAGTATTTACATGGTTATAAAACCTAAAGGCAGAGTCTTAAAACCAGCATGAAATGGTAGGGATTGCATCGACTGGCAGTGGTTAAGAGAGTTCCACAGATGAACTTTATTCTCATCACTGCTAAGGCCTGCCCAACATTATGTTGGAACAGAGACTACAGTTTAGCTAAGTTTGCATGTGTATTTCTTACTTGGATATCATCAAAACCTAGAATATTATCTGTGCACCCAAGAATGAACCACCTGAATGGCAAAAGCAGATAGTACTAAGTTGTCAGAACGAGGAATTTCTTTTAATAAGGACCCCCCACATCTCTAAGAAAATGCCATGATATACTAGGTAAACCAGTTTCACTTAATTATCACAATCATAACCACATACGTCATGACAATTTCTCCGAAAGGTTTCGGAATGAAAGGTAACCTTGGCTCATATGGATGCTGCCTGGCTCCCGCCTTGGAGGTTCAAGAGCGCAAGCTGAAAACCACTACACCAAGATAACACTTCCTTCTTTGCTGCTCTAGAAGTCAAGGACAAAAACGAAAATGTCTATTTTCAATTCCTAGCAAATTGATCCACTTTGTAAAGTGGAGTCCATCATGGAAGCTAAAATAGCAGAAAGGGGCAAAAATGAGGGAGCTGGTTATGGCAGCAGAGGGGACAGCCCCCAGGGAACTGAGGCAAAGCACCGGGCAGAGCACTGAGGCATTGCCGAATGACGGTGATGGATGCAAGAGGTGAAAAGCTGCAGAAGACAGCCATGGGGCCTTGCCGTGCAGACCTTCCTTTGCTGTATTATGAGCGCAAAGGGACGTCAGCCAAACCCGCTCATAACAAAATGCTGAACTCAGAAGTCCCACCTGCTTCAGTGGCCCCAGCGTTTCACACGCTGCTCCTCTGTGCAGTCCCAGCTGCTCTGGGCAGCACTGGAAAGGTTTGATATGGCCATGCAGGAGATTTGCTGGGTATTTCTTAGAGCTGACTCTGTGATAATTCTCAGTTTCACTTTTCTCCACACACCTCTGCTGACGGCAGCCCCGTGACTCTACTATCAGGCACTGCCACCTTTACTACTGCAGATTTCTCGTTATAAACTCGTAACAGTTTGAGACTACAGCTGGAAACACAAGCATTGCTTCATGTTATTTACTAGGTGACTAGGTGGCCTGGCTGATACCCTGGCATTTTAGAAGAGGTGAAAAGTATGTACGTTTTTTTCCTGTGCTTGAATTTCAAAACAAATAGCCATTCTTTGCAAAAAACCTTTCAAAACCAAAAATAAACTCAACTCACAAATCCTAGAGCTGTTCAAAAGAAAGCTAAGTAACCGTAGGAACAAATATCACAGATAACAACATAAAAACTCACGATGAATGTCACTGCAACTTTTAACACTGTGGCCAAGATCAAGTTTAACCCCAAATACTGCAAGGGTGAGTTTGAAAAAGTGGGGGCTTGATAGCCACACACAGGGAACCCTGTGGAGCTGCTTGTGGGGTCATGTGTCCCTGAGCAGCTCACGTACAAACGGGTCCACACGAGCCACCTTGTATGTGCCCACAGCTATCACAGTCCCCATGTTCAAATGTTGATAACTCTATGCTTACGTACTGGGATATGTTCATACGCCTGCTGAGGGGTATAAGCGAGATATCTTACAATCATGCATCCATCTGTCTGTCTTTTGGGGCAGCTATTAAATGCATTATTTCCAGGCATTTCTAACTGTCCTCCTAGACTGTCCTGAAATTATGAACCTGAACTAAATACGTTTGTAACAGTTCAATGGAAATTTTAAATTAAACAGCAATGATTCAGTTGGGTTCTTCAGGAAATAGAGGGGATACATTCCTGCCTCAGTTACTACAATCTCACTGAATTGTACTCTCAAGATACATGAGACATGGTTTTCATCCTTTTTTACACCAAAAACACTTAAACACAATTTGCTTCCTCCCCCTGCCAAGTTTCACTATTCCTACTTGTTTATTAGAAACCTACACTGTTCTAGTAGATCTTATAAGTATACTAAACTTTTTCAGTCACTGTTTAACTTCTGGAATTGTTGAGAACTGAAAACTGTAAATATAATTTATGACCAAAGTGAAATAAAATGCCCTGCACTTATATAAAATAAGAATGGAGAAAACCCCCCACTTAATCATAAAACACAACACACTCAGGGAGTATTTTGTTTCTCTTCAACACACACAAAAAGTTACTAAAAATACACTTAAAAGATTTTGCTTTCCACTGAATTTCCTAATTTGTAACAGATCTGTGAAAGTGACATAAAATATTCTCTGTTTACTACATATTAGTAATAATTTTACTTATCCTATTTGGTTTTTTAAACATTATTTTGTAACTAACGCACCTGATACTCACAATATTTCATTGCCCTGTTAATTTTGACTGAATACTACTAACCTCATATAGCATTTGGATTCCCTAACTATTTAACCATAAATCTTAGATTCACATTTCAAGTGTGAATACTCCAACTTAGTATTATGAACTTCACTATTACTGCAAATCCTTATGAATTATTTCAGTTACATTTGAACATACGCTTATGTGAAAGTAAATGGGTCATAACCTGAGACCTGACTATGGGTAAAAGGGTTAATTTTATCTTTTGCAAACATTGCTTGATATTCTCTTAAGTTTTCACTTTTCTTTCAATATCTAAGCAGACCCTATTTGCATGAAGGAACTTAAAAACTATCATGAACACAGCCAGGTTTAAAATTGGAGTGGACAAGTTATTTGGGAGTAGAATAAAAGCTTTGAATCTTACTTCAGTAATTTAGCAAGTTCTATTGGATTTCAGATTTGTACCATCCAAACACAGATCTTGCAAACTAGATACGTAAGACTTAGATGAAATTAATTTAGACCTTCAGATTAAGAAGCAGAACAATGAAAAAAAGACAGTAAACTCTTAAATTATTCTAAGATGTAGGATTGAACAGATAGAAAACAATACTGAGTGAAAAAGCCAACCCCAGATCTCGCACTGGTATCCTAATATTTTATATATTATCTAAATAAGCATTAGGAAAATTAATGAAACTTAAGCCTTCCAACTTATTGAATACCTTTCTTCTGTGCATAAGTGGGGTCTTCTTAAGAATTCCAAAAGGGGGGAAAGAAAAAGATCAGTGATGTTTGTAGAATGAAAATAAAAAAATAATACAGAACATTTTACAACATCAATGGAAACGTAATGTTTAAGTAAAGTCTGAAAAACAGAAAAGAAACAAATTAGGCAGGGAACATCCAAAAGGAAAGAAACAGATTGAGAATAATGGGGGGGGGGAACCAAACAACCTTTTCAGCTTAAAGCCTCATTAGTAGGTTTTGCAGGAAACCAACATGCAGGTAGAAGATCAGCAGCTAAGCTTAGCCTCAGTGTTACCACCCTTTGAACGCTAAGTTTCTCCTACATTATTGCAGCTGCTTTGATAAGGCTCAATCACTTCTCAAAAGCAGCGGCTCCAATTTATTTGGGCTGTGCCTGCCTGATGACACCTCTTTTCTTAGAAGAATCATGCCAATTCTTCCAGTTTATTTACGTCTGATATCTGAAAGAATAGCTTTACTATCATAGACATGTCTGCTCCTTCTACCAAAATCTGTGCTACCACATGTGTTCATTCAAATGGTCCAGCAGCTTACAGTTATAAAATCCAAACACCACCATGGTACGAGGTATTGCATTTTAAAATCAACTACGTTTGAGAGCAAGACAAGTGCAGCGCTCTGTGCCCAGGCACAACTGCACCGTGACATGCATTTTGGGGCACCGGTTATCTAGGTTGGTTCAGAGGCAGAGCACACCAATGTGCCGTACTACAGCTCACATAAAAAAATTGCTTTGGGCATGGAAACAACCATGCCTGGCCAAATAAATGAATGAATAAAATAAAAAAAGAGATCACATTAAAATGCCTCTCTGCCACCAACTCACAGAGATTAGGTATACATTGCAGCCCAACCTTGCTGGTTTGGAGGAAGAACAAACATTAACCAGTGGGAAAACCCCTCCATTTCTCTCCTAGTTAAAAATTAACTCATTGAAAAGCTAAGGCTCTCTCACCTGCCCAGTTAGTAGCGTGAACACCCTTACCAAGGCAATGGTAAGTAACTGAGACTTAATGACAGGGCCTTTGATTTTGCTCAGTCCCTGTCTTAGTTGGTGCAGAGCTTGCCCCAGGTGCAGTTTATTGCATGGAAGAGTTATGGCAAATTTCGTATGCCACTGTTCACAGCAGAACCAGATTTCGATCAGCAGGAGACATTTGGCTTAGTAATTCTCTTTAGGCTCAGATTACAGCACCGTACTGGGGAAGCTCTATTCCAACCAAGGAACAAATGCTGCAGCTAGCACTGTGATGGCAGCTTTTCGATGAGGAGACTGTGAACTACAATGTTGAAGGCAATACAAAAATTAATGCAGGTAATTTAGGAGTGTTTTTATGCCAAACCATGACAGAGAAGCATACAAAGCAAGCAGTGCATTTGTGTCAAGTTGTCTATTACATTATTGCACCCTTTTAATTAGCAGCTTAGTTTCTCAATCAAATGTATGAGGCCAGAAATGTTACTAATTAAAATAAAACAGGACTCTGACTATACGCTGGCTGGGTAGAAGTATTTGCAGCTCCTGTTGCTAAGCGATATGTTTGATGCACAAACCATACAGCAGATGAGCTAACATTCACCCTAGACATTTTTTGCGAGATGATATTATATCGCAACAATGATGGCAAACAGGGAAGATAAAGTACAGCAAGAGGAAGCTATCAGATAAGAAAAATTGACGTATCATATTGTCTCATTTTTAAAGCAAGTGAAATCAAAAGGCCAATACAGGCCAGCAGGGAGATACAGACTAAAGGGCTCTACAATTGCTATTTAGGCTTTCTCCCACTAAGCGTACACAGAAACTGCCTACATCAAATTGATCAGATCCCCATGATATGTCTCCTTAAGCAAAAAGGAGGGGAGAAAAAGAAAGTGAATACATGCTGTTCAGCATCCTGCTCATGGCTAGATGCAACATTCATGACTCAGAAATAAATATATATTAATATGAATATTAATAACAATAATATTTTAAAAAGGGCTCACAAGAACACCATGCAGTGAGGTCAGGCAATACTGACAGGGCTTTGTTTTGAAGGGGAAGTGAGAGGGGAAAACCGAGGGCAAGAAAGTGTAAGAGAAGATAACAAATGAACGATCAGTGCAAACCATAGTGATGGTTCATTCTCATTACATGTGGGAACCCAGGTCGGGGCATGTTCAAACTGCAAGGAGAGAAAGGAAATCAGCAGCAAGCCCTGAAAACCACTGATGACGGAAAAATAAGTGATGATTTTAAAGAATCATTCCATCGAACAAAAGGCATCTGCTGTTGCAGATATCAGGCATTTCCTTCTATGGGAAATACTGCTAAAGAAAAATGTCAGTGGGCGAACCGGACTGTACTACTGCAGTCCTCCAGGGAAGCTGGACAGAAATTATTGAAGAATAGTGGAAATGTTGAACCATTACAAGACTGTTAATATACAGCCCTCACAAAAACAGTTTTAAGCAGATAATCATTTCAGTTTCTGTCATCAAGAACACAAATGAAATACATCTTGTTGTTTTTCCCCCACAAGGCAAGGCTCTAAGAAAAAAAAAAATTAAGAAAAGAGAGGGAACTCAGCTACCTTTGAGAGAAAGAGGATTTTCCTTTGTTGTACAGATAATAAATCAGAATGCCCCAGGAAATCATTAAAGATACCAGCCTCTATTTAAATTTAAATCCACCCTCAAATTTACTTTTATGCTTGGATCCTTCAGGGTCTCTTCCATGTGTACGATCCCCACGAGCCCACCACTTCCCGTGGGCTGGAGGTATGAGTGCGCACCCACAGCAAGCTGCAGCTCTAAGGGGATTATCTGGGAAAGCAGACATGAACATATGCCAGCTCTGGTTTTAACTACAATGCTAAAAAAGACGACATTTCTAATATCTTCCTTAACATAATGTTTTACACAGAGAAAGCATTCAATAGAGAAAAAATCTGAAAGCAGATTTAGACAACAGTATTAGCATTACAGTACCAGGGATGGTTTCATCATTCCTCACCTGGAAATTTAACGCTGTTAGATATCGTTATGCAGTACACACACATACAAGCCCGGAGGATTTCAGCCTGCCTCCCTGCTTTGACACCTGCAATGCTGCAAACTCTATGTCTGGAGGAGTGCGGTGGTGAAACTCCCAGGGAGCTGCAGGGGTTCACCCTCCTCCCAGAAAAACTGCAGTAGATGCAGTGACCTCCTGCAGCCGGAGAGGGCTGCTGTGCCCAAAGATCCCTAATGCCTCATCATTTGTGACTCTTCTTTTGAAGACGTGCCGCTGAACTGTAACTTAGGCACGAGAACGCTGACACCGTAAATTTTTAGAAAAGGGCTATAGGCATTGGCCTGTCTATGCTCAATGGCAGTTTATAGTACAACTTTAAAAGAAAGTATTAGGCCAATGCTGAGTTAATTTAAAAATCCTTCCCATGAAGCCTTTGTTTTGGCATTGCATTCAGTGGGATTTCAGCCTGTGCTTAAGTGCTTTCTCGAGCCAAGGATTTTAAGCACATGGTTTTCTTGCTACTGTATTTAATTTGACACAGTTTTTACTCATTGTATGCCTCTGTACTGTTTCACATGCTGGTTTAATTACATAGTAGCTACTTATTTAAATTTCATGAGAAAAAATTGGGCACAATATTCAAACAGGTGTTTTCTTCTCTCCACTGATTACTGGTTTCAATAATTTCAGTCTTTGTCCCAAGTCCTGCAAGATAATTGTTCACATCCACACTCTGTGGTGGCTACAGAATGGGGAATTCCATTTGGTTTTCCAGAGGAAAAGAAAAGCACTATCATCCATACCCTTCTTCTCCATTGCAAAGGAAACATTTGTCAAAACCCGTGATCTAAGATTAAAAATAAAGACTTTGAGAGAGAAGTTTAATTAATAATTACAACTCCATTAAATATTTGTCTTTCTTGAAAGTTCTTCATTTTCCCTGTTAATTCATTCTACCTACAAACAGCTTGAGATTATTTGGTAGTGTTAGATTTTTTCCCAGATTATTTTTTAATATTTCTGTTCTCCTAGATCTATTTTTTTTTAAAACACTGAAAGCATCCATAGTAAAAATGTTAGGGATGTGTGGGATGTTTTTTCAGTTTTGCTCAATTGAGAAGGGACATTCGGGAAAGCTGCAATTTACTCTTGCACAACCTAACAGAAAATGTCTAATAAAACAAACTGACTTCGAAGAATCCCCAAATTGCAAGACATAAAGTATCCTTTACAGTAAAATCAACAGGTACAAGGCAACTTATCAACATATAAACTCCAACCCAAGTGACAACAGAAGTGATCATTCCTCTCTTCTTAGCAAAAATGTCAGGTCAGAACATTCTGACCTGTTTGCATGTTTATTTTTATTGATTATATTGCTTCTCAAAGCCTTTTAGATACACAAGTGCATTAAAAGAGGTGACTAATGAAATATTTCAAGTACAAGTCTTCCAAAGTTGCAGTCCTGACGTTCTGGAAGGAGCTCTGCAGGAAGCTTATTTCATTGTAGGAAGATCATTTCACTGATATAATTAAACTTCCTATGGGAAACCCTGGGTTCTTATGCATAAAATCAACATCTGACCCCTTCATGACAACACAACGCAGATTTAATGGCGGGAAATACATGGGTTTTTTGTCCTTAAACAAAAGTGTTAAGACCAAGGAAAGTGTTAGAACAGGGAAGGAGTTCCATTAATTCTTTCCAAAGCATGCAATAAGCAAATCCACTGGAGTCTAGCAGAACAGTTGCTTTCAGCAGCACAGAACTTAAACAGGACCCAGAAAATTATCCCAGGGTTAGTAAATAAACTTTTAAAGTAGTTTCAAGGCAAACAATCTCAACCAAGGGCAGGAGGCTCTTACCATCAAACCCATCTTCCTCTGTCCCCAGTTCATCATCTGAGCAGATGTTCAGCACATTTACCAGCATCTCTGTCACTAAAATGGAAAACAAATGCAATATGCTGATATTAGGCTTCCCTCATCTGTCAGAGAGCAAACTCAGCTGTAGCAGTGTTAATGAAAATTCAGTACAGAAATGGCACCCACTTATTTAAACAACATGGGCCTTGTTTTATGCACATAGTAACATAAGCTTGAAGTGTTTTGTGTAGTTAATAAAAAATACTGGTGTCCATAAAAATTGTTCCAAATATAATGAACATGACTACAAACAGACCTGAAAAAATTAATGTGTTTACAACCTCTTTTTTACACTTCTCAATGAACTAGGTAACTTTTGTTTTCACCCCGTCAGTATATTTTTGCCTTTCACTCAACTTGGACAGCAGAACTGACCACTCTCCTCGTGCTGCTACATTGCAGTAGGACTTTAATTCCCTGCTTAGCAAAAGGAATGACAATTTTTCAATCAAAAAAGTTACAGTAAGAGGGATCACAGAATATTTATTTCTTTATCCAGGTTTTGGACACTGTACTTTCAGTTCAACAAAACATTAACCCGTGGAAGATGTCTACAAAGGGGTAGTGTCTCTTGAAATCCAGGGCAAATAGACTAGTTGATTGTTGTAGGTCCTTTCCAGCCATTATTGGCGAATTCAGAATATAATCAGCTTGCTTACTTTGCAACTCAGGCATGGAAGGGTCAGCCTCAGGCTACCCCTAATCTGGTCCCAGCTCTTTCTGGAAAGGCAATGGTGAGACACTAACCAGAGAGCACACAGAGTAAGAACAGCCCAAAAAAAAACCCAAAACACCCCAGCAAAAATCACAACCAAGAAAATAGAATTTAGAGATCAAAAAAGCCAAGGTTATGAGGTAAACCATGAAATCATTAGCAGATTGAGAAAAACTCCACTACATCTACATGTAGTAAGCATCATTAAAAGGGTTACTAGGCATGTCTAGCCTTGCACTAGCTATACAGATTGAAAGTTTAAGTTTTTTAATCAAGTGGTTATTAAAATACTCTTCTGTGACAAGTATGATGGCTTAGCACATTAGAAGGGTGGGACACAGCTATATTTTTCCTACATTAGTGAAGGATCTAATGTTTTCCTTTGACAGGATTAGTGGAAAGACTTTCCACATTAACAACCACCAGCAAAACTATCAGCTTCCTACCTTGATTAGCCATTAAGGAAAAAAATCTATAAAAAAAAGGAAATAAATAAAACACTTTGCAGAACATCAACTCTTACATCCATGAGTTTTGTTTTTCAGAGAAAGGGAAAAAACTGATTTCATCTCTCAGGGTCTTAAAATTTCCAAAGAACTGGTAAAAGTCACCACCAGGAAGACATCAAGGAGGAAAAAAACCCAACCAAAATCCAAGAAAAAAGATGAAGGAGAGTTCATGGTCTCAGAACCTCAACAAATCTGTCTGTGCATCCTGCAGCCTCACCTGAGGAGGCCACCAATGGGAAACCTCTGGAAAAATGACCTTACAGAGCATCTTGCAGAACCGCAATGTGTACGGAGAACAGGCCCATCCTAAAAACAGCTTGGCTAAGTTTACGGCCAAAGAAAATGAAAGGGTTTTATCTGCTTCACAAGAGTCTGCAACACGCGTCAGGGTGGATTATGTAATGTCTCCATTAGTGGAAACAGCTGTCTATTCTTTGTTAATCCCTATTTTATTGTCTATCTGCTTTGTTCACAGAGACCTCAGGCATCTCACCAGAGGCTTTCCTAGCACAAAAGAGTAGCTGAAAACAAAGCCGGTCATGACTGCAGGTAAGAGCCACAGCTGGCTGTATTTCCAGCTGCCTATTAAGAGAGAACTGTTATTCCAAGCAGCTTTTAAGAGTTTATTATAGTTTTCTGGCAGTAATTGCTGTTGCAGCAATATACTATAATGGACAGATCAAAGCAAGCTTCATCTCAGGCTCTGAATAAAATGACTTGGGGTTTAAGCAGTTTGCATTATGTATTCATTTAATATGTTAGACCAAAGTGTTGCCATGCCTTTTGTGCGCTTGCCATTCATAGCATGAAGTTGTCTTCAGGCAACATCAAGAGCATCATGTTTCAATAAAACATCATTTATGTTCTTTAGAGTCTTCTTGCCAGCGACGAGGCACTGTACGCCCCGGGCAGAGAAAGGTCTGAGGAGCAGGTTTTCCTTCTTCCTGCCATCTCTACTCTCTCCAGGAACAGTTAACCAGACTGGGCCTTAGCATCATCAGCTCTGTGTTTTCTGGTGAAAAAGCAACCCATCATCATCCTATCAGAAAGGTTAGTTGGGTAAGGATGTAACCATGATGCAGTGAAGTCTGTTGTGATGTCCCTTGAGCAGTAAGCAATATCCAAGGGAACGCCCAAGACCTTATAAAGGAACAACTAATAAGAATTTCATTCAGTGAATGCACCTCTGGTCTGCAATTCCATAAGGTCTATTTCTATAGCAGAAACATAACAGCATCATAGCCTGGAAGGAGTGGAAATTATAAAAGCATACGAGAAGTGTGATTAACTATTGGCAGTTGCCTGCCCTTCTGAGGCCTGTTTCTTCAAATTTGTCCACAAAAGCAAGTAATCTGTCTTAAAGTTATTCTTGCCATTTCAAATAAAGAAGGCCACGTGCATAGTGACTAAGAAACCGTCTTGCAGTTTCTACGAACAGAGCCAATTTACGTACCTTTCTCACCCACAAACGGCAAGGACCAGGTAAACACATCCATGAAGTTTGGAAGCCAGTACGGATGAGGGGAGCAGTTGAACTGTCTGATATTCATAACGTTGTTCTCATATTTCAATACTGCAGCTAGAAGGGAGAAAGGAAAGAGACAAAAGAGACATCAGCCATGCACATATGACTGGCTACCAGAGCAGTAATGCTCATAGTGTGCACAGCCTGCAGAGCTGCACAACAGCTTTCAACCGCTTGACCCAGCGGCAGCACTCGACTCCTAGTTATAATAGGATATAACCTCAAAGAATTTGCAAGCCATTTCCATTCTGAAAGCAGTGTCATCAGCTTTCTCTGACACTAAGACGGGTTGGTAAGTGAATTAATAACTCTGAGTAGTCATGAATGTAGGCTCTGGGATCTGCCACCACCAGGGAACGAGACAGACTATCCACAACTACCCATTTCACACAGTTACCTGAGCTCCTCACAACCACACTTTGGAGATAACAGAAAAGCATTTATCACTCAAAGTTTGAATGCTACTCTTCCAATGAACACTTCCAATATATTTCATTCATAGTACTGTACAACAGATGATACTTTCTTCTCACATTTTTCAAACTCTAGGCACACGAGGCTGTGCTCCCAATGCTACGAGTGAATAATAATACGTAACAATTTCTTGTGCACCATTTAAAATACCTAACATTCTTGTCAACACACACAGACAGACTACATTTGCTAATGGGCGGAAATATAGACATTTATGCCATTGCCACTTTTTAAAGCACCAAGTCAACTTCAGCGCTAACTTGTGTTAATGGACTTCAGGTTCACATCTGAAACAGGATATGATTAACTTTAACCTCTTTTCTCAATATTAATAGAACAAAGCAAATCAAGGTATTACAAAGCATATCAGTAAGAAACAGCTATTTATTTCTAGAAGAGACCATAGCTGTACCCAGGCCCAGTGCAGTCAAAAGTCAGATGAAAGAGGGAAAGGCTGAATGTGGCTTGGGTAGAGAGGGCAGACAGCGTAGGCAGTAAAGTAATCATGTTGAAAATGTGGCAGATGAAATAAAATGAACTCTAAAATAACACTTATTTAACTACCCTTATCAAAACTCATTTTCCAAAGCATGAGGTTTGCCCAACACTATGCGAACACTACCTTCCACACCAAAACTAGACTTTCATGCACTTCTAAAATTTTTTATAGCAATAAGTAGTTATTAGGGTGCTCAAACCTCAGGCCATTCACTGAGACCACCTGGAAGAACACAGAATGGAGATGGGTTCAGCAGCTGTTTGTATCACAGGTCTGTTTGTTGGCTTCAAAAGAATGTATTGACAGAGAGCTTTCAGTAATATGGTCTTTCAATAAAAATCATCCAGTGCTGGATTTCTGTTGCTCACTTTATGGGCCAAGTGCCTCAGCTTGGGAAACAGTGAAACTAAATCTCATCCCTTCCTTCTTTTTTATTCCCTTTTCTGTCTTCTTGCAAAGGCACATGTAAAGAAAAATCTTGATAATGCAGTTGAAGACTCAACCTGGTAACAGTATCTCTAACCTAATCAGGGTATATTTTAATTTACATAATCTGTTTCCTGAAATTCAGTAATTTCTAAATTGCACAGGTACAGAATACATATGCTGTTGGATGTGATGAAACAGAAGAGCAAGTATTTCTTTGCTCATAGAGAAAAAGGTAATCTGAGATGATCACCTAAAACCAAAGGGAGTCACAACTATCCTGACCACAAAGACATAAAAGTTTTTAAACACTAGTTACAGGAGACTGCAGACAGGACCTTTAATCAACATGGGACTAACACAAGCTGAAGCTTCCACCCACTGTAAAACGTGCTGGCACTTCACACTTTTATTACTGGAAAAACAAGGGTGGAGTTTCAGTTTTTAAAAGACAGCTCAGTGAACTCTACATGAAGTTTGGTGGTCATCTTACTACTGGCATATACATATAGTGCTGAACACAATCGCCACTCAGATGCTTAACTCTCAGACAGACAGAATGGACTTCACTACGTCTTGCTGGTCATCGCCTGATCTTGTAGCAGTTCTAGTTCTGTAGCTGTAGATGAGCTGTCATCAAATATTTTTTACGCTAGAGACAATGTACTGAACGTACTGGAAGATATGTATGTTACTTTACATAAATCATCTTCAATTTGCCTTTTGAGCTAGGAATGAAGCCATCCTGATGGGACCTATTAACCTGTCACCTTCAGAACAGTCCTCCACAGCTTTAGTCAAAGAAAAACAAATCAAGGAAGCAACACACATGATATTGCCTTCATGAATGATTAAACAGCATGACTCAAAAGTATGTCAGAAATATACCACAACAAAGACACGTAGAGAAGGAGGTATATCATACTTTGTTTTTGCCTTTCCTCCAGCCTTTCCCCCTGTGGCTCCCCAGGGAGGAACACAGTTCCAGGGGCTGGTTATCACTTAAGAGCCAGCAATGAAGTTGCATGACTGCAATATGGCACAGCACCATAGGAAATGCAGTGTATCACAATGTTGGCTGAAGGGGGTGAACAATCTCTTCTGATTATTCATTTCCTTCCACTGACTAACGTGTATGTCAGTCAGACAAGAAACTTTTTTTGATGCACTAGACAGTTGCTTCCCACAAAAATTAAACAGGTTGCTAAATGTCTTCCATTTTGTGGCCAATGACAGAGTCAAGAGTGACCTGGGAATTTCCAAAGCCTACTCACTGATAGTCACAGAAACCGGCTCACTAATATTTAGGCGAACTTTTGCCAGGCAGACAACCTCCATTTAAATAAACCACATTTGACTCTTGCCCATCCTAGTCTGACAGTTGGCAGCCATTCTGCTCCTCAGCAAAATAAAAATGGCTTAATATTGCTATTAGCAAAAATGAGAAAACTAGTGTCAATGCTCTTAATATTTCCATCACTTTTTGGCTGAAATTACATGTGGCAGATCGAAATTCATTCTCCTTCTATTACAGTGACACAATTGCATAATAAAAATAGTTTGTGGCTTTACAGCAAAAATGAATCAAAACCACCCAAAAAGGATCACTTAATGGTTGTGAAGATTCATTTAGAAGGACTAAAACTTCAAATTCATCATCCTCGTGAGCTGAGGTAGTTCTCCTTTTCACTATTTCTTCAATTTAGCCATTAGGTCTATTTCTAAATTCTGCGAAAGTTGAATAAATCATTTTTACACAGAACTTTTGAAAGCCTGAAGCATAAGCAGAACAGTTGGAAAACATCAAATTAAATATAAATGGCTTTAGTCGGGTTAGTTTTTTTATTTAAAGGAAGATAATTTATTTTGAGATTACTATTAAAAAATTTGTCATACCACCTTATCAATTTATATACCTGAGTATCTTACAAAAGCAAGTTCTGCTAACAGTATTTTAAAAACTATTCTCCTCTGTAAGTGACCTATACGGCTCCCCCCCAAATGACTTCAAAAGCCACTTGAAGAAGAATAACACTATACAATAAAGCGGGGTAATAACAGAGACAGAAGTCTTCTAAAATAACCCTACTCTTAAAAGAATACAATAAAGCAGGGTGGTTACCAGTATCACAAATACTTTTCTGGAGTTTTAATTTAAAATCTTTCATTTACAAGCACAATGTACACAAAATATTTTCATTAGGCAATTAATGGAGATTGTATTTAACATTAAACAAACTGGCTCTTGTTATGATTGTGCAGAAGAAGAAAACTTCACGTGGATCAAGGACAAAATCCTTCTCAGGTAAGAGCAGGAGCTTCCCTGAGCTATTTTGGCCCCCTGCCTTCTTTAGTCATAAATGGTTTTTTTCCCCTCTCCGTTGGCTCAGAAAAGGTTTGCGGCTTTCACCTCTGCTTAATTTCTCAGTCCACATCAACTCGATGCCTAAGTAGCTATTGGAGACCCCAGCTGCCTGGAAAGAGCAGGAATCTTTTGAAGGTTATATGACTACATGCCACACAGCTGCTGATGGAAGAGACAGAAGGAAGAGGGATGGGTTCCTTTGGTTATGAATCCTGTAACTGAGGAAAACCTCACTCTCTCCAACATTTGCTTATTATTCCAGGCTGCAACTTCTCTTTCCAAACATATACTCAGACAGATGCTAGCAAACCAAGCCACTAGCCACAGATTTATCATGTATAATCATCAACCAGAGCAAGAATTTTATTTTATTATTCTTAATAGCCACACGCATTTTAACCTAATTCTGGTACTTGCTGTTGTAAATGAGTTTTAGAAGGTAATGTTTTGTAAAGTGAAGATGTGCAGATATCCCAAATGATATTATATGTCTTTCCAATGCTAGTAAACTGAGATATCGGATGCTGAAATCACATTAGAGTGAAATGAAACACTAACGCAGCAGGCAAAGGACATTCATACTGTTTAGCTTTAAGCATTTAACATAGGTACCTAAGGCTGGAAATATGGGTGGTGAAAAATGTGCAGGTAAGAAACCTCCTTCCTTCAGCTAGAAATGGAGACAGCTCTTTTCATCTTCTCAGGGTCAAATATAAGCACCTAGTGCCATCTGAGACCCCCTGGGGTATCTCCTTGGTCTCCCTCAGTTAAAGATGAGCCTGGATTGCCCATGTCTCCTGTGTCATACCTGTCTGATCTGAGTGGATGTCTCAGACGCCTCTGGCATCTCAAATGGCTCCTTAAAAGCCTATACTTTGGGAGGTGGATTAAGGCCTTAAGCAACGTGAACAACATTAAACGGTGTGACTGACAGTTCAGACTTACCCCAAAAATCACATATCCTGCTTCAAGATCTGCTGAAGCATTTTTCAGTATAAATTAATTGATAACATTTCCATCAGAGGAAAAAAATAATGAGCGTGGTAGAAATACTAGCCCAGAATGAACTACATGCTTTTATATAAACCACCTCAAAATAATTTTAGCAAACAAGTTAACCAACTTTCTTGTAATTCTTTTCAGAAAACATTTAGAAAGTAAATTCAGGGAAAGGTCTTTCAAATTCTTCATACCTAAGAAAGAATTTCAATTTCTGATTTAATGCCAAATTAACTTCAGCATTAACTGTGCAACTGGGAACAGTGCCTTCTCCTGCAGCGGAGTTGCTAAGTAACCACAGTGTTTTCTGCCCAAGACGGGTCAGGGATAAGGGTTAGTAAAATGCTTAAGGAGTTTGAATATTATCAAAGGGAAAAAAATTATTTACTGTACAAGGTAATGATGTAAATATTCCAGTACAGAAGACGGGCTAATTGCAATTGAGAAAATATTCCCTTACAGATTTCTGAAGATTTTTATTTTACATGTGCAATTGCATCTTCCAAATAAACAGTGCAATAGCATTGAAGATTTTATCATTAGACTGCAAAAATCACTTTTGGCAAACTTCTCTGCGTTGGCAATGAGATGGCCTAGATACCCTGACAGCTCATCTTTAAAAGCTTTTGTTTCCGTGACAAGCCCTCATCACAATAGCAGAGATAAAGCAGTAAAGAAAACTGATAGGGCAAACAGAAGGGTACGCCGCTTTTCTTTCTGAAAGATCATCCCTGTCTTCCAGGTATATTACTCTGCCCTTTTCCAATAGGAAAATAATATTCCTGGTAGATCCATTTGGATCAGGTATATTTCTTCACATGTGTCTATGGTATACCACGTGCTGATACTTATACACATTTCATTGATATATTACTTATTTGATACATTAACAAGCATACGGATGTTTCTAGTATCCCAAACTCCCCTGCATACTTTCTTTGTTTCTTTCCTTCATCATCTGCTTTTCTTTTCAGCAACACCAAGTGTATGCTGCAGCATGTTGGAAGAGACATCATGTTATTTTTTTCCAATAGCTTCGGATTCTCTGGTGGCTATCTCACCACTACGAAACCTAATCTTTTAAAAGTGTTCAAAAGATAATAGTCTGTCTTTAGACAGCTAGTTAAAATTGTTCACTCAGCCAAAAAGCAGGCACTTACTGAAGTGACAGCCAGACACTAAAATATGAAGTATTGCCAATGATTTACAAATAAATTGCCTGCCCCTGTAGAACTTCTGTAAAATCTTTCACTTGGGTGTTTGTTTGTTTGTTTTTTGGCACGAACAGCATTACAGCAAGCCTTAATTAAGGCGTTAGGAAATATTAAATGTGGGAATGAAAGTTTAGACACGGTACAAGGCCATCAGATCATACAATGCAGTAATTTTTGGCACCATCTTATTCTGTTGCTATAGAGAATATCTTCTAGTGATGTGCAGCCTTGAATCCAGGGGTAAACCTGTACTTACACAACCCTCTCAGAGTTTCATGATCAGTTCAGCCTTCCTCCAAGGCCCTGAAGTCACACATAACTATCACAATCCAATTAACATTTATCTTCTTGCATGAGGAGTTTTGATCCTCTTCAGAAGGAGTAGTCTTAGAAAGTCATTAATGCATTGGTATTTCTTGTAACAAGTTTTAATAATAATCTTCAAGTATTTTTTCTTTATTCCCTTTAATAATATAAATGAGAGCAGAAATGTTTGAGAAAGCTATGAAGACACTGAACAGAAGCTCAGAAATTGCCAAAAACCACATGTATAAATTCCTCCCGTTCGCCAGTGCTCTCCATTATAATGAATATGGAAGGCATAACAATAATGAAGAAGGATAGTCTTGGAAAGAGGAGGGACACTGGGGTCCCCATATCCAGGCAGCTTCTGAGTCTCTGAATCACCCCCTGAAAGCATATCTCTCCGTCTCCATTAACTACCCAGGGAACCCCCAACAGGAGCCTCCTAACTGAAAAACCTAGCTTTGGCACCCGAAGTTGTGCATGTGTGTGGGCTGGGGTTGTGGCAGGACCAGCAGCCACATGATGGACAAATTACACACACAGCCTTCATGAGGCAATGGCCAGTAACCAAGAGGATATAGAAAATTCCCTTTGGTGCCAGAAACCAGTGGAGCAAAGCCAAAGGAGATTCCTATGGTGGGTCGGTACTGTGAGACAGCCCATGCAGAGGGTCCATAGCAGCATTATTAACAGCAGATATGCTGAACATGATCTTGTTTGGGTAGCTTATCTTCACCTATTCCTGCTGAACCTCCTTTTGCTCTGGGAATGTTGCCTCCTTACTGCTCTTTGAGGAGGAAATATCTGATCCCAGTGGCTGCTCTCCAGCAGGGACTGAATAAGCCCTTGGATAAAGCTGGCAACCAAGCCCACTCCTTCTGAAGTGCTTTGAAGAAATACGAGAAAGTGCATCTGCTTTAATGGGTATGAGAACTATCAACCTGAGGTACAAAATGAGCATTCCTAGCCCCTTGCAGCTTTTCTTTTTTAAAATGTATTTATCTTAAACAATGCTGCATAGAAATGACCCATTCATGTCAGTGGGAGATAAAGCCTCTCAGGAATTTATTTAGGGTGACTTCAGCTAAGTGATGAGCAGAAGAATACTAAGAATGTATACTGGAAAGGAAGACACTTACTAGTACAGGAGTTACTCTCCTTCTAAGGTCTAACAGTAACCAAAACCCCAAATTATCTGTAAAAATCAATCAGGTTCTGCACCAGTGCATGATGAGTCAGCTAGAGCAACTGTCCTGCAATACCTCTGGATGGAAAAACCTTCCTTTGCCTCCTGAAGTCAGTCAGTCAGAAGCTCTGTGTTCTTAGTCAATGGATCTGCTGCAAATCAAGGAAGCCAACAAGTAGCCATGTTTTGGCCTGACTGAGGATGATGGTGTTTTTCTTTCTTGAAGAGGGAAGCAAGCACCCAAACACTACCCAGATGAAGATGCATGAGCAATACAGCATGAAAAACTATGCATGATATACTTTAGATACCAAGAGCCAGTGCAATCAGTCACATGAAATAATGCTTCAAAACTTCTAATGAGAGAAAAGGAGGCAGTTAAACCCAACAGAAATTCATTACAAAGCTGCTAAAGGTCAGCTTCTAAATTCACAAGTCATACATTAAAGACTGGCAGACCAGTGCTGATCTTGCACCACTGCTGACTTGCCTGAGCTCACTCAGAGCAGATATCGCCTGCAGCACCCCCGAACTTCAGCTGTGACTGTGGATACCAGCGCCTCTCAGCAGCTGGCCTACAGCCTTTCACCAGAAAAGGGTTTCCAGCAGTTTTAAAACCTGCCTGCCACAGCAGAGCATCCTGGAAGAAGGGAAATGACCCTCTCTTCCAAAACAGAGATAATGGAGAAGCACTTCTCTTCACTGCCCAAAATCTGTGGTTTCAAATTAAAGATTTCAGATACTATAAATCATTGTTTTACATTTAACTTTTGCCTTCATGACAGAAATCACACATTGTTCACCTATTGCCTTCATGTGCACAGAACTGCCTCCATGCAGCAAGAAACAAAAGGTGCACACTTTCTGTCACCTCACTTGTACAGACCCGTCATCGATCTGCCTTTGACGCAAAGCAGCCAACCCAGAGAGTAAACACACTTTCCCACCAACAGCAATGACGCTGCCATGAAAATTAACACATTCCGTGTTTCACCCTGCACTTTTTGCGTTGCTAGCAGAGTCCCTGTATGATTTACTTTTACAAAAGTAGCTACTGACACCTTCGCTTGCATGTTTTTTGCAGAATGTTTTTATTAATTTTTCCACAAGTTGAGAACATTGGTGTGTACAAACCCCATTATCCAACAGTGAAGTGTTTCGTTTGCTTGCATACAGTTCTTGGCATAACAGCTTTTAGATTATACATTTTCCAATATAAAATGATGTCTGACAAAACTTTCTTTTGCAAGTTCAAAAAAATATTTTTTTTTAAAAATTGCTTACTTCTTTTACAGGCAAACATCCAAATTAAAAATGTCTCTTCTCAAGAAAGACTCTCTTTGCAAGGGAGCTACTTTCCAGAATATAACTGAGAAAAAAATTATTTTTTTCTGCTCACAGAGGAACACAAATAACTTTACCTTTACTGGGAACAGGAGAAAGTAAACATTACTGCTCATTTCAAGATATAGAAGGACAGGTTTATTAGAATGCTTTATTTTTAGAAACCGGAGAATCCGCAAATACTTGTAATCAGTGGATTCAGTGGAGTCCTTACAGAGTGCCCAGTGGCTGCTTATTCATGCAGTAACTTTTTTTTTTTGGTTAATGATATTTCATTTCCTACATAATAGTTTTCAAGTATTTAAAAAAACCCCTAAAACATAAAGGAATTCAGACAATCTCTCCCATGCTTTATCCACTGATGACCTGTCAAAGTTTTTTAGCTGGCTAGAGGGTTTGCATATACAAACTCCATTAATTTTATTGGAAAGGAGCAAAGGGACAAATAATTATAAGGAACACTGGGCTCTGAACATCTCACCCACAGCATTTCTTAATATACCCCGCTTCGTTAATAGAGCTGTTTTCAGTTTTGCTTCCTGTGTAACATTTACTTAATAACTTGCAGTCAAAACACAGAAATATCCTAAGGCATATTAGAATCTACAGTTATGTTCAGAGGCATACATCTGCCTGTGATGAATTTAATTAGATTTGTATTATGTAATAAACAGAATGGGCATGGACTAATAAATAGATGAAGAAAACATGCATGAACTAATAAGTAAAGGAGTGAAAAAGAAAACCAATGCAATATATTTGAGTAAAGAGAAGTGCAGTCTACTGTATAACAACAGGAATTAAATTCTTACCTTTGTTATTGTATACATCTAGATAGTTTGGTGCTGAAAAAATTGTGATTAGGGAAGGGAAGCCTGTGGTTTGGCTTTTCCTGTACATACGATACCTAAAAGGAAAGAGAAGATACTAATCATTGCCCCATATTGTCTGTATATTTGTCACTGACCAAATATAGTGCAAAACACCCTAGTACATTACTGCACTGGCTGTTAAGAAATGCCAAGACAGAAAAATATGCATACGTGCTTTTTAAAGCCGTGGAAAAAAGCATTTCCTGCAGGTTTATTCATTATATCCGTTTGGGATGGCCAGGGGCCCACACCATGCTTGAAAGCTGTGTCTCTGTCTTAAATTTAGTGAGCCAGAGGTGGTTTTTGTTATGAATTCACTCAGTGCCCATCCCTGAATCCAGGTGGCCTCTGTGCATGTGCACCCCAGGACATTCCCAGACTTTCCCTCCATCGGACTGTGGGTTAAGACAAGCTCCAGTACTGTGCCTTGGAGATGCACAGTACTGCTTTCAGAAGAGAAGTGCACATCTTCCACGACCCCACAACTGCCTGCCCTCTCTGTGCATGCAAGTGATGGCAAGGCCAGGGGAGATGGAAAGTATGAGAAGGGGAGGGAAAGCAGGGGGTCCAGTATTTGCAGTGCTGTACCTAATCTCATCCACTCTATTAGCCAGTTTATTAATGCTTGCAATTCTTCATTACCTAACCTTGCTGCCTTATGAAAAACAAAAGGCTTATTGGACCAACATAATCAATCAAGAATTAAACCTGCAAGTAATTGGAAGCAAACCAACTAAACAGTACTTTTGTCTTACTAAGACACAAGTTAACACCAAATACTGCTCTCTAGTCTTCAGCTGCAAGAAACTGAAGAATTTGGCAAACATCCACAATCATTGCACCGAAACCCTTATATAGTTTCAATGCAATCCCTTCTACAAAATTTGATTTTTCACCCTTTATTGGAAAGCAATACCATAAAAATGAAATTTCATTACCCTTGGGTATTTCATGCCAGTTATTTTTGGCAGAGTAATAGCTTGCTTTTAATTGCATTGAGGTTTTTAAGTATGCGATAATTCAAACATTCAGAATAGCTTTTTATATGCACAGTGAATATCGACCTCATTCCTACAATCTTGCTACTTTATCTTTTATTATTATTCAGTTTGGATAAAGTTTCTACCTCCAAATAAACACATTAATAATTTACGGAAGATATGCAAAGCTATTTGTTCAGATACTAGTCCTTCATTAAAAATCTCACAAGTATGGTAAATTTCAATGAATAGATGATTTTTTAATAATTTTTTTAAAGTAGCATAAAACATTGTATCTTTACACTGACAATAGTTTCATGAGGCAAGCATCGACACCATCCAGTGCTTGACCTTGACTGTTTCTGCACACAGTGTCTTAATAAACTCCTTAAATTCATTAATGATACTCCTGCATAAAATAACTTTTGACTACTGAGTTTCACAAGTTTATTTTCTTGATAAAGCGTAAAACCAGTAGGCCCAGAAGTTTCAGGTAGGTGTGAAAGATTTAAGAGATGACAATTCTGGCCTTCATGAGCCCAATCGCTTCCCAGGCATTGTGGCAATCAGTGTGTCAGAAGTCTCAAGCACATTTGCAAAACTTCTTTTTCTGAGCTGAATTTGTTTTCCTTCCCAAGTTTGGCATCCAAATAACTTTTGGTCATTTTATGCCACTTAAAATCGCTAAGGCTAAGTAAGTAGGATATATGAGGATTCATTAAGTCCTGTAACTCAGTAATAATCATGTAAAAGACATTCTAATGCCAGTGTATGTTTTTATAGCATTAATAAAAAGCGAGAGCTGTTGCACCTTAATTTTAAGCTTTCCAGTTCATTTTCACCAGTTGTTCTTTCTTTCCTTGCTCTGTTTGACAATGGTAAGCCATTATTCATTATTAGTACCCCCTCTCCACCCATACTTACCCAGCATCCTGGGCTTCATGAGCTCGGAGTATAGATAACAAGTTATTGTGCTGTAGGAATTCACATACAGCAGGGTAACTGTTGAAAGAAAATAATAGCACCTGTTATGGCATTATCAGAAGCGCCACATTTAGCTCCAGCTTTCAGAAAACATTTCCTCCAACATGCATCATTCATGAAACCAGCCCCTGCTCTGCAGGCAGATTTCAGTAGAGACAACACTAGAAGCCGCACCTTTTTTGTTCCCACCCCACAACTGTGTGGAGAGGAATGCTGGAAAGTGGCAATTCACTACATAACAACAATCACCTTATTGCTTGTCAGAAAGAAAGAAATTTCTTTCTATTATACTTTAAGATTCAATGTACTCAGAAAAAGAAAAATGTGATATAATGGTTGCTTGCAACAGAAAACCTCCTCACCCACTAACTAAGGTATGCGCAGGCTGTTTATGGACACCAGATAATAAGCTGGAAAGAGAGGGAGAAAAACAGAAAGAAGAAATGCAAATCAGTCTCCAAACTGAAGATGTTTGATCTTCTGAACTTCATCTCCTTGGTAAACAAGAGTTATCCTTCCCCTTGGCAACTTAAAATGTAAATTCCGTGACTTCCAAAACCCCAGAAATGTGCCCACCGAATACCTTTGCAAGAGGTCTTCTACTGTATGAGTGAAAACAAGATAAGGTGAAAATGGTGATAATTTCTCTATCATATTTTTCACTGCACATGGACAGTGTTGCTTTCATGGAGAACAGAGGAGTCGTTCCTTAAAACCTCAGCACCCTGAAACTCATTCTTACTGTTTAAGACACTAAAAATATGAAAAACACTGCAACAAAACCAAAAAATAGCATAACCTGTATGCAGTTTTGACAGCACAAGTGGGAAATATTGTTAAAACTATTTAAAATTACACCCAAATAATTGTTACAGAACTTAAAATGACTCAGTTTTGCTGCTTTCAAAAATAAGTTTTGGGTTTTTTTTCCTGTAATGACTGTTTTCTTCTTGTTTTTAAACCGCTGATGACCCTCCGTGCTTGTATTCAAGGGTAACAAGCATGATAGCCATCTACCACTTCAAGACAGGAAACAAAACCTCCCTTCTCCTGTTGTTAGCAATTTAATACAGAACCCAAGAAAGCCAAAATTTCCTGGCTTCCCCTGTTAAAAGCCAGTTGTAGTATGAACAAAACAGGACAAAGAACACACATAGAAGAAGGTAAAGTCGTGTTGGAATAAAAATAACTTCACATCTGGCAAAAACTTACCAGGCCTCTTAAAAACATCTAAGGGGTGGGAAAGAATCTTTACTGAGTTCGCACCTAGAGCACGTCTCTTTTTCTTCCTCTTCAGGCCAGTCCTATACAGTTGGCTTTGCCTTATACAGATATATTTCCCAGCCTTGAAACCAAGCAATCGTTCAACTGACTGCTTTGTATTTCATGACCTTTCATCACGGTGAGAAATGGGCAGCCCTGCAAGGAAGCAGGCGGCCTCATCCACATCCCTGCAGCCTGGTGACCCTATGTCTGAAAGGCACTTCTGAATGTAATGTTCCTCACTGGCAAGGATGCAGCACGGTATTGACTCTGTTCTCACTAGCAGCCTAAAGAAGTTGCATTTAAAACATTAAACCTGAGGAAAAACCAAGCATTGCCACGTCCTGTCATTATCTGAATTTACTTCCAGTACTGGAGACTGCCTGCATCTCAGCAGCAAGAGAAGCTAGCCAGGCATGGAAGTCTGAGCTGTTACTCTCCTGTGCCCCTTCATCTGACTGGAGCCTGACCAGCTCCAAGTGCCCTAGCTCTGAAGCCAACATGGTGGAGAGGCAGGTATGGCAAGGGTGGAGAGCTGGGCTGCCTTCTGAATGCAGCCTGCCCCAGAGCAATGTCTGACCTGAGACGGGGACCAGGAGACAGATTTTCCTGGATTTGAGACGAAGGATGTGACATGTAGAGATGTTATAATTCCCTCTTTTCATTGCTAGGCAAGTTGGAGAACAACTATCAAAATTGTTGCACAAAAAATCAATCAGAACTGGTGGCAAAAGATGTAAACTTCACATAGCACCTCTGAAATGTCACCTGATGGTTGGAGAAAAAGCAAAATAGACCCTGCATTAACATCCATTCACCATGTTTATTTTCCACTATTGATTAAACCCTCTCATAATTAAACCCTCAAATAATAGAACAGCGGGAAAGGTTTAAAGAAAGAAATACAAGGTGTTGGGGAAGACACTAAGGCATCTCCATGATCACTTCTGTGCTAGTTCTGCAGCACAATGGGCTCACAGTATGCCTGTAAATAACACAAACTTGCACAGTCTTTGTATCTCCAAGCCTAACTCACATACAGGTATTGTGTTACAGGATTGTATGTATTATCAAAAGACCCTAGCAAAAGCACACTGTTTTGCAGTACCTTAGGGGCATGATGCAGTCATACAGTAACACTTTTATGCAAAATACTTAAGTAAAAGCTGTTGCTAAACATACTAAGCAAGTTAAAAAAAATCTCAACTAAACGCTATACAAAAGACCTGCTGTCCCAGCCGTGATTTCATGGACCACCTTCAGAGCCCACTTGCAATCACTTAACAGCCACATCATTTTCCAGCTTCATGCATGAAAGATGAAAATTGACGAAAAAAAAGAATGCAAAATCTAATGCATCATCTTTCTTCAGTTTGTCGAAGAGAAGCACTACCACTTGCCTTCCTGGATATTTTGAAGCTGAAATGCCATTTGCAGCTAGAGGCTACAAATCCAGTAGTACAGTATAGTTCTCTTTTTGGACTTGACCTGTCTAACATATATTCTCAGTCACAGGTTTGGTACTTGGAATTGTCTAGAAAGATTGCTATTACAGAATAATTTTAATTCCCAAATTATGTGAGGTATCATTCTGGCAACTGCAGTCATCTCAAATGCTGACAGGCTGCCACTCCAACCACTGGCAAATGAGAACTAATCACAGAATCATAGAATGGTTTGGGTTGGAAGGGACCTTAAAGCTCATCTAGTTCCAACCCCCTGTCATGGGCAGGGACACCTTCCACCAGACCAGGTAGCTCAAAGCCCCATTCAGCCTGGCCTTGAGCAATTCCAGGGATGGGGCAGCCACAGCTTCTCTGGGCAACCTGTTCCAGTGCCTCACCACCCTCACAGTGAAGAATTTCTTCCCAATATCTAATCTAAATCTACCCTCTCTCAGTTTAAAGCCATTATCCCTTGTCCAATCACTACGTGCCCTTGTAAAAAGTCCCTCTCCAGCTTTCTTGTAGGCCCCCTTCAGGTACTGGAAGGCTGCTGTAAGGTCTGCCTGGAGCCTTCTCTTCTCCAGCCTCAACTCTCAGCCCATCTTCATAGGAGAGATGCCTCCAGCCCTCTGATCATCTTTGTGACCCCTCCTCTGGACCTGCTCGAACAGGTCCATGCCTTTCTTATGTTGCGGGTCCCAGAGCTGAATGCAGGACTCCAGGTGGGGTCTCATGAGAACGAAGTATAGTGGCAGAATCACCTCCCTCGACCTGCTGGCCACACTTTTTTTTGATGTGGCCTGGGATACAGTTGGCCTTCTGTCCTGCAAGTGCACACTGCTGGGTCACGTTGAACTTCTCATCAACCAACACCCCCAAGTCCTCTCTGCAAGGCTGCTCTCAATCCGTTCTCTGCCCAGCCTGTATTTGTGCTTGGGATTGCCCCGACCCATGTGCAGGGCCTTGCACTTGGCCTTGTTGAGCTTAATGAGGTTCAGATGGGGCCCACCTCCCAAGCCTGTCAAGGTCCCTCTGGATGGCGTCCTTTCCCTCCAGCATGTTGACTGCACCATGCAGCTTGGTGTCGTCATCACTGAGTGAGGGTGCACTCAATCCACTGTTCAACTCGCTGATGAAGATGTGAAAAAGTGCTGATCCCAATACCAACTTCTGAGGAACACCACTCATCACTGGTCTCCACTTGGACATCAAGCCATTGGCTGCAACTCTAAGTATGACCATTCAACCAATTCCTTATCCACTGAGTGGTCCATCTGTCAAATCCATGTCTATCCACTTCAGAGACAAGGATGTCATGCAGGACAGTGTCAAACGCTTTGCACAAGTCCAGGTAGATGACATCAGTTGCTCCTTCCTTATCCACCAAAACTGTAACCCCATTGTAGAAGGCCACCAAATTTGGCAGGCACGATTTTTGCCCTTAGTGAACCCATGCTGGCTGTCAATCACCTCCTTATTTTCCATGTGCCTTAGCATAGTTTGCAGGAGGAAATGATTCCATGACCTTGCCAGACACAGAGGTAAGACTAACTGGCCTGTAGTTCTCCAGGTCTTCTTTTTTTCCCTTTTTAAAAATGGGGTTTATGTTTCCCCTTTTCCAGTCAGCGGGAACTTCACTGGACTCCATGACTTCTCAGATATGATGGATAGTGGCTTAGCAACTTCATCGGCCAATTCCCTCAGGACCCGCATCTCACCAGGTTCCATGGACTTGTGCACCTTTAGGCTACTTAGCTGGTCTCGAACTTCATCTTCTCCTACAGTGGGTGGTTCTTCATTCTCCCAGTCCCTGCCTCTGCCTTCTGCAACTTGGGCGGTGTGGCTTGAGCACTTGCTGGTGAAGACTGAAGCAAAAAAGTTGTTGCATACATCAACCTTCTCCATATGCTGGGTAGCAGGGTCTCCTATTTCCTTCTGGAGAGGGCCCACATTTTCCCTACTCTTCATCACTGATGCACTTATAGAAGTTTTTATTGTTGCCATGATGTCCCTGGCCAGATTTAATTCTGAACCAGAACACAGCTGCACCAGAGCTGATCTCCTCTGTGAGTGACTAATTTGCATATATTTCTTTTGATAATTAATTGTGACTAAATGTAGACTTATGGTACATTCTGTTTAGAAATTTTTACATTAACTTCTGAAAACTGGGGTCTATAATGAAAAATCTGATAGACAGTTGATTGTGTTCATTATCAGTGCAGCTGCTCAAAGTGTCTAGCCTATTACCTTTTTTTTCCCCCGTAGTATTCTTTTCATCCAGTGTTAAGTACTGCTTTTAAAGAAGATATAATGAAGTGGTAAAAAATGCTCCTAAATAGACATGATTGCTTCTTTTTTTCCATTTCAAAGTACAGAAGTTTTTGGTTTTTTTAATTCCTTAATTATCTTATTCTTCATAAATCCATGGAAAATAGACTTCTACTAGCAGAATTTGGCTGATTCTACAGGGCTTACACCTAGAAAGGCAGAGATGTCACACAGTGCTCTGTGCAAATACACACACACAAAAAAAAAATCAAAATCTGGCTGCGATCTTTTCTTCTAAGTGAATAGCATGGTATCTGTAACAAGCAAGCACTCACATTACCCAGACCACTACAACCCATGAGTAGTCTATCTGGATATTCTGGATATTTTATTTTGAAAAAGGCAAAGCAACCCTCAGACATTTTTGTTCAGCTGTTTGTTGAAGCAGGAGCTGGGGGAAAGCAAAGTTTTCACTATATGCAACTGCTACATATGCTATACCAGTTGTGGCAATAAATACAGGGCCTTAATTTCCAGCACTTTCTTAACATCAGTTTGCTCTTGCCCAGACGCAGTTTCATATTAAACAGTATTTCTCAACACAAAAATACATGCTCTCCAGGTAAACAGCAGGTAGTCCTGCAAAATGCCAACAAAACAGATTGTGGTAAAAGTTATTAGAAACAAGTTTTTACAGAAAAGACTCCTGCTTGGAAATTTTATTTCCTAATCTTTCTAATGAAAATTAGCATCTTGTAATCAAATTCCCTACTAGGTTTTCTGATCACTACCCTCCCAGAAACACTCTCCTCCTTGCCCTGCTTTGCAGAGCCCAGACTGTAATTCAGATGAGCCAGAAATAAAGCAGTTGGCCAAGAGGGAAAAACAAACAAACAGAAGCCCCCCACGCAACAGGCTTTTCCAGACCAACCCAGCCTTCTGCCTGCACTTCATGTGTCATGCTGAATCACAGAAAAGCGGTGACTCATGGAGAAAACAAAATACCCCACCGTTAAGCTAGAGAGATGTTATTCTCCACAGAGTATGTGACTGTGATAGTCCCTACTTTGCCATCCTTTTTTCATTAAAATGCCTCATGCATAGTTTACTCGTTCTGAAGTCTCTTTTGCACCATCACTGATTACTTCTACGCAGTTATGAAAGAGAAGCAATACTTTGCTAACATGAAGCAAAATGGCAGATGTTTTCAAATTGCTCTTCCACGAATAACGGGAAAAGCTAGATGGATTTAATATTTTTTTCCCATATCCTTTATCATACCATTAAAGCAGAGGTGTAAACCCTTCTATGAAAAGAGAACATTCAAATTTAGCCCAACAGCTTCTCTAAGACTGTATGCATATATAAAAACAGTTCTTCAGCAAAACCCATTGACCTCACACTTCAGTCTCCAGAGGCCAAAGGCAAATGCTTTTGCTGCTCTGCTCTGCTGTCCTAGGCAGCTCCCAGCACAACTCTTTCCACCTGCTTTATTTTTGCTTTTAGTTGTGTTGTCTACAAAGCTGCACTGAGAATTGGAGATAGGAACTGCATGGGATTAGAATAAACAAACACATATTTCTTTTGCAGAGTCATTCTTTATAAAATTGGACGTGTTCCCAGGTCTGATGGAGGACACAAGCAATTCTACCAAAACAGCTGGGCAGATCATGTGAGGGCAGCAAAAAGCTTCTGGCCTGGGAGAAGGAAGAATGGGAAAGTGGGCAAAAGAGTATGTTTAAAATGCTGCTGCTGGAAAAAAACATTCATACAACTGTGCCTCACACCCTGAGGTGAAACACACTACAGTCTTTAAAGGCTTTTAGCAGACATTTCTCTAGTCTTTGCACTCTCACAAACTTAACATGCATGTGAAGTAAACCACTGAAATGCTGTGCTGGCAGGGCCAAAATTATTATTCTACCCCAGAGCATCTGTAATGCCAGATCATTTCGTTGTGGTCCAGGACTGGCTAGCAAACTTCTTCGAGGAGTCTGCAATGCTGGTCACTCTTGCCCCTGCTAACCATTTCTGCCTTTGGTTTTTTGCTGCTTTTGAAAAACATAGCAATGTAGTCAACAGCCAAGCAGCTTTATAAAGCTCATCATTCCTTAAGAACTCATATTAAACTCACCAAGAAAACCCAAGAGGCTGGAGCACCATCCCTGCAGAAAACTTCTGAGTACCTGCTCTACTCCCGAGGCCATCATCCACTGACTGTGGCCAGGCTCACACCACTCTCATGCTCTTGTTAACAGTCAGCAATTAACCAAGTCTTATACACATAAACGATCCCAGAAAGTGAGTGTTAAGTTTCACATGTGCTTACTCCTGATGGGAAGCCCTTGATATACTTTACATAGAATAAGACATACTCTGATTAACTCAGTGGTGCCACCAAACTCCCGACATTCTTTACCATAGCTTTGACACAAGGAAATGAAACAAGCTGGGTGTGGATCCAACTGTAATTTTTCACAGTTAGGACCATACATGCTCACAGTAACTTTGTCCCAGTGCGATGAAAGAACATTTTATTTCTCTATCCGTCCAATAAAGCTTATAGGAATGATAACATTCCCCATCCTAGTGTGGCTTAGAAAGGAGTTTTCCCCACACCTTAACAATTCCCTAAACCCACTTAGTAGTGGCTGTCTCTCTGTAAGTTAATATTATTTTGAGCGAGAAAAAAAAGTCCAGTTGACTTCTTCAAGCTTTCTGATCACTGAAAGAAGCCAGTACGTACTCAAGACAGTACATAGCAGAATATCTTGCCAAGTCAGATACCTTTTTTTATAGAAATGCCTGAGAGTTACTGTACCACTAGTCCATGAAGTAAGTGTGATGGGTCACTGGTAATATCAGTACAACCAGCTAAGTGCAAATATATATTCACTAAACAAATTCAAGATAAAACTACATAATCTGATACACAAAGAGGAAAACTTCTTTTACCAGCTGGATCAGCTGAAAAATTGAGGTGGGGGAGGAGGCAAAGGGAGGAGAAGGGAGAGGGGAATATCACTTAGGGACAAATTGATTCCCTCTTGTTCATAACATTCCCTGAATATGACATTATTTTGGGTAAGGAGGAAGGAAAAGCTTCACTTAACTCAGAATTAAAAAACAGTTTACACAACTAGCATTCCATTAATTGTGCTTTTTCATGAAATCGCATCAAACATGACCACGACTGGAAAGGACATACAACATTAAATTTCAGAAATGAAAATGAAATCTCATCACTGTTGCTCTTTGTTCACTTTAAGGTACACGGAAATCTAATAAATTTCCAAGAATTACTTAAATTTCACAGTTACTTTTCACTGTGGCATTGTGCTATTGCCATATCCAAGAATCCATAAATTTTTACAATCCACACTGTGAAATGCTGCTGGATGCAAAAGGCGTGCATTAAGCACTGCCTTTTAGGGCACTTGAAAATTAAGCTGACTATTCTTTACATCTCTAAATGACAGGTTAGGCCTGTGGTTTCCAGATCTGACATTTTACCATGCTAGCCATAACAGTTTCAAGAACTGAATTTCTTGAAGAAAAACTTGATCCGTTTGAAATTCAAGAGGCTGTATGTGAGTGATCACCTAAGAAATGCAGTGAGAAGCTTGTCAGACTAGCGTAAGCTACAGTCTTTATGCTTTCTCATGTATTTACCTCATACAAATGGCTCAACATTTCAGAAATGAGTTTTGGCTGACTGGAGAAGATTTCATGTACTACTGAGCTGGAAAGTCCCATTAACAAGTTGCATGTACACAGTTAGAAAGACATATTACTGTTATTTTCCTCATAGCATTTTTTTCATAGGAAATAACTTTACATCAGAGAAAAGTCACTTGAAACTTCCCATTGTAATGAGTATGCCTGATAAAATGAAAGTTATTTATTACAGTTATTTCCTGCAATTGATTAAGAGATTTTAATCATTGATAAATCATTCCCCTGGCTCACATGTGTGCCTGAAATCTTCCCAACCTTCCTTCAAAATGCCCACTGCTATCTTTTAACTTTCCTTTCTGGAAATGACTGAAGAAATTATGAAGTTTTATTCACTGAAGAATAAACAAAGTCCATCCCATCAACAGATGTTCTTGAAGGAGGACTGCATAATTCAGTCTTTCCTTTACAAGCTGAGTTGGCCATTTAGGGAAAATCACTTCTTTTCTCAGGAAGTAACTAGAAAAGGGAAGCAAAATTAGATGTTGCACACCGATAGATACCTATTTTTTTGCCAGGGATTATCATTAGGTAAACAATTAGTGACCTTCCAGGGCAACTGGGCATTTCTTTTAAGGGTAACACTTGCCTTTATATAATCTCAAATAATGTGACTCCAAGCTAGTCCTCTGCTCATGTTATTAAGCAGTTACATGTCCCTCACACGTGACCTGACAATTAGATATCGTCCAATTAGATACTTCCTCTTTTCCTGAAATATGCACTTTTTTTGCGTATGAGTCAGGACACAGACTAGATCAGATATATTTTCAGGAGAAAGCTGAGAGATATTTTAGGGACATTTTATGGTAATTGTAAGAAGAGAGCTCTGGAAAAAACAAAACAAAACAAAACAAACAACCTAAAAATCTAAAAGTTGTTCCAGTGTATAATAAGCCCTGTATCTAAGCACAAGGCATGTTTGCAAGTCTTTTCATTTTTGTAAGAGGGATTCTTGAGGAGAAACCTCTATTACCCACTGTTTGCAGTAAGCAGTGCCTGGGCGCCCCAGGCATGCACCAGCATTTGCTGCTGCTGAGAGGAAGAGGAATGATTTTAGTCCTCAGAGTCATAAGCCCATTTCTGCACAGATCAATTGTTTGCAACAGTTTGACACCTTCTTTCATAATGAGACCAAACACATTTATTGAGCACCTTCCAGACGTTATCGATCCAAAGGCGGCGGTATGACTTGCCCACAAAAATTGTGTGCTGGCAGCCCAGGCTGCAGTGCGGACAGCTTTGTTCTCAGCCCATCCCCATACTGCAGCGATTACGGCTCAAAGAAAGGAGTAGGAAAACTAATTTCTAAAAGTCAAACCATCTGTTACCTTCCTGCTAATGTACCAACAAGGTTGATTCTAGTGGCTCTGTCTCCTGGTTACTGGTGGAAGCCATGGATTTACTTTAGACATGTTACTAAACAATTACCGGTCAGCTACATTCAAGGTGAGATTTCCTGAAGAGCTGGATTCCTCACTTCTGCTGAGCTTGTTGGGAAAACTTAGACTTGCGTGTCAGTAGCATGGGCTGAAACAGAACCGCTCCCTTCAAAAAGTTCAACAGCCTCTTAACATTTCAATAGCATCTTCACACCTCTCCTGAGCAAAAATTAATTTTTTAAATAAGATAAATTGCTCATTTTGCCATTTAACCTCCTCCCTTTCCAGTTTTGTTGCTCTGGTGCCCTTGTAAGTAACAATTAAAAAACAAAACAAACAAACAAAAAAGAGCTGGCCAAAATCCCCACACTGTTAGAGGAGGGTACAATGTAACCACCACTGTTGTCCGTGAGGTAACGCAGGCCTGCCCTATGGTGAAGAGAGAGTGGACGTAAGTGCTTGAGGGCTTCTTCATCACCAGCTCAAGCACACCTCAGGGGGTGCCTTCAGTCTGGTGCCCACAGGACTTGGTCTACAAACTAAACCACCTACCACTGGAAACGGAGAAAGGCGGCAGCTAGCACCCAGGCAGAACTGGGGAAAGGGAACCGTTCGTTGCTTGCTTTGGTCTCCCTGTGCATTGCCAAAGAGGGGAGAGTGGGACTTCCCCTGTCATCCAAGGAAATCCACTCCTCCAATGCACAGCAGAGAGATTCTTCTGACTCTTCACACAGACAGGCACACAAAAACCCGCCATGCTGAAAGGACAATTACCACTAAGCAGAAAGGAAACAGAGAAGAAAGCTTCCTTTAAACGGTGACAAACTAACCCACAGATTTGCTTTGCATGTCTCTCCTCTCCCCAGTACTATTACTTTTTTCAGGAATATTCTCACAGTTACATTTTGCTAACAAACATCAATAGAAATAAGTAATTTCAAAGATTAATTACAACTTGATGTCTTCGCATTTAAGCCGATACGTGTTTCTGCAAGAACGTCACAGGCACTTTTCTGCCTTTCAGCTCTTATCAAGTCCCATTTAACAAATGCCCTTCAAATCCTGAATTTCTTGGGAAGAACTATTCCCAAACAATCAAAATGCTGATAAAACTGAGAGGAAAAAGAAGCACCTGTGTGGGGGAAATAACAATTTTTACTGACCCTGCAGAGCAATAGGTAGAGAGTCTTCCAATGCTGGCGTCTTTATTCAAAATTAAGTTCTAATTTTCAAACTAGAAATGTAGTTACCTACCCCCTTTTTATAGTGACACATTCATTCCCTAACTTACAAGAAGAGAAAAAAGCAAAATACACAGGCTTAGGTGAATAAAATTAAGTCGTTTTAGGGTTTCCCAGTTGTGGGTGAAAGCAAGATACAAATAAACCAAACATGAATTTACCTGAAAACAAGGCAAGCCTACAGAAAAAAGCTCAATTATCTAAGTAGTGCCACAAACTTCAAGCAAACATTTATACTGCAAAATCAGAACAAGTTCACGTACACAAATCCATTCAAAGTAGTAATATTCACCTGTAGAAGTATGAGCACCCCCTGACTGTGTTGTGAGTAAAGTGTTCCTGAGTCTTCTCGTTTCCAAAGTCCTCCAGCGGGTCTGACCACAGGATGTCACACATAGGTCCATACGCAGGTGGTTCCTTGAATCGATCTAACTAAGAAAAATAGGAGAAAAAGAAATACTAACTTCTTTCAACTATGTATCACAGAAACACTGAAGCAAAGTTACTATTTTTCATTCCGTGGGTTGGCAAACAAAGACCCAAAGAAATCTATTTTTCAGCTTTGGGTTGCTCTCAGCTTTAAAGCAGTGGATTTTTAATAACAGGAAAACACTCCTTGCTAACGCTGACAAAGAGGGGAAGGAATAGATATAATGAGAAATGAAGAGATACAGGGGATTCCCATTCTATGTGAATTTTTGTGTGCAATTTTTTCCCTTCTTCTACTGTTTTTTTTGCAAGCATTTCAGTGGACAAGAGAGAAGACAGTATTTCTGTATTTTGTGATTTTTCAAACATCACGGCACTCAATTTACTTGAGTGAGGCACATCAAGAAAAAATACAATAGTTATTTGAAAACAAGTTCCCATTTTGATTTAAATACATTTTCACAAAAAAAATTTATGTAAATACCAGGACACCTCTGCATCACAGCATCTTGCCATGACATTCCTGTTGCTCTCATAACCTTAACCCTAATTAAGCAGCTAAAAACTCCTTTTTCTGCCTGACTAGTGGCATTAAAAAATTTAAAATTATATAGAATCATACTGTAAATAAGACAAAGTATAGCAGAACAAGGAAATATTAAAAAATCAGTACTCCTTTGCAAGAACGCTTTAATATAAAACCACTCCTTGTTAAGATGGGTGCATGAATCAGGCTTGTAGTCCAAAACATTCTCTACTCTGACCAGAAAGGTCAAATAATGATTTAGAAGCATACTTAATACACCCTTTTTCCCCCCCACCAAAAAAATTTCAGACAGAAAGAATTGCTTTTGTATGTTTTCAACACTCAGTTAAAAAGTTTTTATGAGACCTCTACAATTTTACCTTTGCATCCTCATCATGAAATACTCATAGCATACTTATATTTCTAACTTATTTCAGCCCTCTTCCAATCACTGCTTTGTAACTATAATTCATTTAAATTAAATAAAAATTCATAAGTATGCAAAACCAATTCCTGTCGATTGCCAAATATGAATAAACCTGTTTGGGGGGGTGTGTGTGGATTAAGAAGTTAATGACTTAAATCTAGAATCTGAGAGCTGAACAGCTTTACTCTGCCATTACATTTTTGTAAAGTCAGCTAACTTTTAAGCAGAGAATATTTTTGCTTAATAAGATAGTGAACCTTTACCTCAGAAACAAAACTTTACATTCAGTACTTTTTAAAAGTGCACTTAATACCTTAATCTACTTGCTTTTAAACCAAAACATGTAATTACTGGCTCAAGTGTGTTTTTTTTTTAAAACCATATTAATTTCTTAGTAGGCTAAAAATTAATCTCAGAATATAATTTCTCTTTTAGTAACTTTAAAGCTTAGAAGTATATACCCATCTTTACAAGTCTCAAATTGCAAGCAAGAAATAAGAAAATATTTTCTGCTAGAAACACTAAGAATGAATGGCTTAAATACCTCCTTTTAGAAGTTATCAATTGAGATCTTTTTTAGAAAATACCTGAAAAAAATTAATCTTTGATAACATGCAACAACACTGGATTACCTGAAGAAACTGTTTGACATTGTACTCTGAACTTTCATGAGATTTATAAGAAAGTTCTCAGAATGCAAGAGTACCACACAATGATTAGCTTACTACGCCTCGCTTAGACAATTTGCTAGGCACTCAAGCGCAATACTATTAAAAATGTGGCAGGACTTACTGAGAATGAAGTTTTTTACTCTTTTTAAAATAGCAATGTTGTTTTGACTATATTCATTGCAATCATACCATACTTTTTTATGATATGCTTTAAGTATTGTGACTTTTTTTAGAGCTATCTTCATCTTTTCTCCAAGAAAGCACATAATGCCTAACAAGGTGCAAGGACTCATCAGATAGCATGCTTATATTGTGCTAGTAGATAATACTTCAAAGAAATTCATGCTATGTATTAATTCACTCCTAAATATTTATATAACTAACACATATATTTGTTTTAGAACACAAAGATAAAGCCTTTGTTCTACCGGATGCTGGTGATTTCCTCACCTCAATAAAATATGACTAATTGCAGCAATTCCTTTTAAAAATTCCTATTTTAAAATACATTTAAAGGTGATAATGTCAACATGAATGTCAAAATGACATACAAGTATCTTATGCAAATGAACAACAGTGAGAAAGGGTTCAGGTTGTAGTTGCTGGTAATTAACTGTTCACTTATTAAACCTGAGCACTACTGAGACTTACTTTTCTGATGTCATCTAAGGTGTTGATCTCTGGAGACAAGCCACCATGTACACACAGGAATTGTTGGTTCATCAGAGCAGCCAAGGGAAGGCAGTCAAAGGCATCCATGCAGGCATCATATACGCGTTCTGAATATTTGATTTTACCTTTTAAAGATTAACATGATGTCAGAAAGTGCCATCAATATTTAAAGGCAAAAAAGATATTAGGATGCTGCTTAATATCTCAATCTTGCTCTCACTGATCTCTCTTGCACTGAGGACTGTATCAAAGCTTGCCTCATATAAAAAATTCTTAAGGATTATTGTAATTCACCTCTGGAAATATTCTTCAGATTCTGAGGTGAAACTAATAAAAGTTCTGCCAAGATTATTATATTTTTCTAAAAATCTAAAAATAAACAACTTAATTACTATTATAGTCTATACAATAAGCCTTAAAAAGTCTGCTGAATGATTATCATCTGCTACATTATCACTCAATACACTCTCTATAAAGCAATGAGAACTTTAGCCCAGTCCCTTATAATTAATTATCTACAGAAATGCCATTATGAAATGAACGAGGTGGTACAATGAAGCTGAAATGTTAATTCACCAATACACATATTAAACTCGGTAAACCATGAAGCCTTTGAGCCAATTAACATTTCCTTTATCCCCAATGCTAAAAAGGGAACACAGACTTATAGCAATAGCTTCAGCTTACAGTGCCACAGGAAAAAAAGAGTTTTATTGTGCAGGTGAAGGTCTCATCTAATGAGCTTTTATGTGTCACTGTATCCTTTTATATCCTTTCTTGCGACACAGAAAAGTGTTCCTATAAAAAGTGCATACCAAAAAGTTTAAGCCTACTTACAGGGTAAATGTGAAAATGCTATACTTAAAGGAAAAAAAAAAAAAACAACCACCAAACCAGTATAAAAATTGCTT
This sequence comes from Phalacrocorax carbo, assembly GCF_963921805.1. Taxonomy (NCBI): domain Eukaryota; kingdom Metazoa; phylum Chordata; class Aves; order Suliformes; family Phalacrocoracidae; genus Phalacrocorax; species Phalacrocorax carbo. Next base: position 55,760,477 of record NC_087516.1, read on the forward strand.
GCATTTTTCTCCTTGCTGCAGTGGAGACCCGGTGAGATGCCACCTCCTCTGCTAGCGATCAGGGACCTGTTGCAGAGGTGCCAGAGCTGGTGTGCTGGCAGGTTTTGACTGCCAGGCTGCTGTGTGGGGCAGCAAACTGGCAGCCGCTGCAAAAAGCAGCAGCAGCACAGATTTACGGAGAGCATCCAGGCCCAGATGGCCCGCAGTAGCCCTGGGCTGCTTCCCAGGCCAGGTTGCCAAGCTGAAGTCTCTCGGTACCTGCAGCACCAAGTGAGGAGCCCCCCCGGGTTTGTACAGGTGGTTGGTAACTACCTGCTCCGCTGCAGGGTTGCTAACCCCTGCCTTTCTCCACCACTGATGCCCTCTCCAGCCCCTGCAAGACGACTGCCCTCTCAGGGAACAGTGATTACAATGTGAAACTAACGACAGTTAACATGAAAAGTACATTTAAAGTTACCGATGGTAAACAAGTATCAAATACTCACAAAATAACATATCAAGTTGTTGAAAAGGGAGTTAAGAGGAGAAAGGTTAAGGTAGACTTACATTCTTGCTTAAATGTGAAATACTCTGTTAAATGTCTACATTCATGATTCCCACGAAGTAAAAACAGTGTTTTGGGGTAAAGGACTTTCAAGGCCCACAAGTACAGCACACACTGAAAATCAGAAACAAGAAAGAAAAATGTAAATCATAATTAATGACGTAACTCAACCACTTATGTTCCCCGCCACCAAAAAAAAAAAGGGGCAGAAGAAAAAGTATTCTGTGTGATATATATTTTTTTTTCCCCCCAACGGGTTAACTTCACTCTTCATGCATTACATGCAAACGTTTCTCTGCACTTCAACCTGGACCGGCTGAAACTAGTATCAGTATATTCTGAAAGTTTTACACTTTTGCTAAGTGGTATCTCCTGTTCAGCCTTCATTGCCTTCAATGGCCCCAGGTATCAAGAAGTAATTTCTGTGCATGTCTAAAATGAAGTACGCACTCTTCACCTGGCAGGTTAGGCAGAAACCTGCCATGGAAACAATTTCACCGGAAGATCCACATTTCCTGGCTTAAGGAAAAGTTGCCCTAGAACAATTTAACCCACACTTCAGGAAATACCTCTGCTTCCAGTATTACACAGCTTTTACATGAATGCTTGTTCAGTTTTTCACTTAACATTATTCTGTACAAACAACCAAGAAAAAAATTCCACAAAGCTCTTGCATCAAATGAAGTTACTACAAAGCTTCTATATCTTTCCAAAAGATTTCTATTTGAGATGACATTTCTTCTAGACATGTTTTTAAAGATAAAAGAAGAAGACTTGGAGAGGCTAATCTCTGCTCAGACCTCTTGAAAACATCCAATTAAAACAGTTGTTTTGAAAACAAAACTGACATGGCAGTGATGCCAAAGCATTGTGAGACTCCTGAGAAATGACTAAACTTGCAAACTTCATGGAAGATTTATCCTCTGTGCAGGATGACCCTGCTCAGGTCAGGCTGACACGCTCACAGCTCCAAGGAAGCTGATGGAAATAAGACCCATTCATCTCGTAAGATGAGTCTACCATCTGCAAGAATGCTGTACAGACCACAACGGCATCTCAAAAAACATGAGCTAGAAAACTGTCTGAACAACTTGTCCCCCAACCCTTCCTTTCTTAAACATCCATGAACTCCAGAACTGTTCCACAAGAAACAAGAGGTGTGAAAAAAAACAAACCACTTTCATTTGCAGATAACTCCTAGCACACCCCTTCATTTTGTTGAAAAAGATTGTTTACTTTATTTTCCAATCAATAGACTGGAAATTCAGAATGTACTCCTAACCACAGTTTCTGCTCAGAGCAAAATCAGCATTTTTGTCAATGTAATGCCTCCAAATTTATACAGTATTAATTCCCTTCTACAATTCAGAATGTCTTGATAAACAGAATAATTACGTTAATCATGTCTCAACATTTTGATTTCTGCTCCCTTATTTGCTACACAGTCCTCATCTTAAAGAAAGGAAAAAGGATGCAACATTTTTATGTTTGTGCTAAACCTCATGCTATCCATAGATAATTACATAGCAGCAGGGGTTTTTTACTACTACTCTTCATCTTGAATTTATTACATAGAAACCTCTGGATGCTGTCCCTGCACTCCGTAATTTCTGTTCTTCTACTCAGAGGGTAAAAAGAGCAGAAACTACAGGCAGCAGCCTCCAGGACTTGCAAAATTAATTCTCCCCCTTGGAAACACGTGGAAGGGCTCCCAGCTCACGCCACCTCTTCCGCCTCTCAGGCGCAATTGCCACTGCAGGAAGCGAGAAGAGATGTCAGAATGCCAGACAGATCACGCTGACGTAATCCAGTGTGAAATTATGGTGTTAGGTCACAGGAGTTATCTGCTGTGGCCCAAAACAACCACAAAGGGTGTGCCCAGGGAAAGCTTGCATGGAGAGAGAAGACTTGGGTTTAAGGATTTCACTTCAGTGGGGAAGGATGCCTGCACTTGTCCCAATCACCAGCGCAATTCTCCATCTCTTTGATGATGACTTCTTCAGTCCTCCAAGAATTCCTGAAACCTTCCACTTCTTTCAACTTACTGGCTAACGCAAAAATTTGAAGTAAATGTTGTGAGACAAAAAGTTTAAAGTGACACCTCCATCAATGCAATCAAAGTTCCAGGTTTTAAAGTTGTATCTAAGTTACCTTAGAGTTTCTAATCCTGCCAAAGCACTTTATAATTTAGAAAAGCAAAATGATTAGTGTTTAGATGAAGTACTTTTATTAAAAAAAAAAGAGTCATTTACATTTACCTTATTACTAAGTTTTTAATTTTCATAAAGCCTTGGCAAGACTGAAATGAGCACCAGGCACTTAAAGTATCATCCAGATTTTAGAAGCAGGGAAAATAAGGAAAGCTGGAAGTTTTATCTTTTTGGTATTTGGTACTTGCTTATGGGTAGATCTCTTTACATTTGCTTATCGTAGATTTATTTTTCTTTTTTCTATGCTCCTTTTGAAGTACTCATGACAACCAGACTGAGAAGATAAGAGAACCAACGTAGCCCAGAATGTTGTTTTTCCCTGACACTATTCAAGCAATGTAGGCCCACCATTCACTTTGCGTTGTTTTGAAGGCTTATTTTGTTTAGATAATTCTTTTCATTTTCTCCCTTTTCTGTTCAGTAGTCCGGTGAAGCAATATCATAATAGTAAACAAGAACTAATTAGCAGATTTTTCTTCCATGCAAACTAAACAGCAAATATGAGGGTGACAATTTTTCATGGCTTTTCAACTGACACAGTCATTTACATACAAAAAACTTATGTCCAAACAACATATCATGAGAAAACATTCCGGTTTCTTTTTTTTTTTTTTTAACTCTGCTTTGCATATAGTAATCCTTAATGAAGTCAGAAGATTTATGATCATTTGCCCTTGTTGAAAATTTGAGCTTACAATCTTTGATTATTTGTTAATACCGCTTCCCAACGGCAGAACTGTAAAATCTGTTTTTTTCCCCTCCAACTTTTTCATCAAGAATATACTACATATCAGCTCTGACATAACTGTATGTAAAATGTACAGCAGTGACCTTGCAATCTGGATATCTTTAAGGTATTTTTGGCCTCTCATTTCACACTATCAAAACCAACCAAACAAAAAGGATTCCATCTCTTAAACGCCAGCCCTCAAACTGTACCCGTGCTTACTCGCTCAGTGTCTTTGAGCTGTTGAAATAGCAGATATGTGATGTTTATAACAAAGAGGTAATCTGCCCACCTCCCAGCTCCTATAGTCAAGCTGTTTTCCTGCTGAGGCTCTGGCAGCCTCAGCATCAGGAAAGAAAAGGTCTGTGCAGTTAAGCTCTGTGTAAGCCAAAGACACATATTTTCAAAGTGGACTTGGGATTTAACTCCACTGTTCCATGCTGAATTTGAGCTTTTGCACAATTCGACACCTCAGCACCCTCTGAAAAGGAAAACCAAAAGCCTCAGGCCTCTTGCAGACATCTCAAGTCATGTGCTCAAAACAGGGAACCCTGAAAAATTGTTACCACTGCCGCTAGACTGCAACCACAGCAACACCTGTAACACAGCACACTCACTTCTGGGTGCTCTTGCACTGATCATGCCAGGAAGAGAGAGGTGCAGCTTGCTCTGTTCGCTGTGTGGCTTTGTATGGGTAACAAAAGATGAACTCTCCCTCCAAATGACTGACGGCATTGGGCACCCCCCCCAGCAGATGAAATTAAGTGTGAATAAATGCAAGGTAATTCGTACTTGAAAGGATAATTAGAGCCATGCGTTGCTAAGGTCTCCACTGATGTTCTGTGAACTGTGGAACAGTATATTGGCATAGCTCCTTCACTCTGTAACTGACACAGACCTCACCTAAATATGAAAATTGAATTACTTTAACTGCATGGAAATAATTATACCATCGACCAGATCTTCAGCGACAATTTACAGTCTTTGCCACAACTTTTTTGTCAATGTGCTCTTATTTTACCTGGTTTTTCTGTTTCTAAAACTAGTTGTCATGTACATACAGGTTGCATATTTAAAAAAAAAAAAGGCTACCGCTATGGAAATAGACTTCTCATGGAGTAACAGTGAAACCATTCCTCATGGTCAGGGTCTCAGCTGTTTCTAAAATGTTGTTCAAGAGTCTCATTCTGATCATTCAGCTTCTGTTGATTTTTCAGAACGCCTGTTGAAGAATGCCAAGCTGCTTTGGGATCTTGTTTTGCCACATGCATGGTACCTTAGCACCTCTAGACTTCAATTAGCGCTAGACTCTCTTCTAGCTAGTCTCCCAGATGATTTGATTAAAAGTGATCACCTGTAAAACATTGCTACTTGTCTTATACTCTTTTCTAGTGTTTAGACCACATCACTCCCGTTTCAGCCCTTGGAAGGACCTCAAAATGTCAAAAAAAGGAAGGACCTCTTTTCAACCAAAAAGTGACTAGAAAATTCTTTTTCTTAAATGTTGCTCTAATTCTTATAGCTAGTACTTTCTTAACAGGTATCCAAGTGCTGGCTGCTAGCTCTCCTCGTTGGACCTCGTGCCTTGGTCCCAGCTGTTTTCTGCAGAGATGGGTCCCTCAGAGAGACAGAAGCAGCGTGGGGGAAATGGTGTGAGTGACCTCCAGGGCACTGTCCCATGTTCTCTCCCTCCAGCCAAAAGAGGTTCTTGGCATGTTGGGGACTTGCTCTGGGAAGAGCTGGCACAGGACCAGGCAAGCTGTGAGGATGGCCCTGACACACACAGATGTTCCAAGCTGGGAACCTAATGTATACAAAAATAATTGGAATTTGCTGAATTACTGAATATTCACAGCTCTGAAGAGCACTGCCCAGTAAAAATGAGATCTTATAAGACACAAATTCTTGCTACACAGAAACATATTTGCTACTGTTACACTGAAGAAAGGGCAAGGAAATTTAGGATAATTAACATATTAGGATTTTCTTTGTTCTCACAGAAGTGAAAAAAACAATTGACTTCACAGCTAAACTATTCCTGATCAGCCAAAACTATTCTAAATCAAAGTGTTTATTGGGAAACATTAACACAGTAGAGCAGTGGAGGAAACTGTAAGGTTCCAGTATTCTGGAAATTCTTCCAGTAACGTCCTAGAAAGTGCATGGAGACTTGAGAGATGACAAACACATGGCTTCACCAGTATACACTTCACCCACAGCTTACTATCACAGATTTATTTATATGTTATATATATTACTTATATTATTTATGTTCTATATGTATTACTTATTTAAATTTATTTATATCTTTTATTGGGAGAGACCAGTTAATAATTTTGAACAGTTCCCTAAGTTCAGAAGCATCGCAAGCGCCAGATACCTTCTTAACTGGTGCAAGGTCTGATGGTCAAATTCCAGACTCACTCCAAACACCCTCACTTTGTTCTTGCTAGAAATACCACAAAACCAGTTTCTCCTGGAATTTTGGTCTTTGCATTTGAGAAAGGAGGAGATACTAATGTTTTGAACCTTAAAACACAACTCCAGTTTTGTTCATTTTGAATGTTGGTTTAGTTCTCTGTATCTTAATTATCTGCTCTGTCAAAAATGATCAGTATGTACTTTAAGATTTTCAAAGTGACATTTAAGCCTGTATGTTTTTATGTGAGAACGAGCGGGAAAATAATTCCAGCAGTTCATTTACATAATACTATTAATGCATTATAGTTGGTATTTACTCTGATTGTAATTTTGCCAAGACTGTGATGAAAAGCAGTCTGTATGTATACTCCCCCCACACACACACTGCATGGCATTTATGTCTGCCTTTCAAAAGAGAGTTTTCAGACTCAGGTAGGGATTAGTCATTCTTCCTTACAGCCCATTCCTGCAGAAGCACTTATGATCTAACTATTCTTTGGATTTAAAAATAGCCCTCTGTTTTGATCATTTGGGTTTCTTTTCTCCATGACCATAAAACTTGTTTGAAAGCAAGAACTGAAGGGTTTCTACTCCAGAGTCAAAACCCTGGAACAGTGCACAAGCTCAACAGGGAAACGTTATCAGTTTACAGAACCGAGGAAACAAGTGTGCCGTATCAGATATTGCAACTTGCAGAAATTTGTTTTTCTAAGTGAAGAAATGTACAGGCTCTGCCAAAAGATCAAATGGAAAAGAGAGTGCAGCTATGGGATAAAGATTTGGTCTATGCTGAAGAAATGTCACCTCATCCTATCTACAATTTTGACATTTCTTGTTTTACTTGTTTTAATCCCTATCTTAGTCTCCCATCCTGTAACACCTTGCTTGGAACTAATTTTAAAGGCACAAAACACCCCCTCTTCAAACAGCAGAGCTAACTCCAGTAAAAACGGAGCACACACATGAAGAACTGAGCCACCTAGATCAAAAGCTCTGTGGGGCAAGGACTGTCATTTCTGCTGAGTGCCTTATACAAATACTTTTCTCCTTCCCTCTGTATTACCAAATGCCTTCCACCTACCTGATACAATTTCTTCCTCTGTTCTTAATGATAATAGCTTACATTATATAGTACCTTTCATCCAGAAGAATCCCAAATGCTTTGCAGCCCACAGACAAGGATTATCTCGCCCACTACCAGAACTCAGCTAGGTCTAGGCTCAATGGTGTCACTTTTACGCTAGATATCACACAGCAATTCAAGGGTTGTTTTTTTTTTAAGCTTATATTACTTGTGATTAGTACCTTGGACAGGCTACTTAATTCTTTTGGAAACGCCCCAGAACTGCAATAGTCTTGTGTCTACACAGCAGAAAGGGAAGCCAACAGATTGATGGAATAAAGATCACGGTGTGACTGACGTGGTAGAACTGCACTGAGATCAGGCTAGGACTGCTTACCACCATGACTGCTCCAGCACAAAGTACTGGCTAGACACGCTCTGGGCCCCTTTTCGACCAAAAGCACCCCCCTCAATGTGCCAAGTTGCATTCTTCACCATTTTCCTTTCCTTGTCACTATTTACTGTGCTGAGTTCATGCCTGAATACATAGCTCTACATCCAAATACACTCATGAAACAGAAACCTGCCTTTCCTTTCAAAGGCATTCTTTAATCAAGCTGACAGGTGAGGAGAATCGGTTATGTGACCAAAAAAGCAGTAATTTGAGAACCTTACATACAAAAATGAATAATATAAGCGACAGCTCAGATATTTCCTTGGCGCTGGCAGAAGGCAGTACTGCTTCCAGCAAAAAAGTAGTGTTCCAGAATGCAAAAACTAGATTCAGAATATAATTTGCTAAATAAGCAATTTTAAGAGGCTTATTCCCCACCCATAAGCTGTTTTGTTTTGTGTTATATGGCCTGCTATTGTCTTTAATTGGTAATAACCCCGGGAGCAGATTTTGGCAAACTGTCAGACAAGCACTTGAAAGCTTGTCCTGGTTTTGGCTGGGATACAGTTAATTTTCTTCCTTGTTGCTGGTACGGTGCTGTGTTTTGTATTTGCTGAAACAAATCCACTTGTTCTCTTTCTTATAGTCAAAATGTATATAGAAATGAAGACAAAACTCTCCTCTTCTAGATACAATTTAGCTCGGTCTAAGTCTACAGAAGATACAAACTAGGTTATCACAACTGAAAAACGGTAGTTCAAGATTCAGCTGCACAACAGTTTAGGCCTGTGAAGCCACCCCCCGACTCCCAACCTTCCCCAAGCAATCCAGCATGGTAATCCACACAGTGATGATTTAGTTCACAGCTCACCGTGGATAAGAGGAGGGAGGAAACAGGCACACATGGCTCAAAAAAAAATCATGATCAAAGTGCTGCCTTCAGTATGAGACTAAATCCTAACTATATTGATTTTTGGCAGGTGGGTGAAAACTTTGCAATTCTTAAGTTTTTAGAGCATTTGCACTTGGAACAGCATATATCTATTTGTAAAATGTGCCACCTCCCAAAGATTCTGTTAACATTTAAAATTAAATTTTAAAGTGAACTAATAAAGCAAAAGTAGTTTTACAGAATTTCATTTGAAAGAAATGTCTCTTCATACTCTAAATATAAACCTGGCAAGATGATCCATTTTACAAAGACATAATAAGTAACTCAGCTGTTTGGGACTACATATTTTCATACCAATATGGCAACAGTGTACTAAGATGTGGTATGTAGAATAAAACAGCAATATGTGTGTTCTTGTATGCCAGTTTACCTAGTCACAGACACACAGCCATGTACCATAAGACCTATATTGCTTCTAACAGATAATGGGTATTCTCCATTGACTCAGAGGGAGTTTAAGCCGGAACTTTTCAGATAAAGGAGTCAAGCTGTAGCTCTAAAGCTGCTGCAAGGGATTCTGACTGACTATTCAGTGACTACATCAACTATAACCTGGATGAACAAATGCAGATTAGGTTTATCTGATAATTGTGCACCTCATCTGCCAGTTTGCATAACCAAGCAGCAAAACAGAAGAAAAAATCCTGTTTGTTTTATGAGCATTGGAACAACAGATTTGTGCTTGGTATTTGACTCGCTTCTAGTCAAAGGTCTGCAGGTTGGACAGGACACTGTTTCCTTTACAAGCCAGCTAAAGATGCTGTCATTTGACCTCCATACTCTACAAGCTGATACTGGATTCTGCACCAGGTCTCAGCAACTTCAACAGGGCACATGTGCATCACTACTACTCTGTGGATTCAAGTGCTGCATCAAAAGCCAGAGATCATGCACTCCTGCATGCCATATCTAACTAGAACTCATTCATTCCCTCCAGCACAGTTGCCTTTTTGCCCCATTTACCCCCTATCTAGTCCTTCCATTTTCATGGCATTTTGCATCCAGGAGACTCAAATCAAACAAACCTACAAGTGAAACTGAACTATGAGCTGTTCATTCAGTTTTTTTCTACTAGCTCATGTCTTCTATTCATCTTATTTAGCTTGCACAAACTGCAGAGCAGACTGCCTTCTGTGCTATATTTGGACAGCCACTAGTTAGCACCAAGTTCCGTTCTCCGTCAGCTTTCCAGCACAGATATAGTGGCATTTGACTGGATACCAAGCAACCTTTATTAAAACACCATCAGCAACATTAACATGGACTTCTTTTGCTCACAAGTAGTATCTGTGAAGAGCTTCGGTATTCCTGAACTGGTTAAATTATGATGTTAAATATGCATACAACTGCAAGAAGTTTTGTAGGCAAAAACAGAAATACGAAACTTACTTCAATGCTGAAGTACCCTCTGTCCACATAGTCTCCCAGGAAGAGATACCGTGTGTTGGCAGGAGAACCTCCCACTTCGAACAGCTTCATCAAGTCAAAGAACTGACCATGGATGTCTCCACAAACTAGAAGAGAAAAAGAGCAATATTCAGATTCACCACGCAAAGATCATCTTAGGCACATGCATGCTGAAGTCAGCCTTATAAGAAATGTGTTATGCCAATTTTGTTCATCATCTTCTAGTTAAACGACCAGTGAGAGCTGGCAGCTGCTCAGAAGAAGCTGTTTTCCTATGACATGCATCCATATATGTGCATGCAAAAGGCTGCCAACCAAAGGAGAGCCGTCAGGCAAATCTGACCTACAATTATTTTCATAGGTATCTGTCCATTCCTCCAACTGCCCAGCAGAGCACACAACACTGACAATAGTAGTAAGACCAACCTAACTCATCCTGAAAAGAAAACATGTTTAAGCAAGGTTATGCTTTCTTTCGACATCACTCCTCAATTTCTCCTAATCTTAAATCCAGATGAACACCAACAGGCTTTCTGTAACATGCAAAGCATGCTTGTCCTGTGTATGCCACTGGTTAAACTGACAAATTTCTGACTTCTTGTTCCTCTATAGAAAAATGGCCTGCTTGCTTTCCCAAAGCATGCCTTACATGAGAGGACACTGATTTTTCATGCTTTAACCTCTACCACTCTATTTAACCTCATATAATTATGATTTATTTCACTTCATTGCAATGAAGTCAATCTAACAAGCAGCTTCTCTAGAAAGAGCAGCTCCCAATAAACATGACAGCACAAGTGATGTGCAGCCAGGGCTAAGTAGGGATGCCTCTTTTTGTGCTTTTAAGAGATTGGATCGGCCATCTAGAGAAATTAAAAACTCCTTGGTGGATGATTTTAGGCATCTGCAGGAAGGCAGGCAATACTTTTGGAGGCCCCCATAGAAGGTTAATGAACAGCGCTCTGTGCTGAAGCCTGCTTCCTTTTGCCTGGCTTTGTTTCTTCTACCTAAGGGAGGGGGAGAACCCCCCAGTTTAGGGCCAAGCCCAGACGTCTTCTGGTAACAATCTTTACCAAAGAAAATGTTAACAGCCTTGACTGTTGCTGAGGTCAGTTTAGACTGGTTCTCCCTTCAATAACTCAAAAAAAAAAATAATCCAATTTGCAAACTGGAAGGGTGATTATGGAGAATCTGAATAAACTAAGGGTCCAAGATAGACCTTATCTTTCAACAGCAGCACAGCTTCTTATTTACTGCTCACACTAAATTCAGAAGATTTCAGATGCTCTCTCTGATGTAATGGTTCAAGCTTCTGTATTCAAGCAGTGCTCTTATTTGAACTTTTTATGTGGGAGTTGATAGTGAGGTCTTGTTCTACCACAGATAAACAAACCTCACATTTGTTGCGTGCCATAGGGAAGCTGAAGTCTCATCTCCACATAGATACAAAAAGATTATATAGAACATCTGTAACATGAAATCAAACTCACAGTGCAAACAGTGTTCATATGCTATTGTCTTTCATCATTGTACCTGCATCACTTTTTCTCTGAATGTATACACTAACAATAGGATCAATATAATATTGTCATTCCATCCAAAACTAAAAATGAAAACAAACAAAAAAATCCCTACCCAAACCACACCCAGCCAAATTACACCCCCTCAGGCACAGGAAAAAAACACTGATGCCCCAAGTCACTGCTTTCATGAATATTTATGTAAAATTGTCGACATGATTCACGAGTGCTGACTGACTGATCATTCTTCTGTGATAGTAACAAGGTATTTTCCCCAAAAAATAGCATGCAGTACTCTTATCACCACTGTGTTTCATTGTATAATCTCTTTTTCCCAGTTGATCCCCCCCCTCACCGAGCTTTAGATGACAACCTTCATGCTGAAAGCCACCAACAGTTATAATTTCTATCTTAGAATAATATCTGCCATTAATTATGCAAAGTAAATACTATTTAAGTCCTCGAGTGGTATAACACCACCCCTCTCTCTTTAAAAAAAAAGTACCCCAAAGGAAATCTTTTGATAGCACTTTTATTTGAACACGTTAATTTACCAAACCAATACACACCGCTTGACTGTACTCCTCTGCATGGACACTGTGGGAAGATTAAGAACACGTGGCGCATATTGATGGCCAAGCAATCTGCTCTCCTAACTTCCAGCAGCAAAGCTTTTAGTTACATAACTGTACAGCTCTACCAATTATCGCCCGCCCCCATTTGCTCCAACTGCACAAACCTGAAGTTGAACAAGACTGAAAGACTTTTTAAAATTGATTTAACTTTTGCTCTTTCAATAAAGCACAAAGAAACAAGATTTTGTTGTTGTTATGCAGACATGTGGAACTGGTAAATACGTTGAGGCTGTTACAGAGAAACCAAGGTTAGAGAGCTTTCTGCAAGTAGCTGTATACCCATGAATTTATCACAAGTCTGAAAAGCAGAGAGCAAACCAGTGAAGAGGACAGAAATAAGAAGTGCAGAGCCCTGCAATCCCATGACTTGCAAAATTCTTAACTGGACTTGAGAATCGATACTCGATGGATATTCCAGGCACTCTGCACACAGCAGCCTACTCTTTTTATACTTGACAACAGATACAGAAACATATCCAGGAAAAAAAAAAATACAGAAAAGCTAAAAAGCCCTCATACCTAACCTTGCCAAGCAATTAAAATATTTCCAAAAAAGAAGCTTAAGGTAAAAGCAGTGGGAGGAAGAGAAGACACTCAAAATTAAGAGTTAACGTTGAGATTCAATTTATTATGGTCAGATGCCAGAATTCCTACTGAAAGACCACAGTGTTAGTATGGTTTATCCAATTAGTATTTTGCCTGGAATACCTTAAGGATCTTATACTTTCCAGGTTTGTGTGTAGAGACCTGAAACACCCTTACAACGTAAAGTCTCTGTACTCACATTCTGAGGGATGGCCTTCTTTACAAATAAATTAAAGGGCAATTTTGTACGTATACAGACTATACCCCATTTGCACTTTGAAAGCAACTGATTCTAAAACCATAGTTCAGCCACCTCTCTTTTCCAGCTCTTACAAATCTCAAAACTGGAAGATTTCCCAGGCAGTGAGATCAATGCTTTATCTTTCATTAGGTGGGGGCAGAAGAGATCCAGCATTATATTTCTGTTCATAAAGGCAGAAACATCCATCAGCTACTAACTCTGCCATACTCTCCATGTCTTGCCTTGCAGCTTCCCATCACCAACTGAGCCTTGCAGCGTTGTCCCACCAATAGCCCACAGGAGGTCCATGTCCACTGCACGCTGCCTCTACAAAGCTCTCCAAAGTTCACTACCCTCCCCCTTCATGTTACAGAAGAAAAATTTGGAAAGCTCACTAATTATTATAGATGCATATTTACTCTTGTACAAGCATTACCATTGGATCTGTCATTCCTTTTAATTTTGCCAAAAAGGTCCTTTTTTATACTTGTGCAGCCCCTCTTTTGGTACTGCAGCACTTGCTATCGAACAACGCATTCAACGAGATACAAACATTTTTCCATCAAATAACAACAAAATAAAACCCAGCACAGTGAAGCAGGAAATTGAATTCTTAATGAAGATCTCCAGGATCAACGAACTTATGGATTTAAAGTATGAACACAGGGAACATCAACCACAGTTTGTATGTGTGTGGGATTAACCTTAAAAGCGGTTGTGTCTATACAAAACAAATTTATTAAAAGGAGGAATACCAGGTGGTATGTCTCCTATTAGAAGTCACATATTTTCCTATATCACTGGTTTCCCAAAAGTGCCATCAAGTCATGGCTTTTTTACACTCAATTTATGATAACCAAATAATCTGACAGCATATTTTTTTCTCTATAAAGGCTGTTTTATTTATCCAGCGCTTTTCAGCTTTCTTTATACCCTTAAATTGCCAGCTAGGCAACAACAAAACAGTGTTTCCACCAACTTACTATTTCCAGGGGTCACTTCAGGCACCAAACTACTTGCTCATGGATTTGACTATCTGAGCCTGCAACAGTGTCTACCTACCTAACCTCTCAGGGCAGCAAGCACCAGAACACACTATGTAAAGAATTTTTTTAAGCTGTTCTAAACTGATTTCCTGAATTCATTGGTGCAATCAAAAGGTTTAAGAGACACTGGTTGTTTGTGGACTCCTTAGAAATTTATCTCCATCAAGAAAGTTTTCAGGGAAGACACAGGCCCCTCCAAAAGATTCAAGTTCACAGGACTGCCCCATGCAATTACTGAGGAATCATGTTTCTGAGCAGCTTTTCCTACTTGTTACGATGGGTACTTTGATCCACCACACCGTCTTATGCCATAGCACCAGAACTTTCCCAACGTAACTGTCCATAAAATACATTTTTATTATAATACCAGAAATTGGACACAAGGGAGAGAAGGGAGAAATTTGGTTTGTTTGTTTTTAGAAATTGTCATCCTAATACAAATTAAATCGTGTTTCTGACGGCTTCACTGTGAGGATCTCCCTCTGATTTATGTCAAAGGAGCAAGCAATGTTGAAACAGGAACCACTAAGTTCAAGTTCTATGAGCAGTAAAGGAAACCCAAAGCTCAGCAGTGGTATTGCCAGCTTATTTATAGAAGACAAAGTGGCAGAGGAGTGATTTAGACTGCAGTAATTATTGGCACAAACAAAAAGTCTGAAAAAGCTCTTCAGATACCTTTCTTCAGACAACTAAATGCTTTTTACTACATACAAACTCAGTCCAGAGACTATTCTGTGTGGTTTCCCACTCCAGATGGATATTAAGAATAAAATTTCTATTCACAGTACATTAAACATTGTCAGTTCAAAAATTTTCTAGCTGCAACGGTTTGTATAAGCTGCACTTATTTTCTCATTTGTCATGTATATACTTAATTGATGTAACTTTATAGTCTGATAATAAAATACCATTACATCTCAAATGAATTTACATTCCATGTATCACAAGATTATATTCCCATCTTCAAACATCATCAGGGATTAGGAGCAGATAAGCAACACTATCATCAGCGTCTGAAACAACATCTGCAAACTCATACATGTATGACAATTAACAATAATGAAGCAAAGACACCTTTTAAAGAAGAAACTAGCACTGTGTAGGGAATATTATCCATTGCTTGACAACTTGTTCTTTACATTCACCGAGCTAAGGATGTCTCTGCACTAAGCTCCAAGAGACAGTGCTTCAGCAAAAAGCAGCTTGCAATACTGCAAAACCTAAGGGAGAAAAACACGCTATTTAGTTACACTGCAGAATGCAGACTGCAAATCGCGAAGGAGTTTGCTTTGTATAACATTTAGGAAAGTCTAGGTGCTCACTATTCCACTGGTTAGCCTGTGCTTCCAGGAGTTTACTGTTTTCCAAGGACACCCAGTACTAACAAAGCCTTACAGTCAAAGGGACAAGCACATCGCGTAAACCTGCACGTGTCTGAGCTGGCTCAAGGATGCTCATTTGTCCAGATCAACTCGATCAGGTAGTAAAAAGGCTGCATACCCCCAATGAGAAGCACGTCCCAACCATTTCTCCAGGGGAGTAGTTTAGAGCAATGAAGTTACCAAAGGCTGAATGAAGAAGTCAAATGAGGAAGGAGTGCTTACAAGCAACAGTGGACACACAAAGCAGAGCAAAAAGAACTAGATGGACTTCTGTAGCTGAGGAGTCAAAGACTGGGCTTCCTTAGCCAACTGATAAATATGAGGGAAAATATCTGTAAGAACTACGTGCATTAAATTCTCAGGTGCTTCAAGAAAAACTACTGCACTGCTCCTGAAGGGCTCAACTATTAACCAGGAGGCTGTCTTTTTCCCCAAGATTTAAGAATAAAGTAATATGTAAGAGTCACATCTTTGATTACACAATCTTCGAGCCTGAATGAGCTTTGTTTCCAAGTGTATGTGTTTCTGAGGAACATTATATATTGCCACAGCAGTATGAAATGTTCGAAACACCACAGTTTGTTCCATGTGTTTTTTTTTTTAAATTTAATCGCTAAAGATTGCTCAATTTTCTTCCTTGCTTTTTGGAGAACAAGGAGGAAGGAAAAATACAAAATAAAAGAAGAAACGCCACACGTTTTTATTTGTAGCTGCTCACTGAAGCACTACAAGACACAAACTCAGTGGTTAAGTTACATACATTGTTTTACAGTCATGCAGTTCTGCTTCTGCTTGTAAGTGAGAAGTTTGAAGAACTTGCAGTCTTCATTACTCAAATTAAAGTCAGAATAATTTAGACAGTTCACTGTGTAACTTATCAACCTAAGAAAACATCTACTAGACTCAACATTAATGGGCTTTCGTATGAATGTTTGTTATACTAAGTATATTGAACACTACAGCTCTGTATTTCCAAAAGAAGCATGATCTCATTCATATTCATATCTGGTTATCTAACATGATTATAATAGGCTTTCATCTATCTTCTCCCTTCAGTCACTGCTTGCAGACTGATGAGTTTATACTACCAGAGTGAATTGACATTAACAGAAAACTGCAATTATGTATTTTCATAAAGAGGCCTGTTTCACCAAAGATAAAGCCAGAAATCGTTAGCCATACAGGTACAACAAAGGAAACTGCAAATGGACCATCAACGCCACACTTCACAATGTTGTTTGGTTGCCAACTTTCCTTCTTTGTACCGAGGGGAAAAAAAAAAGTACCACTACCTTGGGAAAAACTGCTTTGTGTGCAACACACAGGACATTATATTGTGTTCTGCTCTGCCAACACTTGAAATGCTAGTGTCTGTAAAGATCAACCCACGCTCACTCCCTGTAATAGGAGTTTTCTCCCACCATCCCCTGAAGGCTAGAACAAATTAATGACACTTGATTTGAAGAGTGAAAAAGAGTGGGGAAGGGAAAACATCACATCAGAAAAGACCTTCAGGACAACAGTCATTAATATTCTCTGGTGAAGGAGGAAGCAAAAAAAAACCCCTAAACCATGTGGCAGCAAGCCCTTCAAGATGTTAAGGCTACAAAAATACCTTCAGTACAAAGCTTTTAAAAATAGCTCCACAAAATTACTTTTTGTATCGCAAAGTTATTTGCAGTGTCTTGAAACAAAATAAAAAAAACCCCACAACCATGTACATAAGCCTGGCCAGCAAAAGAGAGCCTTTGTATATGTAAGAGATTCCAGAAGGAACAGAGTCTCTGGAAACAGCCTCTATCAAGTACTGTAAAACCTACACTGGCAGAGAAATATCCCTTCCCTCGACATTCCCACCCTAGCTGAATTTTTCAGGAGAGTAAGTGGGTATCACCGCAGTGAGGTACCCAGTGAAAACTTTCAATTCCAGGACAATGCAACATAGCAGAGTTGAGTAGAAAGGGGATGGTGATCTATTGAATATTTTACAGATTTTTTCCAACATCAACAGGGAGAGGTGCTTTTATCACATATACCAGAAGGTGCTGCATCAGGTCTCGGGGAGAAAACAAAATGGGATAGGAGTAAAACAGAATTCACTCCCATACACATCGAAGAAACAACCAGCTCTTCCCCTGCCACCCTCCAAGGTCAGCACTGCCCCTGAGCAAAAGCAAAGGCACCATCATTATCTCCTGTTAATGCACCCTCAGTATCAGGGAGCAATGCTTATTCCACAAATAACCCCATCAGAAGGATTACTTGTGAGGGAAGTGCTTCATTGGTGTATGGGTCAGGATTTCCAGCTCATATCCTTAGATCAAGGTTATTTATAGCAGTAGGGAAATTCGCTTATCCTCAGTTTTACAGATGTAAAAAACAAAGGCCTAGGGAAGTTTAATAATTTATAAGGTCATGAGTTCAGCCAGTGGGAGGGCAGGAATGGCCAGAGAGGGAACAACGCATCATCATATTGCTCCACCCAATCCAAAGAACCTTTCAATGAGGAAGGAAGGTCCTTTCTTCACAAGAAGCAGGCAGAGTCTGGCTTTATACACGATGCTTCAGATGAAAGTTAGGGAAGGTAAAACAATGCAAATGGGAAAAGGGCTTTTGAAGAAGAGAAGCTCAAATATGCTCAGCTGCACAGAAATAAGAAGTGTAAAATCCAATGCTGTTTTATTCCGGGCATAGCTTTTCCTTGCATAGATTGGACCGTAATATTGTCCATCTATTACATACAGGTTTGTTATTAGAATTACTCAGTGTTACATCTTTCTCACTAATCTGGTTGAAGAGGCGTCCATTAGTTTTTTCGCTATACAATATTTTTCCAGAATCAGCAGTTTTCCATTAGAAGTAGTTTGTAGCCAGTCCTTCACAATTTAATGTGATGAATTGTTTTTGTTGACGATTTAATTCAACTCTTAGGACCATGTTTCTCTACAGTTAGTATTTCTCTCAGCAGTGCAAATCTCAACCCCAGTACAGTTAAAACAAAGGCACTAGTGTTACATGGATACAGCGATAGTTACATAAAGGCCAAAGAAGCCCTGGTATTTACAAGGGCTTGATGGATCGTATCCTTGTTTGCTTTTCTTACTGTAGAATTTGAGAGCAGCATTACCCTAACAGACTACAGTCCAATTACCTTCCAAGCACGCAACAATTTACATGATTTTATGACTACTAGCATTAGCATGTTGAGCTTCAGTATATGAATGTCTACCACCTAAAAACCTAACCACAAAACCGGACATTCATGGTGGCTTCTAATATA
The DNA here is from genome assembly GCF_963921805.1 of Phalacrocorax carbo. Lineage (NCBI taxonomy): Eukaryota > Metazoa > Chordata > Aves > Suliformes > Phalacrocoracidae > Phalacrocorax > Phalacrocorax carbo. The sequence goes on from NC_087516.1 coordinate 55,778,884, forward strand.
TATATTTTCCCTTTTCACCTGAGGATAACTTTTGTTGTCACAGTTTCCTCACTCTGTGTCATCACAGACCTGCTTTATGCTCCATCCCACCCCCCACTCAGTGTTTTATTAAGAATCAGAAGCATTGTTCTATGACAAAAAGTATCCTCCTTCCTTCAGCACAACAATTTGTCTTATCAGTAGAAAACAAACATTTGCTCAACACAAATAAATTTGTTCATTACCCCTGGATCTCTACCACTCTGCCTCTATTTCCCAGAAAGAGATGTTAAATGAAGATAAAAATACTATTTCTCAAATTGCTGGTCTCTAATATTAACCGGCAGTATCGACATAAGATACTTGCATGCACCCTGAGTGGAACGAGCCAGCGCAATTAGCTTCAAAGTGTGAAGTTCAGCATTTGGGCTTAATGGCCTATATTAAGAACCGTGAGTGAAAAGAACCAGCAGTGAAGTCCTACTAAGCTTTAGCACCCATGTCTTTAAAGGGCTTGAGCTATTATTTTAATCTAACCTTTTGGTACTACAGGTGTTCATGTGTATATGGGTATAGGGTTAAGGAAAGCAAATAATATGCTAGTTTCCCAATTCTAGCTCAAGCCACATATGAAGGCTTTTCAAAATTACAGAATCTAAATTCCATAACCAAGGGCTTATATAAATCTAATTCTTGGTGAAAAATTATTACCTTTTGAGGAACGTGCTTTTTAGAAAAAGCTCTCCATAGTATTTTATGTCCATGCAAAAGCTCATATGACAATTATTTAGGGGAGCCAGTGCAAGGAGGAGGTGACCACATTAATTTCCCCTTGCTGAAAACCTATACCTAAACATGATCGTAAGTAGGTGGTTAAATTCATATGCTGATCCTAAATCAACATGAATCATAGAATGGTTTGGGTTGGAAGGGACCTTAAAGATCATCTAGTTCCAGAAAAAAAACTGCTATCACACTTAATGACAATTATGAAAATTAACACAAAGAAGTCACATTGATGAACGGAATAGCCTTACTTATGTTTCTTCATATAACCTTGCTATTAGGCATATAAGGAGCGCATGCAATTTAGACAGATCCTGGGTAGCATTAGGGGTGGCACCCAGGCAGATTTGGGCTAGCTCCTGCACCATGCTTCTCAATCAAACTAACCAGTCCCTCCCACTGTTTTGAGAATTGTTTTCCCAATGGCAGGCTAAAGAGGGGGGGGAAAAAAAAAACAAACCAAAAAAAAAGTCAGAGGAGGGGAGCGCCAGTGAATAAATATTCTTTTGGCAGACAGCCACCAACCACATCACATCCAGTAAATTGTTCTGGGAGGTAACAGAGTACTGCTATTCAGAAACAGAGGCAAGAAGGAAAGGTCACCACCAACAAATAGCTTGTAAAGAGAATATCAGGTGGAAAAAAAAAAAAAGGAAGAAATTCTATTATAGTGAATTGGCATTTCTGGCACTGTTCTGGTCTGTAGTCTATCAGTAATCTCAAATATGACATCCTTTCAGGTTTCTAATAGAGTTATAAGATACATTTTTAATAATTACTGACCAAACATTCCAAGGGGAGGTAAATAAACAGTTAATATCTTACCAATCAGCCAAACAGGATTTCATTGGCATTTGATTAGGTTAAATTTGATACATGAATTAAGTGTATGTGGATTCAGTATCTCCATCCAAGGATCTCCACCACCTTACTTTTTGTACTTGCAGGATAAAGGCCTCCACTGCTTGAATCAGCCTCAGCCTAACAGATCATACACATGCAAATCATGCAATCAGAATATACACAGCCTGAAAACACCCCCAGCTACAGTTCCTGATGAGAAAAATAATCTCACAGTTTTGGGATTTTAATAAGTGGTATGTACAGATATCAAATGAACTCCTGAATCAGCTTTTTATATTGCAAGGACAAGATTTTCAGAAAGTTCAGGGGATCTAGCTACAGAATTCACTAATTCTGATGGGAGCTATGTGACTACTACTTCTACAGCACTTCCAGATTATCTGATTTCAAAGAATATGAAACACCATAATCCTGGGCATATATAATCTAAATATGAAACAATGTTCATGTGACTTTATGAAATTTTATTTTAAAATATAATGTACACTCATTTAAATGCAGCATGTATAATACAGAAAGTATCTGAAAATACAATGCATTTCCTCTTAAAGCAACAACATTTATAAGGATGTGCTTTTAACAGACAGTACAAGAGGTGAGACCACCAAGTGATTCCCTCAAACACCAGATCTTTTCTGAAAGCAATTCCAATCCTAAACATAAAGAAAAAAAATCCCATCAGCAGGACACAATAGTGCCACACACCAAAAGAAGCATTACCATCCTTTAATGCAAAACCATGCAAAGTTTCTGACAAAAAAAAAAAAAATATTGCATAAAACCCCTCAAATATAGGTTTTTCCAAAATACAATACTGCAGCTGTAGGTATGCATTAGTGATGGCAGAGTAGCCGTACCTGTATGGCTATACCAAAAGACTGATGAGACTTCAAAGATAAGCACCTGGGTTTGCACAGCACTGCTCTGCTGACTGCTGGAATACTCAAACCAGAACATGTTTGGACCAATTTATTGCTACACAATGTCCATTTTCTTCCTGCTTATTTAGTCCTTGACTTCAAAGATCTGAAGTGCGCAGCTTCACTGGGTGAGTACCGGCATTGACTTCAATCAGGTGCTTAGGCCAAACTTGGTTCTGCTCCACTCACTTAACACAACCTTGTCTTCTGTTGTTATAGACCCTCTGTTACAGGGGTTTCCAAACTGCTATGAGGTAGACAAAGAAGTTACTTCCTAAATTTGCATTTTGTGAAGTCATAGTGACCAAGAAAAAGCTAACGGATATGAAATCGATATTTCATCTGGCTTGCAAGTAAAGTTTCTTGGCTATTGTCAAAAGACTGGGAAATACCTATTGAACTCTCTTTCTCCAAATTCACCTGTCTGTATGAATGCCATAGCTCATACTCTTCTCTCAGCATTGGGACAGTATAAACAGTCTAAAATTCAAGTCCTCCTAGTTCAGGAAGAAAGTCCAATCTCTTGTATCTGATAGTTTTAATAATGAAGTGACAGATAAATAAAAAATATGACAGACAAGAAAAAAAGCCTTTCTTTTTTTCTTTTGTTTTTGAATAACTGTAATCACTTCTGAAACAATGTGCCCTGTGCTCGCTTTTCTTGGGAGGTTGGTGTGTGAACTACTACAAGACACAAGCATAATACTCCAGCTCTGTAAGACCTTATGCATTTAAGGAGCAGAGTACTGCTAAGTGACTATTACTTCCAGTGCAAAAAGGCAAATCTGTATTTTTGCAGGAGACACTTGTTGTTCAGCAACTTACTGGGCTAATATCACCTGTACCTCCACAACACACTGGAATAACCAGAGCTGTGATTGTTATTTTAGACCACAACGCACATACTCCCTTGAATGTTATATCTAACACTATCCTGTCAGAGCATACAGCAAAATAACGCTTTAATGGGGCACAAAAAGATGACCGTTTCCCCGTTTCTATTCTGTGCAACTTAGGTACTGGTGATGTTTTTTTAACACAACGCTATGTTCATGCAGGGACTGAAGTAGTTAAGCCCTTCTTTCAGAAGAACTTTCCTCTTTAACTCTCTTGCTCTGCAGAATGACTCATTTTTCAGAAAGAACATTGTCTACTTTTGGCTAAGATCAAATACATTATCAGTTTAATTCAATCCAGAAAGTGTTCTTTCCAGCTACAACTACTACAATACTAACCCCAAATGCAGCCATAGTTTAGTTTTTGTCCCGCAGAAAAAAAATATACTTTTCATGATATCAAAACTATTGCATTTATTTTTCTCATCTTTCCATTTCTTTAGCATGCATTTCCTGTAGCTTTGAATTCAGCTCACAGCTGTAGAAAACAAGGATGACAAAAACATTTATGGTGAAAAACTGTTTGGCAAAAGGAGACACTTGGAAATGCCCATAGCTACAGAGTATTTCTTCTACTTGAAACTCTCTATCTAGGGTGTTATTAATCAGTGGGGTGTTTGTGACTCTTCACTAACACTAAATTTCAGAGAAAAATGCTACTTTCTACCACCTCTTCCAGGCTGTGTAGTTCCATCCCATGCAGGCTGGTGACAAGCTGAACTCTACAGCACAGGCTTCTGCTCAGCGAAGCTGTGCAATCTGTGGTCAAAGTCAAGCAAAAACACAGGGAAGTGCTCAAAACCACAGGCCCTTATCAAGGAAACTACGAGAATCACTTTGACCAAAATCCTTCACTAGAACAATGAAATCATCAACTAAAACAGTGAATCATCACGGGAAGCTGAATGTTCATTAACACAAAACAGAAAACTAGTCCTACCCAAAAAAAAAAAAGCCCCAAAACCCAAACGCCAAATGAAGACAGTCAACTTTCTCACACATTCAAGGCAAATGCACTAAATCCAGAATTTTTACAAATTTTCTTGCAATAAAATTGTTGTCACTGGTAAGGAAAACAGCCAACACGCAAGACTCCATTGTCTTTTTCGAGCAATGATGATTTTGTCTGCATGCGCCCTGGGTTTATAAGCCTTTATGGGTCAATTGATACATCTAAATGATTAAATTTTACATTGCTGCTAATTAAAATATTAAGTTTTTAAGCGAGTCAAAATTGGTAGTTATTGTCTGAGAGTGCTGATACTACCACCGTTCACCTGGTGAAAGTCTGGACCCCAGCACCTGGTAAGAAATTGTAACTCCAACCTGAGTTCAACAGACCTTAATTACAAAAACATCGGTCCACTCAACTTCCATTTATTTACTATCTCATTCATGCCTTTGTTTGTGTCTAACTCCCTTTAATTGCTGTAATGTGTAGGTAGCTTAATTAACTGGTTCATTCACAGGAGAAGAGCTGAGCTGCTCTCTTCTGCACTGAAGACACATTTTCACGATGGCATATATATTATTTCTTTTATGCATATTTCTGGCTATTCTATTCCTTGCTTGCAAGCAAGCAAGTGGTCTTATTCCCAAGAACATGCTGCCTTGGTTTTATGAAACAAAATCTTTTGCCCTCGTTATAAATTCCTTTATGAAGCACAGATTGCTGCTGCTGCGTCTCTCTTGTATTGGTTAGTACAACTAATCAGTCAGATTTGGCTCTCAGCAGTCCAGCAATTCAAGGGAAACAGTTCTCTCACGGATTTGTTACTGTCAAGTGAAAAACGTGTGCTAAGGGAAAAAATGCACTATTTGCACTTCAGTGACTTTTTCAGGCTGCTTACTACTCCCTCTGGATTGCAATAGCACGGTTATTTGAAGTTATTGCAAAGCAGAAACCTTACAGGCACCTAAAAATAATAAAATTCTAATGTATTCATATGTTGGTTAAAGCTTTCCTGTGCTTAACAAACTGTAGAAATTGCTTGGCAGTCTCTTTTTTAGCCTCTTGTATCTGCCAAGTAATAGAAAAAAAAACCCTCTTGGATCATAAACCTGTATTTATTACACCCAAAAGTTTTCATGTACTCTAAAAGCTTTATAACCTGTATTTTCATGGACAATTTTATATCATTTTCTTGTATATCTATATTTCAAATTGTAATATTTATGTTACTGAACTTTGTAGAGAAAATTCATTAAAGACCTTCAAATGACAAGGCTCTATCTACTGTAAAAAGCCTGGTAGAAAGATGAAAAGAATGATCAAAAGAAAAAAGCCAAATCAACAGAAGCGTCTTATAAAAAAGGAAGACGCATCATCGTGACTAAAAATAGGAGTCAGTGCAGATAGGATCTTATCTTCAGAAAACATACAAGTAAGGTAATCTGGTTTCAGAAGATCATTACCCACAAAAGAAATTGTGGGTCTGTCTGTCTGGTGTCCAGGAGAAGCAGGGATATCTACACATCTACAGGAAGTAGAGCTGATGAATCTGCTATGAAAACACACAAGTCAAAAAGAATGGGCTTCCAATCCATTTTCTCCTTTTTCATGCCATCTCGGACAACACAATTCTAAAATGCAATCCAAAAAATATTAATTCTCTTAACTCAAAAGAATGCATGCAGAGCTAGGAAATGTTTGAGTTTTTCCACCAAAGAAAGTAAAAAGCTATATAACAAAAAGCTGGTTAGGTATGAAAATACTCATAGGGAGGATAAGTACACGTTCTCTGGAATAGCATATTGAGACTATAAAAGATGAAATTAATCTCTACAACTATTGCTAAGAAGAACAGGCAGTGTCACCTTCCATAAATGTTAGAATTATTAAAGTCTAAAAAGACTATTTTAAGAACCAAATACATTAAAAAGTCTTTTTTTGGTTCATTTCAAACACCTGTTCAGCTTTGATTAACGTCTTATTTAAGAGACCTACTGAAACTGGAACACATCAAAAAAAGATATAAAATGCTGGAGCTGTTTTGACAATTTGTCTTAGAGGACTGAGGGCTAGAAACTGACCGTGGACAACGTTATTGTCATCTATTCCATCAAGGACTGACAAACCAAGTATGTAGCTACAGGGGATCCCAGGATCTGGGCAGGGCTTAGAAAGTCCTCATCCAGTGTAGGGAGGGTCTGAGCTGTCCCTCCCAAGCTGAGCAAGGAGCAGCTTCCAGTCCTGAGCTTCAGCAGGGACGGTCTCAGCACTTTCTTTGACTCCCTGTCGCTGATCTACCCTTACAAACAAACAGCAGCCATAAGGCAGTTGAAAGAACAAAGCCACAACAGACTTACGCAGTCTAGCAAGGCTTCTGCACCAGGCACAAGTCTTGCAGAAGTCAAGAAAGCAGTTTTCATTTTTTCCCCCTGTAAAACTGTTACAATAAAATTCTGCTTTATACTATAGGTATTCATATCTCTGCTAATAACAAACTGCTTAAACTGCACATTCTTAGTGAGCTGTCAGTAGCATGGGTAAATGATAAGGAGCAGGTGTGTTTCGCATTGGATCAACGATTCTTAATGTTCCCTGTACTCCTTGTCCAAGATTGTTCCTTGGCTGGCTTGTTGTATACAACTGAATACTAATAACTATCTTATATAGAATTATCTCAACTAAAGAACATAATTTTTGCAAATTAAATAAATCGGGTGGGCAGTTTATACCCAAGAAACTTCTTAGCATTCAGCAGTCCCTTCACAATAAAAATCTTTATCCACTTACAAACTGACTCACATAGATCTCATTTACAGACTATTGTCACTCTTCCGAAAAACACACCTCCAGAAATATTTGAAAAAGGGAAAAAATACCCAAATAAACACTTACTGCTTGTTCTCTGGGTGGATTTGGTACTCAGTAAATAGGATTATCTTACTTGCCTTTAATTATGGTGTCCTTTCAGGCACAGAAGGTGATGTGAAATGTCAGGAGTGTCACACCCCTGAAGAGCCATTACAAGATATAGTCATTAAGAACTGGTCTAACCCTGTCTTCTTTCTGTATATCACTCATATTAATAATTTGCAGGATTATTTCATACCTGATTAGCCAAAATACTTTTTCAGATTAAGGTTCTGTCTCTATCAGAGGTTTTTATTTGCCACCTAAAAGAAGAGTATTTCTGGGAAGTTCCTTTTTAAGTAAAAGAGTAAAGAACCATCATTTAAGGTAACTTTTCAGTGGACTGCAGGACTGCTGTGCTTTTCAAGGCCGCCCTTGAACATGGATGCTCTAATGATCTAGGCTCATTAACTAGAAAGACATAAATCATTATTACAGCAGGAAACAGGCTGCAACATTTAAAATTCAATTAGTGACAATGCAAGCAAGTGGTAGATGACAAAGATCGGCTTTTCTGTTGAATCAAAAATTTAGTAGAAGAATCAGCACCAGACTCTCTTGCTACTTCAGTTTGCTGGGAAATCAGGAAATGTTTCGCTGTTGTAAACTGCTTCAGTAAGAGAGTTTAATGGGTAACTTAAAAGGCCACTTCTATTCCCCGTAGCCTTACTTTAGTTTTTCATCATTCTTATATACAGTATTCTAATACTCATTATGGCTGATGCAGTTTTTGAGATGCTAACCAACATGAAGTAATTTTCTTAGCATTTGTAAAAAACAGAAAGCTATTTCCTACAAGAGCGTATAGTGGATTTTAAAATGCATTTTAATTCAGTAAACCTCTAGAAACCAAAAAAAAAAACCTCACATTTTGGAGTTGCTGAAGGATACATTCCTCAAACTAGATAAATGGTGAAAGTGGTGGGAGAAGAGAGGAAAGCGCAAGGTGCAAGAGGAGCACCTTACAAGCTGGAGGATGTCACTTTACCTGCCCGCCCAAGCTTCTGTCACAGAGTGATCACTCTGCACACCGAATGGTAATTCTCTGCATTCAGGAGATCAAAAAAAAAAAAAAAACAAACCAACCCACCTATATTTTTCTTCCAAGGACATGTGTATCCTGAGTGAAATACATATAAAATAAAGCAAGCAAAAAGGTTTTCTTCTGCTACTTAGGTAATCATTACAGGAGGAAAAGGGCTGCCTAAATACAAATGAAGGAAAAATACATTGATTTAATCACACAGTTTAGTTGTCTGTTGTTGACCTGATTATTCAGGAACGGAGACAGTGAGGGGTTCGGCGTGGCAAATGCAGACTTTGCAAGAAATTACAGAAAGAACAACACTAAGGAAAAAAAATGATGCAAAAGTATCGATACACTTCTGAAATAAAGTACAGTTAAAATTGCTCTAAACATGTGCTTTACAACTGTCTTAATTCCTACGTTTATTTTGCTCTTTCCCTTTTGCTTCATTTCACCCTATTTTGCAATACATCGGGACAAAAATACCAGAGCTACGGCAGGAGGGAAGGAAGAGAGCACAGCTTTCAAGGCCCCTGCTTGTCCTGAAGCTTGGACTGCATCAAAACCTGGGACACTCAGAATTGATTCTCCATCTCAAGGCAGGAACAGGTCCATACTTAAGTGACAGGCCAAGAATAAACGAAGTGCAGATGTGAAAAAATTCATTCCTGAAGAGAATTCTGAGACAACAGCCGTCATCTAATAATCCATTACCATGCTTTATTCTTTAAATGATGTAAGCCAGAAAAAATCTGCCATTCTGTAAGGAATGAGTAAACAAACCCAGTGTATAATATTCAAGGTCAAAATCAAGTTTCATGCTTAGTTCAATGCATTTTTTACAGAAAATACATCCTCTGTAATCATCACTCTAATGCTACCCATAAGCATGAGTCATATAGAGATTTTGCATCCCAGATAAAAAAATTTCTCCCTCATCACTTTCTTTGCATTATTAGAGAGAAGTTTATTTTAACAGAAAACAAGAGAAGTATGTCATTGTTTCCATTGAAAACCATCAGGAAAACAAAGTGGAAAATAGCAGCTTCACAACACCAAAAAAAAAAAAAAATGCATAGGAGGCTGCAAAACATCATTAAAGTTTAATCATCTCTCTAAGCCTTTAAACTTTGCTGGGGTCCTCCAATTTTCACACTTCACCTGTTAAGAGCAGCTGCATCAGCTCAGACTCTGATCTGGTATGAACCGGGCATCCTGTGTAAAAGTCAGCATAAAGGCCTCATCAGCATGAAGGCATCATCCTCACTTCCACTGGACTTAGACTGGAGCCTGCTTCTGTAACGTTAGCATCACGGGTGATACATTAACGATGGCACTACACCAACTGGTATGGAGCCAGGTCATCCTGCCTCACGCTGCCAGGCTGAGCAAGGACCAGAACAGACAACCAGCAGGTTCAGGTACCGCTGAAGAACTGCAAACAGCTTACAGTAGGTGATATTCCTTCCCAGGAACTATCTGCACCTCCTTTATTTTTTGTTTAAAAAAATAAAAACACTTTTTTAGAAAGATATTGTGCCCTTAGTTTCTCAAGGCGTAGTACTCACAATGCAGAACAGCTGTCAGACCTTAGGTAGATATTCTACAATAAAGTAAGGTAATATCTGCTGGCAGCACTTCAAATTAATTTTAAGGACTGTAAAGGACAGTGTCAATAGAGTGCAGGGGTAGGCATCATGCTATGCTGAGCAGCCACAGTTGCATTAGTCACTAAATTAAGCTGTTTTACAGCCTACAATACAATACGCTCAACCCTCACCTCAAAAACTCATTCCAGTTTTTTCTCTCTCCTCAATTTGGCTTTATTTGATTTTTTCCATTCAAATCTAATTCTGTTTCTCTGCACCTTCGGGGAAACAGTTACTGCTGTATTAGGTGTAGAGAGGGCGTGCCTGATGTTAATACTACAGGCATGGGAACACATCTGATAGTCAGACACATTATTTGAGAACGATTTATAGCATTCCCAGTTGAAAAGAAACAGCGTAAACCAGAAATGACAAAATCTAAACAAAACCTGTTTTCAAGCTGCCTGGACATGAACAAGAATTAAGGAAGACATCCAGAGTACAACATATTTGTACAACTAATATCCAACAAATGTCATCAAATCTTTATCCTTCACCTCACCTTTTCATCTCACAGGCTTACCTTTGGCAAGGTGACAGCAAAACAGAATAAAATGAAGAGAAAAAAACCCACCAAATCCAAGATTATAGCCACTTAGGTCAGCTTCTGCTTAGAGAGCAGAAGTCCACAGCTCAAAATAAAATCTTACTGTGTAGCATAATAAACTTTAGAACAGCAACATTATTTTACCTGGAAGAGTAACTATTACACTGGGGATGACTAAAACTCCCAGAAGGACCTGAGATGCTATAAAAAACCAACATCCATAGATTTGAAACAAAGGAAATGAAAGAGCCATAAGGTAAGACTTGATTTTCATAAAGTAAAGCCTTATCATCATCAGTGGCATAACCCACATAAGATTAAGTACGTGGATTAAGTACTAACCAAGGTGAGCTGTTACAAACTGAAGAGGGACCAGGAGACTGTGCAACTAAATGGAGAATTCATAGGGAAGTAATGTCCTCCTCCTCCTCCTATTTCCTTTGTCTGGCCATTGTGCCTCAGACTCTCTAATCCATAGATGGACACCCAAGCCATGTTAGAGACTAACAGCAGCTGACCTGCAGGAAAAGGGAAACTCCCTGAAAAACAAGGTAAATTAGGCCATGTGAAGCTCCAGGCTGTGCAATCAAGCTAATACAGGTGTCCATGCTAACCTGTTTAGCAAATGACTTCTGGTTTCTTTACAGCAGATCACTGCAACTGAAAGTAGGAAGAAAAAGTTTTCCAGGTGTGAGCTTTCACTTGGCAGGTGAGTAGGGCCATGCTGAGGGAGGCATCTAGCTGGGGTACTTGGTGAGGGGGGATGTTCTGGTTTCATTCCTACCCATACTTTGGCTTTTAAATTACAAACAAAGTTTAAGCACATGGTCCAAAGCAGGCTGCCAGCAAACTGACAAGCACTAAACAAGCATATAAGCAATGCCCAGAGAAGACTTGTTCCCCCGTCTCATGAAATACTAACCCTGTAGCACCAGCTTTATAGAAATTTGGACAGTGTTACTGAACATTATGTTGCCCTTTGCAGCTCACATTGCTCTCACACAAAAATCTCTTACCACACATTCTGTAAGACGGAGAAGAATCCCATTAGCATCTCTATTAAAAGGGGTTTGAAACCAAATCTAGAGTTAACAAGCATGAAACATCAACCACAAAACACATCTAAAAAGCTTTTGGTTTCCCAGGAGGGTTTTGACTTTTTTTTTTCTTGCTATTTTCCTTAACAGCAAATGAAATAATAACAAAAGTTTCTGACAATTAAATGCCTCCACATGTTTCTGGAGGCATTCGTTTCTTTGCGCTTACATACAAGTAAAATAACTATATGGTATGCTGCAGCAGGGTTTATTCTTCAAGAGTATTCCTTACATACTCTCCCAGGAGAGAAAATTATTAAGTAACCAGATACAACAGATACTGACATTTCTCCATCATCAGGATCATGTCAAAACATACAGAGGTTCACAAAACACAAAGTATTCTAAACAAAACTCTCCTATATTAAAGAAAAAAAATCTGTAAGCAAAAAGAGCTATGCCTCATCTGATGATATCCCCTAACTATAAATCCCCAAAAGCGTAAAGAAATATTAGCAATTCCTTGTTCACTTCTACGACTTAAACTCTGTGTTCACACAACAAATGACTTCTGGATGGTCTCGTAAAGAGGGCTGGGTAGGTTCCACTGGCTTTCCAAAACAAAAGTTAGAAGATTAAACAAAAGGTCAAAAAGGACAGGACATTGCCTCATGACTCCAAAGAGATGACTAGACTGGCCACCATAAGCCTAAGAGAAGTGTAAGTACCAAAGAAACATTTCTTCTTCCCTAATATTAGTGTAAAACAAAGTCTCTGTGACCTTATGATGCTGAGAATCACAGGAGGAGAAAATAACTTAAACCTGTTCTCATTAACCTTCAGACAGACTCTAGAAACATGCAATGACTTTGGAAACCTTATAAAACAAAAGAAAATGCTTCAGAAATATCAGTGTCCATCATCTTACTACTCTTAGTTAAAAGTAACTACTCTTAATTAAAAGTAAGCCATCTTATGATGGAATTTGTCCTCTATTTTCCATTTTACTGAACTCACTAAAGTAGCTACAGGAACTGTAATTTACTCTGGACATATGACTGCACAGGTCACAGAAAGCTGACTACCTTTCCGTCTATGACATCTCTGCATCTTTCTGGTTCATAACAGACATGTGGTGCTAAAATATTAAAAAAGAACACAGCACAGTTTTGCAGAAATTAATCTACATCTCCTTCAAATCATCTCCCTGCAATTCAGTCCTTCAACATGTAATAGCAAGGAGGTTATGTTAATAGCACTGCATTTCCCACATGGGAAGAGTAGCTGTAAGAACAAGTGCATTAGCAGATCCAAAACATGCAATTATTGGTTTGAATAAGACACCAAAGTGTTAAAAGATGTTAATGGGAAAAAGAAAAAATCGTTCCATGCTGATGTTGAACAGTCCACAGGAAAAGACCGCTTTTTTTCTGTTTTTTGGTGTTGGGTTGTTTTTTTTTTTTCACTCCCAAATTGATAGCATCCTCTTCTGGCAAAAGTTGTTGTTATTAGTCACAGAAGCTTTTTTTAAAAAAATTTTATTTATTTACTCAAGTTTCTCTGGCCAAGAAATCACAGGCATGTAACCTCATCAGCAGGGAGAACAGATGGACATTCCCAACAGAGTCTCCTGTCCCCCGAGCCTGGCCTCCTCTTCCGAGCACACTCAATATTCTTAAGTGATGTGATAGAGGTTTCCCTGCCAGTACTACTACCCATGTGCTCAATTTGCAGAGTGCCCACTCCAGTGACCTGGCCCGCTCAGCCACTTCGCAGGTGCCAAATATTGGTGACTTATGATGTTCAGGATGCTCTCCTTTTCTGCTGACAATGCACTAGTATTCCTTCACTGGATATGTATTGCCAAAAGATACAAGAGTAAATAAAAATAATGCAATTGACCTTGTCTTTTAATATTAGCTTTTCTCCTTCCATTTGAAATGAAACTATAGAACTTAATGATTTTTTTACCTCATTAAAATAAAATAAAAAAAAAATCTATCCTTGTCTACAAGGTACCAAACAACAGTACTGAATTGTAGGCATGGTAAAAGAGTTAAAAGAACTTTACGGTTCTTTTAATTAGAAATAGAAAAACCCTTTAAGGTTGCAAAGTCAAGCATTCCGTACCAGAATTCAGCCTTCTTTCCATCTGTGTTACCATCACCTCCAATTAAAGACTACAGTATCACCTCCTTTCTCCCCAGGAATCTTGCCACATGCAGTGCAAAAGATGGACTGTACCAATTTTTAAAGAGCAATGTTCTGGTGTTCTCCTGCTTCAACATATGGCTCCATGCTGAAGCCTTGCACTATTTCTCTCTTGCACCATGATTCAAACTCACAGCTGCTTAATTTCCCTGGGGGTTCTTCTAATTCCAAGGCATGCAGCTCCAGGAACAGTGGGGCTTCGAGTGGGACATCATAACAAGTTTTCACAGGAGCCGGATTCCCATTAAATACCTATCAACTCTGCATATCAGTTTGAGATAGACCTGGCTAAAAAAAAAAACACTCCAAAAAATCTCCAAAACATTCAGCATGTGATGAATTCAAGCACAGTCCCCAGCAACTTCATATGCCAAACTACGTAATTAGCAACTCAGCAAAATCATAACCCAGGGTTTCAACTCAGGAGCTCATGTAACGAGACAAGTCTAATGAAGAGCCAGCTGTAAAATGTCTGGGTTGCATTGACAAGCAGCCTACACTGCTGTCTCTGCCAGGGGGAGAGGCCAGGACAGGCAGCAAGGTTTCAGGAACAGCAGAGGAACTACAAATTCACACCTAGTTTGTGTCCTTCTGTCTTTTTTGGGGGCTATCTGACTTTAAATCACAGTTCCTTAAAATTACAAGCTCAGGCATGGTTGTGTACATTGTCTACGCTGTAATTTTAGCGGCATTAGTGGGGGCTCCCTAGTTTGTGCTATACAAGTGAAATTGGAATCAGACAATGAAGCCTGAAGATGACTCTATGGCTAAAGTTATCCCAGGTGCCTGACTTAATGGCTGTCACTTGTACTAATGCTGTACTGCAGAGATTAAGTGTAGCCAGAGACGTCTGGCCTGATCTTTCCAGTCTCCATGTTGCAAAATCTGAAAAAATTCCTTCTGGACTTCTACTGTAATACCTCCAATGGCTTAAACTACAATTTATGATACAATAAGATTTCAAACCTATAAGTATGCCAGCAGTGCTTTGAAAAGGAAATACTAGTTAATGAAATAGATAGCTCTTTGACTTTTCTGGTTTTCTTCTTAATTCTGCTCCATATGCAGGGAAACCCTGTAAATCAGGCAGAAGCACCAACTCCCACCAGCACCCACAACGGGAAGCGTATACAAGAACAGACTTGAGCTTCTAAATTTTCATGATACTGAAGTAAATTTTCTTTGCTTTCGAGATTTGTTGTTGTTCTTCAACAGGTCCCTTCCTCACCCTAATCTAAAGGTATTTTACAGCTACTTTAGAGACGGGCTTTTGAATTTACTTTTCATAATCTGTATACACCTCAATTTTTATACTGCAATATGAAATCTTGAAGAAATAACCAACTGGAATTCTGGCTCATGCATTAATAAAAAAAAGTGTGGCTACTTCTGCCCTAAGATTGCTTTCTGAAGCCTTCAGAGAAAAAAAAACCCTAAAGGCCTTCCAGTAATACCATACTATGGGAAGAATTCATTCGTGCACTGAGAACAGTTCAGTTGGTGATCTATGCCTCTCATCAGAATTCAGATGCTTCTTCCTACAGCAGTACCAGTTCAAGCCATAAACACATATACAAATTAAATATTTTAAAATAAAAAAAAATCCCCCACCTTTAATCAGTCAAGACATCATGTTAACACACATAAACACTCAATTATGATTTTCAGAGGCACCGCAATATAGGATTGACGGGGATCAATGCCCACAGTTCTCATACCCTAATAATTCTGCTTATGAATCCTTAAAAAAAAAAAAAACAACCACCACCACCAAATCCAGAACCCCCACAAAAACAATAACAAAAAGCCCAGTTCAATTTTAAGTGAATTCATTCTTTGTCCTTACTAATTCTAGTGGAATCCCTCCAGAACACTTTTGCCCGGAAGATGAGGAACTTCTAACTGCCATCTGGCTTCTTATCTTATTAATAGGTGACTATCCATTCTTGTACTAATGCTGACCTTTAAAGAAAATATGCCGCCTTCCCTCCAGCTTTTTCCCCTCAACTGTTTTCAGTCTGCCCCATTCCACCACTTCTGCACCCTTCATCCTTGAAGCATTTTCTCTATACCTGCTTGAACACATCATCTTGAACACAAACAATCAGAAATACATGAGTTACTCCATACAAGTTTCACCAGGGCTTTGAATCACACGCTAACGAAAATCAGCTCAACACCTGTGTTTATTAGAAATGCCTTTTCAGGTAGGAAGGAATGTGTCTTTTTCACGCTTACAGCCATTCTGCAATTAACTATCAAAGACATGCCATTCTCCTCCACAGACAAGCTGATGAGCAACCTGCTCGCAACAAACTCAGCTTCATGTATAAAATTAAGGATTTCATCCCATTTCTACTACTGCAACCTTTAATACATTCCAGTTCTACTCTCATTTCCAGTCCTTCTCTATTTGACAGCGCCTCCCACAGAGTGTCCTCAGCAAAATTTATTAGCACATGCCCACTCCCTTATGCCAAGATAATTAATGAAAATCTTATATACAATTTGCCTCCTGATCTCCAAGCTTCCTTCAGCAGTGCTCAGGCCACCTCATCTGAGCATTACAAGGTTGACAGAGTTTTGGTGAGAACCGCAATCTGGTGACCTCAGTGATGACCAGATGACCTAGGTGCCCAGCCTACATCCAAGCTCTCATGCAGCCTGTCAGCCCTAGAACAAACTGACTACAATTTACAATGAGAATATCTTTATCCTAAGTTATGGTATCCTGTGATATTCTTCTGGAATTATTTGTTATCCCCAGTGCTAAGTTCCAGCTTGGAAGGATGTTATCTTAAAGCTTTTTCTACTGCTGTTGCCCTTCCTCAGAGCTATCTCCCATCTCAGACATCTCCAAAAGCAGACCAGCAGCTGCACTTGGATTTGGAGAGAACAGAGCAAGAATTTGCAAAATGTAATGTATCAGCCACTACACCTGCTCACTTTTCTTGCCTGGTTCCCCTCTTTTTCGGATCAACCTCCTTGTATCTCCCCCACTACATATTGAAAGAGCAGGGCAATCATTTCATACTTAGCAGGAATGCTGCGGCCAGCTTTATAATGGACCGACCTGACAACCAAACTCCTACTTATACACCTTTCCCCCCTAACTCTACAATCTATGACCAACATTGCCCTCAGCATCCCATCCTTGGATGAAATGCCAACTGTGTCCAAACAACAAAAGAAAAATCATATCACACAAACGTGTTGACTGAAAGCAGACAATACAATCAAGCAGTCAGTGCAAAATTGCTGGGTTATCCTCCCCTCAATCCATGCCTTAACAAAGACTTATCATCGGGATAAAGCCTGTAGGAGGTAGCACTGCATTAATTCCGAAACTCTAGGTAAGAAACCTGTAATTCACACAGCTCTTTACAAGCCACAATGGTAGTTAAACTCCAGTACCTAATGTCACCATGAAAAAACATCCATGCACAGCAAGCTTTAATCATGCTGTAGGGAACAGAAGATGGAATTGCAGATGCTTTTACAGGGCATTAGGAGACAGGTTTGCATTCTCCCTTATTCCTTTTAGGTGCCACGGCTCTCCCAGTCACAGGACATAACGCAGCTGACTGTGCCCATAGCTATGTGGCTGCGCATAACTTGGCTTTACTTAGCTTTCTTCCATACATGCCATTTAGTCCTGCAGGTCAGGGCTGCAGGAGTCAATATCGCACTGCCTACAGAACTGCCAATATGTTTACAATCAAACACCATGCCTTAAGTTACAGCCTTAGATCCATGAATGTGAATAGAACCAGAAAGAACAACTACACATCATGACACAAATTAAACCCACAGATAAGCTATTTATAAAATGGCAGAGGCCTCACTCACTCTCACAGAGGCTGTCATAAACCAACAATGTCCCCTTGCTTCAAGAAAGCCTAATGGTTCCCTGGTCAAGGGAGGTGATCCTTCCCCTCCACTCAGTGCTGCTGAGGCCACACCTGAGTGATATGTCCAGTTCTGGGCTCCCCAGTAAAAGAGAGACATGGACATACTGGAGACAGTCCAACAAAGGGCTGCAAAGATCATTAAGGGGCTGAGCATTTCTCTTATGAGGAAAGGCTGGGAGAGCTGGGACTCTTCAGCCTGGAGAAGAGAAGGTGCTTTTCAGTGGTGCCCAGTGACAGGACAAGAGGCAATGGATACAAACCAAAATACAGGACGTTCCCCTGAAACATTAGGGAACACATTTGCCCTGTGAGGGTGACTGAGCACTGGCAGAGGTTGGCCAGGGAAGCTGTGGAATCTCCAACCTCAGAGATATTCAAAAACTGTCTGGACATGGCCCTGGATAACCAGCTCTAGGTGGACCTGCTTGAGCAGGGAGGTTGGACCCAATAACTTTCAAATGCCCCTTCCAACCTCAACCATTCTGTGATAAATGACACTTACCAAGGACATACTAAGAGAAAGTATTTTTCACAGGATGCTTTAAACATCTTAGAAATCCCTAAAATTTTGCCTCTTGAGCATTTAGAAAAGCTCTCCTCCCATTTACTCTAGAAACACTGTACAGCTGTAATATCTCAGGTGCATAACAACTGGCAGCCACAAGCCTTCTAATTACTCACCGTCAGTTCCCTTTGTCTCTGAAAACAGCGTACTACTGTCAGCACTGCTTTGGCTCAATAAAAAGCTTTACTAGCTATGGAAGTACAGACTAAGTACCATACATTCAGGAAAAAAGAAAAATAAAAAAAAAAGCAAGCCTCAGCAAAACTTTTGCAGCATGTAATAATTCTGGTGAACCGCAGCAGCTACACTGAAGCACAATAAAGCAGCTCCTCTTTTTTCTTCTATGTCTGCCATGAGTTATATGTATACATGCTCCCAGAAAATAATAACAGCTTGCTTTACCTCAGTTTTACTGCTGGAAACCACATGCAAAATCATTGATTGTACCTTCAAGACCGGTAAGATCCAACCTCTTAGCAGTAGGGCAAAGCTCCTACTCAAAGACTCAATATGCCTGCACCCAGTTGGTTGCTAATAGTTCATCAGCTAGTGGTTCATTAGGATGGCCAAAGTTCAGCTGGCAGAAGTCCAGACAGACAGCAAAAGCCACATACTTCTTCCAAACACCCTGCAAGGTGATCTCCTGTTTGCACACTGTTGCAACATGTTGGGGCAGGCTCTTTTAATATCTGCAGACAAATGTCCATGGTCATCTCAAATGTTTGTAACCCAAGTGCTCCAGATCACACCAGGTTTGACGCATACTCTGACCCTGCTGGTCAGCACTTATCACAGGGGAGAGACTTTGCCCAGGAAGATGCCCAGGGTTGTCAGGCATTGGAACAGGCTGCCCAGGGAGGTGGAGGAGTCTCCATCCCTGGAAGTATTTAAAAGAAGGGTAGACACGGTGCTTGAGGATATGGTTTAGTGGCGGACTTGGCAGTGATAGGTTAGCAGTTAGACTCGATGATCTTAAGGGTCTTTTCCAACCTTAACGATTCTATGATGCAACTCTCAACAGCTGGTTGTCCCTTTTAACTTTATTTTCTTCTTGGTGCAACTTCAGACAAGAGATGTTGCTGCAGACATTACTGCCAAAGCTGCAGGTCAGGTTCCCTAGCTGCATATCAGCTGTTTGGCACGACACAGCCACCACACAAACAGGGCAAACATCTGCACAACAGCCAAGTACTGCCCATGATTAACACGGCAAGGGAGAGTACCATTTGCCAGCAACAATCCATTACCTATCTGACAAAAGCAACAGCTACACAACATGAGTCAGACACCTCTGCAGGTGATTCAAGAGAGGAATTATGGGTTGGTTTGTTTTTCTTGACATCCACACCTAGGCAAGGAATTGCAGAGACTCTTCACCTCCACTCCACAGCAAGAGCCACCCCACAGAGCAGACAATATCTCAGCAGTAAGCAGCATGGGCCATCCACCCACACAGCTGAGCTCTCACCTTAAAAGAAGGTGAACCCTTCTAGGAAGAAGCTTGCACTGAAAATACAGAACTTAAAAGAGGCACCTAGACCATACCATTTAGTACAAGGCATTGCAATACTCCAGTCAAAAAAACCGAACAGTTTCTGTAGCTAACACAATGCTATTTTAAACCCCATTGTTTGGTTAGACTTGCTGGGGAATGTGCAAGTAGGCATGCTGGCTCTTTACCACAGATAAAGTCACGGACAAGAGATTTTTCTACTGGCATTTCAGTTACTGTTTTCAGTAAATATCACATCTGTCTCTCAAAAGACCCTCACCTATAGCTGTACCAGGTAAGGGGGCATCCTGCCCTAGCGACAAGCTACTGATATTCTGGGGCATCCCTGCAATCTCAACTAGACACCTAGGATCTAAACCATAGTCTTCAAAGCATGTGTTAGCAATGGCCAATCAACCATTTGTATGCTCTTTAGATAGTTTTCAAAGAACAGCATGTTTTACTGTTTCAGTTGCAAGAGACTAGTCCTCAATATTTGGTGTACATATCCTAACACAATAACACAGTATGCACTAGCAATTAGGATGAGAGAACCACGTAAACCAATACTCTAAGAAGAGCAAGCCTATTTTTCCATCACATTCAGAAATCCCTCAAGTCAATTTCAAATACATGCATTTTATTGCGAGAGATCATTATTAGGTTCCCCAATCCTCCCTTTCTTAAAAAAAACACACAAAACAACAAAACAACAAAAACTAAAAGGACACAATTTATCTCAAGAATCCCATTTTAGATAATGAATCCTGAATTTTAAAAACCACATCCTCATCCCTTTTTCTTTATATATAATATGTAATGTAATATAAAATTAAGTATATAGAAATAAAACTAAACTTGCTCTATTCTTTTCTTTCTCTCAACCTAGTTTGCCGATGCTCAATTTCCCTAAAGAGGTGTAACCTATTTGGATGCAAGTAAAAATCACTGTCTTCAGTAATGGTCTCTTAAAAGAAAAACAAAAAGTTTGTTTGAAGACACACATTAAAACTGGGAGGCTAAATTATGCACTGTCAATTGTTCCAGTAGCCTCCTACTACGGTATGTGCCTGGGGATAGAGCTGGAATTAATTTCTCCTTTTAATTGTATTTTTAAGATTTCTATAATCTCCATATATAGTTCTTGGACCTAGTCTCCCTTCACATTTCTCTTTCTTCACTTCCTTGGCTGATCAGCTGTACCAGCCTACCATGTATAAGTTGCCTCACATATCCTTAAAACCAAAATGGTTCTTCATTACATTGCCCATATTACACCTCTAGATCTAAAATCTGAGACAGTGGGAACATTTGTAAATGAAAAAAGTTGCAAAAATAATGGCAAAAGTGCTTAGAAAAGTTTTTTTTTTAATAAAAAACTTGAAATTAAATTGTCACATGTATGCTAAATATCTGTCTTTTCACTGGCTCCATACTACTGCATGTTTATCCTTCTTTTTCACATAACAATCTAAAAGCAGTTTCATCTTCTGTGACATGGTCAGCACCGCATATTACTACAGTCTTACAGCCGAACCTAAAAAAAATTGCTCTAGAAAAGTATTTAGCATGATACAAACCCAATGCACCCAGCTGAACTGAACAGCCTTCAACTGTTCTGTCTGAACATCTGGGCATCAACATCCCAACTTGGGTAGAAACTCTTAAGTTCACAGGACTCAGCTGACACACAAGGGTCACTCTTCACAGGGGTGGGAGGCAGGGTCAAAGGTCTTCGTGAGTTGGACTCATTAAGTGACACGTGGACTTTATTTTGTTATATAAGCACAGCATCCCCAACAAGTTATTTAACGCAAATGAGAGACAGAAAACATGAAGGCCTGAACCCCCTTTTCTTGTCCTTCATGACTTTCAAAGCACAATTTTTGTTGCTTCTCAAGAAATGCTGACAGACCGTGGATCAGGTACATGTACTACCCCTTTCCATCTTCCTTTCTCCTCCTCCCTCCCTCTCCTTATACCCTGAGGAAAGATGTCAAGTCACATGAAATGACAAACACTCTTACTCTCCTTTGGAAACAGCAAAGCCAGACCATGCAACTCTACTTCCCCAATGCCCATACAATCATAAGGTCAAAGTAGAGGCCAAAGTCACTTTAAAAACACATTCAAGAACAAGAGCAACACAAAGTAAAAGAGAAGACTTTATAGTCCTTTCTTTAGAAGAATTAAACATTGTTTGGATTAAAAAATGGGTATTTTTACTCTGGGCTGGTAATGAACACTGCAATATATTAACACTGTCATTTCCTTTTATCCAATGCACCTGCACCAAAATTTGATGGGTAATGTAGTACAAAAACAATTTTCTCCAAATGTTGTTTGGCTCAAATTCTTATATTGACTACTTAGCATCCATTATTACACATAAGCAAAAAAAACCCACCACCAGCAAAAACCTATAACAACAGAGGGGACAAGAACCAGTGGGATAAACTCATTTATGAAGCAGAAACCGTCTTTTCCTGGATGACTGCAGAGAGCTTGGCATAACGGTACGGCAATCTGATTAGCATGGCTCACTACTTCTTTTATTAAATAATAATTTACAATAATGAACCCTCAGATGATAGAGATTAAAATAATTCAATATTACATTAAATTCAGGTGGTACTAAACACATGACCAAATTTGATTCTTAGAAGAGATTCTAGCATATATGTTAACTGATCATCAGGACTCCCCTCCGAATTAACTGTTCCATGTCAGCTGTGTGTATACGCCACATCAGGGACGCTCACCCTATCGCTTCATCTCCATTTTTGCTATCTTGCTGACATAATGACACATCCAAACACCTAGCAACAATCTTCCTCTGCAGTGGATATACAGGAAAAATGAAGCCCACTCATCAGACCAAGCCCTCCCCCTCCTTCACACACAGCCAGAGAGGCCTCACGACATGGAGCTCCACTCCAGTGCAGAAGTTAAAAGTCTTTTCAAAAGGAGAAACCTGTCATAGAATCATTAAGGTTGAAAAAGACCTTGAAGATCATCCATTCCAACCGCCAATGCAACACTACCATGCCTCCTATAAGAGACTGTCGTATCAGCCCATGCACAAAAATCCCCCAAGGAAGAGGCTTGTGTTTCGGCATCGCATTTAGCCCCACAACCACCTGCCTTTTGCCAGGGTCATCTACAGTCAGATAAACAGGACATCATCAGCAAAGCTTTGACAGGAACCCCACGGAACACTGACAGCAGAGAGAGCCCCGAGTTCAACCCTGGAAGAAACTACATTGGTCCCTGCACTCTGTCAGATATTTCAGCATAGGAGCAAGGGAAAAGTTTTAATCTAAACAAGACAATAAAAACTTGGGTTTCGACAGTCTCACATGTACATGAGCAAAAGGAAGCATAAAAGCTAAATACAAAAAACCACCAAGTAGAAGGCAACACGTGCTTATAATTTAATTACATTCTTTCAACTATCAGCTGCTTGAAAAGGACAACTGCATAGATCAAAGCTCTCTGTTACACACCACCATTTTTATTGCTGCAAACAGCATTAACTCAAAAGGAAAAACACCTCGCTCATCGTAAATTTTAGGATGGAACAACAGCCATTAATCGTGTGAAGAACTGATGTAACGCACCCCTTCAAGAAACCTCTCCAGCCAGGGATGCTGCAAGACACATTCCTCCTTGCTTTTATTCCTAGTCAAGTTTCCATCTGCTGCCAGACTTTCATTAAACCTAGCTACTTGCTACAGAGATATCAAATTAACACTTGCCTGCCTTTGTAGCCTAGTCTCTGAGATGCAAACCCATCCCTCCTCTCAGACATGACATCATAAGCCTCCCAAGGGTGAGCAAGATGCAGATGTGCTGAAGGAGATGAAAGCAGCAGCTCATGCAAGCAAGCCCAAGTTTCTTATGGGGGGGGGGGCTTTCAAGCTGTGCTTGTACGCCTGCTAAAGAGACAGAAAATTTCCTCAAAGGCCAAAGAAAGATGTTTCCATGTTGAGGTGGGAACCACCACCATTCTAACACAAGGTGCAGTTACATTATCTGCAGGAAATTCTGCAGTTTAAACACCGCAACAGAAAGGAGAGGAAAGGAATCCCTCAAATAAACAAATGCATGACTGCAGAAATGACTGGATGCTGCCTTCAGAGAAGGGGAGAATGCAATGCAGAGATTTACAGGGACTGCTATAAGGCCAGGAACAGAAGTATTCCTTCCACATCTATTTGCATGCCAGGTGCTCAGAAAACCATATATTTATGGGTTTATCACAGGAAAGGGGCCATGGTTTTTAAAAGCAGTCAGTCATCTGTCCTCACTGTACTGTTTAGAAGCTCAAAAGGTAAAAGCAAGGCATTAACCTCAAGCTCAATTATATATTTAAAATCCATTCTCGCCTGCTGCTATTCAAGTATTTCTTTGTGTTCCCCAAGAAATAATTCAGTAAATTATGTTCTGCCCCACTTTGACCTGTGACTATTTTTCATCTGTGAATTCTGGGTTCTTCCTGTTCTGCTTTTAAGGCAAGCTCAGGCAGCAGATTGCCCTGCATGGTCTGGCACCATTAGATTGCACTCTGCAATTCTGCATTTCACTCTCCTGAAGAGAACCATCTGCTCTACAGGTTTTAGATGCTGACCACCTGGGTGGAAGCAACTTCATTAAAAATAAAAATTAAAAAAAATAATTAAAAAGTAGTTTTGCACAGTATTTCCACTTACTTAGGATGTACATGTATAACAAAAATATTCTGTGTTAAAGATACATTACATATGCACTTTCTAGTTACAGTATCTAGTAACCAAGGAGTTCTTGGTTTTATTGTTTCAATTTAGTGTATTTTTCCCCAGTGCTTTAGCTCTCTGCAGAAATTTGATGGATCCGTTCACATCAGCACAACTGACTTCTCATTGGAGCAGATACCTAGAAAATATATATGAAGGCTCTAAATTCATTTTAAAATCATAAGGAATAGTCAATAGGAAAGTTTGAACAGGTAAACAGAATAGGTATATCAAAGAGGAGGAATTAAAAAGGGAACTAACTTTTTTTTAGGTGAAAAACATAAATAGCATATAAAAATTATGCTCTGAGCTGGGAAGTCCTCATTAATCCAGTCAGCATTTATGAAGGGGGAGCTTTTCAAAACCTTTTAACATCTGCCTCATTCCATACCTTGGAAATCCTTTTCCATTTCAGTAAAATGAAACAAAGACCTAGGCAGAGTACTTTCTAAAAGCCTTTGGCTACAGACAGCCCACTGCATACATCATTATACAAAAATCCTCATGGCGGGGGAGAGGGAAGGGTACAAGGAAATTAACTCAGTCTTCAAATCCTACCATTTGCTTGGGTGTCATTTCATGGGAGTTCATAATTCATTCCAATTTACCTTTTTAACCCCTGAAATCTTCTGTTTTCTGGAACACTACCATTATTATTTGTATTGCTTGTTTGGCACTATGCACTCTGAATAGTAAATAAGCAAACTACATGTTTCATCTGTGTCCTGTTCCTGTTACACCTTTACGGAGTACTTCACGTGAGCCAGCTACTACCAAAACCTTTCTGACAAACATCAAATTAATACACCTTTCCAAAGAATAAAACATCAAACCTCAATATGCTCCAAGAGAATACAAAGGCCATGCCATGCAATTTTCAAGGTTTTTTTAAATACGGTTTTTTAGGTCTTCGGCACAAAGATTAGGGCAACATATCTAGCTGCGGTGCTGTTCCTAGAAGTGTACATTTCTTTCAAATTCATTTCCATCACAGCATCTGAACCAGATTGTTCTTTAGCTCTTCGTCTCTGCTGGTAAGAAACAGCAGCCCAAATGAACAGAACTAACAGAACAGATACACATATGGAGAGAAGTGCATACATTCTATAACAAACAAAATCAAAAATAGAGGTTAAATACCACTGAGGATTCATTTGTTCTGAAGCTACTATACCGAACATTGTAAAATAGTGTTTGCAATCTCTGACTGTGCTCGAGCGCAATGTGGAGGAACGGTAATAGCAACACACCAAACAGCAACACCACTAGGCATGTTTAGACTAAGGAACAAACATATTGACCTGTGTTCTTCCCAGGTCAACCACACAAATAATGTTTTGCTCTGTAGGAGTAGATTTCCTTAGAAAACTTCCTATTACTTTATTAACCAATAAATTAAGTTTCCTAGCAATTACTACGTACCCACCCTTTTGCCAGAAACCTTTGTGAAAACGTATTGTCACTGGCAGAATCACAACAGTGATCAGCCATCGTACCCCCTGCAACCTGTGGAGCTCATGGCTTACAGATCAATCCAGCTACCACAGGCTTAACTCAGCCTAGCAGAAGTAACTGTTTTCTCCTCCTCCCGGAGACAATCCAGTGACAAGAATATCATTACAAGCAAGATGTTCAATACTACAGAACTACAGTCACCCCAAACCGTGTTAGGCACGAATACAAGTGGTCACCTCCATAGTCAATATTGTTGCAAAGCAATTGGTCTGCCCAAGCAGTATATGATAAGCTAACAAATAAAATAAGGAATGGAAAAGGCACATTAGATTCGAGAAAAAGCTGCTACTAATGTAGGAACCAAAACAGCATTAACACCTAGTTCTCTGTGATATTTATTGCTACCTACAGTAGCTACCTCATGGAATAAAAGATTAAACAGAACTTAGCGTAACTTTCTCTGACTTCTAGGATCACCAAAGCAGGAAGGCTGTACAGTACCTTGGGACAGCAAGTAGCCTAAAGAATACCTACTTCAACCTTACTTGCAGGTATACTATTATATTACAAAATTAGAAGACACCTAAAAGGTGCTTGCCAGAAAATATTTAGAACAAAATGTTAATAAGCAAATAAAAGCACAGCTGAAAGCTCTGCAAATGTGAGCAGTGACAAGATTCATGCTTCACTCTATCAGAGTTCACATAGGTACAGAGCCCTTAAGCTGTTCCCAAGACCAGAGCCCACTATATTAAAACTCCCTTCAGAAAACACTCCGCCTAGTTATGAAATATTAACTACAGTGAGCATCATTACTCAGGATTAACAGCAGTCATCTGTTAAGCAGAGGGCCAAGTTTTACATTTCCTTTGAAAACTGTAGCAAATGGTCCTCACTACCATTCTTATTTCAAAAGTTATCCAGAGAAAATGAATTAAAAGTTGATTCTTCCTAAGGTTGAAGCACAGAACACACATGCCCAATTCCAGAGGAAAAAAGGCCATTTAATATCACTTTAAATGAGATACTTCAGTAGTGTCACATCCATTACTGCAGTCTACCCTGGATGTAGTGTCTAAAATCACTACACAGCAATATTCCAGCGCTCGCTGTAGTGTTACTACTAGCGTTACCAAATGCAGACAAACTGTATTTCATACTATGGGATACAAGAAGCAAAAAAAGACCTAAAAGTTTCAAGTCCAACCAGGGGTTGATGTAGTTTATCTGTTTAAATTCCAAAGCTACACAACTCATAAAAGCCTGAGGTGAGAACTGTAATAAGTTAAGTTCCTTTGTGAACAGAAGTAGTTTTAATAAACTGAAAAACCAACCAAAACATAACCCAAAACCAAAAAACCACAATCACCCAGCTTAGAGGCATCTAAAGCAGACCCCATTTTCTTTGAGGGAAGAGACAGGCATTCTCCCTCACATTAAGATTTTTGCCTTTTTTTTTTTTCTTTTTTAAGCAATGCTGCATCTTTCTGCAGAATTTAACAACATTTTTTAACAAACATATTTGAGATCAACTAATACATCTTCACGGTTCCTCACCCCTGAGGAGTTAATTTAAGCAGCCTGTTTTCAAACTGAAACTTTGTGTTTCCTCTTGCAGATGGATATTCAACAGGTGCTAAGGTGACTCTGTGAGATGCACTGTAAATGAGCCTATTGAAGTGATCTGGATTAAAGACAGAACTAAAATGAGTTTTATTCTTTCTTTTTAAAATGCAAATCCTCTCAACTCTGTTTATAATGGGCCTGTGCAAAAAATAAAAAAATTTTAAAAATTGAATTTGCATTGCTGCAGATATAACTAGCTGCCCTGCTGGTCTTTTTAACTGTTATTCCCTGGAGTACAACAAAATTAAACTTGCAAGGATAGAATTCAAAGCCCTGGGAAGACTGCAGCAGAACAGAGCATGGGTGTCCCTCATCAAGAGATATATCTAGTATATTATATAATCAGCTGGTATTTCCTATACAAGTAACAAACACAATTGCAAACCAAGCCACAGTTTTGAGCAGAATGCTAGCCTATTTACTGTAAACGCTTCAAATATCTCTAAAATCTATGCCAAATGTTCTGATGCTTCACCAGGATAGTTTGCAGAATGCATGCACGTATACACACAAGTGCATGAAACCCAACTCAAAGTAAGTGCAGGCTTTGTGTATCGTCTATTCATACATGCATACCACTTTCAGGTTTTCTTTAAGCCTGGAAGTGAACAGCTGACCTCCCTTACCCTGGTTCCACAGAGGATTATTTCAATGAAAACAAACAAAACCTTTTCATCTTTTGAGCAAATTTCATAAATGTAATTTAGGTATATTTATGAGATAGAAATCATAGTGAAGAAGTGTCACGCTGTACTGAATTTCTTGATGACAAAAGCATCACAGCTCATTTGACACAGGAAGACTCAAATATTGAGTCTAGGATTAGTCTGCAATACTCAGAAAAATATCAGCAGATTTTCCATATAATAGCAATATAAAGACTAGAGCAAATTACTTTTCAAGAAGTGTTGCATTTCTCCTATAAGTTAAATATCATACCATAAGAAAATGAAGAAAGCATTACATGCTTTAGCTATACATATTAAACATGCCTAGGTTATGCATTTGACTTGACTCTACCAGGTACTGAGATTTATTCTTTCCCAAGCATTCAGGAAAATACTTTATTTCAAAGAAATGACAGAGTACCTTCAGCTTGCCTAATAAGCAAATGTAATTTCAGCCTGAGAGTTCATGGCAGTCTCGGCTAATCATGATCCCGGCCATTGCAGTCCCCCTTGCTCCAGCTCCTGGTCTCAGATATCCTCATGCAAAATGAACGGCTTCAGCATACTAAACCAACAAAAAGCACTATATTTAATTATGTAATTTTTGCCAGGTTAGATTTCAGTGGGCTTAGCATGATGTAACAGCTGAGCATGGGCCCAGGAGAGCTCCTGCGCCCAGGGGGACAGGACAGCCAGCGGGCAGGTCAGGCTGCTGCCATAGAACAGCCCCCAGCCAGCCAAGCTGACCACAAGAGAGGTCAACAGCCACGCCGGGGGAAAGGCTCTCATACACTGGCTCAGCATTTCAGGAGGTGAAAGGAAAATGGAGGACCTAGATGCCCAGTTCTGCTCACCTGAGGAGACATCTTCTGCAGGACTTGTTTCGCTGTCTTCAACCAACAATACATATAATGGTATTATTATAATAATCCAGTGATTACGTCAGGCCAAAAAGGATATTTGCAGTTACGTGGCTGGCAAACTAACAGCAGTGACAGTACAAGAACATGCTCTAAATTCCTTATGTAATGAGCCAAATTTACTATTACAGCCAATTTTGTAAAACTGTCTCAGCATTTTAACTTTAAACCCAAAAAAGCAACAGCACATATTAAAAAAAATAGTATGAAGAGCAATCTTTTCATATATCTCTAAAAAGGAAGCAATTAAGACTTGTACTTTTTCCAACACCATCAAGGACACTAGAAAATTGCAGAGAAAATAAGAAGATTGCCAGAAATTACACTATTTTTGTAGATGAAAGGATGGGGAAGAAGTAGGAGGAGAACGAGCTATCTTCCATATTGTGTACTTAATTTTCCAATTGAATTGTCATGACAATGCTTTTACTTCAAAGTTTACCACACGGTTGCAAAGACATGAACCGCTATCAAATCTTCCAAACGCAGCTCAGATTTTCAGTCCAGAAATACATTATCATCTTTATACTAAATTTCACAAAGTACGCCATTCTGAAAACTCACAGAAAGGTGAGGTTGCTCCAAACCCCAATGTAATAAGCACGGATCGATCAGTTAGTTTCTCCAACTCTGCTTTTTCCACCTAAAAATTTGGTTGTGCAATAGCAAGAAAATAAGAAAAAAAGCAAGAAAGTTTTTTGCTTTTCTGTATCTTAAATCAAGATACTCAGTATATCAGCCATAACCTTTGAAATATTGTACTGCAGATCACAATGTTATTTTTTGGAGGACGGAGTTCTCTCTCCTGCAAGAAGTATCAAACACTACTGAATCTGGACTCAAAGATGTGTTGCATAAATGGCTTCAAAAGTCTATTTATGCAATGGAGAATAAGGAGAAATAACCACGAAAGACCATCAGACATTGGCACTGTCAAAAGCCTCCTCCACCAGACACACTCACACAGCTTGACTGCATCTGCAGAATAAGAAACTACTGAAAAATACAGACTTGTGCGATGTTTTAAAGCTACACCTGCTCCCTTCTGTTGGATCCAAGAATTTTCCCCAGACCACATCCCCCTCACCATTTGATTAGCGTAATAAAGTAATGTACACAGAAGGTACCATGGACACCCAGATTAAGGAGCCACTGAAGACTTTCTGCACATGGAAAGCAGTGATGTTAATATACTGATTATATGTTTCTTCACAACTATGCTTAAGCCATCTTAAACAGCTACAGTACTTAACAAAAGGATAGGAGACAGCATTTTTTTCCTGCAATGTAGCGTAAGTTTTTCTGGATGATTAAGCTAAAAAGATAGCCATCATTTGTCATAATGTCTATCAAAAGATTTAAAAGTCACTGGAAATGTGTGATGATAATAGAGAATTTGGAAATTCTCATCTCTCAAATGATCTTCCTTGCACCTTACCCATCATTTTACCATCAGGAAGAAGATAAAAGGCTCCTATCCTGCACAACATTTACTAAGTAGATTGCTGGTTTCCTATACACAGTTTATTAATTAAAGAATGTAAATATAATCTTAGTTTGAAGCTTCGCCACAGCCCAAAAGACTAGGCTTTTCCTTTTTCATGTGATTTTCACTATGTGATATTCCTCCTCATTTCTTATTGATACTTTCAAAACCAAACAGCTGTTTTATTTGTGACATGAAACGAATGGTATTTCAGCAAAAAATAACAATAGTAAAAAAATCCTATCCTTCTACCTAATTGCATCATCATGAAGGGTTTTCTCTTCTGTTTGTTTTACAAGTCCTATTGCCATAGCAGTGCAGGAAAGGATGCACTGTTTGAACATCTGATGGATCAAAATAGGAAGGTGCTGGGCAGAAAATGTCATTTACTACTTCATTAAGCAGTTTTATCAGGTAAAGGTTTTTTTAAAAAAATATATACAAAACTATAAAACTTTACTCTTCAGTCAAATGTCAAAGCACATCATAGAGTTTAACTAAAGAAATCTCTAGTACCCAAAATCTTGTGAGGAGACTTCCCCTCCCCCCCGCCCCACCCCGCCATTCAACCTCTAGTAGAAATTTCTTATTGGAGCATAACTGAGCAATTCAAAGATTCAGCTTTTGCATTCCTATATTCCTCCCCTTTCTTCTTTCTAATATTTATCTTTACACCAGGCTTTCCGTGCCTGTTTCTAAATGACATAGATATCATGTGAGTAATCTCTTCTGGTTGAAAATGTAATTTATTTTAATTGGAACTGAAAACTTGTTTGAGGGGTGGCAGGAGGAAACTGTTCCTATTTCCTGCTATAGTTCTCTCAGCATCTAATTACACCCATAAAGAGGAACAATGGGGAGGCTGTGTGTTATTCAGTTTAATGTGGTTAATTACATGATTCCCTGTATGCATGCAAATACACCAGAGCCTCACAACTGATACAGCACCCACACAGCACGTTTATCAGCTGTAACAACTGTGCTTTGAGATCGCATATAGACGAATCTCTAGATATAAATACTTATTTACTGGAAAAGGTTTCTAGTTCACAAGAAAAAAAAAAATAAAATTGAAAACACAGCAGAACAAGACCCCGAATCAAAAATTTTAACTGTTAGCATCTGTATTTTCCACAAAATTCTTCTCAATATGAATTTATTTCTTGCAACTAGAAACATAACGTTCTTAATGAAATACCTTTCCCCATGCTTTCCCTGTAGATAGATATTTTGGAAAGGTCCTTTTTTATAACCCCATATCCCAAAATACTAACAGGAGTTGAACCAAACTCTTCAATTCCAAGTTTGAAGAGATTTGGGCCACTTCAGAATGGAATAAAGGTACCAGACAGATTTTTTGCAAGCCAGATTCTGTGCCCGGGTACTCTTAAAGACACAAAAATAATACTTTAAATATTATGTATCACTGAGGCCAACATTTGAGACACATCAGGTGGATGGATCATCTTTATTATTACTCTTTCTTCAAAGTCTTGCATAAGCAATACTTTGTGAGTCCAAAGGCAGACAGAGAGGGTAGGTGGTCAAGAGAGTACAGATAAGACAGCTGCAAGCACTCAAATCAGCCTCTGTGAACACCATGCCCTCCTCCATACCCTTCAGTAAGCTTAATGGGGAATAATCATCAGTCGGTCACTGCAGAGTAATAGCTGTTAATAGTATCTCAAATGTCAACACTGGCTGTCCCAGGAAGCACATGTGAAAGGACTTGGTCTTGAGAAAAGACAGACAACTCAGCGCTCAGAGAACAACTCTTCCAAGACCAGATTTTTCAAGAAAAAAGTCACCAAGGGGGGCGGGGGGGGGGCGGGAAAGGAACTGCATATGGTCCTCCTATGAAGAGTCAAAGAAATGTTTCAGAGGCTTAGCGCTAAACGATCTGAGCTCAGATGAGTCACTGGGGTTCTTGGAGCAAAACAGACAATGTGGATAATTGACAAAATAGGGGCAGACATTAAGCGGGACAGTCTTGGTGCTTGACGAATATGCTGGCTTTTGTGAGGAGTTAACCTCCCATCCTCACTACACAGTTGGAACAGTAGGAGATCTATTCAGAAACATGGTGTTAAGAGGGAAGGAGGAATGTGTGCAAGCTGGAAGCAAGAAGATGGATTAACTGAGAAAAGAAGCAGCAGAATTTAGCCCTGATCTACCTTTGAAGCTGGCCCTGCTTTGAACAAGGGGCAGGTCCATGCAACTTCCAAAGCTATTAGCCAACCTAAATTACTCTGTGATTTTAAGGAGAGGGCTTAATGTAGGAAGAACATAACAAAAATAACATTATCTTCATTACTGAATGAAACCCTATGCTGAAAAAAAAAATTTAGTTTGGAGAATGTCACTTGTGCCAAGGGAAAGTGTGTGATGAAATAAGAGCAAAAGAACCCGCAAATGTAAGAGAAGATAGATGTCTTTTGGCAGACTAATGCTTTGATTTTGTTTAAGCTAGCTTAAGTGAGTAATTTAACTTCAATACAACAGTGAATAACTGCTATTGCTACAAAGTTTTAACCTTTACCCGTTCAATTAGACCTTAAAAGCTCTTCTCAAAGAAAAAGACTTCACATAAAAACTAGGAGAGATTATATTCATATTCCTGATATTCTTACAGATAAAAAAATACAGCCCTTGAACTTTTAGAACACACACAAAACAAGGTTTGATCAACTAATGTAAAAACTTAGAATTTTTGCTTATGCAGTTGAAATGCATTTCCTCCTGCCACAAAAATCTGCACCAAGCAAACGGTAGCAGAGCTTCCATCATTTCATTGCCACCTCCATTCAACACAAATCCAGTTTATTTTTCACTGCCTCCCCAAGAAAGATAGCCTGAATTTTTTCTCAAATGCTTATTTAGAAAAAGAAAATCAGATAAAGTAAAAGGCTGACTTGAATTAATTGCTTCTGCTTATCTTCTCTCCCACAGTTGTGGTAGTCTTCTAGCCTGTGCCTGTAGCAGCAACTGGAGATCTCTGCATTCTGGCCTTCCCGTAATGGTTATTCTTTCTCCCTTGTACATTAAAGAATATATGGCCTTGATGGCAGGTACATCAGGAAGCAGCCAGACATACCAAACGCATACCACCAGATGGCATCTTCAACCAGTTACATTTTGAACAGTCCAGGCCTTCAGAAGATCGTATTCTGAAGCCTCAAGGCTCTATACTACAAAAAGAAGAAGCACTTTTGAACATTGGCACCAATGACCTGAAAGTAATTTTGAGTTGCTAAAATCATGAGTTTACTGAGGATACATTTGTTCCCTCAACAAGGATTCAGGAAGCCATAGAACTATTCTGCACCATGCTTTGTGTCCTGTCCCCGCTCATCACCTTAATGCTTCTTCTCTAATTTTACAATAAAATCTAGGCACAATGCCATTGCGTTTCCACAGAGGGACAACCGATTTACACAGGATTTAACTACATTCAGTGCTGGCCCTCTATATTAAGATGTGGTTTTGGCCACAAATAACCTCTGTGTGCGTTGGGAAATTAAGTTTTTTTCACTATAATGAGCAAGCTGCCTCCAGTGGCAGGCACCTTAATAAAAACAAAACAAAACCCCCCAAACCTCATAACTCTACAAGAATCAGTAGACTACAAACCTACTTTTATTCTGCTGCAATCAATCATTGCAGAAATAACAAGTATAACATACAAACCACCCTCAAATCCTTAACAATGATACCTTTACTGTACTTAGAGAGCAATCAAGTCTCATCTCAACACTGGCTTACCATGCTAATCTCATTTCAAGTAAAATTTTGGTGAAATGGCTGTCACCTGTCACATGCTCTAATAATTAGCTGCTGTTTAGAGCTACATATTTTCTTATTTCTTCAGAGTCTAAAGATGAGCTTCTCAAAGGAGTTTTAACCCTTTCAACTGGAGTTTCTGAGACTGTTTGGGGGAAAAATATCACCTAGTTTTAAGTATGTAGGCTGATCTCACACAGTTCTAGGCCTACTTCTCTTCACTTTTAAGTGTGTATCTGCACTGAGGCTAGCTTTTTCCCCTC
The DNA here is from genome assembly GCF_963921805.1 of Phalacrocorax carbo. Lineage (NCBI taxonomy): Eukaryota > Metazoa > Chordata > Aves > Suliformes > Phalacrocoracidae > Phalacrocorax > Phalacrocorax carbo. Next base: position 55,813,600 of record NC_087516.1, read on the forward strand.
TTAAGTCTGATAAGAGCTAAAGGAAATGAAGTGGAACAAAGAAGCAACATTAGCTTTCATAATTTATTGTTCTAGAAAACTCCAACTATTGCCCATGACAGAAAGTAGGCCAAGCAGAAAGAAAATGCAAGTGTTCTTGCACTGCCACTTTGTCAAAGGCTGAAGTCACAGCATTGATTTCTATGGCCACCAGCAACGCCCCCAACCCATGTTGCCACCCTGGAGCTCTTGGGCTGTATTTACAGAGGGCACCAAACACAGAAGAGAACACACGTGAAAGATGAGCTGAAATGTATTGTGGGTTTTCTCTGTTTTTTAAGGTTACAGATTAAAGATGATACTTAAAAGAGTTTATTAATACAGGTTGACAAGGAATAAATCTGACACAGTTCACCCAATTTTATTTCCTTGGTTATTCAGAAAAAAAAAATATTTTTGGTCTGGCTGGATGAACTCCTGCACAGAACTCTCACAAGCAGTTAATTTTGATTCTGAATTCAACCCATTTTAATTGAAGCATTCCTTTTGTGGTCTTTTCCACTTGTAAAGGTAGAATTTCTTGCAGAGGTAGATTTGGAAGAAGCAGCGGGGGAAGAGTGACTGTCAAATATTCAACAGGGCAACTTTCAGAAGTAACATCTGAAATCAACGATGCTGATACACCTAATGAATCTGGATTCTCCACAGTGCCTTCCCCTGTGCTGAGCACCAGAAGACTGGTTTTGATTCTTAAGCACAGGCTCCTAAATTGGAGCTTAATCAACTGCCATTGTGCCCTTGGGTTGCCGGCTTTAAAAATGAGGGCATAGCTAGATCCAAAAAAACTCACAAAAAGGAGCAACACTGACTTAAACCAAGTAATCCAATAGGTTCAACACAATTGCTGAGCTCAAGGGATTATTTATGCAATAAAGAAAGAGAATGACGAAACAGCATAGGACTTGGATTCCCCTTGAAAATTTAATTATTGCTGAATCTTCATCAGAGGATGAGGAGCAAGATGCTCCTCACTTATCAAGGATATTTTCTCAGGAAGTAATTAGCCTCCTGACTGGTATTAGTACATGAATTTCAACTAGATTTAGATGCCCAAACCTAAGAGAAGAGATAAGCAGAAGCCAACACAGTCATTCTGCAGAGTGTATCAAGGAACAACTTGAAACTCACCATTTAATGATTTTATGCCCTTAAAAAGGCACATAATGACATAATGAAGAAAATGTTATAGCTTGACACACTACCAGTACAAGTCATACACTATTGCCACAAACCACTGTGACACTTAGCAAGACTTTCCAAAATAAACTGCAGACTGAAAACATGCTCCTGTTCAGCACAATCTTCACAATTGGTGCATTTATTTAGAGAACATGGACTTTATAGAGTTTAAAGACAATTTAAAAATATATTTTTAACGAATTAAAATGTTTTGAACACTATAGCAGATTTTTTCATTTAAAAAGGCAAAAATCTTCAGAGAATGTTATAGAACAATTTCCAAGTGTATGCAAATGTTTTACCTAAATAAACTGCAGAAAACCAAATAGATAAAGTATCTGTGTCAACTCTCGTAGTAATTTTTAGAATAATTAAAATGCTAATGAAAAAGCATCTAAAGGCAGGAAGAAGTAGAAAAACAACCCATCCCAGAATAACATCCTTCTATAAACGTCATTTCCAACTTCTAATGCTCTCTGAGTTATGCTCTTCCTAGTAATGACAGGTAATGTTTATAATATCTCTTAAGAACGAACCTGCTAGTTATCTCCTTTGCACTTGCTAGCGCTTCACAGTCAGGTTTTGGTGAAAGGTTAGACATGCAAACGTAAAGCACAGATGAAAGCAAGAGACAGCTGGTGTTAGCTCCAGAAGTACAACTGGACTCTAAACAACAGGGGCACACATCTGTACAGCAATTCCCAAATCAGATGAATGCAGTGGCATTCATCTGCCACTCCAAGTGGCAATGATCAGCTGACACAAAACGCTGTTTGTCTCTGCCTTGCTATTAGTCTGCCCCCTTGCACTCTTCCAGTTCCTCTTCTTCTCTCCCATAGCTGTTCCTGGCTTGATTTCTACACTATGGCTGCTCTACAGCCGTTGCAGGTACAGTGTGATACAGAAAGAATCAACCCCCCTTCCAGCCTCACACACATAAATCATGATCCTCTATTATTTAACAAACACACACACATATGAAGTGGGAAATGCTGGTTCGTGCGTGACTGGTAGATATTTGTTTTCCGGGGGGGGGGGGGGGGGGAAAGGTAAACATAAGCTGGAATTTCCCTCTGCCCCCTTCTAGGTCTTACTCATTTCAGTGGCTCCTCCATCCAAACGGGGGAGGAAGGAACGTGGGTGGCTGCGATTTCAGCAGTAATCCCACTGCATTCCCACACCCTTTGCCAATACTAACTACGACCTCAGATTGAGTTAAATTAACCTGAGGCCAGAATCAAAAGAAGAATAACTAGACAAAGCTAAGAGAACATGAAAGGCAAGAACAAAAGATCTTCTTTCTAATGAGGATCACACAGTGCAAACCTCATGGTTATTTTCAAAAAAGAACCAACTGCCAAAAACCCTGAACTACCCAGTTCTAACTCAAGTTGTACCACCGACTACAAAATTGCAAAGCAACTAAAAAACCTGATTTACAAGTTTCAGAAAAATCTTTGAGAAGCTACAATAAACACCACTGCTGTGATGTTCTATATCATTTTAGAATAGCCTTAAAAGAAATGCTAAACTGCTATACTGTGCTGTCAGTATTTACATGATGAAGCAGCATCCACACACTAAATAAAAGTTGGTAAGAACAAAATCCTAAAGTCTTAGTTATTTGCAAGCAGTTGTTTTTTGTATTTTTGCTGGTGGTTATTTTTTAATCAACACAATTTCTGTGTTGACCTGAAGCCCAATAGGTATTTGATCCTCCATTTCACAGCATCAAATTAAACTCCATATCTGAAGGGCATCTCAGATTCCAATTTCACTTTGTCTTATTCGACTATGATTTTTGCACCAAAGCAAGTTAACTATAGATGGATTATTTATAAAAACAAGTAAGGTAGCTGTGAAGAATACAGTCAGTAGTATCCACTGTCTTGGACATAATGATAGATTTAAGCAGCTGCTACTAGAAAACATCAGCTCTGCCAAAATATCAGATGCTAATGTCTGAAGCAGCTCAGTTAAGCTACAAGATGCAATCACTTTGTTCTCCCAGGGATGCGGGCAGGCATATTTCAATCCATATCTGTAACCAACAGAAGCATTTATGGGAGGAACAGATCAAAAAAATTTTGAATACATACAGCCGTACATCTTCACCTTCTTTCAGAACTCCCAGTTTTTAAGCCAGAAGTGGTTTGATATATTATGAGTTCTCAATAAAGCATGCAAAATAGCTGGAGCAGTGTCAGTTTTAATCAGCAATCCAATTAAAGGATCCAATCAAGTTCACTTTAGCTGTTCAACAGTATGTTTATGTCATAAATTATTTTAACAGGAGTTTAACATGCAGGTTCTCTGTATTTTAATAACATATTCAACAGTGATATGTAAAGGGAAGTAGCTGTTGCAACAGCAAACCATGCTCATGTATACGTTGAGAAAATGGTATATCTAACATATTTCAAAAAATTATGGCAAATATTTCTTCATGAAGTCTAATTCATTGATTAAGTGAGAGAACACGTCTGCCTTATTCTGGCATGTAAAAAGAATTGAACTATCATTTGTTTTCAAGAAGGATGCAAGAGTAGATGGTGCTCTTGATACTTTCCCTTTCTTCCTCTTCCATGGGTTCAACCTGTCCTGTTGGAAAGTCATTATTTACGAAAACAAGATCCTGAATTAATATTTAAGAAAGAAACACGTCAATTTATTTCAAACTAACATTTACCTCACTCCAGCCAAAGTTAATTTTCCTGTGATGCAGGAGAATTATCTGCAGGCAATTTATTCCGAGAGTGAGAATAGTTTGCTGAAGCATGTCCACGCAGGGAATGTATACCAGTATAACACAGAAACTCAAACTGATGTAGTTATACCAGGAACATTTGGGACTTATGCGTTTTAAGGCTAGAACAAACAAAATACCAGCACGTTTTTAGAATGACTAGCAATACAGTTGAAGTAGCTAAAGCAGTTACTCACAACTTAAATATACCACTACTTGGCTGAGATACAGAAAAAGTGTTGTACTGTAACCAGCACCCTGTTTGGAGGGCAGACCCCATCACTTTTCGTATTACAAAATATTAAAGATGCTTTTTGATAATGAGTGCATTATGGCAAAGAAGGGAAAAGAAAAAATCTTCTGTTTAACACTTACCCTCAGAAGCTGCAGGCATCTAGACTTCAAACCAGCATTTAGCTTTTAGACTTGTGAGTCTGAAGACACCAGCCACTCAGGATGAAGTTTTACAATTTGACCATGTAAATGCTTTTTTTTCACAACACATAAGTAAATATTTTACTTATAACACTGTCCTGGAAATTCAGTAGTTTCCTCAACAGTAATCATGATACATTAGGTTTAGGGTACTAATTAAATTACTTACGTGTGAAATAGAGAAGTTTTAACTAAAATTGCTTTTACTGAAATGATGGAATTCTACCTTAAACTGCTTCAAAGGTAAAAATGAGAACGAACTATTTTAGTTTGACTCTCTGATTGCACCAGATCATTTACATGTGTGCTACAATCATGCAATGTTAAACGTTATTGCCTTTTTACCATAATATGGGCAAAATTACTTTTATTAGCTTTCCTTAGCACTGATCACTTTACTAGACATTCCCGATGTTTACAAAGTTTTAACTTGCACAGCACTAGCAATCTACTAATATTATTTTATGCTACCAAATGAGAGAAATCGGGCAAAGGAAAAAAGTATGTGGAACATGAGGAAACGTTCAGGCCCAGGAGACCCTACCATTCCATGGAATAATGTACCCAGAGAATGTCTGGAAGCCTCGAAGGTCATAAAGACATGCTGGCAGGAAGGGGTTTCCCTCTATAGTTTTTATGGACCTACAAAGCACCAAAGGTACATTTCCGAAGGTGCCAGAGTTGCCATAGTTGATCCCACACAGCCCATCCCCAGATGCCTACCTCTCCCCCCTCCCATCAATTTAGAGTTCAAATTGCAAAAAACTCCGTGTGGTCACTACAATACAAACGTTATAAGCAATTCCAGCATTTAAGTTATATTTCCACACAGCTGCGATATTCAACAAAGCCAATGGAAATTTTAACTTCATTTTTACTACAATGAAACTGCAAGTGGGTGTATTCCCCCTTAGCACGCACAAGGTTAGTACTTACATACCTATTGAAAATACACACTCGCCCTACCTTACGTTATGCAATGCAACGCGAATAGCAAGGAAGGGTCTGCAAGCAACAGTGGTTTCCTCGCCTCTACCGCACCTGTAAACGTGGGAGCTGCAAAAAACAGGACTAGTAGAGGAAAACAATATGACCAAGGAAGAGACCTGCAGAGACTGAGAAACTTACTTTCCATTATAAAACTTTCTACACAGCAACAATAAGCTTTTATTCTGTCTTCATCCAGTGCTCACTTCACATACCAAGCTGCATGCACCTGTCATAGAATATATCCTTGTTTTACCTATTTTCCATTTTTTCTAAATGAGGGACTGACAGATGCTGCCCCCTGTGCCAGCGCATGGCCTGGCTATTGTCACCAGGCCAGAAACTTGTCATTGCCACTGCTGGCGGTGGCACCTGTGCAAAAAGAATTGAGAACATCTGTACGCAGGCAGCTGCCTGAGTAACGTTCATACGTTGAATGCAAGTACCATATGCAAAAAAGCACAGATTTATAAAGATGCATATGACTTCGGCTTTTGTGTTCTTTGTTTACTAGAGGAAAGTTGTTAATAACAATGGGCAGAGACTAACCAAAAGGAGAGCCCACTGAGTACACAAAACGAGAGCTGTCATAGGTTACAAGAAGAAACAGATCACATGTTAGCTACTTTTAAAATAGGTATCAGCAGGGAGAAAAGTCTTACCTTAAAAACACCACCACGCATCTCTTACTAGCTTATTCACTTGTGCAGCCATATGTGCAACAAGTATCATGCTGTTTTCATTCAGTATCTGTAAATTTAACAATATCCTCAAGAAACATAATCCAAATGGTAAAAGCAAAGACACAATGACAGACATTAGACAGACATGCCACTTAGAGTTCTAGGTCTACCCTGTAGTTAAGTATGTCATTTAAGGAGGTATAAATTAAAATCACAGAAAACTTAAGGTCGGACGGTCATCTAGCACAACCTGCTCTGCTCAAGACAGGGCCAGCTTCAAAATAAGATCTAGCTGCGAAGCTGGAATTGGCTGCTGTCATCAGCTACTTTGCTTTGAAATCAAATTCTGCGATATGAACTTTGGGTTCTTGTAATTTAATCCCAGCCCCTCTTGTAGCTGGTAACTTTTGCAGATGTTGGAAAACAACAATTTGTCATGTTCCAAAAGTGCAGGTTTGGTTGCTTTGAAAAGGGCCAGTGAACTGAGGCCCATTAATGTCAATAAATCATACACCTATTAATTAAAGTGAACACCACAAATGTTGGCAAAAAAAGAACTCCATATTTAGGATATGACAGAATTAAGGTTTCAGACACAACCTCTCCTGCATATGCATTATGCTACAAATTCCTTAATTATATAGTCACTTTCTGCTCTTTTCCATGCAGCGGACAGAATGAACCATACTCATGCAGTGAGCAACTTTCAAGTTATGTTCTCTTTACTTGTGTGAAATATGCCTCAGTTACAAAACTTCTACAAACCTTACTCTGAAAACAGCATTATCAGCTTGTTCATATACTTTCTACACCACTCAGTATAGCAGCATCTCATCACTTCAAAAGACGTGTGTAAATTACTGTCTTTACAACACTGGTGAGCTAAAGGGTCCGTTTTACAGACTGGGAGCCAAGCAAGTCAACGTTGCCATCAAAGGCTTTACCTAAATTTGTTCTTCCGACGTAACACATTCAAAAACCCAAAGAACTTATAGAATTATGTATAAAATTATAATACACAGAGGTATACGCATATACTTATGCTCTGAGAAAGTTACCCATGCGCTGAAGTCTAAGGGAACACATGCTTGGCATGCAGTTAAGAGTGTTCAGTACTTAAGAACAGCAGATTTTAGATCTGGAAGTGAGGGCCCATAAAAACAAGCAGTAATTAGTCAGTCATCATGCAAAGCATAGTGTACATCACTTGCCCAGGACCACTCTATATAGTAATGAACCTATATAATAAGGCCACATAAAGCTACCCAGGCAATTTAAAATCTGGCATTCCCAGCTGTTCTTTGGAGCATGACTTCAGTAAATATTGCCATCAGGGAGGTTCAGAGATATACTTCCTTAGCCTTCTAGAAGAAAAAAACAATTAAAAATGAGCCAATTTCTCCATGTGTCATTACACTGTTATGAACATAAAACAGGACTGGAAATTCTAAGGCTGCCATAGAGACATCTTTCCTCTGAACACTGAACAGCTGTAGTCTAGTGGTAGATCAAACTCATTAAACCCACAAGCTTAAGACAAAGACCACATGCCTCCAAGAGAAGAGGGTATAGCTGAAGAAGAAGTAGGGAACAACCCATCTGTGGAAGGTGGCTTTCTGTCCCCATGCCATCTGCCCATTCCCTAGTGTGTGAAGGCTGGCATGGACATTTCCCATGGTGCTGCAGGTAACTGGAAAGCATCCTGGTACCTGAGGGTGCCTGAGTTGCTTCTACCCCACACTGGAAACACAGATGACCCCACAACCCTTGTGCCAGCCCATCGCTGCTGCCAGTCATGAGACAGGTCTGTACTGGTAACTGCTCTACCACAGCTGTCACTCTGCAGCCACGCCCGCTCCACCACAATTCCCTTCACCTCCCAGACTGGGTACCTTGCCCAGCTAGACCCAGTACCCTGTCCACCTCTTGCTCATCTTCCTACACTGCTTGCCGAGTCATATTCTGTCAACCTCTGACCTAGTGTCTTGGCCATCTCCTTGTCTTCCAAGCTTTTCACCTCTGTTACATATTCTTGTCTTCAGGTCAAGTGGCCGGTCTCAACCACCTCCTTGTTGTCTGTTGAGCAGCACCTGTCACCACTTTTCACCCCTACTTTCAGTCTTCCCCTCAATACACTCACTTTTTTTGACTTAATTCTCTTCATCATTCCCAGCTCACATTCACAAGCCAAGACAAATTTGCGTCAACACTTCCCAGATGCAAGAAAGAGTCCTGATAGAAGACTAGGGGTCTCTTCTCATTTCAGGGTCTGTTCAGATTCATACCCAGCAAAAAGCAGCCCTGTGTAACAACTGCAGGAATAGTTCACCTTGGTTGTAAGCTAGAACTGTAGCAAACTGTGCATGCGTGTATGTATGTATATAAAAGATGAGAATTTGAGCTAAGGTCACGATGAATTCATCAGCAATACTTCAAAAGGCTTATAACCTTGCCAAATTTGAAAACAAAATGTATTAACTCAAAATGACAGTCACATCAGTGCTTCCAGCTAGCCACAGAGTAAGTTTTCTACATAAATGTAAAATAATGGATTGTGCATTCCACATTAAAACCCTTTGCATGCCTTCACCCCAAATCACCTCTCTCAAATCCAGATCTTGTATATACCCGCTTTATTTCACATGTCTTTGCTTATAAACAGATATTTTTCCTAAAGACAATTATCTCATCCCTTAAAGTAAACAAAAGAGAAATTTCAAGTGGAGGGATGGCTGCACAAGGCTTTAAGGAAAAAACTTTTCAAGTTCTTCAATGTTTATCAAGTATACCCCTGTACTAATCCACAGTGCTCTTACTTCAACAGTTATGTTCTTTCATCTCTCCTTTTTGATGATCACTATCTCACTAACCAGCTACAGGGATATTTTTCTAAAAGATGAATGCATCTCCCACAAAGGATCCCATATTAATGATTTATGACTATCCCTCGTCAAGACTGCTTGCCATGTCTAAAATCTATTTTCTTCTCCATTCTATCAATGGTTTTGTTTGTTCTTCCATACATTTGAAAAAAGCTTTCCTCTACTCCATAGTTATTTCTTGATTGCCTGTATACCTTGCACTTCCACCACATCATCAGTCAATTGATATTCTCTTTATCCAGTCACCTGCTGTCATACTACTCATACAAAGAAAACTGTCCGGCCCACAACCACATGCCTCACAAGCTTTCCCAACCTCCCCTTCACAATTTATTTTCTTCCTTCTTTTGATGATCACTTTCATAACTCCAGCTTTCATGTTTGTTCATACAGAACATTAGCACTTCTCAGCTATCCCGCTAACAAGCATTAGGAGCCCAGCTTCCCTACGCTAGCTTAAAAGAGAGTAGCTACCAGCCACCCTGAAGAAAGCTGCAGTATCACAATCACCGTGTGTGAATCATTTCAAAAGCAGGAACAAAGCAAGATGTAGGCTCAATGGAGAAAAGAATCAAAGACTTAAATTACACCAGTGTTACACAATGGGATAACCTTCAGGAGATTAATCTCCAAAATATAATTCAGAACAATTGTGATACATTCAGAAGTATTTAAGAAATATTTTTTAAGAGAAAAATTAAAAATAGAGAACATCAGGTGTGGACTTACGGAAATCAGTCAGGACACAACACACCAGGCCCATCCTCCTACAGTCTCTCTCAATGGTTTAAAACAAAAAAAAAAAATCCCCATCACATCACCACAAAAACCCACATTCAAAAAAGAACCCAGAGAAAGGTAGAATTTCTGCATATTTGCCACTCAGTTATGGACAATGATATCGCACCTCTACAACTTCTTCCATTTATCCTGAAGTGTCAAAGAAATGTCTGTAGAACTTTATTCTCAGCCTACTCAGGGGATCCTTTTATTCATCCTATCTCCTTTATTCATCCATGAGCTGCAACATGATTGACATCTTTTCCATCAAAATTGTACGAAAGCATGACAAGCTAACTATTACATAAAAGATGATACACATTACCTCTCTAGGTCATGCTACAATCCTCTATTTGAATGTCAATTTTAAGATTACAAGCTTTAATAACTTGTGCATCATTCTAGTCCAGACACTATGCTCTTCAATTTCAGAGAATGTTTCCTGAAAATGAAGGTTTTGCTGCTTCTGTGTAGTGTTTAGTGAGTGCTACCAGTACTGATGATAAAGACTGGCAACACTTCTTCTGCAGCAAATGAACCTCTTGCTTTTACTTGTGTCAGGGCTCTCCAGAAGCAAAAGCGACAAAAGGACCTACCTTCTTAACCAAGTTTTATAGTTTGGTTTCATAGTTTAAACTGGCTGGAATTAGTTGTCTTTTGCCCCACGGCTAACTTTCTATGCCATAGATCAATTTCTTGCCAAAAGTGCATTCATATCCGATAACAACAACAACACAGGGGAGGAGGCACATTAGAGCAAGCAAATGCATTCATATGTTCAGAATGCAGTCGGAGGCAGGAGACAATTAGAGAAGGAAATTCAAAGTATAAGGCATTTCCTGAGGATTAATGAGTGGGTGGTAGTGTTTGATAGTTAAGGGCAAGATGGGTTCTGCAACCAGCACAATTCATTAATCCCCAGGCAACACAAACTAGGATTCTGCTAATTTTTTTCCTTTTTGCGGCACTCGTTATTTTCCTTAGCATTTAATTAAAATTTCCATTTAACTCTGACACCATTGTTCCTTCAGAGCTGAGCTGTCTGTATGTCTGAACAGTGCTACTATGGTAAATGACATCTGTAAAATTAGGGAATTAATACCTGGCGCAAAAGGCCAGATAACTTTGCAAGTTTAAGAAAGTTCTTCTAATCTCCTAAAGACTAAAAGTGTTCTCTGCCTTAGAAACAGAAAGGGCTCAGCAGATATGATCCTTTCCTCCAATTTACAAGCAGCTTGATGGCCTCCATTATCCTAGCGGTAGCAAAGACAGAATTGAATATTGGAGAGAACAAATGGTTTTGCAGCTTCCTTTCAGCTCCTTAGGAAGCCACATATGCTAGTGCATTACTTAACATGTCCCAAACCAGCAGCCATCCCCTCCATCACCATAACTCCATACTAACCTGTGACTGGTGCATCTATGTCCAGCAAATTTTTTTCCTGGCGGAGAATTGAAGCTCCCTCTGTTATTATTCTCAAAGCAACGCTCTCTTCCAGTCTCCCTTCTTTCATAAGGTGTGCCTTTAGGATATCCACACGGGGTTTTCCATCATTATCAAACACTTCCTTAGCTGTGAGCCGGTGACTTGGAGGAAATGGGACAGCTGAGTGGAAAAAAACAAAAATATCTGGTCACTTTTTTCAGTAAAGCCTCTATTACTGATAATGACACATTTCAGAAGATATATCTGCTGCGTAACAGCGTTAACATGAATTTTCTACTGCCTCTTATAATTTGTGGTTTAAATTGTACATAGATAATTAAAGGTACCATTAAAGCGCATGTATTCTTCAGGCTACATTATTCACACATGCAGGAACAACTAATTCATGACTATAAAAAACTAAGAGGAAGATTTAGGCCATATTTACAGGCAGATACATTCAAATAAGTCCCCAAAAAGGCATGAAAATACCAGGGAAAAAAGGGAATGGAGCTTAAACTGCTCTAGTAGCACTAGAGAACATTGATATAATGCTCCCTTCCATTAAGAGCATAAAATGCACAAACAAGTGCAATATTTAATTTCCTCGCATGGACATGCATAGATACACTCCAATTAAAATGCTGAAATCCAAGACAGACCTCTCTCTAACAGCTTGGAGTAGGGGGATGGAAGATGTCTTCCCCATATAAGTAATAGTTAGCTACACAAGATACATTAGAAACCCATCAAAGCATGCCTGAGTGCCAAACAGACCGCTTCAGCAAAGGCAGGGCAGAGGATTTATCCGACTGAAGTTGGAAATACATGAATAAATAGGCGGGTTGCCCTAGCAACATGGCTGCAACTAGGGAGCTGCACGCTGCCGTCAAGTAAGGTCTGAGGCATACAGCAAACTTCAGATGCTCCTGCTCTCGCTCTCCTGGAGCCAGCTGGAGCGAGAAGGCTCAGAGGTGATGCTGTCAGCTGCCAGGATGAGGCTGGAGCATTATCCCAGCTTAACCCCCTTTCCATTGCAGTTCAATCGGAGCAGCATTAGGCACCACCTGCCTTGCCAGCCACAGGGTAATTATACTGATCCCTGCCACAGCTGCGGGAAGGTCAGGTTATTCAGGAGATCCTAAGCAGGGAGAGGAGGTGGCCCCAAGGCTGGTCTCAGCTGGCCACATCCACAGGGCAATCCCATCCCTGCAAAAGGGCCTTATCTCCTGCGGAGTGTCTTACTGGCAGCTCTGCCACATCATGAGACACGAAGCCCTAACACAGCGGGTCAATGTATCTGTTAGCTTCACTTTTCTTCTCATTTCACAATCAGTGTAGTTCAGAAACAGCCCACAAATCACACACGTCATTTAAAGCCCAAGCCAAGAATGCTTCACTTACGCTACCAGAAGTAACAGAGCAGATAAAGAATTTCACTTTGTGCAGTTATTTTCCACAGATATTTTAAAACACAAACATCTTCAGAAAATCCTTTTTTCTTTATTTGGCTTTTCCCCCGCCCCTCCTTTTTGCTGCCCTAGTTCCAGTAGTCCATTCACTGAAAGTGTCTAGTATGGACTAACGAATGTGGGTTCTTGCAATACACTGAAGCCTGACTGCTTTCGAACATAAATGTGGGACAAAAGGGGGACAAGGTGAAAGTTTATGACATCCCTGACACCACTGGATTCTCCTGAAGCAACGACACCTACAACCAACAGTGAAGTTAAAACACAGCCCTCAGCTCTGCAAAGTCCTGCCACAGATCTGTGATGATCATCTCTCTCAATCAACAGGAACTCCTAGACTGCTTTAAAATTAGTTTGTTTGGAATGGTACTTCTATGATAAGAGGTAGCCTCTTAAGGACCAAAACCTCACCCTGCTTCTTGCAGCTACTGCAGTTAAGCCAATCCCATTACACTCATAAAAATGAGGTTATATGCTTTGTTAATCTTTCACATGAATCTGCAGCAGACCCTCAAAGGCAAGACGGCTATATACATGAGCTATAAACAATTCATGATACAACACAGGAAAAGAATAATCACTGGAAGAAAAAGGAAGGTGAATGAGAACTCAGCAGTTCAAGCCTCCACCCTCCTTCTGGGAAGAAAAAAAAAGCCAACAACCAAAAAAATAAGGCAGCCCAACCACCCCAACCAAAACCAAAAACCCAGAAGGTTAGCTAGTCCTAATGATCCTGCATTTCCTGTGTGGAGGAAGGAGGAGAAGGAAAAGTTGTGACTTATCTCCAATCAGTTCGGCTGGAAGAGGCCCATACCTTTAGCTTGCATTCCTTTGCAAGACAACCACCTCTATTCTTCCCCAAAGGTATCATGGTGTAAAAACCTATGCAGCATACTATTACTTTGAGGTAACTATCATATATGCATGTATGCTGAAAGGAGATTTTTACATTTATAAAGATAAGGCAAAACAGACAAGCAAGCAAGCAAAACCTATGAAATGTTACCTACTGATTAAGAGAAAAATATGGCATATACTGCAGCACTGTAAGAGCTCTGCAGGCAGATTTCTAACAAATATGTACCAGCAGCTAATTAAAAAAAAAAAAAGATACTGTTCCAATAACAGATGATTAATGATTAATTAGCAAAACCATGAGCAACTGAATAGAGCACAAATTGCATCTTCCATTATGAGAATATTAATTTTGTATGTACACATGCACAGAGCTTCCACAGAAGAACATAAGAAATGGTCATGTTCATGTGGAAGTCGGTTTAACATCATTCTTTACTGGTATCACCCACAAATGCCTGGATCAACCAAAATCCTTTTATAAATATAACAAACATTTAATTTCCATTGCTTTTTATATAGCAAAGTTACCATCTGAACACACAGGTATCCATCAGCTTCTCCATACCTGCTTTCTCTTCCCGCTTTTTTTAAAACCTATGCTATTAGCACTCGCAACAAATATCTCGCTCCCCCAGTGGCTTTGCTTTTATCAGAAATAAAACTGAGAGCAACTGTGCACACAGCATGCACAACAGAGAAAAGCATGGAGCTGGGGGAGGCACCAGGGAGAGGAGGAAGGAATGGCAGGCTGAACTGCCGGCACAGAGCTCCTTGCCACGGCACAAGCTCAGGGGACATTTTTGTAAAAAGAGGTGGGAATACGTATTAAGAAAAGGCCATAAAAATGGGAGAGGTGATAAATTTTGTGCATACATACCACATGTATTTTTAGGAAGTTTAGTGACAAGTCCCACCACAAGACCACCACACAAGGAAGTCACGCACGCTTACCCACACTCTGTAAAACTTTAAAACCTGGACTCCACCCCCATTTACATTTATTTTTTTGTATTGGCATTAAAAAAAAACAACCCACAAACAAACCAGCTATTCACCATGTGAAATACTACCCTGGTGGTTTGGTAATAAAACACAGACCACAACAACAAGCAAAGAAATAAAATCTTTAACCCTTTACCTCAGCCTGTCAGTAACATCCTCCTGAGATCTGAAAACACATGAAAATACTCCTCAACTACTTAATGTTTTGGGTTTGGTTGGGTTTTTTTGTTTGGTTTTGTTTTGTTCCACACACTGCCCCCCTTGTGCTATCAGGTCTCTTGAGCATGTTCCAGCAAATTGAGAAAGACCAAGCTGCTATTTTACTGCTCTTGCAGGTTCCTGCAAAACCCTTCTCACAGATAACACAACCACTGAAAAGGTCAGAAACATCGTTACTGTTCTCTCAAATATTAAGCAGCCTCTCTAGAACAAATAAATAAACCATAAAGAGCTGTGCTTAATTAGAGTGGACCATGTGTGCACACATAAATAAAATACAAGCACACAGCAAAGCAAGCATTACTCTGTTTATATATTATTCATTTGAAAATGAAGCTGTACACTAAATTAATACTCTCAGAGAAGGCTGCCCATAAGAAAAACTATCATTCATCAATATTCAAGTTCCTTGCAAATTATCTCTCTCTGTAATGCTTGTCCCGTAATTTCACATAAGTTACCCTGTACGTAGCTATGTTTACACAACATATCTTGATGAAAAATAAATGCTTTTCTCTTTTTTTGTAGGGAAAACACACCAATAACTATCATCATCTCAATAAACCAATGCATTGATTTGTCTGATGGCAATTTGCAACTCTGCATTTTGAGAAACGTTTGCACTATAGCAGTGGCTAGAGCTCGAGGTATCAATCAGGTTGACACTTTACATGTGCAAAATAAGTCAGGTCACTGCAGCTTTATTCTTTTATGTCTACTTATTCAGAGTCTTCAGACTCAGGATACATAATATTTTTCCCCATCTCAAAATCCAACAGAACCGTATTTTCAAAAGCCAGGAACATTTTTAATAGCCAACTAACACCTTTTGCAGGCTGACTTTGAAAAATCTACCCCCATTTTACAATGCTGTTCAACACTTGGCATATTCTTGGGCATTCCTGCTGAACAATAACATCATCTATACTGGAGTACTTACTATTTAATCAGAGTTCTTTGTTTCTGTACCATGCCGCATCTGACCAAAGCTACGGTCCAGTATATAAAGAAGCAGCCAAAGATCAACTTTTTGATCTAAGAGCAATAGTTTAGCACTACATGATTCTGAGCACGTTCCTGTACAGTTGCCTACAAATTTCTGGCTTACCATGAACCAAAAGGGAAAGAATGATGAATTTATGTTTTTTTTTTCAAGAACACTACTTACTTCAGGTGACAGACAGGAACAAGAGGATGAGTCACTGCCATCCACAGCTACGATAGAGAACAGAGCAAAACCTCCCAGGCAGCACAGAGCTCACCAAAGCAGTGGAAAGGGAAAGGGAAAGGGCTGCCATAAATGCTCAGCCACGCAGGACATCAAGTTCTCAAGTGAAAAACATCCCCCTCCACAGACTTCCTCAGGGAGCACGTGGACGATGCTTTCATCTTATACACAAGTTATCTGGTTACAGATTCCCCAGTAATCCAATGTGTTTGAATGGTATCTTTTTAACCTACACCTTTTTCCTTAGCAGGTATTTTTGGAAGTAGTATACAGAAGCGTGAGTTATTTAGAAGACAAAGTTTTTTTTATATATAAAAAATTGTACTATAGCATTCAGAATGTGTGCAGTTTCTTACTAGTTTTTTGTCCACTTGCTTTTTAGATAGGAAAATGTGTCTCTACCTGGTTAAAAAAAAATCCAACTATTTATATGACAGTGTTAAGACTCAAAGCAAATTTTTCTAAGGGGAACTCATATTTTGTTTTCTAACAAAAACTATCAGGTTTCATTTTACATTATCTCCTTTCATTAAGAGTAGGCACACTCAGTGTAAAGCCTGCCTGGTAGCTCTTCCTGATTTGAAAACTTCACTGAAATTACCACCCTCTTTCTAAATGATCAAACTTCCACATGCCCTTTTAAGACATTATGTATTTGAGGATTTTTTTTTAAAACTAAATCTGCTCACTGGATTTTCACTAAACAATTTGACAAAGGTCAGTAATTGCTGATATGCTTAAAAGTGTTGGAAATTAAAATATGAAAAAGAAATCTACAGTATAAAACACCAAGTAACTAGGAGGATTCCTATAGAAATTTAGCATTCATTTTTCCCCATGGCCCATGCAGTGTAATCAGAAGGGCTCAACACAGCTGTATTTGTTTAAAGATGTGATTAAATCAACATCACTCAGGAGCAAGGTAGGTTGCCTCACAGAAAGCTGAGTTACACTAGGCAAGCTAGTCAATACTGCATAAACAGCCCATCAAAAACACGGTGCCATTGCATTGTCACCTTAGAGTAACAGCATCTATAAACCAAATTGGCAACAGACAAGAGGGTCATTCCACAATGCCTGCATACACCAAATTCAGGGAGAAAATAAAGAGAGTTCCTTTGACAGGTATCTCAGCTGCCAGCATGGAAAACAGGCCACTTCAGAAGAGGCAGTAACACCTGCAACCCAGGAAGACTCATTATCAATAGACTTGGCAGTCAGTTGTGGTAAAAATGGTCAGTATTTACCCAAGGTCACTGAATCCTCTTCATGTAATATGTCGGGGGGAGCATTTTTCTCAAAGAACAGTTGAGGGCAATAAAACCCAGCACAAGAGAGCTGCTTCATTTCTATTCAAGTCATTAACAATTCCAGTCCTTGATGTCATCACCAGAAGGTACTGCAGGTTGGCAAGGAAACTACTTCACAGAAGACTGAGATGAGCTCGCTAGCATCATTTCTTGATGTATGAAGGCTCAAAATAAAAATATAAAAGAGAAAATAACAAAGACACTTCATCAAATATCCCAGCTCTGATGAATATTTTTAGTATCTTCTGACATTTCAATCATAACTGAAGAACACAACAGCAAAGATGGAATTGCCTCAGAGAAGCTTGCCTAAATTTGGACAGAGGCTATGCTAGGAAGGTGTTTGTAAAAAGAAGGGCTACGTCTGTCATGTAGTGTCCCCAACATATTACCAAGTTGTTTCCAGATGCTAAGGCACTTGACGTGGCTGCCTGTTCAGTACGCTTCACCCCTTCACTCCTAAAGTGAAATGCCCCACCTGAAGCTGAAAAGAAATATGGAGGAAAATAACAGACTAGAAAAGAATAGATTATTTCAGTTGGAAGGGCCCTACAACAATCATCTAGTCCAACTGCCTGACCGATTCAGGAGTGACCAAAAGTTAAACCATGATGTTAAGCGCATTGTCCAAATGCCTCAAACACTGACAGGCTTGGGGCATCAACGACCCCTCTAGGAAGACTGTTCCAGTGTCTGACCACTCTCTCGGTAAAGAAATACTTCCTAATGTCCAGTCTAAGCCTCCCCTGGCTCAGCTTTGAACCATTCCCATGCATCCTGTTACTGGGTACCAGGAAGAAGAGCTCAGCACCTCCCTCTCCGCTTCCCCTCCTCAGGAAGCTGTAGAGAGCAATGAGGTCACCCCTCAGCCTCCTTCTCTCCAAAACAGACAAGCCCAAAGTCCTTAGCCGCTCCTCATAGGACATGCCTTCCAGCCTTGTCACCAGCTTTGCTGTCTTCCTCTTGACACATTCAAGGACATTCACATCCTTTCTAAATTGTGGGGCCCAGAACTGCATACAGCTCTCAAGGTGAGGCCACACCGACACTGAATACAGTGGGATAATCACCTCTTTTGACTGGCAGGTTCTGCTGTGTTTGATGTACCCCAGGATGCGGTTTGCCCCCCTGGCTGTCAGGGCACGCTGCTGGCTCATGTTGAGCCTGCTGTCAGCCAGCACCCCCAGGTCCCTTTCTGCAGGGCTGCCCTCCAGCTACTCATCTCCCAGTTTATACTTGTGCCTGGCATTACTCCATCCTAGGTGCAGAATCCAGCGTTTGGTCTTGTTAAATTTCATCCCGTTAATCATAGCCCAATGCTCCTGTCTAGATCCCTCTGCAAGGCCTCCTGTCCCAAGAGAGTCAACAGCACCTCCCAGTTTGGTATCACCAGTTAACTTGCTAATGGTGCATCAAACTCCTGCATCCAGATTGTTGATAAATATATTGAACAGAACTGGCCCTAGAGTTGAACCCTGAGGAACACCACTGATGGCCAGTCACCAGCCAGATGTAGCTCCATTCACTACGACCCTTTGAGCTCTGCCCTTCAGCCAGTTCTTCACCCAGTGCACTATAAATCTGTTCATCCCACAGTTGGACAACTTGTCCAGAAGGATGCTGTGAGGGACACAGACAACCCATTCAAGCACACTGCAAGCAGTCCTCATGTAGCATAACTCTGATACCTATGGGAAGAAAACTCTTTTGACACAAAATGCTTTTGCAGGGTTTGAACCTCAAACTTGCAAAGGAACAATGAAGTCTCACCCCTCTGCAGCACCCTGCTACTTCACAGAAGGCTGAATCCAACTGGCTCTGAAGCAGGGACTGCACGTTGTACCAGCAGCTATTTCACTACCTCTCAACAATGCAGATACATTTTTGACAGGATAATCTTGTCTCAACTGCCTCTGCAATTTCAATGGGCACACAGGGACCTTTTTGCAAACAGATGAGTGGCACACTACAGAAGAAGGACACAGGAAGTCACCATTAACTTGGAACCACAGAAAGAGGCTGAAATCCCGTAATTTCTGACAAATTACCCGGCTGAGGTAAGAGTACTCAAATCTGAATTCCTGACGGTGTCCTTCCAACAAAGTTACCTGTTCTCAGCGGATTAAAAGGTCACAGTACTACCCCTTTCCACCACTTCAGGAATTGGTGTAGTCTTTTCATTACATTACTGGCCTTCTCCAGAATATACAGTACCTAACAGTAAGAAAAGTATATAGCAACACTTCTCTTCAACTCTTTAAAAAAAACATAACTGATCTCCTCGTAAACTCAGGTCAAATTCTACTTGACAAGAACAACCATTAGCAACTATGCCTCATTTAGTAACCACACACACAAACAATAATCCATTAAAAAAAAACCCAAAACCCAAAACACCCACCAATATAGGATTTGATGTTCTTTATATTCACCACAGGAAACCTTAAAAACCCTAAAGAAGAATTCACACAAAGGAGTTGTTCAAAGGGGTTAGAGTAGTGACACATTATCCTTACTCTGAGCTCAGATGAAGAGTAATAAAACACACAAAGGCCTGGATAAACGCACAAGATTCCCTTGGCAGTTTGATTTTCATCTGGTGAATTGATTGACATGTACCCATCCCAACCACTCTGAACACTTCTATAAGAAATTAAAGCACTGATATCAGTAACACACACAAATTTGGATTACCATAAGCAGCCAAATCTAACTCTAATCTTCAATCTTTATCAAACAATCAGCAATAAAGATTTTTTTAATTTCTAAAAAGAATTTTATAAAAAAAGATGGCATCAAAACTTTTACAGAACAAATTTAGAGGCAACAGACACATCAGAAAGCATACCCTGAGAACCTCGGAAGAGGTACAGGTTGGAAAGGGGAAGGGGAGGAGGTAGGCTTTAAAAGAGTTGCCTCAAAGAAAAGTCACAAAATTCAAAGAAATGGGTCTATCTGAAATATCAAATTGTAGAGTATGTGGTTATTTACTAAGAGCATTCCCAGAGTATCTTTTAGCCAATGACTGGAATAAGCAAACAAGTCCTACCAGTCTTACAGAGCGCAAAGCGACGTGCATCCCTATGAAATATTACAAAAACATATCCTTTCCCTGTGTTCGAGATCATACACAAGTATCTTTGACATTTATTATCCCCTCCTGTCCACAGTTTATGGATAAAAAAACAGCTACAAAATAAAATAGAGAGGAAAAATTCAGTTTACCAGGAAAACATTCCCAGTTAGGACCAACACATAGAGTTAAAACTGGAAAATGTGATCGTAGCTTCCTGGCCTCCTCAGCAAAGTTTGTTTTTCTACTTTGCGTGTTACACCCAAGTTTTTCCATAGGCCTCCAACGGCATACTGTTGAGTTTTGTTTTTATTAGCTTTTGGAACAGAGAACAATAATTATCCAGAGTTTAAATTCCATTATAAGAACAATTCATTTGGAGAAAACAAAGTCAGAGGAAAAAAAACCCTTGTAACAATGGAAAATACCAAAGGTCTTCCAAGACTTAGATAAGGAATCAGGCACGCTCCTCCAGCCCCCAAAATACTTGAGTGATGGATAATTTCTTTTCGACAGTAAGACGTCACTATTGTCCCTAATTGGAAGTAATTGGGAAGTGATCACATGTGAAATTATTGCAATCTATTGGGGGGAAAAAAAAAATCAGTTCTAGGACCTGAATAACCTTTGGGTGTCAATACAGATTTATGGCACCATTTTCTTCTGAATTTCTGGTTCAACCTACTTCAGTCAGCTGAAACCACCAAATGTCAGTGTCTTACCTGGCAACGTAACTACAAGGAGCACTGCAGACCACTCCTCACCTAGAAACCAAAGTCTTATTTAAGACCCTCTCACACCTTTTGAGCATAAGAGGGTACCATTACCAAGTTTGGTCAAAAGTCAGCTTAGCTTTGAGGTCTACCTTAAAGTCTCCAGTGACACGTGAAAGAGCAGAAAATCAAACATCCTTTCCTTTCCAAAGCTGCTCCATCAGGACAAGGTTTAAATACAATTAAGACTTCACTTCCAAAAATTGACCACTGTGCACAGTGGTCAGTTAGTCACGCAACTTTGTTAAAACCAGCCCTAGAAGGAGAAATGAGGAAGTGCAGGTAAAGTCACCTTTATTTGCAGCTGTTCTGTTTTCTAACACTGCTGAAATGTTACACTACAGAAGCTGCTCTGCTTAAATATCAGCCTGCAGAAGGTAATTCCTGGAACAAGAAGCTCCAGCTCACGTCTTGCTGCTACAAGAAAGTCAAGAAGCTATTCACTGGGCAGAGAAAATGGAAATTTCTGCTAGCGTTACAAAGTAATCCTTTAAAGAAAAAAATCTTACATTTCAAATTTAGGACATTTTGGCATCTAGCAATCGATACCATGTCCAAAGAGCCTGCAGCCTACGGGGCAAAGACAAGGGGATAGGGACACTAACACAGCTCAGTACTTTACGGCTTGCACCTTCCAGGCTCTAAGCTGCTAATGCTGACGAAAGGACTTGCAAGTAGCATCTTTGAATCCTGTAAGTCTTAGTTTATTTAATTTTTATTTTTTTCTTTAAAAAAGTAAACCTTGGGGAAAACAAAAAACCTGAACACCTTACCTAAGCCAATAAATATCAGGATGTGAAGGATATTTAAAACATTAATGCCTGAACTATTCCAAGTGAACCTAATCAAAAAATCATGCTGATCTTTAAATGTTAACTTGGTTTATTATTTTGCTGGTCATAAGACACGCAGTAAGTAGCAGATCTACGCCAGCACTACATAAATCAATCAGACAAGGCCAAAGCTATATAAATTAAAGAGTAAAGCCTTACAAATATAAATATGTGTATGGACTAAGTACAGCAGAAGCCAGATTATCCTTAAAAAGTAGCTGGAAACAGCAGTTAATGGGTTTTTTTTGTGTTTGGGGGATTGGGTTTTTTTTGTTGTTTGGTTGTTTTTTTTTTTCACTCCCAAACAGCTTTGCTTGTTTTTAGTAGCATTTTCACCTTTGAGAGAAGTTTTCAATCAGCATACTTCTGCACAAGTGAATCTATACTGATTCGTGCTGCTTGATGCTGTATGAGGAACTGGCCAAGCTCTACACATATTAGTGTGGAAAAACATAATTTCAGAATTACACTAAAATTTAATTCTGCTTGTTCAGCCATAGTTGACAAACAGGAAACACAGGATAGGCATAAAAAAATGCACCTGATTTTATAAGAAAACTAGTTTGTGCCAGGTTACACCTACTACTGATCCAATAACAGCCCTTTCTTGTCTAGAGTTCAGGTCATATACCTGGAAAAAGAGCAACATAAATAGGTACTAGTCTTTTTTGTTTTGTCCTGTGCAGTTCGACAGCTAGAAACCAGGAGTCTTCACAGCATGGTCTGGCTTGGTCTAGATTAGGATTTAGGGACGTACACATCACGTTACAGACAGTCATGTTACAAAAAAAACCGGAACACCACAGTCTTTTTTAAATGCCCAAAGACAGTTCAAAACACTGGCTTCCTCTGGAACTGAACTTTAATCAACTCAGCACATGCTCAGCACAATTTCTTTCATCTTGCCTGATATCAGAGATACTGCTTGCCAGTTCAAACTAGAACATTCAATAGGGAAATTCAGCCCTTCGTTTTCAGAAAGGGTGTCGTGAGCAGAAAGCAAAGGGTCCCTAAGCCCTCCACAGGCCCTGTAAGTGACGGTGCCTTTTGCTCCCAATGACAAAAATTGAAACTCTTCCAGTACACTGTATGAACCGATTCCCAACAACGACTTGTTCTTTCAACATGCTCAAAGAACTAATTTTCTTGTGATGTTATTACAGTTTGCATAGATCGACGCTAAAGATTACAGACCACATTCACCACTGCGCTATGCCGCTGTAATGCCATTAAACAAATGTTCTTTATAATCCAGCATTAACAGATCATGCTGCAAGGGTTCAGCCTGCTCTCAGTGTCCAAACAGAACTTATCAAACCAAACCTAGTGACGCTGGCATTCATCTGAAGTAACGTGGCTGTGAATCAGCCCTGACATTTTTGTTTGGTTTTCATGGCTTGCCTTTACCGGCACTTAACACCACAGAGCATCCACATGGAAATTCTGCCTTGGACTCATCTCCAAAGCATATTTATTTCCATCAACTAAGCTGGACTGCTGTATTTTAAAAATAACACATGCAGGATTGTGTAAAAAAAAAAAATTGAAAAATTTAAAAGGCAAATTTTTGTTGATCGGACCACTATGTACTTTAATAGGCTTTTTTTTAACTATAGCTCTGGATTTTATCTGGGTATATGTGGCAGCAGTAGCATTTCAAAGACTCAGTATAAGCTTCTAGTCCTGTATTTAAAAGGTTATTTAATCCAAATCCTCCCTTTATTTATTAAAGATGCTTTTTTAATTTTTGTAGACCACATCTTCCCTCAAATCTCAATTGCTGCATAATAAACATGTTGGATAAAAATACATTTGTCTAAACTTACCATTTTGCTGATACTCTCTGAAACATCCTGTTCTTTAGAAGAACATTGGAGTTTTAAAAAGCTGCTTTACGAAGCTATAAGATAATCAGAGACCTGTGCTTTATTCCCAGGTCTGTTGTGTGCAAGCAATTTAATCTTCACTGGCCAATGGTTACACCCACAGAGAGACCTCAGCACTGAGGAAACTCAGTTCTGTCATCCACCAGCACGTGTTGGGCATGGTGGCTCTTTGAAGGATACCTGTGTGGAGACAAGCACAGCACAACAAAACTTCCAGCACCCTTTCCAAAAAATCCAGCGAACAAATGCAGATACAAGAGAGAAACCAAGAAGATAGGACTCTCATCTGCTAACGATGAGGTGGAGGGAGGCCCTTTCGGTCACACCTCAGGTCTCAAATCCTTTAATGCAGAACAGGTCATTATTATTTCAAACCAAGACCAAAAGATGTTTCCATCAGCCAGAGCTCACTTCACTCAGTGAACTGCTGTGGCTCAGAAACATTAGCTCAATACCATCTCCTCTTCTATTGGTGAACATCTCAGCAACAGACCTCTCCAAGCTGAGGTTTGGAGGTCCTCTCCCCCACACTGACCAAACCCAAAATACTTTTCCAAAGATGACCTAAAAGCCCTGGATCAGACAGGAGGAGAGAAAATGTGATGCTGCAACCTAGGCAGACACAGGCACCAGGGAAGCTGAAAGGTTCATGAAAGGCAGGGGTTGCCTGACCAACCCGATCTCCTTCTATGACAGGGTGACCTGCCTAGTGGATGAGGGAAAGGCCGCGAATGTTATCTACCTGGACTTTAGCAAAGCCTTTGATACCATCTCCCACAGCATTCTAGAGAAGCTGGCTGCTTGTGGCTTGGACAAGTGTACTCTTTGCTGTGTAAAACACTGGCTGGATGGCTGAGCCCAGAAAGTTGTGGTCAATGGAACTAAATCCAGTTGGCAGCTGATCACGAGCAGGGTTCCCCAGGGCTCAGTGTTGGGGCCAGTCTTGTTTAATATCTTTATCAATGATCTGGATGAGGGGATCAAGTGCACCCTCAGTAAGTTTGCAGATGACACCAAGTTGGGTGGGAGTGTCGATCTGCTCGAGGGTAGGAAGGCTCTGCAGAGGGATATGGACAGGCTGGATCGATGGGTCGAGGCCAATTGTATGAGGTTTAACAAGGCCAAGTGTCAGATCCTGCACTTGGGTCACAACCACCCCGTGTAAGGCTACAGGCTTGGGGAAGAGTGGCTGGAAAGCTGCCTGGCAGAAAAGGACCTGGAGGTACTGGCTGACCTCCAACTGAACATGAGCCAGCAGTGTGCTCAGGTGGCCAAAAGCATCCTGGCTTGTATCAGGAATAGTGTGACCAGCAGGAGTACTCAGCACTGGGGAGGCCACACCTTGAATACTGTGTTCAGTTTTGGGCCCCTCAGTACAAGAAGGACATTGAGTTGCTAGAGCACGTCCAAAGAAGAGCAACGAAGCTGATCAAAGGTCTAGAGAGCAAGTATTATGAGGAGAGGTTGAGGGAACTGGGTTGTTTAGTCTGAAGAAGGCTGAGGGGAGACCTTATCGCTCTTTACAACTACCTGAAAGGAGGGTGCAGCAAGGTGGGTGTTGGTCTCTTTTCCCAAGTTACTAGCAATAGAATGAGAGGAGATGGTCTCAAGATGCATCAGGGGAGGTTTAGATTGGATATGAGGAAATATTTCTTTACTGAAAGAGTGGTCAGGCATTGGAACAGGCTGCCCAGAGAGGTGGTAGAGTCACCATCCCTCAAGGCATTTCTAAGACACGTAGACATGGCACTTTAGGGCATGGTTTAGGAAGCACGGTAGTGTTGCATTGACAGTTGGACTTGATGATCCCAGAGGTCTTTTCCAACCTTAATGATTCTATGATTCTATGAACTCATGCCTTCTGCTCCGAAGACTGCTTCCGCATTTGACATTCAGTGGTCGCTGGGCATAAGAAATGGCCTCATCTGTCCTTGGGTCAGGAATTTTGACAGCAGCAATATTCTCCCGCATAAGCAACTTTTCTCTGGTCCTAAGGAGTCTGAAATTTCTTTTATGCTAAGCAGTTAAGTTTTCAAGAGAAAATGAGGAAATTGGCTTTTCCTCCAGGAAGAAGTAATAGAGTATTAGTGCACCTTCCCAGTAGGTAAGAAATTTTACTCCTCCTTGAACTGAAAAGTTTGAATTAGCCTGCAATGCAGGTATGGCTACAAGATTAAGGGGGGAAAAGAATGGACAGACAACTTTACAGGTTATTGCTGCAGCATGGCAGGATTGCCATGTGCATACATTTATAGAAGTTATTAGTAATGAATGTTAGGAAAAATAGAATTAAGATGTTTTCCATAAGGAACAGTAAAAACCAAAAGTGGCAAACAAGACTCAAGTGCTCTAGCAAAGACCTCAAGTCAAGTTTTCTGTAAGATTTCTGCTTATACATGAAAGTAAGCACCATTAGCCACAGCAGAAGCCACAAATGCTATTTCTCATGGAAATATAAAAACAGATCCATTCACCAGTAGATTGCAAATTATAAAACTAGCCTACACATTTTTACTGGTTCTTAATCTCTCAAGACCCTTCGCTCACTATATTACCAAGAGATGAGCTTATCTGTAAAGGTCAAATTTTTTTTATTAAATGACCTTAGCAAGAAACAGGAATTTATCTATCTGAAATATAATTATACTGACATTATTGATCTAACCAATATAGCTGGCCTACTACATCATTACCATAGTGAAGCAAAGCAGCATAAGGCAAAGCAGGACCTAGAGAAAAGCAAGCCATAGCCACAACCTCGCACCAAGAAGCCATCCAGCCTATACAATCCATGAATGTGCCAGTTGGGTTTTCTCTCACAGTGTGTGCTGCGCTGTTCTGGTTTGTTAGATGCATTACTTCATTTCTGCGTATCATCTTGACTCAAGGAAAAGAACCATGACAGAAGTGGAACATGGGGTTGTTAGTGCTTCTATTCAAGTATCACGGGGCTAGTTCCTGCTACTTGTAAATGAAAGAAGCATCTTTCCAAGACTGCAGTTACCTCTCACACAGAACAATGGGTTTACATTAAGCGTGTGATAAAGTCCTGCAGATAAAAGGCGTACTTCACAACTCAAATGAGGGGGCACAAGGCAGCACCAGACCAAAGAATTCTTGCTTCATGCAGATCTCCCCACTGGTGCAAGAGAGGCAGCAGGAAGGTCAGAGGAGATCAGAGGGAAAGAAAACTTCATAGCCTGAACAAGCAGTTGGAAAATAAGCAGAAAAAAAAAAATCGTAGGGAAGAGTTTGGGTGCTCAGCACCTCCTGAAACAGATCCGTAATGACACACAGACTTTCTCATGTTGGATTCAATTCTTTTACATTTGTATGTACTCATGAAGTTTTAATAAAGCCTTAGGAAACAATAATCAACAAAATTACCCCTCACACACTTTTTATTTCTCCTACACAAAACAATCACTAAGACCTCTGGTGTACAGCTGGCCTCTAAAATCACATGGAGTAAAAATATCAGCATAAAACCTGGTAATTCCCAAGGCATCAAAAATTTAGAAAGAATAAGTTTTGTAATTGTCCCTGCTTTCACTGTTTTAAAGGCAAACTTGTAATGTACCACATACTCAAAACCCCTGGCACAGCCTCACTGTGTTGTAAGTTCGACCTGGGATTTGATAATACACATGCAGCAAACCCTCTGAAGCAACACTGTGTGCTGACTAATGCCCTGATGCAGTCCTGACTAGGCTGGCTGAAAACATCATAGAAAGAGCAAAATATCTGCTACATCTCTCAGCTGAGCCTTCAGCAGGGATCCTGGTATTTACTCACAAGACAAGCACTTCAAACCACCTCTGTCAAGGCTTGCTACAGTTCCCTCCTTGGTAGGGAAGTAATTTCTGTTACCCTGCACCACCTGCAGCAAATGCAGAAGTACCTGTAAGGGGGACAGAGACTACACCTGGATCTGAAGCATTTATAATACCTACCTATGCACAATTATTCTAATCAAAACAGATTTATTTTGTATTTAACAGACGATCTATCAAGGAAATAATGTACACCATAGTGGTATCAAGACATATGCTGATGCCCTTGTTACACATGTTTAATAATGACAGTGAATTACACTTACAGAAATGGTAATGAATTTATATACCCATGTGCCTGTGTTTGCGTGCATGTTCATGCAGACAAGATAAAACCCATACAGATTTTATCTGCTAAAGCTATACAGAACTGGAGAGAAGTACCAAAGGCTGTACTTCTATTCCCTTTTCACAAAAAAGAACACCCACACCATGTACAGCTAAGAAACTAAAAATGGTTCTCTGGGTTTGCTGACAGGTACCGTACATTGTGCAGATGTGAACAATCGGTCACTTCTGAGAGTGCCATCCTAAGAAATTAAACGAATTTTGTAAAAGTTTGGGGCAGTTATACATCTTAAAGTCTCACCACCTCAAATGAGAGATCCCAAAAGCCTCAAGGATCATATCTAGCGAACACACCAAATGGCTGCAAGGCTTCTAAACTATATGAACTCTCAATACAATACAAATTCAAGCACAAACCCCTAAAAGCACATTACCACCAGAAATACCTATTCCATTTGAACAAGTTTTTGAGGGAATGAGTAAAAAGAAGTGCATCTTGGGGTGTGAGTACCCCAGTCAATTTGGATCCTTCAGATTCTTCTAAAATAGTATGTATTATACCTGAAGTACATACCAAAAGGAACTCCTCAGTACAGGCTACCTTCATTTTGACCCAAATCACCACAGCAACCTTGTCTCTGTTCAAAAGAGTATCTTCAGCAAAGCCATTATCTCCACAAGCAATATTGCTCTGAGAGGAGAACACAAAAGAGTCTCTCATGTTCTGTGGGCAGCCAGTCGCTCCAGGTTTGAAGTATTGAAGTACCCTCTTTTATCACCAGAAAACTCAAGGGAGAAGGTGAGCCTTTCAAAAGCCCTCCCCATTTCACAAAACATGCCTGTACAAACAAATTAAACCCAGGCAGACATTGCAGCTAAGTGCTCAACTGAGGGACAAATGCTTGTCTCCTCCTTACTCTAAGGAGTAATATTTGATCAGGTATAAAATGCTTGCCCTGTTATGAACGTCTCCAAAACACAATCAAATAGGTACAACTACCTTTGTTTCCAATTTAATAATCTATTTTTGTAAATAAGTTTTCCAGCACAGAACAAATTAGAAAGGTGATAGCAGTTCCCAGCCTTCCTATTCTGCTAACTGTTCCTCTGGAATACCACTGGAGAGCTGAAACAATATTTAAACTTGCTTCCACACTTTTTTTTATAGCCTTTTCTATTTTATTAGTTTCTTCTATTTGTAACATAAAAGATACTGAACAGAGTGTTATGTCTGCTTTTCCTGACTTAACCACATGTTTCCAGAACGACCCACAGTATTTCTTTGTAAATGCAGCAGAGAGTTGCATTATTAATACATTGTATGCACATCACCAAAAATATAAAACATTGCATTATAAAAAGAAAGTAGCTTAAAGATAAATAAATTTACAAAAAGAGTCAGAGATCAATAACCACATTTGCATTAGGAATAACTTTGTTTTTTCCCCTACAGCATGTTATGACTAGATACACAGAAGCATTTTTCTGTACTTGTTAAAAGCAGCTCCTTGTAGACTATGTTGTAGATGTCAGAACAAAAACAAAGGCTTTATTTCAGACCAGAATGCTCCTGTCCATTAATCTGGTTCCAGTTCAGATATGGAAGAAACCATATCCTTTACCATTCATTTCACACTTTCCCAATAGCACGTGCCTAAAAAGCCTGCAGAATCTGCCTGTTTTACTCTGCTTTCCCCACCCCCCCATACACTAATATATACTAAAAATATTATTAAACCATCTCAACTGTATTTTACTATAAATGAAAGATTTTTCACAATGCTTATAACTGTATTGGATAAGGCTTACATAACAGAACTAATTCTTGTCATCCAACATGTGCAACATCTCAACAGGAGCTGCAAAGGCCTAAGTGATTTGCATATAATTTGGTTTTCAACACATGTCATTGTATCTTCTGAAGACTGAAGTCAAATTTATGTCTTTTTATTACAATGCAACAAACTACTGGGGTTGGGGGGTGGGGGGAAAATGAGGTTGGGGGTGGGAATGGAGAGGGGAGTTACTACTCTCCAAAATCCAGCTAGCACTCCAAGTATAACTAGTTCTATGCATTCTGCGTACCACCCATTGGAGACACTTAATCTGTTGGAGTCTATTTAAAAAAAAGGCAGTGGTGGGGTTTTGGTTGGGTTTTTTCCTATTTGGAGAAGCATACCCAAGAATTAATTAATCTTTGAATACATAAATATTGCAATTCAGTTCAATGTATATTCAGGCTCCAGAGAGTTTGGGTTTTTGCTGTTCATTTCAGCATGGCTGATTTCCTTCTATCACAGCCTGCAGAAAACAGTAAGGAGGTTTATGTCAAAGCAAACAAGGCACAGTACAGGGTACTTCAGCTCAAAGTAGCTCATATAACCATGGATTCCTCACTCCACATGCACAGAGCCTTTGTTTATAGTACCTCCCAGCTAGGAAAGGTTACTACGCTAAAAAGAAGGTATTTTGGTACTACAAATCGTAGCAACAGCTTGTCCAGTAGTGTTCCTCTAACATAACTATGCATGTTCATTTTCCAATGAGCTTGCCCTCCTACTCTCCTGAAATACACCGATTATGCTACGTCATCTCCTGACCTGGAACAGATCAGGTGAAGAGAACCTACTGTTGGAATAAGTTCAGCCCTACCTGAGCCACACAATTGTTACTTAGTTTGCCTTGCCAGATGCCTGCCAAGAGCTGTGGAAACTCCTTGGTACAGAAGCTCATCAGTGTAGTCCATCAAGTGCCTGACCAGAACTGATAGGCTTCTTGAACCATTTTCCAAATAATTTTACTGAATGCTGGAATTAACAAGGGTTTATGCCTGCAGCCATAGACTTCCCTCTGTCTCCTTTTAAGGTATGAAGTGAAACCTCACAATCCTCTACTGTATTACTTCTTCATTAATGTCCCCAGAAGTAATGCACAGCAGCAGCAATATCACACAGATGGTGAAAAGAATATCTTTCTCCTCACAACTAACAAGTTATATTAGATTCCATTTAAACTACAAAATAGTAGAATTACAGTCATTATTTGCTTAAATTCTTTTCCTTCCCCTATCTCCTTCAAACTTTGTTGATCTCTGACTGCTCAGCTCACAAACCATATCTGATCTTTCTTAAGAGACATTTTGTTTTCCTGAATAGCTTTAAAGAAGTTTTCTAACAAAATCACCACCATTTTGTTCGACAAAAAGACAACAGCTTTATTTTCTAACAAAAAGGACGATGAGGGAGGGAGACAGGGAGGAAACTTGCTCTGTTGGAGATAGGGTAATATTTACTGCCTTCTGGGGAAAAATGCAGAAGGCCCTATGATGCATTAGAAAGTCAGTAAAAAAAAAGCACGGAGAACAAGACAGAAAAAAATTGAGACCATTTTTCCCTTTATTTAAAAAGAAAAATTGGGGACAGGCAAGTGAGAGAGAGTTGCCTTATTTCACCCTTGTCACTATCAAGATGATTGCAATGATCAGGATGATAACTGGTAAGAAAGTTGCCTTACAGAACCAGCACCCTGATCAGCCTTCCAGCAAACTACTGTCTGTGAAATAAGCTGCAAAACTAATCCCAACCTTTCATGTGTTCCCCTCACCCTTTCCAAATGACCAAAAAGAGACTTGTTAGAAAAAAATCTAGAACTCATCAGATGTTGAATCAATTATTCAGCATTCCCACAGTAAGACAGAGAATAATGCAACAGCTATGTTTTAGATGCACATTTAACTGGCTGCTCCATTGGGTCTGGACAGAGTCCATAAATGGCTTACTTTCCAGCATAATTCACATTACAAATAAGATCCACTGACCTTTAAAAGGGAGCAGGAAAAAAAAGAGCAAACCAAAGTCTGGCTTAACTACAACTTTCTGAAGCACAAGTTGAGGCATTTTCAATTATCTTTTATCAAATACTCAGTGAAACAGAGGAGATTAAATTAAGTGCACTTCAACTGAATCATTTTGTGCAGAATCAAGGAGTCTCAAATTGCTTGGCATCTTGGTAAAGAGCAGAAAATCCTGTCCTTCTGTCACGTAAGTGAAGGCAAGTACAAGTGTATTATATATTACATTTGTATGACACAAAGGCTTTTCTAAGACTAATATTATCTTAGCATTAAGAACATAAAGATACTGATGTTTACTAAGTAGGATTTAGCACACAAGAAACAAAATCCTTTGGGCTTAATTTCTTGAACGTGTATTAACAAAGTCCAAGACTGCCCCTGGGAATTTCCCAAAGCAGCAAAGAATCCATCTCTTATCCAGAGGCAGGCAAGTCAGCAAGCTCAAACTCTAATTTCTCAAGTATTATCATTGTCAATCATGTTGTTGTCACAGAATAACTCACATTTTTCGTTGTTTAAAGTTTAGACTAACAATAATCTCAAAGGCTGCTGGACTCATTGCACCATCATCCAAAAAGCAGTAACGTGGGTCTAAAAGATTTGTCCCAAACTATTCCCTGCTCCCCTAGATGCAAATAACTTCAGTTTCCACCCCTCCTCAAGCTAGTTCAGTGTAGCATGTCAGAATTAAACCTTATAAGCTAAATAATCGTACTAATTTTCAGTAATATTAATTTTTGATTCTTGCATTGCTGCCATTTTCTACCTAAGGCACCATCACACACCATGTTTTGACAAAACCTGCATCGTCATCAGGCTCTTTCAGACCCCTGCTTTGATGTTACCTTTTGTAGACTTAGCCTTACAGAAAGCTTAGCCTGAAAACCAAGAGACTCAGCTGCACGAGGGCAGTTATCACACTTTTAAGGCCTCTGAGTTCAAACTCAAACCTGTTTTACAGTTGTGCCCTGTGGGATGCATTAAAGAATCACAGTACATGGATATCCAGTCTTTTCTCATTATCTGAAGATCTTAAAACCCATGTCACTGTCCTAATCATTTAAAGATATTTAAATATTAAAATGAATACTTAATGGCAAATTCAAAAGGATAATTTCTATGTTTAAAGCTTTATGGTCAAACTTAATAGCTTCTGATTTAACTCCTTTGGGGAAAAAACCCTACTTACTAAATTCTCAGTCTTACTAAAATGCTCTTTCTAAATTACTTGGGTCCTATGCTTACACTTCATATGTTGGTAGTATCACTGTCAGAATCTACCCTGCCTATAGTTAGAGGCAGATATGCAGGGAGATCTGTTAAATTGAATCACAAACTCTTAACCAGTAATCAACACTTGAATCGGCAACCTCGGCTGACAGGACAAACAAAACAGCACTGAATTGATGTTTTTGGTATTTCCCTCTTCTGCAGGCAGCCAAAATGATCTGACACATTTACGCACATCAACTTTAGAGCAGATGTCAGGCAAGTTAAGTTGTTTGTCTCTTTCTCCCCCTCTCATGCTTAAAACCTTCCGAATGGAATCCCAGAACATTTCCTGGCTAGAAGCTATGTATGAGGCTGTGTTTTCAAGAGGGGGGGAAAAAAAACCCAAGCAGGGCAAGAAGAAAATGTTGTTCCTCACAGCAAATGCAAGGCAGGGGATGATGAATAGGTTTTCAGAGGTTCACAGAGTTCCAGAGAATGGAGAGAAAATATTGTATATACATCTTTTCCATATGAGGGACTGTGCTTTATTTTATAATGCCAAAGTGTAGATAAAACATATTATGCCTTCCTCTACAAATGATGGGCCTTGGCAGATATCCTGCAATACAGAAGTGATCTAGTTTCCACAGCTGTCCCTCTTTCCTCAAACTTCACCCTGAAATTCTTGGGATGCACACTGGACTGCACTCAAATTCGTTCTTCTCCATGGGATTCCCCAGTAATGGTATGAACATACTGAAATCATAACGCCAGCAATGGTCACATACAGCAACTTCAAAATTAGTTAGGTTTAGTTGATTTGTGTTTCAGATTGACTTTTCAGCACAACAGCAAAAGGCTTGCTTCCCGGTCCACCAGGTCTGTAAACAAGTAGTACTTTTCATAGCATGTGGGAGAGATGTATTATGTAAGACACTAACAGTTCACTCAGTTGAACTAACTTCATACATTTTTCCAGCAAAACACAACGAAGAAGCATGCTAAAGATGTATTCACTGCAAAAAATCTTGCCACCGGGAAAAAATTACTATTAAAAAGCAAAATAGATACTTACATATGCATGTGTTAAAAGAGAGAGCTTAAAATCCTTTCCTCTGGAATTCAAGATGAACCAGGACATGCAATCACACTGCCTTTTGTTTCCTTTTTCTAGTACTAAGAAACAAAAGTCTGCCATCCACACCGTTTAACTCTACCTGGTTACTTGCGAAATGACATTTCAAACACAGTACTTGAACCACATTGTCTCCCTCCTCTTCTAACACATTTCCGCTGAAAATGTATTCAGAAGCACATATTGGAAAAACCCTAATGGCAAACCACAAGCACACAATAAATGCATCTATGAGGCAAAGACAGAACAGGGGCATGGCACATTTCTCTGCATAATAAGCAGATATCGTTAATTCAAAATACAAAAAGACAAAATAAAACTACATCCAGAAACAACAAACAACCTCTCCTGTACAAGAAACCGGCAAGGCACTACTTCCAAACAGTTATTTTAGTGTAAATACCGATCAGCCCTTTAAAGATAAGTTTATACATAATGCATAGGCAAGCCCTTCTTTCAAACAGAAGGCTGTATAACCTGCCTTTGCCTCTACACTAGTGATGTTTTTCCCTTCCCTTACCTCCTTCTCATGAAGCCTTAGACCCAAGGAAAGGCTTACTCTCTTCCAGAATCGAAATTAACCCCTGAACATCTGCTAGCTTGCATTAGCTCTGCACTCCAAGGTTTGCCGCAGAAGTCAGGCACATTCACCCTCAGAGACTCTGCCAAGAGAATTCCCAACAATTTCCCCCGCCACCCTCCATACCACCCCGTCGCCCCTAATATGAGGGTTTCCAATTAGAATACTTTTCCTCTTCTTAGGAATAAGTATTTGTAATACTGTCTATCAGTTTGCAGGGCTATAAAGCTCTGTCATGGTATGAGGGTACTTGGGGTTTGGGTTTTGGTTTCTTTTTCTTTTGGTTTGGGGTTTTTTTTTGTTGTTTGTTTGGGGTCTGGGTTTTTTTTTTTATTTGTGCTAATATATCAAAACAAATATCTAACATCTCACTATGTTTATATAAACAAGCAGCAGCAGCATAATACAACCAAGCTTTTTGTTCAGTTAGGATTAACTCCAACTTTTAAAAATAGAGGAATGGAAACACCTGGAGTTGAGGAACTTTCAGTGCCAGATACGGTTTTTGTACTTGCTCTCAGTGGATTTCTTCCTCTGAGATTTTTAATTCACTATTTGAATTCTTGCAAACTGTCACCATAGCTTACCACATCATTCAGAACAGCTTGTGGTAGGCAGTGCTAGAGTTTAACTCAGCTGCATGGTAGTCCAGAACTGCTCTGAACATTTAAGATGCAGGCACACCACTGTACAACGACATCTTACGACTCATTCGTCTTCCCCCTAGTGATACTTGCCATTCGATTTGCTGTGCACTACTTAGCCCTACTGAGCATCAAGTTCCTACCTTCCCAGAGCTACCCATCAGAAGATGATCCCGGAGCAACCAGAGCCAGGTGAGAGCCTAGCATGGTAGAACTGTAATTTTCTCATGTTTCCCATTCCCACGTCTGCACTCACATTTCTCTGCACTGAACTCTATTCACAATTTTGTGGCTTAGTTAGGCAGGATTGTAAAGGTAGTTGCACAATTATTTAAAGCTGGCCCTTAACTACCCTGAATAAATTAGTACTTCATTACCTCACTGTTCACCTGCTCTTCCAAGTCATTTACACAGCCAACACAACAGGGAGCAGAAATCTCATCGTATTTTTCCAATATGTATCACAAAGTTTCCAGCTTTCCACAGTTGATACTGCTTATTCCAAAGTGTATTTATACTTGGAAGTTACCGTTTAATTTGACATTTAGGGCTACAGAACACAGTGCTTTTCCGCAGGGGGATAAAAAAAACCACAACCCACTGTCTTACTCATACTTCATTTTTGGCAGTCATCACAGAGATCATTATCCTGAGGTGATGCAGCCTGCATGCAGGAATGAGCTATGTGCCATTATGTCTCTCACACAGTAACAGACCTGATTCCAGTTTCACACTGTTGCAACACATCACACTTCGTCCTTATTTTATTGCTCTTGACTCCAGTAAGAATGACAGTTTGATCTATTATCAGGAACTTGGCTCAAAGGGAATGCAAAATAAGGAACTCCAACTTCACAATAAGTACTAATCCACGCTACTTCAAAAAATATAACATGATTGTTTAAATGTTATTTCAGCACAAGAAAAAGCTTTTTTTCAGGCTTACAATAACATTTTGGCTTTTGCCAACAGATCTTCCATCCCATCTCAGAAGATTTCAAGTCTACTAGCTACTGCAGTCTCATTACAAGATGAACTAATAATCCAGCAGGCCTCCGGCCCCAAAGACCTCTAAAGCACAGGGATTTATCTTGAAAAGAGTTAACCAAACACAGATCAGCAGACCTGGTGAGACTTCACATGTTTAAGCAGGGTAGTAGGTAAGAGGAGAGGGGAAAACCAGTGAGGTAGTTGGGTGCTTCCTCTTGAAAAGAAGTTTAACTTAACAGCTTATGCCTAACACGGAGACAGTGCAG
The DNA here is from genome assembly GCF_963921805.1 of Phalacrocorax carbo. Taxonomy (NCBI): domain Eukaryota; kingdom Metazoa; phylum Chordata; class Aves; order Suliformes; family Phalacrocoracidae; genus Phalacrocorax; species Phalacrocorax carbo. The sequence goes on from NC_087516.1 coordinate 55,850,212, forward strand.
GGCTTGCAATTGAAGTACAGAAGATTATTAGAGGAGGAATTTCTCATAAACTTGAAGTACATGGCTGAAGCTTAGATTAATGTCTAAGACCTAACAGATAGAAGGCGAAATCAACAGCTATGGAAGTCAGGAATAAAACTTCCAGTCAGCTTATCTTGGTTTTATGCAAAACATAGTTACAATAAAAGATAATAATGGATTTATCTTTTTGCCCATCAGTTTCGGTAGCTGATACTTTTTTAATGTAATAAAGAACAGGTAAAAACAAAAATCTGGGTCTAATTATCAAAATATTATGTGAAATGACAGTCTGGATAACAGTAAGAGGTCTTCTTGAAGCACAAAAGCAAAAGGTGTGTATTACATGCTGTAGTAACTAAGCCAGAAGAAAAGAAGGTCTCGGGTCAATTGAGAAAAGACAAATTTTGGGCACAGAAGTAAATACCTGCTAAGTGTCTACATAAGTCTGGATACTAGGATTATAAAGCTTATAGGGGGAAGGGGGGAGAATCAAGGGAATTATTATTCTGCTATACAGTGAAGTGTCCTAACTATTGCTGCTGTTACATGTCTCTTCACACACACATCACCAAACATTTCAGAGGAAAATATGAGAGGCCAGCATCGGAGGGCTGGGGTCTACCTCACCCCTGCTTATCACATCTAGTAGCTAGAAACTGGCTTAAACACAGAAACGTGAATTTCTATTCATAATACCATCTCTGTTTTGTAGCCATAAAGCATCATTCATTAGCATAGATTTCCTGAAATACTTGAACGGGAAGATAGTGGTCACGTCAAATAGAATGTAGAGGCAACCAAATATGAGCAACCAGTGTGAGTTACAAGTCTGTTAATATATTTTTAATCCTTCTTGAAAAATCTCTTCCTTCTGTGATCTTCTTAGTGGTTTTTCAGTGTCATCTGTCTTTTCTGATTTTAACAGAAATTACTGCTTGTACCAGAATGCAAGAGACACGGTGAAAGATTTCGATCAGAAATTGAAAGACTGGATTTGAGGAAGACTTCCTTTCTCTCTTCTAACTGAACTGTAGTCTGGTTTTGGTCTGGCTTCTTCACACATGTAACTTTTTTCCCTTTTGTCCCCTCCCTAATTACAGAAAGAGAGGAGTGGTACCATACCTCCATGTGCCCTTTTTCATTTGCCTAATTGCTCTTTCTGTTCAGATCCTACTCATGAGCATTTCAGAGGCCTACATAAAACACTTGGCTGCCAAAATGTTTATTTTAATGACTTTTCAACCCATTAAAATATGTTTATCATGGTATCATTAATAATCTCTTCACACATCACACTTTTTGCACTTTCACTGGTAGCGCATCCTCCTAGGTAGTGTCTTTTCAGCACTTCAGATTTGGGAGGAGGGGAGAAGAAACTATCGCAGAATTGCAAGCATGTGGTACAACGGACAGGTGCAACACTGGGGACTTGGGCCTTGGCTTATCAGGGGTGCAGTGCCTGCATGGTTCTCTCCCTGTTCGTTCTGAAAGTACACGGCCTCTGACAGTCACCCTGGTGATGCCGGTTCGCTTGCACGGGGACTGGGACAGCCCTAGCGACACAATTCTGTCACTTCAGTCCAGCAGCAAGGGAAAGATTGGCAAAGGGAAACTGCAGTGGAAGATGCAAGGAGGTCAAACAGGAAAGACAAAACCAGAAGAGGCAGCAGCCTGCACTCCAAAGTCTCCTGTCAGTCCAAATAAAGTGGTTGCAGAAAATCCAGCACAACAGCATGAACTTATAAATGCGACTAAGCTCCCTCTAAAGTAAAAAACTGTACTATGTTCAGTTTTAATCTTAGTCTTTTTGCCATTTTCGTTAATCCTGCACTGTTTTCCTTTCTAATCTTTAGATTCTCACAAAAGGGAGAAGTTCTGAAGCTGAGGACCATGTCTGGTGAGGTTTTGAGCCTTTCCAACGATGGAGAGTCTACAACCTCCTCTCTGGGCAACCTGTGCCGATGTTTGACAACCCTCACAGTAAACTCATTTCTTCTTATGTTTAAATGAAGCTCTCCATATCTGAGTTCATGCCCACTGCCTCTTGTCCTGTCAGTGGGCACCACTGAGAAGGGCCTGCCTCTGTTGTCTTTATTGCCCCCCATGAGGTATTTATACACACTGGCAAGATCCCCCACTGAGCCTTCTCTTCTATGGGCTGAACGTCCCCAGCTTTCACAGCCTTTCCTCACATGAGATGCTCCAGTCCCATAGTCACTTTCATGGCCCTTCGCTGGTCCTGCTCCATTACATCCCTCTCTTCTCTTGTACTGGGGAGCCCAGAACTGGACAGAGCACTCCAGGTGTGGCACATCACCAGTACTTTGTAGAGTATACCCCATAACTGGGTACTTCCTGCTTGCACCAAGATATCCCAACACATGCCGAGATGCTGGCGGAGAAGCATCAGTGTTTCATACCACATACAAAGACATCAATTGATATTTAATAATGAGCATAGTTCTGCATTTCTATAGACAACCCTACAGCACAGAGTGATATGATGCACTACTAACTTATAGTAATTTAATATAACTAACAGAATAATATTGTCACAAACTAAGGTGACAACCAAACTAAGCTTTCAACTTGAAAGTTAGAAGTGGTCAAAAAGTAAAAAAACCCATGAAAAAAAAATTAGTTACAAACATGGATTTTAATTTGAGTTAGCTATGCTCTGGCTAGCCAGAGCATCCACTTGCACTCTGACTCAGCTGACTATCTCAACTCATATTCTGACACATAGAAATACTGGTATTCTGACATTGAGAACTGCTTACCAAAGGAAATCTGGCAGTGAGGAACATTTACATTTTCTTAATAAAAAGAATAGCAGCTACAAGAAGAAAGTAAAATGTGCAAACCAGTTCCTTCCTTACTCAATACATGGAACTCAATGGCATAGAGACAGGAGCTAAAATTCAGAGACAAAGGGAAAGCATATCACAAAGGACACAAAAAACTGGGAGGCAGATTAAAAAGAAGCTCTCAGGGGAGATTTCAGCTGTGCTGACACAACTGACAGCGGTACCGCGATGCATATGTAAACAGCAGCTGAACAGGTATTCACACTTTAGGAATTCTTGGTCTGTAAGCTCTAGTGTTTGGCACTGACTTCATGTCATCCACTTTGTGACAAGCCTGTGTCCCACTATACTTACTAACAATGCAGAATCAGCATTTGAAGCCTATAGGAGTAGGTGCTGGATTCTCTTCTGATTCATGCATCACTAAAAGAGCTCTTCAAATTTAACTGCAGAACCTCTACAAAACAGGAATATATATATGTATATTATATGTATATTACTTCATTTTCATGCTCTAGGCCATGACTGAAAAGCTGGCTATTACAAGCTGAGAAATAAACAAATAAAAAATGTCTTATTTTTCCTGCAGACTGAGCAAGTTTGTTCTGGAGAGTCTCTTAAAAGGAAGCATAAATCAATCATGATCAATCATGCTTTAAAAAGCATCTGTTGTTGTACTATCACAAATCAAATTCTCTGATGTCAGTTACAAAAAAAAAAATCTCACTTCTAAGAACCAAAAATTCTGTTTTGTCACAAAAAAAAAAATTACTTAAAATCACTAAGGGCTGAACAAATACACAGATTCAGTCTCCCAGTTGTCATTTTCACTCAGCACATAGTTAAAACATTAAATAACACATATACTAAACAATAAACCTAGAACTGCTTTGTCCCCACAGTATACTAGACCACAAGAAACAATCTTAAAAGCAGCAGGAAAAGCAATACCAACACCCATTGCAAAAAAAAAAAAAAAAAAAAAAAAAAACCAAAACAAAACACACCATACAAAAAACCAACAACCAAACAAAACCAAAAAACAAACAAAACCCACAAAAAAAACCAACCCAACCAACCAAAACACCAACACCCCGCCCCCAAAAAACCCACCACACAACCAAAAAGATCTACAACTAGAAAACCTAACCTGTTAGAAACTGGAACAAAACATACTGAAAGAGATTATCTACTCTGTCATATATTGCAACTACACAAAATCTGTAGCATAGGCCTGATCCTGTCAGAAGCTAACTGGGAAATTCTTTTATCATACAACTTGAGAAAATGTAACACGTTATTGGGATTTAACCAACACAGGGCTACCTACCACTTAAGTAAACCTTACCAAGAAGCAGCACTTGGTTTGTGCAACTCTCAGTTGTGACTGTGGATTATCCTCCCAGTAAGTCATAACAAAGGGCAACATCAGCAAATGTTAGTTAGACCTTACCATGCTCTCATTTCAAGAGGGGGAAAAAAAACCACCACAAAATAACACCTAGCAGAGTATCAACAGCCAACCTAGACAGGCACACTCAGCAGTTTGATGAGTTGGTTATCAATACCTCTAATATCTTTTTTGTCTTGCACATGATGGACAAGGGAGAAAACAATTTGTAGATTTCCCTAGAAACATGATAAGACTGCCTTCGCTCTTCTAAAAATAAAAAAGTTCTGATTTAAATCTACCTACAAAAGAATGGAAAGGGGGGAGTATTGTTCTTAAAATGTCTGTATTTCTAAATTAAGAAACCCACAAGCATGTTCTTGGAAATGAAAACTAACTAATGGCAGGTTTCAGGTGTGATACTGCTGCCTCTAGAATAAGAAGGCCAGTCAGCATTCCTCCTTCTCTGTTTTAACATATCTTTTGCAATTACAGCAAGAACAAAAATATGTACGAGACCATTTCACTGAGCTGTATTCCCTACTGCCCTAATTTCCTAACACTTTGATGACAAGCAGTTATCAGGAGGATAAGACATGGTCTACCAAAACCTTTAACATTGTACTCACAAAACAAAGACAAATGCACACACACACACGATGGAAGAGCTTCACCACTTGATTAGCCTTCACATACATGGTCCCTCTGATATCCTTGCTCTTCCACAATTAAAACCACTGGCCCTCCTATTCATATTTAACATTGCTGCCCATATGCCACAAAAATCTCTTTAAATGGAAGAGCCAGCTGCAAGAAGCTCTTAGAAACGTCATTCCTTTGAACACTGACATTACTGTCACTGGAAAAAGGAACAAGAAGGAAGGACAAATTCCAAGTACATTGTTCATGCACAATCAATAAAATGAATCCCTGCACGTGCCCTTCATTTGGCCACCACTGGCAATCAGTGCAAGACTGAGGAATGGCGTGCCCACCTCCCTCGCTGAACCCAGCAGCCAGAGAAGGGGAGAACGCACTGCCTGGGGGAACACCATGCGATGGCAGTGCTCGCTCTGGGCAGCAACGGCACATCTACTTCAAAAATCTTCTGCAAGTGCCAGCCACGAGGATTACATAGCTTTTTATCTGCTTTACAGCAAACAAAGCAGTTGCCAAGATAAAGCCATTGTGTGCAACCCAGCAGGGTTACAAACATAAAACGGCAAGCTTAAAAGGTAACAGGAGTTGCAATAAACTACCACCCACCTCTCTCCTGACACTATAAGAGTATATTGGAGTCAAAGTATGAAAATAACCATGCCAGTTTGAAGGTGAGGGCTAAACAGAAAAAGGTTATGTCTGGTTCTTTATGCAATTCTGCTCTGCACACAGACCTGCCTGCTACCTTCCGCACCCTGACATCAGAGCTTCACTTTGTCAGGGGCTCTATTCCCATTCTATGTACTCCTGACACACCCCCACATACAAGGGATTATGACAAACCACTTCCATCAGAAACTATTGCTAAACGTTATTATCCAAAATTAGCTTTAGATCATGTAACAAATCACAAAAGCACAAACAACCCATTTCATCTAGATAATGTTAATTCCAGCCATATTTTTTCTCACTTTTCTTTTTCCTTGTCAGATTTTTTTGGGGACTAAGATGAAAGGCAGGCTAAGAGAAAATGAGGTTTTATTCCAAACCCCAACTATGCCTGAATATGCAACCAAGAATTCTTGCTATCTCTTAAACCTCTTATTATCCCCCATTAATGACAGGGATTTAAAAAGCAGAAATTAAATGCCAGGTTTTAAAAATTACAGTTGCATATTGGTTTCAACATGCTTTCGTCACCATAAATCCATTTAGCTTGTTGCTGTCCCCAAGATTTTCTTGCAGAAGTGAGTTTCCAGTTTTGGTTTATGTCTAACAGTTGCAAGAGTTGTCTGTTTTCTCTGTTGGGAGACAAAATATAGGACATTATGCATCTAATCTATAGATTAGCATAAGAAGCATAACCATCTTTTCACAGCACTCATGAGAAAGCAGCTGAAACGCAGATGAATATATCAGATACGTTCATTTCCAAGTAAAATACAAAATGGAGGAAGTAATGTTTTGGTCTGAATTCTTTTACTTAGAAAAGAGGACTAGGGGGATACAGTCAGGGTTTTTTCTCAACAAGTTCGACCTCCCTTATTTTACTGAAGACCTCTTTACAGTTAGTATACTAAAACCAGGATGAAAAAGAAGATCTCTAGCTCTGTCTGACCCAGTTATAAAATCGTAGTCAGGTCATATTTAGACTTCCAGAGAGCGACCTAAGATACTGAACATCAAAGCTAGACCAGCCTCTTAACACTCTGTTAGATGAACCTCAAAGTTAGTTTAAGTCCAAAGGCCTGGCGCTCGTATGCGCTAAACATTTCTGGCTCTGTCATGAACCTGCTCCATGACTGCAAGCAAATTTCACCACTTTCCCGTACTCTGCTTGCCTACTGTGCATTTTGCCTGAGAACGTAGGGAACCCAGAACACAAAACCGCCTCAGGGACCATCCCAGACAGAACTACATTAAACACCTTTTCAAGTCCCCTTGAATTTTCTGTTGATATAACAAACGCTGAGGTACCGTCCTGAAGCATAACGTGCTCCCAGAGCAGAGACTTCAACTGCAAGACCATCCAGGCAAAGCTCATCCCTAACATATGATTACCTGCACATGCACGTTATAGATGTGCCTGACTAACCTAGTGTCTTTAGACTCCGTTTACCAGCATTTTGACAGCACGATAGAGCTTATTCTACAGTATGAATCTTAAACAGCTTAGGTTTGTGCCCCACATGCATGTTGCTCTCTACTGACTAGAAAAGGAGATGAAGGTGGTTAGCTGAGGTGGAGACAGAGGGCAAGATAAAGCCTCTATACATACCTCATAAAATGGTCTCTCCTTTTCAGCTAAGGCCTCCAGCTGCTACCATCACACAGTTTCAGCAATACAGTCAGTTAAAAGATTTGAGTCAGGAGAGCAAAGCAAACCAGACCAAAACCCCCTCCTCTGGTTATATATGACATGATAGGAGTACATGTAAACCTCTAAATGTAACGGCTGGGCTGTCCACCTATTTGGTTTGAATGTTTACATGACAGTAATCAGAAATGAGAAGCTTTTTCCTCCTATCTACAGCTCTTCCTGTGAATTTCTTTTGAAGATGGCGGCAACCACACTACCCACATGCATAATACCTACAGCAGGAGAAACTGTCAGCTTCCACCAGCCTCCCACTAACACAACCAACACCATCTGAGCTCTGAGGTTTAATCTGATTTAAGTCAACCAACCTCCTGAACCACGCTCAGCAAAACATATTTTACTTTTTCCCTTTCATGAATGCCTTCTTCCCCCCACTACAAGCACGTCAGAACATTGCTCAGAGCAACCAGCTCTTTTGGAAACAGATTTTTTTTAAGTGACATGACAGACTGATCTGTGAAGAAGGCAAAATTAATGCCTTCATTTTCAACCTATATACTCAAGATGTAGCTTTCCACATGTCTATTACTAGACAGCAAAAATAAGTATAAAACCCTGACAGCATGACAAATACCAGTTAGAGGTAATGGGTACGCTCTAAATGCAAGCTTAATTATAACAGAATTGAAAAGTTAAGAAGCCATTTAAAAAATGTTAATAAAATATTGCCAAAGAGTAGAGATAACAGATAGAAAACCCTACTCATTTTCTCCCCCCTCCTTCCCCCAAGTCTGTTGCTTCTATAGACATGTTTTGCTCGGTTGTGCACTTCTTAAACTGTTTGAGTGCTGTAAGGCTCTGATCCTGGGATAAAAATCTGGGCTTTCTTCTTCTGGTATAAAAAGCTTCTACAACCAAATAAATTCTTAAAGGACAGAAGCAGTTTTCTCCCTCACCTTGCAAGTTTTCACATATGTGTCTCCCAGTTACAGGACTCTAAATGACCCCTAAGTAAGAAGACGGTGAGGCCATCTTTAGAAGCATTACGGTCAAGCCCACACCATTAAGCTTCAAATCACTGCTTTAAAAAAACCTGCTGATGTAAGCCCACAGCTGCAATCCCATTTGAATTACAGCAAGTGTAGTATTCGAGTTGAGGATTGTACCATCTACAGACTAATGCCTTGAAAACATAATGCAAAACCAGGCTCGCATATAAATGCCTTTAAATTAGGAGATGAGTGACTGTCCAAGCAGCAAGTTTTCCTCAATATTTCGATTTTACTTTTAAATCTGTGTTTATTTTTTCTTTTAAAGGTAATAACAGATATTCAGTAACTAAGGAGGGCTTTTATAGATGCTGTGGAGACAACCGTCTACACCTCCAGCCTTCCTCGGAGCTAACAGGAGAAATTTTTTGTATTTCTGCTGGGTAAAATCAGAGTCACCATGCTCCCTGCAAACCCAAAAGGGACTCTTGCATTTAATGAACCCTCTTTGCCGTTCGACTACTACAGCCCAGCCACAGTTCAGAAGCACCACTGCAAGTAACAAAAGGCATCATTTATTAGCACCTGAAATCAGCAAAATACTTAAACTGTAGATCACTATCCGATTATATTTCAACATCAGACAGTTAAAGATCAATTATTCATTTGGTTTAGTACAATGCAAAGTTTTGATATAGCTGCACATTTGCTATTCTCAAAAATCAATCATGGAAGTGTTATTTTGTGCGAATGCTTTATTTAATCTCTTGCTCACTTTAAAAATTGATTGCCAAAAGAAAAAACAAACATAACCCCCTACTACCAAGGAATACTGTACTGAGGACTTTTGATATATTTTCTTTATAGTTATATTCTTACAAATTATGTATGTGAGAAGCAGATGATGAGCGGCAATTTGGCAACACTTCACCATCTGCTATTTGCAGATCTAGTCAAATTCAGAGAGTTAATTAAAGATTAAAGACAGGAACCAATACTGTTGAAGCAAAGAGCCATCTTCTTTCCTGTTATTACTGTAAATAAATAACTTTGGTTGCTTGTTGCCACTCCAATACAATCACGAATCTGTATCATTGCGAGGGTGACGCAACTTGCATTCGTAATATAGGTGTACATCTTCTATTTTAATTAACAAAACGATACTAAAATCACATTAGCTTTATTAGAATGACACAACCACAACAGACTACCCAAAGCCCTACTCAGGAAAAGTGTAACACCTCTACCACTGTAAGAAACAGAAATTATAACTGAAAACTTCTTGTAGAAGGGGTTATAGAAAATCCTAACTAGAAAAAGAATTTTTAATCGGCTTGCAACAACTTTTACCTTCTATTACATACATAATTAAGCAAGCATATTTAATTGAGGGTGAATAAAGAATGAGATGATCTTGACAGTTCGCTTTTGTTATTACCTTGATAGCAAGCCACCTCCTTGCCTTCTGGTCTACATCTCCTACACTGTTGCTGCAAGAACCAGCCTGTGTTAGAATACCACCCTCCCTCTGGGTTCCCAGACCCTATCCTCTGCAGCCGTACTTCAGTCGCGTCCCCCACTTACTGCACCTCTTCTGTCAGGGCTGGGAAGGAGCAACAAAAAGATGCAAAACTGGAATGGGTGCAATGAGTCCTCCCAAGATGCCGATTCGGGGGTACGAAGCAAAGGTTTATGCCCAACTCTGAAGAGCAGTACGCAGAGTTTGCTCTTCCATAACAGGTTTGAAAGCACCACTCTGCTTCCTCTGGTACCTGAGAACACAGCTGCACTGTGCCAAGTCCAAAAGCTGCACCAGGCTGCTGCACAGCAGCTCACTGTGGCCAGCTGCCAGTCAGAGCAACACCAGTGGAGTTGAGCTCCCTGACACACCGGTTGCCAGCTGCCCCTGCCTGCTGCTCAGGGAGCCTCGGCCAGGCGGAGAGCAATCGATAAAAACACCATGACTGCAAGGCTGTGGGACACACAGGTATTGAAGTTATTCAAGGATGGGGAGCCAGCTCAAAGGCTGCTGTGGGGAGAGAGCTATGAGCTGAAAAACAGCAACCTCTGTCCTCCCCCATGAAACAGAAGCTGGTGATGGGTTGAGAGATAATAACTGAAGGGTACTTATAGTAGAAACAGATTAGTTCTGTAGATTGCCAACAAATTTTTTTTTTATTAAATGCCAAACATCAGTCTTGCTTTCTCCATTCATTTTCGCAGCAGTGAAAATTTTCAGAATTGCTCTGGTTCACCAGAGCTTAACTGAAGCTTACCTCCTGTGAGTGTTACATAGGAAACAGGGCAAACTAGGAACTTCTGGGGCCTGATCCGAGTTAAGTAATATTTTGTTTAGAAATAGCACACTAAGAAAACTTGAACCAATGGAAATTTTATGTCAAAGTATTTGTTTCTAAACGCCAACATTAAGTCCTCAACTTTTGAAATACCATCTCTCCACAAGAGATAAACCACTGCATAAAAATCAAAATTAATCCAGAAATACATCAGCGTTTCTAAAATTGCACTTTCTGCCACAAGCACTAACTGAAAATTCTGCCCAGTTCTTATCAGGTGTTGAGCTTAGAGTTTTGGGACAAAGAGGAAAAGGAAGGAAGTTTTCACACATCGCACTGCAGGTTTAGATCAAAACCAAGATTTTCAGGGGTCCTGAGGAGGGGAGGAGCCACACCACTCGAATGACTCACTATGACAAAAACCTGCAAGGAGCTGCAAGAATCTCTCAGATTTCTTTAAAAATTATTCCCTAGATGAAGCGTATTTCCTGTTGAAAGTGGAAAATTACATGAGCGAATTGTGGACTTACAGCTCCTAACAGCAAAACTGAACTGAATTTACACATGCAATACAGTCTTTGATCCTGTAGATTACATTTGGCTGCTACGCCAGAAAAGTTTGCATTAAGTATTTATCATGGGCACAATATTCTGCAAAGAATAGAACTGTCAAGCAAACGTTCTAACAGACTAACTAGAAATGACTTATCAAATATCTAGAGTAATTAAAATGAGATTTGTCACCATTTATGAAGTAGAATTCCTGCCACTGTAAATTCTGTGTTGAAATCACAAGGTCAGTGTGTGATAACAGATCAACAAAACACATTAGGCCATTTTCTAGTTCGTTTACCTAAAGCGTTTCTTCAGAAGTGGAGTAGGAAGATACTATTGCTTTTTACCTTTTCACCACAAAGAATTACTCGGCCCTCTGCGGCGCGTTCCGCAGCTCCCAACACACACAGTCCATACAACCAGCGTGAGTCTCACAGGGTTTGAGATTGCCATTTCCGATCATGCCGCTTGAAGCACATTTTATAGTCTCATCCCTATGCAGGCATCTATGACAAGCCATGAGCAACCCAGTTCCCCCCCTCCAAGTTTCAGGATCAGAGGTTCAGCATTTTCCCATGCTAAGAATCCATATCTAATTCCTACCTATATAACTTTGGGTGTTAATTAGGCAAACGTGTGCCTTGCTGTTAAATTTCTCCTCACCTCTAGGAGTTCAAGCCATGTTCAAAAGATTTTGGTAAACTATGCTTTTTGTTACCGTTACTGCGGAGACTGCATGGATTTTTTCAGATTAGTGGGGTAAAAAAATCTCTCATTTGATGTAAAAGCAAATGTGTCACATCCACAGTGATAGCAATTAAAATAGAGTCTAGAGGTAAAATGTCTGTAGTCTTTGCTAGGCTGGGCATTCAGCAGGTGAGAATTACTTTGAATTTCATGATTTTTTTGTTCTCTCCTGATAACAGCAAGTGTTAAAAATAGAAGTTTTGTTTGCTTTCCAAATATGCCTCCTTCCCCGCCAAGAAAGGAGTGGGAAACAAAAGCTTGACAAAAAACCTGAGGTGTGTATTTCCCACAGTATCAAATGCAAGTACTCAAGGTCTCCAGTACTGTGTATTCTGAACACCAAAATTGCAACACAGCATTTTTTGATATACAAAGAACCAGCTGATGATTCCCCTCAAGCTGGTTACTGCACTTAGAGACTTGGTGTATCACATCCAAGACCATTTTTAGGCTGCATTTCCACTGCAGTCTATTTATTTCAGGCTGCCTCTGTACATGATTTTCTGAAGTGAATATCAATGGTACATTACAGAAATATTGAGGTTAAAAAAAGGAAATGCTGATTGCATCACCCAGAGCATTCTCCTGACAGAGCAGGATTTTGTTCCCATTTAGGATGTTTTGCACAGTTCTAACTTGAAAAATATCAAGCAATAACTTTTTAAACTATTCTTGCCACCGATATCTATTTACCAGCAGAGGTTTGAGGGTCTTCTGCTTTTTTCCTGAAAGACTTCACTAAAATTTTTCATTTCGTTATTCCGAGTTTGCTTATTTCTATTTCTCAAGCTTTGTAATTTCAAAACATGCCCTGGTTCCAGACCCTCACCCATCAGGTTACTCCTTACTTAAATAAGCTACGTAGTCTCTTTCTGTTTCTAGATATATTTAAGAGAGTGGAAAGAAATGCAGTAAACAGCACAAATTATTTAATATGTACAACCCCAGAACATACGAGGCAAGCTCGAAACACGGTAATTGGGAAGGCTCCGGTGAGCAATAGCCAGGAGCACGATATACAGCTCTGGCCACCTGTGATCAAGAAATAAATTCATACCCTAACAGGTGCAGAGCAGGGCTGTGAAGACGATCACAGCAACCCTGGGCCTGTTTTATGAGAAGCTAAAAAAGTTTGCCTCCTTCTGCTGCACAAAATGAAAGCAGGGGGAAGGGAGACAGTTGCCTGCTGTAGAGACATCAGAGCAGTAAAGGGAAAAGATGGGCTAGAGAGAAACCAGCAGATAGTGCTGACCAGAAAACAAGTGGGTATAAATTGGGTCATAAATAACAAGCCTGCCAGACATGAGCGCTGAAAAGGTCTCACATAGTCTTTGAATGCAGGTAGAGAGAGAAACAACTCTCAAGTGGAGTTTGAGCCACTTCTGGAGGGGGTTCCAAGAGCACTGAGGTGACAGATGAGCAGATTCAGTGCTCCAGGAAAGGTCCTTCCCAGACCTGTAGTTCCTCCTTTCGCAATTTTAAAATAATCCCTGCAGGTTCTCAGTCAGTTGCCATTACTGCTTTGCTAATTTTGGCAGTGGAGCCACGCGTACAGTGCTCTGCTTTTGCCATCAAGCCACAGGGTCCACATATGCATCTTCCCAGAGGACTAGCAACTGCTAGTTTATTATCAACCAAGTATTTACATATGCAGAAACACAGGGAAGAGCCCTAACAGCGATAAGGCAGCACTGCCACTGCAGGGAAAGGACATCAGCTCCTGACTTGGGGGCAAGGCTTGCTTTGGAGATCAACATTTGCAGTTATGGGTTGCATTTTGGCGATACAGACCAGCACAGGCAGCTCTTATGCAGCAGCCACTGTATCAACATTATTCAGTGGCCACTATATAAAAACCAGCTTTATGTTTTATATAATTTTATATTGCATAGATATGATTTTAATAATTTATAGTGTGTATACACACACAATAGACTTTATATATATAAAAATATAAATAAAGTGTTCCTATCCAAAAGTTACTTCAGATAAATATTTAGGAAATTACTATTGCACAGTAGCCTCTTTACTGAACATAAGGCTGAAGACTCTTCACATACAGTTTCACAGAAAAATACATAAATTTTCTAATATTAGGTATAAAAGCATGAATAAAAGTATGAATCATTTTACAATGTGGTTTAAATAACATTATGCCCTTTGTACCTTTCCACATCACTTACCTTACAGTGCTTCCTGTAAAGGGATCCATTTTATCGAGTGAGGTTCTCACTTTTTGAGCCAGCAGGTCTCTTCTGGCTCAAAAAGCCAGAATAATTTTTCTAATCACTGTCCTTTTTTTTTTTCTGTTGATAATATTTTTTCCTTGGAGATACTCTTGCAACTGTTTCCATTATGAAACCCTGCTATGTATTAGGCTTTTCCACTTCACAAAACTCATTTGCCTTAAGAGAAGGACAATTATTGCTACTTTTATTTTACCACACTAGTTATTTCTGTGATTTAACATGCAGATGCAGGGAAGGTTTATCATCTTAAGACCAGCATTTTTGTACAGATATTTATCTACAAGACTAGACTGCTTCCAACTTGCAGTTACATCTACATTTTGGAACTTCTCTCTTCTTCCACTGATATACACTTTTGTTACATTTACACACCACCTTGGTGATCCCCATATGTGAGATATTCTTCAGGCCTATACGGAACTGCATATAGACAATTTGATGCATATAGACATGTCTTAAATGCCATTAAGACATTAAACACTTGATGCATAGGACTTTCTAAATTATTATTATTATTATTAGTTATTAGTTAACTGCCTCAATTAATTTGCCCAACAATTCAATTAACTAATACACAGGTCAACACATTTCTGAAACACAGTTCAGCAAAAAAAATTACCATACCATTTTACTCAACCTAATTTCTCCAAAATAAATTAATGGTAAAGGAACTAAGTACTACTCAGAGGCTTACACATTTGCTTAGAAATGCACAATTAACTGTGAGTCTTGCTAATTCCCAGCTCAATTACCAAAAGAAATGTGATAATTTAAAACATACTGAAAAAAAGACAAGTTCTTTGTTTTCATAGCTAAGTTTAACAGATGTGAGCTTAAAATTTTAATAAACAGAAAACATATCTCATGTTCTACTGTTTCTCTGGAAAGGATGAAAAAAGCTTTGACTTGGACAGAAATATGCACAGCCATGTTTCTGAGACAGGAGTCGGGTTAGGGTTGGGGGGGTTGCTTTGTTTTGTTGTAATCTTCCTTTTTTATCACTAAGATGCATTAAATAGTTTGTAGCACACTGGACAACTGGTTTAGGGAAGAACAGCATCAAGTATTTAAAAACTATGAATGGCAATGGTTTTGTCCCACGTATAAGCATTTTATGTTCTCAAACACATTCTATTTGAAAAATCCAGGCATCTTAAGGCTCATTTCTTTTGCTGGACTTTTCTACTTGGTTTTTTTCTTAGCTACTGTAGTATAATCATAAATATCAGAATTAATTCTAATGTAACTAAATTTTAAATGGTGGCTTATATTTGAATCTGCATCACAGACTTCTGATTTGAGAGTTCACTTTCTGAACTAAAATTTTGATGGACCTTGCAATAAGACCGAGATCAGTCCTTTATGAAGACTGCAATACAGAAACCAGCAATTGCTCAAAATTGAGAATTTTTATGTTTACACCATTCACATGATCCTTTAGTGCCTTCCCCCCCGGCTTCGCTTTGCAGTAGAAAGACTGCACACAGATGTAATAAATGATTTTCCGTGTTTTGGGTCGAGAGTTAAAAGTTTTGCTCTTTACCAGTGTAAGGAAAACAAACCATACTTCTGCAGAACAAACTAAACAAGCTTCCTATATTCTCATACATTGAACAGTCCTGTGAACTAAAAGAAATGACAGACCAAAATGACAGACTGCATGCAGCAGCAAACAGAAAGCAGATAAAATTCTGAAGCCTATGCAATCATCAAGCCTTTTCCATGGGAAAAGCCTTTGCAAAACGTACAATAATAATTAAACCCCACGAAATAGTGAAATCATCCAGGTTTGTTTTTAAATGGGTAGGGAGGAGAAGCTGCCTCCCTTGTGAAATACTTTCCAGCAAAGGCGGGCAGCACTGTGCTACATCTGACAAGGATTACAAAGGTCAAGCTATACCACAGTCTGAAACTAACAGATGGCACCAGACTACTTTTTTCAAACCCGACAGGAACAAGCAAATCTAAGCTAGGAAAGCAAATACTTAAATAGTGCTAACAATTATCTGACTAAAGAACTAACACAGATCAAAACACCTACACACACTCATGTCCTGGTACATGCACAGCATGTTACTGCAAATCTGACATTAAGAAACCAACGGGAAAAAAACTTGGTTAACTTTAGTTACGGAACGTATTAGAACAGATGCCAAAATAAAGCTAAGCACCAGAATTCAGACAGTGAGACTAAGTAAAGTCTCAATGTTTGATCCTGTGAAAGACTATCCTGAAAGAATACATTACTAAGAGATCACTTGTATCTTTTTTTTTTTTTCTCCCAGCAGAAAGAGCTATCATTTGTGTGAGCTGGGGAAATATTTTTAAGTTTTAATACACCATTGTCGTGGTTCAGCCTCAGTTGGCAAGCAAACACCATGCAGCCACTCCGCCACGACGCACACGTTTCACTAAAAGATAGAAACAGATGAACAACTGCCGGTACTGCAGAAAAGCACTCATTATGTTTGCATGTGTGTAGACATTAATACTGGCCTCCAGAAAGCATACAGAGTAACAGCCCTGCTATGGAGAAACCAGTACTAGATCTTGACTGTCAAACAGGAACAAGAGTTATAACGCATCTCTGAAATGGAGATGCCTCAGTACATCTTCCTTTGCAAGCAACAGGTTTGTGACGTGAAAGAGTTGGCTGCCAGTATGTCCTAGACGGTGTGCTTTTCACACTTCGCTAATGCGAAACGCCACAGAATATCCATACACCAAAGATTCAACATCAACTATCATTAGAAACAAACGTTTAAGTCAAGAGGAACCAGTAATGGTATAGAAGAGGTCCCATCATCCCCAAAAGGCTCAGCAGTGAGTTTTTTTGGAAGCTGATTATTGAAATGCAAAAGTCACAGCATTTTTTTCATTAACTTTAAGTAAAAAAAAAAAAACAGAAACAAAACAAAACACACAGAAGAGTTCTTGGAGCCACTGCTAAGCTTAACAGGGGTTTAAAAACAGTGCTGCTATCAAAATGAGGTCAAATGGGGAAGTTTAGCAGCAATACTGCCAGTTACACCAAGTTACATTGGCCAAGTTAAAAGAGTGAATAATCAACCAAAAGTTTTAGCCTTTAAAGTAAGTAATAATTCCACTTAATTTCATTCCCAATGAAATGGCTTATATAGACAAGAATACGATTAGCACTTAAGTCTTACTTGAAAACCTCAAACATTTTATTTCATATAGGAAAAATTTGATAGCCAAGTCCCAAACCGAAGAACCACTCCCAGTTATCTCTCTGGACTTCCAAGTAATACAGAGCCTTAACGCTCTTCCTTCTCTTCCACCCTAACACAAGTGCAGGCAAAAGAAGAGCACTAAATGAAAATTGTCAAATCCTGCTCACTGGAGAGTATGAAGATTCACCGCAGGTCTGTGCGAGTCGAACAGTGCCAGCTTCCTCACACGCTTCCTGTAGATGAGGCAGCCTCACATTCAGGCAGCACTTTAAAGCTCTGCAGCTGAACAGGTTCCTCTGTGGTACCCCTACTCCCTATGAACACAAGAGGAGTTCAGGTACATGCACACCCCCACCCTATTAGTCCCAAGGTAGGATAATGGAGCTGTAGAGTGACACTCCACTTATCAATGGACTTAGCTCATTCTACATAGCACAAAAGCCAAAATCAGCTTATACCTGCAGATTTTCAAAGACAAGGTTGGAAAGACATCCCTTTAGGTCTTGACCACCATGCAGAAATTCAAAAGCTAGGAGAGTTTAAGAAGGCCTACAAGCAATTTTTACTTTCACTCTGCATAGCTTACACAACAAAATTGAGGATTTACTCCTGTCTTACAAAGAAGCATTTTTTTTAGTGATCAGGTGCTAGTGCTGATGTTTTATGGGATGCAGAAAAGCCTGATCTACATAAAGGCACCTGCCTTCAGACTCCAGTTTTGAGAGCTTTTGAAGAACTGTGTATATATCAAAGAGGTAAAAAAAATAAAGAAAAAATAGAAAAAAAATAACTCTTTCAAGCATACTGGTTTTATTTGTTTTAACATTATCAATACACACACCCCCAGAAATCAAACATATTCTTCTGAAGTAGCACTGCTAGCTTACATACTCACTGGCAACTTTATCGCTAACCTCTGGAAAAAGTAAGTATCCACTTTATCCCTATTTTCCTCAAAGTATTTGTAGGAAGCATGATACATGAACATTCACTTCCTACTTGAGATGTTAAAATGCTTGTTAACCTTTTACAGTTTGAAGCAATAACATTAATTTCATAATATTGAAGTATGCAAAATAATAGAACTTAGCCAGTGATATCATCAGTACTCGGAATGCCTTCTTCCATTTTTTCCAAAACACTCTGGAGGCAGAGACTATTAAAAAGTGTAAACCATAAAAGAAGGCGGCTCAACTTTCTGTACCGTTGCAGAGACTTTTATTGACTATATCTGGCTTGAAATTTAAGAAGTGCTGAATAATAATAAAACTCATCCTTTTTAGTTTCAGACCACAACCACTCTGTTAAGTGGCTTTTTCTTTTAAATGCACATTAATCTTTTACTTCATGTAATCTCAACTCACAATTTTGAATACAAATGGTTGTTTGTGAGAACGGTCTGATTTGTCTGTATTACCTTCCTAAAAATGTGATAGCTGCTGTTACAGTCCTAAACAGTTACAGTCACCTCTCCAGTTCTCCGGATGGTTTTCAGAGCTTAAGAGTTACAATTCTGCCTAATTCCAACCCTGGACTCAGCACTTGCAAGTCGAACTCCACCTTTCCAGATTTTTCTGTTCTCCAGAACAGTATCTGGGAAGACACAGCAGAAGACAGAGAAGGACTGATGCCAGTTAAAGCTGATATTATACAGTCTCTCTTCTTTCTCATAGGACTTCAGAAATGACCTTGATTTTTTTTTTTTTCCAAACATGAAAGATAAGCATGTTTGCAAAAGACTGATCTATAGTTTAAATCAGTATGAAATAGTCAGTGGTGATAAGATTCTACAGCCCGGTTATGGTCAATTACTGTCACTTTGGGCCACTGAGCCCAGTCTCAAACTGATTGTGTTCTTAGTACGCATGGACTACAAACACATCAGAGCTAGACCGAGCTCTTACCACGCTTACAGCAACAGGATTGTGCAGTCAATTTAATACTACTGCACATGAACATGGCATATAAAACCAAATATATTTTGTACACTCCAAAAATCATCTCTCTTGAGACCTAGCCACAAAGCTTAATCCCAGTCCTTGTTTCAGCTGTGTGGTATTTAGCTGCTTTCCAGGTTAAACCACAACAGTCCCACATGTGCAGATCTAATAAGGCACCCCTTCAAGCTGGAAGTAGATGTATCTTGTCAACAGGTAGCTTTATTTCCTCATTGCAAATACACAACTTATAGAAGATAGCTTCAGCACCAGCAAAACTGATACTGCATGTGGCTTAGTGCTTCGTGTCCACAGGGCTTGGGCCCCTTCCCACACACACAGAGTACCTTGCTCTCCCATGCTGTTATGGCAGACATCACTGGGTGGCACTGTTAGGCAATGTTCATGTCCCTGTCAAGGTAAGCAATATCCTCTGTCTCCCCCCACTTCCAGCAATTTTTAACTGCTGGTAGTTCAGCTGTGCAGGTTTTTCAAGGATGCTGTTGCAAGCAGCAGCAGCATTGCTCTCTGACATCCCCTTTCCCACTACAATGCACTCTGAAACAGCACTCGCTCCCTTGAGGAAATGAAACCTGGTGCTTTGCAAAAATTCCAGAAAGTAATTTTTCCTTGAATACTGTAGGTGTGCAGTGCTATATTTGCAAATCCTCAAATACAAAATAGTTGTACTAAAGCTCCAACATCATTCCCTATAGTTGTCTTTACTGTCAATGAAGCCGCTGTAGTAACAATCCCAAAACCTGATCCCAGGAGGGCCACGTGCACTAGTACTGCTACAGAGGTGCCCCCAACCTTGCCTTGTCACCACTCAGAAGTCCAGTTTTGCCCAACTGGAGAGAAAATACTTAAGGTGTACTGCTCTGCTCTTTAAGACACTGTCAACTGCTAGTTATTGAATTTGGCAAGGTACTAAAACCAATAATAAACTTCTTAAATAGTTAGCTTATTTGCAATTAGAATATTATTCTTTATTCTTTTTATTCATTAGAATAATATTCTTTACAGATTAGTCTATGCTCAGCAATATGCTCAAAACCACAGTAAAATACTTATTGAGAAGTGGGAAGGCTAATCCTGATGGCCCAAACTGTGTGGGATAATAATTACCAAAAATTTCATGTAAGTTCTTCACCTTCCAGCACAAATTGCAAGGTTGAAATAATATTACAGGATGCGGAAAATTAGAAGCCAGAGCCTTGACAATGACGATAGGGCTGCAAATATAGCTGCTATTTGACAAAAAGCAGGCTTGACTCACATACAGCAAAAAAAAAAAATAATTCCAACTCTACAAAGATGTCTGAGGGTCACAAGTTAGCTACTGTATTTCAAGTATCACAGATGGTACAGTGTAACTTAGGAATAATATTTAAAACCTTACTTAGCAAAATGAACTATTTGCATCCACATTACACAATACATAATCAACAGCTCTAGTGAAAAAATACCCCTTACTTTTCAAAGAAATAGGATGGGAGGAAGGAGGTTGAAAAAATGATGTTAAGATATAACAATTTTACAGCTCATGGGTTTGCAATGCTGTGCTGTACACCAGGAATTTGGAGTAGTCAGACACTGAATTTAGAGCCATACAGACCTCACGACACGATGCTGCTGTGAAGAGGGATATTAGAGATGGGAATGATCCGGAGATGCAACAGCCTCCAGGTCACCCAAGGATTCTTCCCCCACGTCCCATAAATATGTTTATTGGATATTACACATGGCATTCAACTTCCACAGAAGAAAATGGCAGCCTCTGGGTGACTGAATGAGACAGGACCGGTTAGGACTTTGTTCTTCACCTCTTAAACCTCACCAGCTCAATTACTTCATTTTTCTGTATTTTGCTCTGGGGGTCGAGACAAGTGAGAGCTGCTGGGATGAAAAACCTAGATGCAACCACTGACTTACTATCTTTGCTCTTGAACCAAGAGCATATGGCCTGTCACACCTAACACAATGCCATTGTTGGACGTTTGAGCATCTTGGCATTCAGGAGACCAAACGTGCTTATCAGAGTCATGGCAGCCCAGGGAACCAAGAGGACTGCCAGCATTAAGTTAACCGACAGCGCAAACATTTCTCAGTTCATTCCCATTTTGTCAGAGCCTGGCAGCTAAATGGGAAAGTCAACCAAAATAAGGGAAGCAGTACTACCAGACAAGTTATAACATGTGAGCTGCTGCCTGTGATGTACTTCTCATCCACAAAATACAATCATGAAGTCCTGATACAACATGCAGATGATTGTTTTAAAATAAAAGCAGAATATGAACTTTCACATCAAAACTGATACAGCAATGAAAAAGCTATCTTCATGCTCAGGTAAGCTGACCATTACTACCTGTTTTATTCTAGCTTTCCCATCATTCAATCCCTAATATCAAGCTAAGGAAAAAGCAAATAAATCCCCCCACGCACCATTACTTTAATAACTGGGAAATTTAAATCCTCCTATGTACCGTCTCCAAACTTGGTCTACCCTTTGAACAGTCAGAAACTAATATGCCACATCAGGGCTGAATTCAGAGGAGTCCAGACCAGCAGCTTGCACCTGGACACCAACACGAGCTGCTTTACATGACATAATATCTTCATTAACTCAAGCAACTACTACGAAGAGCTGCCTTTAATGGCTGTTGAAAACTCTTAGCCTTCTTTCTTTTCCTTTTCCAATTGACAGATACATTTCTCTTCTGCCTTACATTAATACTGTTTTCAAGTTGGTCAAACCTGCAAAATTTTGATTCCACAAAATTGCCATCAAGGACAAACGGGCCCCTAGCAGAATGTTTTAATGAAGCAAAGATTTCAGATCTATTCACATATACACATTGGGGTCTATTTTTAAAATAAATAGAGACACACACAGGGGGAGAGCTTTGTTTTACTGGAAAGTAATATTACCTGGTTCCCACACATTCACAAGCCCCAGCCAGGGAGTGCTGGCCTTTGCACAGTAAAAGCTGTGCTTTGGGCAGTTGCATTTGTCTCTCCTCTCTTTGCTTCTTTACCTCTTCTCACAGAAATAGGATAAAAGCCTAACTGGAAAATGTCTAAGAAGCTACCCTGTACAGGGCCATTATTCCCTTTATTTTAAGGTTCATAAAAACATCAGTTCTTCACAGAGAAAATGACTGAGCCGCCTGGTATGACTAATTC
The DNA here is from genome assembly GCF_963921805.1 of Phalacrocorax carbo. NCBI lineage: Eukaryota > Metazoa > Chordata > Aves > Suliformes > Phalacrocoracidae > Phalacrocorax > Phalacrocorax carbo. The sequence goes on from NC_087516.1 coordinate 55,872,564, forward strand.
CCCCGGCTGAAGAAAGCACTCCAACGTGCACTCAGCCCCAAGCACACACTCATGGCCCAGTGATACGAAGAGGAACTAATTGTTTTCCTTCCTCAGGATGGCTGCCAGAGAGAGTGGAAGGCATGCAACACATTTCCAATTTCACTTGACTTAATCGACTGACATACAAATAGCAATAAGAAAACTCCTACTGATGCGAGCACTTGGTCCTTCTCCCTCCCTTCCACTGCAATTCCAAAAAACAAGTAAATCAGAATCCCAGAGTGATACGTCTCTGCTAACATTTGATGGGAATTAATATGTTCTTTGAAACAATTAGCAAGGTAAGAGAGGAGAGTTAATAATGACTGGTAGTAAAAGAGTCTGAACACACACTTCACCTTAAGCAGCTAAGTCTCATTTTGAAGAGTTTAAAGCGGGGTGAAGCAAAGTAAGTTTTTTTTTATTCTGACATTTAAAAAAATACATATACCCATTTTAAAGGATATGCAAGTCACTCTCAAGTGGTATCATCGACACAGTAAGCTTTCCTTCCTTCTACCACCACTCAGTCACCAGACACCTTCCTTTTACACAAGCTTAAACCACCAAGGCATTTTTCAAACCGTGTCCATTTTCTCTCTCCTCCCTTGGGTAAGGGCTTTTAATAAAAGCGCCACACTGTTGCCAGTGTGCTGCTTTAAACACTGCCACTAATTACACGGAGGAGACAGAAGATTTCCTGCGGGGCAGACGGCCGGGGCAGGGTCCCCGCAGGGCAGCCGCAGGTCCCTGTCCCTCGCAGGCACCAGGGCTGGCCGCTGCTCTTCAACCAGGCTTCAGTAAGTAGGTCAGCTGTCACCTGCAACAGGGTTCAAGCTTCTCACAGAACAGCACATTATCAGCAGTATCCCAGGATCAGTTTTCGACAGCTGAGACTGAAATCTTTTTGCTTTTAGAAAACCCCAGTATATTTTTCAGCCAAGAAAACAGCTTTCTTCCTCCCTCGGTTTTGTAAGGGAAAGACAGGAGCAGGAAGAACCCTCCAGCTGCTGTGCTGACCACCTCTTCACCTAGCAGTCTGCTTTGGAGACTTGCACAAGAATTAAGATGCAAAGATCAGTCATTTTCAAGTAAAGAAAAACTTACACAGCTGGTATTTTCAAGTTTGTAAAGACATTCTGATTACAAACGTTTTTGCCTAGCTAAGCAGATCGCTTTGTGCCTCAAAATGGAGCCAAAATGGGGAGGGAAGCAGGGAGTCATACTTGCCATTTTAAGTAACTTCCTAAATGCCTCCATTCGATACATATCTACACTCTTCTGGTCCTGCCAGCAACAATAAATGTCATAATATCAGTAATATCAATGAACAGTTTGTTTTTAAAAAGCACCTTGCCCAAACTACTTCCTTCTCACAGAAACATACATTTCTGAAATGCACAGGTCACTGTAGATATATTCTTTTAAAAAGGACATGTTTCCTTTGCATTTTAGTTACAGCTTTATCCCTAACCTGATCCACCACGACTAAAACCTCGCTAGCAAGCACTACCTTAAACTTGAGTTTGCTGGACCAGCGGGGGACAACGAAGGGGAAGGATGGTTGGAGTTCAAACGTTCTGGCACTGAGGCAAGTGAAGTGGGGATACAGTTGCTCAGGTTTCAACAGCTCATCAGCTGCTGCTGCAGCACTGCCATGCTGCAAATCAAAAATCATTCTGGGGAGCCCGAGTGCTGCTTTTGCTACATGGTTGGTGCACCTCTGCTTAGCTCTGTTACCCGGGCTCAGGGCTGCATCAAAGGCAAACTTCATAAGCAGGACCCCATGCCATTTGGGGTTTTAGAAACACTTTTAAAAAAAAAAAAGGCAGCAGCCTATGTCCACTCCAAACACTTAACTGCAAGATGGGACAAGGTGGTTTATCCTGCCTCCTCAGGTACTTGGACTTTCCCAGATGAGGACGACCATACGGACTTCTTGTAAAAAAATATTTTATTGCATAACATGAATAAGAGAAAATGTTTATTTTCTTTTTCCCCATAGAAAGCCTTATCCTTCCTCATATAAAAAATATAGGTGGCAAATAATCTACATGTTCCTCACGTACTTTCACTTCTCCTGATGATACTGTCTAATCATTGGATATGTAAAAGGAGGGACACTGAGTATCCAAGAGGACAAAAAGACAATAAAACATGTATTCTCCTTAGCCCTACCTGCCACTGAAAGCATATTTATTGGCAGAACGAAGCTTCTCAAGTTCCATCCAATTTGTGTTCCACCACTTGGAAGAAAAGGAAATTAAAATATCTTCTCTGTTTGCTTAAAAAAAAAAAAACTTAAGTTCCACTTGAAAGGAAATGCAAAGGAGTGTTCAGGACAGAAAAGAGAGGTTGGACAGCTTACAAATTCAAGACCAAGCCCGCAACAAGGGTTTTGAGACATTATTTCTTCAGGCAGTAAGAAGCAGGTAAGATATTATGTCTTTGCATGTACTCTCTGTAAAAGGCATTTTGCAAGCTCTCTTATCTCATCTGTAGTGAAGGGTTTTTCCCTCCTTGCCATGCCAGCAGGAGGCTGCTGTGCAGACAAGATGATGTCACCTCCAGGAATCCCCCCCAAGCCCTGCCAGCTGAGTCCTCCCAAGTAACAGAGATACTGACTATAAATAGTTACCTGGGGAAAACAAGGATAGTTAAGGAATTCTGAGAAAAACAAGAAATTATGAAGACTTTTAAAAAATGTTTTAAAAGATACTGTTTCTTCATCTTCAGACATTAATAGTTAAGATTCTAAGGAAAAGGGGAGAACCGCTGGGAGAACACCTCTGCCACGCAGTAACTCTACAAAGTCCATTATGCAAATTTGCCACTGCTGCTAAAATTATCCGAGAAGTGGAAAAGAACATGATCATATACAAGGTTATATTCATCTAAATATGATTCTGTCATATGAATCTGCTATTCAGAACCATCTCTGGCAAATACAGATATTGCATGCTGAGTAACATCACTTCATGCTTCACAACCTCATAACACAGAATGCTGTAGACTGCAAAAGCCTTATTTTGGGGAGCACTGTACTGTTTTTTCCAGCATTGCATACCTTTCAAACACTAGTTCTGCATGCTATAGAGAGTATTTTGAAAGTTCCAAAGAATTTTAAACATGGGGAAATTTCTCTCAAAATATGAAAAGTTTCAGTAATTCTGAAAGCCTAGAATATACACTGCAGAGAATTATTTCGCCTACAACGAACTACAGGTAAGTCAAACTCTCCTATGCAACTGCTTTTGGTGACTACAAGTTGTCATTAAGTACATCATGTCCAAAGCAGGACTGACAGTAAATGCCACTTGCAAAGGAGTTCAGCAAACTTCTACCAGGAGGTGCCTCAGATTTGCCTGACTCTAGGATGTGCAGATGAACCAGCTGAAAACACAAGCGTGTCTGAAGTAAGTTTAGAACAGTATATTAAAGTATGTAGCATATTTACGTAGTATTTATATCCTGCAAATGTAGCAGGTACTGCTGGTATGTAAAATCCTATCGGATGATAAACAACAAATGCCTTTCATTTGGCATGGAAAGCATTTGGTGTGTTTTTGGGGGGGATTTTCTGAAGTGTTGGTGTGTGGAAACCCACAGCTCTGCCTAGGCTGGTAAGAGAACACTGGTCTCACTTGAGTGCAACAAGCCTATTTCAGATACATATAAAATATTTACGAAGCCTGAATTTACAATGCTGAAAATTATTACTTTAGGTTTTCAAGGGAGTCCCATCTCTGACACCATTTGATATTACACATGCCAAATCCCTCGATGAAATACCTGCTGTGCCTCATACAGTGAGAGCAGAAAGTGTCACAGATAACTAAGAGAACAGACTATCATAAACCGATTGTCTTAGCACAGAGAAGGCAAAACAACAAGCCAAATGAATTAATGAGTTAGCTTAAGAACACAGTGTCAGGGTAGTAAAAATATCCTCTTTAGTGCTGTACTGAATAAAGGAAACAGCTGTCTAAATATTTGAGTTTTTCTGAGAAAACATTTCTATACTATGGTGAACGGCAAAGCTAACATTTTCACACACTGAAGAAAAAAAGAACTGACCAGAAGCAAAGGGAAACCTAATGGTGCTGTTAGCCAATTAACAAAGCTATTTTCACTTGAGGAAAAAAAAAAAAAAACTGCATAAGAAACTTCTGTAGGTATTCTGTCAAGGAAGGAAATTAAATTAAAATAGACTGGGCTAATGCAAGCTGCTAAATGAAGGAGTCGATTCAAGTGAAACCAGCCTCGCTGCTGACAAAGTGCACCAAAAGAGCTCACTGGAAGACTACTGTCACTTTATCATTTAATCTGCATCTCAATGACTGCCACAAAATTGATCTAGAGACTACCTGGGAAAATTTTTACACTATTAATTTTACACTAAGCAATAAGATGGACTTCCGACATAATCCTTAAACCAGCTGAAGAGGCAATGGCATCAAGCTTTGCATCAGATCTGCAGTGGAGATACAAAGACCCCAAAAAATAGAAACCGGAAGGACTAAGACTAGCGTTCGTTTCATGCCAGCAGTCACAAAGTCTGAATACCACCAGGTGCAGTTGCCCAAAAAACCCAAGGTTTTCCAAATTAAATACTCCCATCTCCTCAAGAAGCACTTGAATAAGGAATTAACAGTAGCAGCCTGGAAATTACACTGTGCTAAATTATAATAATAAACTCCTGTAAATTATCTGGAACTTGTGTCCCTTCTGTATGTGACACTAACTCGACTTCCCTGAGACTGATCTAAATGGTCAATGGACTCAACGTTGAAAGCCAATGTTTTGGTTTTGGATGCTTTCACTTGACCAAAATAAAATAGTACAGAAAGGCACAAATTTCATGTTTGTAGCACTTTGAAAATCAGGCCCTTATAAAGTGACAAACTTACATGAATACCAGCATTTCAAAATTTTAGCCTCTGCAAATTGTGTAATGAGAGTTAAAAAGCCAATTTGATACTTATTCAGACAACATCATTTCACTTTTATGCACTTTCCTCCACCCTCAAGAATAAAATCACTTCACAGACGGCTCAGACTAATTTTCCCTCCTTAATTTACAAAAATAAGCATTCTTCTCATTTGCAATAGCACCGAAGTGACTTCACTGAGCTCAAACACCAATCTCCAGCAAAACTCTGAGCTAGAGCTCCAATTCTATAAAAACCCTTAATTTCCTTTTCCCTGAAATTGTCTCATCCCCCCTTCTGTGTACAAGGGTTAAGACATAAATTTCAAAAGTAGCAAGTATATTTAAAAAGCAAAAAAGTCTTTAGGATCTGTAATCAGGGTTTGGGGTATTTTTTTTCCCCCATAATGTTGCAAGCATAACTAATTCTTTAATTTACCACTCTGTTGTTTAAGGCCAGTGGGGGGTGCGGAAAAAAAAAGGGGGGGGAGGGGGGGGAAATCACCTCTTATTCATCAATGCAAGAAGCTCTTACTACACGTTGCAGCAAAAGGCAAGTAAGCAATCTGTCCAAGCCCAGTGCTCCATGCAGCTGGATAGATCCAGACAGGAAAAGAAAGACACTTTGACTCTAGCTACCACCTAATAATTCTCGAAACACACTAGTTAACATAGTCCGGCTGGTCTCAAAATCAAAAGCAGTCCTGCCAAATCCAGAGCAAAGGAAAGACTGCTTTTTCCTGTACCACAGCTAAGGGGCTGGAGAACATGCCCAAGACTCAGGTAGGTCAGCGCTGCAGAGACTCCCAAGCCACTTCTCAATGCAGTAGCTCAGGTACAAGAAAAAAATCAGCCTGTGTAGCACAGAGTGTCTTGCAGGCAAATTTACCCAGCTGAGAAGCTAACCCTGTGTTGACTCAGATGCGTACGCTACAGCCTGCTCTGTTATTTTACCTGCTTCTGAGCCTGCTAAACTGAAGGCTTCTTGGGAATCCAAGACTTGTTTTAAAGTCACAAACTAATCTTCATAGATTCATCTTCCTAACTTTGAAATGCACCTTTAGATAAAACTGAAAAACATCCAAGAAATAATCACTTGGTACTATTTAGAGAACATGAAAACTATCCAATTAAAGGATTCACACACACACAGAGGGAATCCAAAAGTACATGCTGTACTTCTCAGAAATAAAAAGGCAAGCAATAAAACGACCACTTGCTACAGAACATCAGTTCATTGCATAGCTGCATGCAGCTTTATGAAAGCTAAAAAAGATGACACAAATCCCACTAAGGAACGTGGATAACTAGAAAGAAATAAAGAATCCTACTTTTTACTGGGTAACTTCAACACAAGACTGACCTCAGTATGCATCACATAGCTTATCAAACACATTTCGGAGGGTACTGTAGGGAAAGCGAACATAATTTTTGTATGCAAGAGTGTAAGTAAATATCAACATCTTAAAAGCAGTATTATTAGTGTTAATACTAGGTAGATGAAAGATGCTGTCCTGAAAGAAAACAGTATACAGAGAAAAGAAACTGAATGAGATAGATGTAAGGTTTCAAGCTCAATCAATTGCAGTCTTGAATTACACAAAGAACTGATCATTTTAACAGTGAATGACAAAACCAGAACTCAAGAAATAGCCCCCAGCTACCATCTAAGCCTGTTCTTCACAACTTGCAAGGTGTAACTACTCACTGTTGAAACACTGCAGAAAACAAGTGAAGCATGAAGACCCTTCCTCACCCCAAGAACCACATACTATAATGAGACAAGAATTTTTAACAGGAAAAATTGGATATGGAGTAGAAAAGCTGAGAAGCCCTGACTAATACCAGTCCCTGCCTCCAGGACAGACTCTGGCATCTTTAGGCTATCTCTACCACAGGCAGCATAATTTCTCTGCAGAAGCATCCCAGGCAGCTACATGAACAGAAAACCAGATATCCCTGGCTACGTCAGTGCAGCTCTAAGGCTGAGCTGACAGCCTCTCAACAGGGTTAACTTGCTGTTCTGCTGCTTTCAGAGTCCAACTATGATCTCCTTTCCTATGCTGTACGCCATAGCTAGGGGACTGAGGGGGGTTACCTACTTCGGCCAGCTTTTATTTGTGCATCTTTGCAATGGCATCAATGTTTCATCTCTCTCTTGTAAGTCTCTGGAGAATTTCTTTCAGCTCTTAAAGCATGTTCAGTGCTGGAAAATATCCACCCTCTGTAATCTAAAGCTCCACCACTGCAAATTAAAATTTATTTTAGCCTCAGCAGAAATGAAGAATAGTTGCTCTCTATCTTCCTTACACCATCTTTTCAAATCATTGGAAATTTAGGCACTCCCCATTCTTTCTCTTTTCTAGGCTAAAGAAACTCAAAGCCTTCAGAATTTCCCCAAAGGCTGTTTTTCAAACCTCTTGTCCTAGCCTTGTTGGTGCCATTGAGACCCTGCCCACTTGATCTACCACATCTTTCTTTAATAAGAAGTGTAAAACTGGGGCTAAAAGCACAGTGCTAAGCGCAGAATAATAATTATCTCCTCTGCTATTTATCTGACATGTTTCATCACCTGTACAGCCCTAATGAAATCTCAGTGTTATGCACACCACCCCTGACAAATTAAGTTTGCGATCCACTGCGACTCCTGGGTCCTTCCTGGCCAGCATGCTGCCGAGCCCATTTATATTTGTGCACTGTATTTCTCTTAAGTGTAACACTTTACGGTTGTCTTTATTAAATTTCACTTCATCGATTTCAGACCATTTTTCCAATTCATCATCTGAAATTCTAAATCTGTCCTCCTAACGGTTTATAATCCCTTCCCCCTTTGTCTTCCATAACCGCTCAAGTTATCCTCTTTGACAGTAACAAATGGATGATGAATAATCAGAATATCGACTAGTAAACAACTTAAGCCAGCCTCCTCTAGGAATTAACTTAATAGTCTGACAGCAAACAACAGAGCCTAGCTCAACATTTCAGCCTAATTTCTCAGTGGACTGCAGCATTGCCTGTCATCATCCAGGCAATGGAAAAAAATAAATTTCTTCAGCATCTGCTTTAACCATGGTAATCTCATCTCGTCACTGTGAATGCTTCTTTCCTTGCTGAGTTTGTTGATAGGCTTTTAAATGCTAATTTTTATAGTTCGGTGGTCAGTTTGAACAGGACCTATTTTTATATGTCTATACCTATTTAGTGTCCTAAAACACAAACAAGCAAACAAAACCCCCAAACATTCTCATTGCCAAAAGTATGTGATTAAGCAGCAACCAAAAAAGATATCTGGAAAAGAAGTCACTATTTAGGAATGGAACTATGAGCTGCAGACTCCTTGCCAAGTTTTCAAATGTAAGGCAACTCTCCTGAAACCATGTGCTCCCCCTAAATGGGGGGGGAAAAAACCCAAATCAAAAAACCCACCCACCCTTCCCAAGCACATAAGAGACATAGGTAATAAAACTATGCCAAATGATCCCTGTACTTCAAATAAAGCAGGAACACATCTATGTAGATTAGAAAACTATTCAATTGACTATGGAGCGCTTTCATGTTTACAACGTTACACAAAAAAACAACTTACTGTTTAAGTCCCAAAATCGCAACTACTCTTCAGCCTGAACACCACGCAAGCTTTGTAAAGAGAGATTAAAATAATTTTATTTAATTAAAGACCTACATGTTCAATTGGAACTACTGAACCTTAGAGAAAAATCTATATAAACAAACTGTAGTTTAATCTATCAAAATTCTGTAGCGTCAGCAGTCTACTGTAACATTATACAGATCACTTCAGTAGGACAAGTGCCAGCCTTTTCAGGAGCTACACATATCTTCCTGTTGCTCTGCCCTGCACACAAATGCTCAGCTCTTCTTTCCAATGCCCGTTATTGGTACCATTCCTTAACTCTACAACCCCTTAGATTTGCTTCCAGGTTTAAAACAAGAAGGTGATTAATAATATCCCTTCCCTTAGCTCAACACATTACCTGGAAACCCCGCCACATCCTTCACTGCATGCATGGGATGCACTTGGGTGCTTCTTCAATGAGGAGAACTCGTGAGGAAGCCCAGCTGCAGGTGCCTTCTGCAGCCCACCTGGGGTCCAGCACCCCCAGCCAGGGCAAGGCTGCAGGGCACCCTTGCACCCTGCCAAACACCACTCACAAGCTTCCCCGTGTTGGAAAACACAATGGAAGAGAGCCTGGGAAAGGGAAAAAGATGTTAGACATCATCTTTCATCCTGAGATGGTGTCATGGTGTAACTGGGACATGCATGTGGGCCTGGGAAGCTGCCTTGATCCCATCGCTTTGGAAGAGTCCCAGCACAATTCATCTCCTCTTCCTTGTACCTCACTACTAGACCTTCTCCATAGTTTTGGAGACTGCTTAACAAAAATGTTCGCAATGGAAAACACCAAGTTAAAAGTCAGATCAGCGCTTTCCACGGCTTTTATACAGTGTAGCTATTTTGTAGTTTGGAGGAAAGCTTTGCCTCTTTTTTCCTGTTTCATACAAGAGTGAGAAGGGGAGGATAGTAATATACCTGTTACATTCTAAAAGGAGGGATACATTCATAAATTAAGTCCTACTCCTTAGGGTAGCAATTAAAACCTTGTTTACTCATATGAAAAGGTAAATGTACATTTCCCATGCTCAGTTCATACATGTTTTTGCTATAAATTAAATACCAAAAAGTACAAGGACCACCTACTACTAACTAAATAACTTAAGGTCACCCATACTTCATTTCCTGTAAGTGAATTAAAATAAATCAGTATGTGATAATTCACGATATATTGCACCATAACGAAAGTAAGCTCCTTGAACGGTCCCAGGATTTCTTCAAAATGCAGAACTAATAAGCACAGTCATACAAGTTGGCAAATTTGCTTCAAAAGGACGTTCTAGGTCATGTGAATCTTGCCACTGCCAAATTAAGTTAAAACACAAAATAATGATAAAACAGGAAACACATGAATACTGTCTTCCTTTACAATGGTTTCTATTTCTTATCGCTATGCTTCTGTTTAACAAGGTCTGCAAGTCTACTCGCAAAAAGTAAAAAATATCTAACAATAGCATGCTCCCAGTTGAAATAAAATGAAGTTCCTAAAAACTGAGAGTAGAAGAGTTAATTCCTAACAAATAGCCATCCCAGCAATCACAAAAATTGCAAGAGCACTGCTGCTGCTGCTTCTTCTTCTTGTCAACCACTAGTCAGAGTTGCATGAATTATTCAGGTTTTATTGAGCACAGTAAAGGCGAGATCTGATATTTATGCAGACCGAACAACAAAAGAGCCATCCCAGAACAAATGCAAGCCCCACCTTTTGGATCAAGCCAAGTTTTTCAGTCATTATGTGCTTTATGCCAAGGCTCCCTCAGGCCATCGCTATCAGACCCTGGTCTTTACTCCCCAGTTGTGAAATGCACATAGTAAAAAATTTATCAAGCAGAAGGGCTTCACAAATCTGAAACTGATAATACCCAAAACTGCTTTAAGAGTAGGTTAGCATCTGCATTAAGTTAAGGGGCTGAAAGACAAAACGTTCAGCAGATCAGGTAACTGGAAATATCCTCAAGAGCAGTAAGAGCCTTCTGCTGTACTGCCAGCAGATCCATATGCCACTGTCGCCCTCCTGCTCCTTCCCCTGGAGGGTACAGCCTTCAGCTTGACTCCTTCTGGCTAAAATACCAAAGGTAAAACACACCTAACTTACTGGCACCGCTGATGACTGGTACGCTACATTACACTGCGTGTGAGCACCAATTTTCCCTCCCTTACTTCTGCTTCCATACCATAACTAAAGCCTCATTGCCACAGCTCAAGAAGACATGGGGCTGTGTACCAAGAGACATGGTCTAGTTCCAACTCTGTGACCTGAGCAAATATCTCCACATTTAAAAGCAAACCTTTGCTACTGAGGCACCATCCACACCCAGGTATGGGAAAAGCCTCTGCTTAGCCTTCTGACCAGAGCACACCCCAATCTTCAGAGAAGGGTGGGAGATGCCCGGGAGCAGCTCGGCAGTGTCCGACAGTCGATGAGCTGTCCCTGGGGGAGCCTCCCACCCCGCTGTGGGACTGGCAGGGAGCACTGGGACACAGAGGAAGGCTGCCACCATCCCACACCTGCCGTGCATCCTCCAGCCTTTTGATGAGTTTTGCACTTTTCCTGCTAGTCTGGAAGATTACAACATATTGTATATTTAGCTGGTACTACATTAGCCTGGGATAAACATATTTGTTTCTGTTTCACTGTTAGCACACCCCAATGGACCTTTAAAAAACTAGAGACAGAAATAAGCACAGGAGTAAACCACACATTTTATCCATCAGATTCATGTCTTCTAAGCTTTAGCGATCAACTCTCTGTCCTTATATACAGTGCCAAAAAAACTCACCTGACACATCGCTACAGAAAACGTAGCAGATTTTCAAATGTTACACGAAATTTACTCTTACTGCACCTGTAGATACAGGAGTACCATCATTCTTTCTAGAGTTCAAAGTAAAGAGAGTCAGTGACTAAAAACAGAGACTATAAGAAGTTTTCCCAGCATTGTAATTCCAGTAGAAAACAGTGCTTTGGTCATCTGTTTTGCAAATAGCTAAATATTTTCATTTGTTGTTCTTCCACTTAGGAGTTCTATAGTTTTCCTTGCTATATTTCCAACATATGAATTACGTATAGACTCTGTATTAAGAAGTTACAACTCCAGTGAGGCACAAATCATCAGGCTTAATGTAACTTTTGTTCAGCCTGCATTATTTGGGCCCCAAAGATGAGAGATGGATGTAAAAGAGCTCAACCTGGAAGCCCAGGTGTATATTCTTCCACTCTTTAACCGCAAAGTCAGGATGTTCTGGATTACAGCAGATTTCTTTGAACAAAGGGACCAAATCCTTCAGCCCTCAATGAGCTGGAAAGCCACCCTCAAGGAAGGTAGAAATCACCACAGAAGGTCAACAGGCAACAGTCTAGCCAGTGGCTCAGCTTTCTCTGCTATGAACAGAGAAGAGCACTGGGATTTCCAGCTGGGCGAAATTCAGCTGACCATGGCCAGTGGCAGGGTTGCTATCGGTTTCTAAACATCAGTAAAAGCAGCACATCTGGTTAATTCAAGTTTGCAGGTCTTTGAGCAATGACAGAGGCACTGCAGCTGCTTGTCTTAAAACATCAGATTAAAAAACCCACCATAAACTCACATGCTCCCACCCATAAATATGGATTGCATCTATTTCCAGAGGCCTCATTCTCACTGCTGCATTCATGAACAGTAAGGATTGTTTTTAAAAGTCACAACAGCCAATGCTCTGCACATGGCTAGATAAAAGTTCTGCTAGAACAACACTAGTCAGGAGATTTGCAAGGGAACTTCCCTACCCAGGGACAAATGTTCCCGTGCAAGTGCAGCTCTGCATCACTTCAGGACTTTCCAGCACAGGAGAGACTCCTGTACAAATATAAAAAACCACAGTGTTGGATTTGAAAGGCAAATCTAGATTATAGCAAGCCTACTTACTCCTTTACTGACTTTAGAAAATGCTTATGACTATTTCTTACATTTCATCTTTGGAGAATATCATAGTTCATATTCTGTGTTTGGTCATTTAAAAAGCAGAAATGTTCAGCCCAAAGAAGCCTTTTAAAGAAGTTAAGGGACAAACACATCCACAGCTATACCTTTATGGCCTCCAGATGTGATCTCAGATGTTCTACAAAATGGTCTTATGGTTATTAATTTTAGAATAGATATTTAACAGTTACTTTCGTTAGTTATTTAGTTAATTAGTTATTGTGGCATTTGCCTTGCATCACAGATGAAACTGTTCTCAGTTTTAGCAATCGGCTAATGAGGTTTTTCATGTTGGAAAGGAAAAAGGAGGCTCAGAAGACACTCAGCTTCTCTTTTCTTTCTTCCTTTTACAGAAAGAAAACCATTTTAAGCTGGCACAGAGGCTTTGAAGAATCCTATACCATAGAGAGGACCACAGGTCCTTCCTACCCTTAGGCGAGAAGTTCCCTGACCTGCATTGTGTTACAGGGACCAAGGCAACAGCACCAGAAACGCTGAAGCTGCTCTGTCTGGATGGTGGGTGACTACAGAAGGAAGCAGGCCACCAGAAGCATCTCCTCCTCTCACATGGAGGTCAACAGCAACCAAGACATCCTCAGCAAGAAGAGGTAACTGGTATTGAGTCATTCAGAAACACTGGGCAGTCACCCTCCACCCCCTTCAGAAGGCTAGGGTGGCAGCAGAATTTGTTTAAAACATATTTTTTTACAAATTATAAAATCACAGGTCAAGCAAAGCAAGAGAGAATAGATCTTTTTCAGAGATGTTCCTGTGTTTTATACCACGAAGGTAAAGCAGGAGGATGACAAAGTTTAAAAAGAACTGTAACTTTTATATTAACCAGCAGGATATCATGAGCTGAACAAGACCTGGCAACACTATCAAAAATACATCATTAAGTCACTGAACAAGTGCTCCGTACTTGGCTTTAGGCAAGACCCCAAGAAAACAGGTCATCTTCTAGCCTTTGCAAGAAAATGTCAAGGGTTGTATCTCCCTCACAGCCAAGACACCATGCCTCTTCATTATCCTTTCAGCTGACCATGGAGCAGCAAATGAGATGTCAGCAGGAAAAAGCCTTTTGATCCACCCTCGCTTCTACAAAATGAGAAAGTAACAAACTCCAGCCTCTTGCAGGTGTTTGCAAAAGCACTACATTTAAATTGTTCTAATAATTCTGAGGGGATGCTGAAACTTTTACAATTTCTGGTAACAACTTCTGTAAGACACTGGATTATATAATATTGGAAAAAATAACTAACCTTTCAGAAAAAAAAAAAAAGGAAGAGAAATCTTGGTATTTCAACTTGAGTTTAAGATTCCTAATGTATTTAATTAGCCTGTCTCAAGACCACCCATGCATGGTTTTGTGATTCATTTAAGAACTTACCACCACGTATAAGTAAACTCTGGCTGGCCTCTTGAACTAATTTAAAATTAATTACTTTATTTTCATAGAACTTAGTCAAGATCATTTACCACCAGCCATTTAGAGAAATTGTTTAGGTTAATAGAGATAAGGCTAACAGTATTTACCAGTACTTAAGTGAATTTCCTCAGCCCTCTATAAACTGTTATGCTTATCTGATACATTAAGACAGGATTGACTGCCGCTACAGGGAGCTCTGCAGCTGCCTCGCGTGCTACGCATTATAAGGAACTGGCTCTTCAGCCATACTGCAAACCAGTGTTAGCAAATAAAAAAAAAAAAGAAAAAAGAAAAAAGAAAAAAGGCTGCGCTTGCCACTTTAACAAGCTGGCTCAATAACAAGCCTGTTAACTCAGAAGACTCAGCTGTAAGCTTGTTGCCCTTCCCTGAAGAGGCTGTCTTGCAAGAAGCACAGGTGAGACCAGGCCTGGGCTAAGCCACCCTACCTAGCAAGTGCCCCGCCAGCCCAGCAGCCGCACAGCTGCTCCTGGCACAGAGAGCCAACAGTGGGATGGCTTCCATTGGCTATTCCATTAGTTGACTTAAAGGCAAAACATAGTATCCATACAGCTGAAGCAAATACTATATCAGATAAGCGTGAAGAGCACTGTCCGCTTCCACTCGTGGCCCAAGCAGTACATGGAGGCTTAGCAATACGGCTCTGGTGTGAAATACTGGGAAACTTCTATATGACTAGGAGTGATTCAGACAAATATCCCCTTCAGCTTACTTTCAGCTGATTGTAAGTTTAAACGGCAAGTCAGTTTATACCTAAAAATAACAACCATCATTTAAAAGCAATGTATATATTTCTGGACCATCCCACCCTAGAATTATACAGCCTGACTTTTTTACTTTTGTATAAAAGTGTTCCCAGAAGGACAATACTTCAGGCAGCCCACCTGAGCTAGAACACTGTTATAAGAATATAATTTGTTCCTCTTTTTTAACGACCAAAATGAAAGCAGTCTCCCACCTAATGTTTGATCTGACTTTCTGTATGTGCTAGAATCAGGTATTTTTCCAAAAGCCTTCTGGGACCAGATGTCAAAGAATGCCAACCTGTTAACACACTGTTTTCATTGTCTTTCAGATCATGTCACAAATCAACACAGACCAGTGAAAAAGAAACGGCAAGGGACAAAAGTGGAAGGAAAGATAAAATGGGATTTCTTCCCCAGACAACAACACACACACCCCGCTGCCGCAAGCCAGCATCTCTAACCCACAGAATTAGCTGTTCTGCAAACAGAGACCATGAATCTTCATGGTCCTTCTTTTCATTAAATGCACAAGTCACAAGCCACTATGAATAGCAATGTCAATTTTTGCTTGAATCACAAGATCGCTTTTTTAATTGTTGGCACCCTCTTAAGGTAAGAACATAAAAAATTTCTTAGGTGCCCTCCCTAATGTTGTAAATCTATTATGCCTTCCAATTTTTAACTACATATTCTTCCTCTGAGAATGTGAGAGCAATATATTCTTTATGCACAACTCTTCTACAAATTTCACATAGATTTTAAGGGGGAGAAAAATCACCACCGGAGATTTAGATTTTATAGAATAATCATTTTGCCTTAGGAAAGTATGTATTAGAGAAATTAAAACCTTTTCTTTCTAAAATTTAGGAAGTCTTTCAGAGGATGTTTGTCTTAATTAGTCATTGCTATATAAAAACAAGTACTGTAAACTATACTGGGATACGACCAGTTTTCAAGGGTCATGATAATTTGTATTTGGCTGAGTGCCCAAGAACATCCTCATGGTCTGAGGATATAGCAGAGCAATGCACACTGTTTTAAGATACAGCAAAGCCTTTGGGAAGTTAAGCAACTGCACACCTGAGTCATTGTCCAAATGAGACACTTTGGCATTTCACATTTACTTCCCAGTGCCAGAGAGACTCTGGATTTTGATGAGGTTAGATTGGAGAGAAGAGTTAAAACTGAATGTGCTGTGAAAGCAACAGAGTTTTAATATACACTGTAAAAGTTTAACTGTTGTGCTGCGAGCAGCTTGACTACTTTCCAGCCATAACAATTCAGGTAAAGTTATTAAAAGGTAGCGAATATTCCAGTTAAAAAATGAGAGGGAAAGGAGAAGCTGTGACTGCTCTGGAGAAGACAGAGAAGATATTTGCTGCTGAAAATACAAGGACAACTGACTGTATTTAAAGTCCAGGCTTCACAGTAACAATTCATATTGTTATTTAAAGATTAATCCTTGCTTTTGTTCTGGAATCCCAGTTGTGGAGAGAAGGACCGTGTACCTGGGTGGGGGGAAAGAACAGACATGCTTTAACTTAAGCAAAAGGCAAAGCAGTATAAGGAGAATGCAGCTGTGTATGCCAGATCAAAAACTTTCATCACACAGGTAGCACCAGGTGGCACTATTTTGAGAGCAATATTGATTTAACAGATTGGGGCACTGGATTCCAAATCAGGAAACTAAAATGCCATTCCTGACTCTTCCTGCAAGACCAAGAGAAAGTCACTAAGCAGCTGTGGAGTCAGGCAAATTAAGTTCTTCTGTGTCTCAAAGAACCAGGGGGGAAACCCACAGCTTGCATATTAACAGGAGTACCAGCACACAAAACACCATTTTTATTGTCATTTACTTTGGTGTGTAATGTCATGCAACAAACTCCAGTAACTTGCAATGCATTTTCAGAGACAAAATTTGTTGTGGATATCAGCACATGTGTTAACTCCCACCAGGGCCACCTGATCCACCTCTCTTTTCAGTTACACACATTGAGAACAGACAGAGGATGCTAACACACAACAGTAAATGGGGGGGTGGGGGCAAGTAACATTCCCCCTTCTTGGCCTGGGCTCAAGTGAAAACCATCAGGAAAGAAAATAAGTTGGTAGAGAACAAAATATGGTATTGCCCCTGCTTTCCACTCTTCCCCCTTTCTGCAGATTATCCCTCCCTGCAGCACTTCTGCTAATGTCATGATGCCCCCCCCAATAAAACCCTCCAATACCTGGAAAGCTGAATAATAGTCCACAGACAGATGTGAAGATGTCATTTAAATATAAATTTATAATACAGGGGTTTTTTAAACAGAAGTCAAAATAACCAAAGGCTACGCAGGCAAGGTGAACCTTAGCTATGCACCCCATGAGTCAATAACGATTAACTCCATGAGGATCAAACAAATGAGACACCAATAATGAAACGGTCAGAGTGAAGTTATGCCCAAGATATGTTTGTAACACCTGGGTGAATTTTTGGTTTTGTATTTTTGGTTTAAGGCTTTAAAAAAACCCAAACAATTTCTGGTAGATTTATTGTAAGAAAAATAAAAGTCCGTATTGGATTATATTCTGCACAAGAGGAAATTAAAGGTGATTCATGACAAATCTTCCTGGCTATTTTACAAGGCATAGGAGTGAACAAAACCAAAAGGGATACTACTGACCTCACTGCGCTTCCCTCCTGGGAGGGATAGTGGGCTTGCTTCCACTATTCTTTAAGAAAACCTTGAGGTAGTTTATGTACATCAACACACAAAAGAACCTTTGGGGGAGGGGACTGAACTCATTAAAAAAAAGCCTGCAAAATGGAAAAGTCTCAGACAAAGTTAAAAAAAAAAAAAAAACAAACACCACAAACACAAACTGTTAAAACCTGTTAGGGAAGACAGACTGCACAGCCTGGCAGTGCAGGCCAGGTGAGTCAGCCAGGCACAAAGAGAGAAGCCCTCAGCTCTGAAGGAAGGCAAAAGCTACATGGCCACATATGCAGGCACGATTTGTTTCTATCAATAGTTGTTTTCTCTTTGCTTCTTTTTCTTACATCATCCTTATTGACAGAAAACCTGAACTGAATTAAACAACAACAATCAGCATCTGCAACATGAAGTCTGAACTCTTTGCCCTTCCACTGAAAGGGGCAAGCAAAAAGAGAGCTTTGCTTCGGTAGGAGGTACATCAAACCACCCAGATATTAAACAGACAACAGATTATATGAGAAAAGGAAAGGTGAAGACATCTTACACAGGTGCACAACGCATAAGAGCTAGGACCACCCTTCATCCAGTGGAAAAGAGGGACTTTATTCCACAGTTCCAGCCTAGCAATAAAGCAAAATCTATATCCTCTTGCTGTGGGTACGTCTCGTGCCGGAGGAGCAAAACCGCTTATGAAAGCCTCGTTTTGGAGCTCTAGGCTCCAGCATAAAAGATTCTACGAGACACTCAGCAAGGAGCAATCCAAGAGGGAAGTTCCTTTGCCTGTCACTGGGTGGGCACATTCTTTCACGCCGCCTCCTCCTGGGCAGGCAACAGATGCCTGGCAATCCAGTTACAGGAGAACATCATCTATTAGTGCCACCAAATCCTCTCCAGTTTCATGCCCTGGAGTCAATCCAACATATGCCCAGTTTAAAACACAAGATTCAATTAAATGAGTCTGTAGTCAGGGTTTAGAAGGTTTTCTGTGAACTTTGCCCATCAGGCAGGAAATATTACAGCTGTAATTGTTTTGGGCTACCTTATTATTCCCCAGTGAACTGACTATCGGGGTCTGAAACGAGAAGTAGAAGTTGCACTGGCTTTTTCAATCAAGGATGGCACCAACTGCTCACAGCTCTTGCACATAATAGAAATGTATCAGACTGCTGAGTCTTGCACTGAAACTCCCCTATATCTTACTTGCAGTAGGCGTAACACAGGTGGGCAGTTAGTTATAGGTCGGTCCCGGCCATTTGAGGTGGCCTTCCAAACACAGAGACCTCTCCAGCAAATCCTTTTCAGGATTTATCCCCCTGCTGCTTGATGCCATTCACCGAGTCCATGAAAAGGTTTGAGTCTCCTGACAGACAGCCCCTGATACAGAATTTGGCAGCTTCAGTAGATGCTTGAGGGTTTGCTTTTGGCCTGTGAAAAGCTTCAAACTTTGCACAATTGCTCCTTCCTCCTGCTCATCTCAGT
Source organism: Phalacrocorax carbo (assembly GCF_963921805.1). Classification (NCBI taxonomy): domain Eukaryota; kingdom Metazoa; phylum Chordata; class Aves; order Suliformes; family Phalacrocoracidae; genus Phalacrocorax; species Phalacrocorax carbo. The sequence continues at coordinate 55,891,473 of NC_087516.1, forward strand.
AGCATATTTTTAAGTGTCTACATGGCAAACCACAGATGGGAGATAAAAAATTTTGAATTTTACTCATTTCTGCCAAACACCTTTGGTTAAAAAAAAAAAAAACAACCAAGAATACAAGACAAACAAGGGTGTAAACTTGAACGGCAAAAATAAGGCAGCTACAGTGTGTGTGTACGTAAGAAGTTTTACAGTAATCACAGTATTGTAAATATTTCAAGTACCCTGATTACAGAAGTTGACAACATGCATTCCAGTCATCACAATTTTCTTCATGTAGAAGAAGGGTATGACATTAGACAGGCCATATTCACCCAGGTTTTAAAGCAGCTAGGTCCCAAAAGCAAGAAAACATCCTCTTTTTCACAGAGAGTACAAATTTGCTTGTAAAGAAAAAAAGCCATGTACATGATGCATACATATTTCTAACATCTTTGTTAATAATTAAAAAAATACAATCAAAAAGGCATTCATCTGGGTTAACTCAAGAACAAAATCATTCATTTTCAATAAGATTTAGCAACCTGGGACCTATGACTTTTCTGAGGGGAAGAAAGGCAAAACATTTTCTAAACCATCAAAACCTAGCCAGCACATACCACAAAATATTAACACTACTGCCTCCGCGAGACCTACCTGGCCACACAACTACCCACAGTTATTTCCCCATCTAAACGGGAAGTTAAAGGCTGAAAAGGGAATTGATGGGGCTTCAAGTAGAAAGCTTCTAACACTTACCTTTCCCTTATACACCGGTTCTGGTTTGAATACCACATCTTCTGCTGCAATGCCAGTGAACTAGAAACGGGTATGCAAACACAGACTGGGGCTGCTGTCTATCAGAAACAAACTAGTAGCATGCCCAGTATTTACCTCTTAGTAGCAAACATCCAAACTTTTTCTGTTTCGGGTCCTGAAGCAAAGGTTGGAAGCACCTATTGATCTTAGTAAGAGGTCTGTAGGGTATTACAGTCCTGCCATGTACAAACACATCACCTATATGGACCTGTTTTCTTCTGGTGGTTTCTTTCAAGGGAAACCAGCCCCTCGATGGAGACTTCTACAGTGCAGCATATACATAAACCTGAATAAATAAATAACTATCCTCTTTGGTCCATTTATTATACTAGCATTCTTCACTAGTGAAGGTTAATGGCAAACGACAAGATTTCTCCTTTCAATTACTTAAATGTAAAGTTTACGCTAAATAGCACAATTGCCAAGTAGAGTGTTCCAAGGCAAGCTAGTACAAAAGTCACTTTCTTTTTCAAGTCAAAAATGCAAAAGCAGGGCTTCCTAGGTGTGTAGGAAATATTTGCATTTTTAGCAGTACGGCAGTAAAGCAGACGGAAGGCATAAGGATAAGCTTCATACAGATGCTGATGCAGAAAAGGAAAGTTAATTCGAACTCCCCTTGTGTTTTTCCCTAGCTCCAAGCAGCATCCTTTCTGACTGCTGTTGTGTACTGCACCAGTAATAATTTCAGCCCGTTACTTTCTCAGCCTCCTATAGCATGGAAAGTTTCAGAGCTAACCCAGCCTGCTCCTCCCTAGGTCCCTACTGCCCTGAAACTTTCAGAGGACTCACCTTACTTAAAATAAATGTGACAAAGCTTGACAGATACTCTTCAGGAAATATGATTTTGCATGTCTAGAAGGGTAAGAAAAAAAAGCATTGCTTTCATCAAGGACTCCAGCGATTAGATTGTTGCCATGTATTATTCCCATGTTTATAGAGTACTCTTTATAAATGCTGTTATGCTTGTTAAAAGAGGTAGCTTTTCTAAAAGACTGATGCTTGGCAGGAACGCTTTGAAAGGAATGGTTTTCACCAAATAAAATCCATGGTACTGGATTAATATAAACTCAGGCACAGGTAGTTAACTTTGTAGTTAAAGTACAGTTGTGAAGGATTTTGTAGGATTCTCTGGCTAGACAAGCCATCTGATCTCACCGACTCTTCAAGTTCACTCAGCTGCTCTGCACATTAGAAAACTTATTACTACTGCCACCCGTTATCTTTGAACAAAGATAAAACCTGCACTTTCAAAGCCAAAAATGTTTCTGTTAAACCTTTAGGGAGGCCTCCAAAATTCTGGCCCTGCATCAAGGCATGGGAAGAATCCACTGCTCTCACACAGCCCTTTATTTTCTGGGAATCATGACAGAACCAGGGTTTATTTTTTGCCAGTTTTCTTATATTAAGACTTCAGGCAAAAATTTTAGAAGCCTTACAAAACCATGGTAATTTGTTAATATTTGCTGATAAAACTATTTATTAGAAGCAGCTTGCATCATCAGTTCAGATAAAACACGGCACAAACCGAAGTCAGCTTTTAATCTTGCCCAATATATCAGCGCATCAGGATACCACAGATTCTCAGCAACAAATGCCAGCATCATTTATCTTCCCTCATAGAGACAGACATATTTTAACAGCTATACAATAACTTTTCCTTCATGGTCACTCTCAAGAAGTTTTTCATTAATATAATCCCTAGAAAGTTTCCTCTGGTGACTTATTTGTGACTATGACAGCTGCCCACTGTGCTAAAAAGCCTTCTCTTTGGCCTGTACCTGAGCAGGAGATGATGGTGTAACCCTCAGAGCCTCTTAGGAAGAAACGCCCTGCAGCACAGCTAGAAGAGACATTCCTGGAATAGCCATTCATGATTCAGGTAGGTAACACCTGCTATTAACAGCACCTGTGGGTTGCTGGGCTTTCTTGTTTGCTCTTCATTTCCATCTATTCAAAGCACCACTTCAGCTCCTTTGGTGTTTTTAGTTGCCAGGAACATCCTTCCAGGTCATGATATCTGTGCCCAACCTGCCTTTTTCTTTCCTTTTTTTAAGTATCTTTAAGGCAACTCTTCAACACTCTGCTTGCCCTTTTGTAACCAGAAGTTCTCCAGACAAAGAGTCTTTTGACATACGCTTTTCTAATTACAAATAATTAGACCAAAGATTTATTAGTTGCACTAGGAAGTCCTCTTCCCTGATGTTGTTCAGTATGTTGCAAAGACAGTAAATACATTGAAGCTTCTTTCATAGGGATGTATGTCGTCCCAGGTTTTCATTATACAGTATGTTCTGTATGAGCATCAAGGAAATTCACACTTTAAACTACCTTTGAGGAAAATGATAGATACTGTATCTAGTGAACTGAGCAACCCTGGAAGCTGCATTTTTGCTACCAAAAAATTACCTCCGTTATCCAGATTAATTATCCCTTGAGGTGATCCCACCTAGAGCACTTGCTCAAAATTTCTAGGGTGGCAGCTCTATTACCTTTTCTGAAGCAGTCAGCATAGTTTTGTCACACTCAAACTCTTCCAAATGCTTATTTTCATTCCCTGTCACAGATTCTCTTATCACCGGTGTGATTTTACTTTTACACTTGCAGTATTCAGGTATTTCCTAGTCAGCTCTGCAGGGCAATGTGCATCTTCATAGGAAAACAAAAAAGCACAAGCAAGCAGCAAAGAAAAAAAAAAATGCCAGAGGACAGAGTTGAGAGACAATTGCCATCAGTCTCAGGTTTAATCATCATGTCACTATGGAAAACTCAGATGAACGAAGGACTAGTAAAAGATAACCACTTCCTGCCAGTAATTAGAAAATAGACCTTTCCAATGGCCACATCAGAAGGATCGGTAGTAACTATGAAAGATTTATATAAAAGCTTTTTCCCATTTTTCTTACAGTTGCCCAAAGCAAAGTACAGTGGGCATACTATTTGTCCCTGCTGTCAGGGTACATCAAACTCTGGAGCTATAAATGATCAGGAGATTCTGAAACTTGTCAAGAGTGATCTGTGCAAATATTTTGCCAGCAACACTACCAGTTACATATGGATGCATCAATTAAAAAAAAAAACAAAACATATAATTTTCCAATGCAACATGTCTTGCTGTTGTTTCAAAATAAGTATTTGTATGGTGGATCCTCATAATCACACAAAGCATTCTTCCTGTAGAATACCTCTTTAGCAGACATAACCTTTCATTTTTAAAGAGAGATTTCTGTATTTCATGTTTGGTCAAAAGGTCTGTGAATTGATAATGTTTTAATCATCCATTTAAAAGAGCTCGGTAGAAAAACAGAATGGCTGAGGTTGAAAGGGAACCTCTGGAGGTCATATGGTCCAACCCCACTGCTCAAGCAGGGCCATCTACAGCCAGCTGCCCAGGGCCACATCCAGACAGCTTTTGAAAGCCTCCAAGGATGGAGGCTCTGCAACCTCACTGGTTTGAAAACAAGAAAATTCACTTGCTGAGAGCTGCGAGTTTGTGCCCATTACTTCTTGTCCTGTCACTGGGCACTACTGAGAAGAGCCTGGTTTCCCCTTCTTCATTTCCTCCCACCAGGTATTTATACACATGAATGAGATCCACCTGAGCCTTGTCTTCCCCCAGCTGAATGGCACCAGCTCTCTCAGCCTCTCCTCACATGAAAGATGCTCCAGTCCCATAATGATCTTTGCGGCCCTGCACTGGGCTCGTTCCAGTATGTCCATGTCTTTCCTCATACTGGAAAGCCCAAAACTGAACCCAGCACTCCTGGTACGGCCTCACCAGTGCTGATGAGAAGGGAACAATCCCCTTCCTAGACCTGCTGGCAACACTCCTAATACAGCCCGGGAGACTGTTTGGCAAATTTTCTAAGATGACCTATAAAAACCTATTTTTAAAAAAAAAAAGTCTAATGCACATTCAGAAGCTATAGCAACTGGATTTTAACCAAAAAGATACATGACTGGCAGGACTTTTAAGATTAGCCTAGGTTATCCAAACAATATCTTACAGTGAAGTATTGTCTGTGACAATACGATACAAGATGAGAGGTTAATACTGTACAAAAAATTCACTCGCATTTAAGACTTTCATTAATGACAGTGATATCCTTCATCTTCTGTGTGGTAAACAGACAGTATTTACATGTGAGGTAGTGTCACCCGAGATTCAGAGCTCCACGGAAAGAGCAGTACCTTGTTAAAAAAGGATAAGAGTGCACTACTCCCTAGTGTGCAAGTTCTTTATATGTATAAATTAACTTTTATTTACATTCAGATTTCACACAGAAACTGTGAGATATGGAGCAACTGCAGAGAATCCTGCAAAGGGCCACTAAGATGATTTAAGGACCTAAGGCATCTCTCTTATGAGGAAAGGCTGAGAGAGCTGGGGCTGGACCCGATGTCCTCCAGACGTCCCTTCCAGCCTCAACCATTCTGTGCTTCTGTGAAGTTGTCAGAGTTCATACTTTTCAGTTGTGAGCAAATAAGCAAAGGACTTTGACCCACCATTCATAAAAATTAAGGATAGACTATTTTTCCAGTGGGGTAGGGAGCAGAAGGTTAAAGGATAAAAACCCGTACCTGCTAAGGTAGTAAACAGCCCAGAAGCTAATCTCTCAAATAAAATGGATGCAGGTTCAGTTTGTAGTACAAATATGTTTTTTTGACTTCACCCCTCCTTTCCATCCTCTACCAAAAGTAACGTCATCTCAGTACACTCAAAAGATAGCATCTTAAAGTCATTTTCCCCTCCTTATTACTGATAACATAAGGACAAACAGCTTAAAAATTGTTACAGTTAACAGAAACTATAAGCACTTTATCTCAGGAAACTTTTCTTTAAAAAAGATGCAGAAAGATCATTCACTGATAATTTAAACCAAACTTAGGGCTATACAGAGAGTACGTGAGTAACTAAAAGTTTCGCCAACTGCCTCTGCCGGTTCTCTGCTTGTTGATAGAGTCAAGCTCCGTTGCAGCTACTGCATAGCTTCCCGCCCTGCTGCACAGGCACCTCTAAGACATTCACCTGAGCCAACATAACTCATCAGGCAAGGCGCTCCTAAAACAGCTCTCTGCTTTTGATTTCTAAACTAGATAGGATTCCCTAAGCAACACTTCACCACACTGAAAACACATACCCTTGCCCTCTGTGCTCTTCATTTCTTCTTCCCAAACTCCCCAGCCGTACGCCCGACACACCTTGTTATGCCATTAGGCTCCCCTCTAGCACCCGCAGACACCACTGCTTGTGTGACACAAAACAGAAGGCGTCTCAGGAATAAAATAATGCTCCCACACAGATCTGGTATGCACATCTTTAGTACTACCAGTGTGATTTTACTATTAACAGATACTCTATTACACCAGAAAAATAAGTTAAACAGATTTTACTTTAGGCAACCCAGATGTATTCATTACTGAAGAAAATTCATTTGTAAGGGGGCACAGAAGAAAATTTATACATGAGAAAGGCTCCTACTTCTTTCTTCCAATGATAACAACCAATGAACCGTATGTATGTACACCGAAAACATTTTAGACTACACTTCTGAAGACACAGCAACAGAACAGCAAATTATTCCTTGGGAAACCAGCCACCTACAGACAGACAAGTCCTTTCTCACTTGCTATATGAGAGCATTCCAAAGTAGAAGCGCACTTTGCTCAGTGTTAAAATAAGGGCTAAGGCTGTCCTGTCCTAAGCTGCATAAGGTTAGATATAACAAAGCAGTTTAAACCAAAGAGAAATCATGCACTGAAAAGAAAGGCCAAAATTATAAGTCCTAGGGTGATGACTTGATTCACAGTTTACTCAAGTTAATGAAAAGACTCCAACTCCCGCAGATTTCAGTGGGTTATGAAACAGGTCCTGCAGAGGGAAACGTTCCAAGTCACGAACAGCAACGCCATATTTTGATACCTAATTGCCACCACTGTCTATGAAAAAAATCCCTGGTGTAAAATAGAGAACAAATACAATAATCTTGCTTTCTCATTTTAAAAATGGCATGAAAGGAACAATAAAAGAAAGTTATTGAAGAGAACTAGATTGTTCCCAGCTGTTATCATAAAATACTACAGCTGTTCGTGTCATTGCAGCTAATGACCAGTTGCACTTTTGCAAAGATTGTAACACAGTATGACCATTGTAATCTACATCAAACCAAAACTTGGCAAGCGTCATGGAAAAAAAGACTAAAAAATTATTTAAATTCTAGTTTTCTTTTTTTTTTTAATTTCTGTTCATGGGTTGTTTTTTGTGTTTTGGGGGATAGGAAAGGATTTTGTATGAATAGTTCTGCATTCAAATTGGCAATTATGTTAAACTGCTTAAAATATGATGGTAAATGAAAGGTATTAAATTACTAAAACTCACTTTTCCAGTAATAAAAGCAGAATTCAGCTAAGAAATCCCAAATTTGTTGCTGAAAAGAGGTGTGCTGAGTAAAGCTATCTCAAGTCCAAAGCGGATGATGACACATCTTTTCTCTGGAGCCAACATCAGAGAGGGCTTCCCCATCTAGAGGCTTTTAATTTGTTTTGTTAACTGTACTATATGTGAACCAAATAAGATTTTTCATAAGGATTCAAATACACAAATGCAAACAAAGGGTTAAAGCAGAAAAAACCCACATATATAGGTGCAGAAAGAATTTTCAGATACAAAACTACTGGAGCATTACTCCTTGACAGATGGAGAAAAAGTTCGCATGTATTCCCACAGAAAACCTCCACAGAACCTGGATCATGTTATTTCAAATAATTTCATGTCATTTCTAGAGAAAATACAAGAGTATATGTTCCCCTCTAGCCATGTGCCTTCTGCTCCAAAATCACCCTTTCCCCCCATAGTTACCAAAGAAATCACTAATTTATTAAGAAAACTACCATTCATTTTACCAGTTTCTCCACTTGAGGACAGAAAAACACTTCCAGAGAAATTCCAAACACCTCAGGAAGACTACCACCTAATCATAGGCAGCATACACCCATCTTTGTAGGAACCAGTCTGGGACTTGATAACAAGTAACAAATACAGCCACAGCAAAAGAACGATAAAAATCAAGCATCCCTATCCAAAGGAAGAGAGAATTATTTGTTAAACATGCACATAAAAGCAAACACAGCAATGGAAAACATGTTAGAAGCTGAGCCTCTTTTTCTTGCTTTGGGCCATCTATCTGGAAAGGATTCCTTTCCAGATGACAGTTACTTCAAAACATGAACAACTCAGGAACTTTGCTTTATCCAGCCACACAATTACTGAGCTGACACTATCAGCAAGAATAAAAAACAAAAATCATACAAGCTATCTTCAAAGACACTCAGAGAAGCTTAAATTAAAAATGAAAAGCTATTCGTGCACTAAATTAGGCCAAAAACCTGTAGTTTGGATTCTATTAATTAAGTCTATTGAAAAGTGCCCAGAGTGAGTGTTAAAGACTGTCCACAGCATCACATTCGTGTAACCCATTATTAACACATGTTACTTTCACCATTCCAATCAGAAGTTCAAAGTGCACTTCCTTTCTTGTGGCAACACTGAGCAGGCTTGATATTTTCGTATCATTAGCAAGTATCAGAGCCAACATTACAGAGAATTTGCTGCATAGCAGGTGACACTTTTTCACTCCATTCCATCAGTTGTGCATTGCACAGGACAACTCAAGGAAAGTATTTTGACCAACATTAATCTCATGCAATAAAATGCCTAAGATGCATGCCTCTAAAAGATGGGATGGAGAAAGAGAATATGGAATAGAATACTGGCATTGCTGTAATCATACCCATCCATGTTTACTCCACCAGTACATGTTTAATCCGATTACAGCACTTCTCAGTTTTGAAAGCCCTGTAATGCAGACTTCAATTATTTTATTAAGCCATTTATGCCTATCTGAAAAAAAGGAAAAATAGGTATTACTATTGGAAGATTTAATGATACCATATTTTGGTGTAGTTTTGCCTTTCTTTACCACAAAAGATTTTGTACAATCTCTATGCAGACTAGGTTCTGCACCTTTTATGCTTAGAGCTTAGGGTGGGGGCTTTAAAGTTCAGTCATCTGTGGTGAAATTCAGGGTTTTTTTCAAGCAAGTATTACCAGCTTCACCAAATCTTCCTTTCTGTGGCTAATTAAATTGTGTGTGATTGCAAAGACACCAAAGCATGAGTGCTTATACCACCTCTCTTCTCAAGTTAACCATAAAACACCACCATCTATGCTAGCACTCAGAGCTTTCTGCAAACTACATGAGTTAAAACTAGCAGTCATGCTGTGAGTTTTCAACACTACTGCTAAGCAACCTGCAAGCAGCAGCTGAACTGCAAAATAGAGACATCCTTCTGTGACAAGTGGGGTAGAGCACGAGCAGCACATTGATAGCTGAAAAGAAAGCTATGGAGTCAGCAGCTGGCTGCAGAATTACAACAGAAGTCTGAGGAAGAGGCAGAATATACTTCCCCTATTCTCACGTGCTTCCCCAGGCACCTACAGATGCCTATAGATGCATCGAAGGAAAGACTCAGTGTTCAAGTGAACCTCTTCCATTAGGTACGTGCACCCGAATGAGTGCTACCAGGCAGCACTTAGGCTGCCCACCATACCAGTAAGTATGAGAGCAATAAGGAGAGAAAAGTTTGCAGAAATGCAGGAAAGAAATACACAGGAAAAGAGAGGGCATATTGAAACAAAAAAGGGAGAAAGTATTTTTAAAAAAAAAATCAAAAACCTCGCTGAAAAAAGGAAGCGGCAACAGAAGTTCAGTACAGCACAGCCTTATTTCTAAGTGGAAAGAGGTTTAAGTGGTAGATAATCCTCAAACTAAATATTTTCAAAAACTTCATGAAATACACCCTAAAAGGAACGATTGCCATCTACACCTTAAGCACATGCAACCCCCAGACACCCAGGAATTAACTTCTAACTAAAACCACCACTTTTGATCTCTCATGCCTTTCTACTCTGCTCCTTCGCCTCACCAGCTCCAAACATAAATGGTATTAGCTGGAAATCAGCTGGAGATTGTGTTAACATCATAATTCAATCTTAAATAAGACAGTTATGTTCTCCTCATACAGCAGTGTTGCCATATCAACGTTAACATGCCTAACCTCGCTTATAAAAATAGATGTCATAGTCAGTTTTAAATGCACGTAAATGACTGTCAGGGAGGTACTACTGCGGAGGTGCTATTTCAACAGCAGCAGCTTTCTGGTGGAGGAGTAAGTAGGGTAGGAATAAGTAGTTCAGATTTATCATCTCTAAAACTAAAACCTACCATCATAGCACTTATTGTCTCCTTGTTTCTCCACATAAGACCTTCCACGTCTTCCTCCATTCAATAAATAACGAAATAATGCACCCAAATCTACAATCCAAGTGGCGGATCGCTCAATGAGCCACACGCTTATGTGAACCGGGATGCACATATGCTGGACTGTTTTTCAGAACTGGGATGATATGTTCCACCATTATTGACTGAGTAGCCATAAAGTGATCTTTTACGGGTGAAAGTCAAGGAAAATGACTGATTATCAGAGCAGGAAGTTATTGAAGTGTTCAAGTGAAGAAAAATTTTGCAATTGTAACTTGCATTTGACTTGTGAAACCACATACAAAAGAATACAAGAAGGCACCTTTTCATGAAGATGATTTGAAGTGGCTTTTACTTCAGAAACTTGTGGCTTCTTTTATGCCATGCTCAAGAAAAGTGTTAAGCAGTATCATTGTATCTTAAAATACTCTTAAGGAAGTACGTTTCTCCACATTCTTTAAAGCTAGAAAGAGGAAACCATCCCTCACAACATGCTGCTTCAGCATTACTGGGAAGCCTTGGACTATGTAATATTCATGTTTAAATGGAGTACCAAATATAAGTTATAGTCCTGCTTTTGTACTTTAAGTAGTAGACACTCAGTAAAATAGAAGAAACTAAAAAAAAACAAAACAAAAAGATGAGTTTGGAGTATCCAAGCTGCAGGTTACTTATTGACATTACCCAAAATGATATTTTAAATTATTCTAGTTCCATGACTTCTAGAACTCTCATGTTCCTTCCCGTCTGGCATTTCTAAAGGGATTTTCTGTCAAAGTTCAAGTTACGTAATCAAAGGTAAATATATTTTGCATTTGATCTTCCTGTCACAACCTGCGCAGAAAAGCAAGCACAACCACGCAACATCTATCATCTTAGTGGGGTGAATGCAATGGAAGCAGATACCATTCAATTTGGGAATGGATAGCAGAGAGGAAACAACTGTTCTCTACAACATCCCCCTATGGAAAATGACCTCAACTGGCTCATATTTTCCAATTAAGTTAAATGCTGATAACATCCAGAGTAAACTCCTCTTTCAAGTTTCTCACCATCACCAGTGGTGTGAAAAGCACCAGCTCTCTTGCTAGGCTCAGCCAAAAAGAGCAGGTAACAGAAAACAGCTCTAACCAATGTGGAATTCAGAAGCATACAGAAGTTGTTTAATGCACAAATAAAGCAATTTTGTCTCTCACCTTATATCAGTCCTGAGACTCGGCATGCTCAGCAAGCCACTTTTGTAACACAGAGCATGAGAAAAGCCTCCCACCTATGCAGTGCAGCAATAACTACATCAGAAAGGCACCCTTCAGCATGAGCACAATTTTTTTTCCTCCCTATGCCTATACAACAAAAGACTTGCTTTGCTAGAGGCCTTGTTTGCAAAATGATCTTAATGACTAAGAGGCTCGGTGAGTTCACAAATCAAAATAAATCACCAGCTTTATTACACAATCATAACTGTCAAGCACTGTACTTGGGTTTGTTTCAGTTTCTCATTACTACATTCACAATCCTTTACAAGTGTTATACACCCATCACACGTACATACAGGTCTGGGCAGTGTAAGAAACACACAAAGACCGCAATACCCAAGCAGCATCCAGCTGACAGAATCCACTGGTCTTACAAGTATTAACTCAAGTTTTGACCATGAGATAAGAAAGCAGTTACATACAAGGAAAAAAAAAAAAAACACGCCAACATCATTTTCTTTCCTGAGTAACCATAAAGCCTATGCAAGCATATTCAGTTGCTTTCTGCTCTCAGCTGCACCTCATATGGCATGCTTCATGAAGGTACCAGGGGATCTGTGATTATAGTGTTACCAAAGCTGAGGTGGAGGAACACCCATCCCTTCAAATGAAGGTGAAAGTAGATGGAGGAGAGCAGATATTCCCCAGCTGTACCATTTCTGGAACAGCTGAAGGTGGGTTCTCTAGTTAATAATACTCCTTAAACCCAGATGTAGGCTTCCCCAGAGCAAGCGAGTACATTGCTAAGTACTACAAGGATAAATTAATTAAAGGAAAAACAAAGTCAGCTTTCGTATGCCAATACTAACGGCTACAAAGCAACTCCTTCCTTTCCTTCGTGAGGATCAGGCAGATACTGAATCTTCAGCTCCCTCAGAAGAGGGGCACATAACCATTTAATCTACCATCATCAGGCAGCTATAATTACCCAAGTAAGACTAATCCTTGCCATGCATTTCCTAACACTCAAATTTACACCAAAATATATATCAAATTCACCAACACTATTGACATTCAGGTCATCATACAATTACTCAAAAACCACAGAAGGGCAGTATACACCTATGCTGGAAAAACTGCATTTGATTCACAGAGAGAGAGGCAGGCTTCTGCGATACACCGATGCTGGATTCCAGCCTGGAGCACAAGCCTTTGGCGAGTACACACAAGCCTCCCTGGACTAATGGAAATTCTAAACTTCATTGCTAATTCCCATTATTGACAGCCATTTTACCTTTCATGAATCTGAAATTAACACTGATGGCTAACATATTGATCGTGAGCTGGCATTTGTATTATATTGCCAACAACCAACAGCCTGAACATTAGAAGACCATTAACAATGACATGGTTTGAAATTCAGAGACAGCAGAGACCGGTGTCTAGGTTTTTTGGGTGTTGTCAATTGTTGATATAAGTCTGTACACCTCCGCACACAACACACAAGAGGAAAGGAGACTGTCAACACCGAGGTTCGCAAGCTGTCGCAGCACCCCATCTAAACAGCCAAGTTGGAAGGATTTCATTAAAACTCCACCTTCCTTCAAAGAAAAAAAATTGGATTGGGGGGGGGGGAGGGGGGCACACAACAAAAAACCCTCCCACAAACAAATCACATACACATCTGACCTGCCCAGAAAAAAAATAAAAGCAATCATTGTACTTAGCTAACAGCAATATTTCTAAGAAATACTGGCTCTACTTCTTTGTATGACTACTCCAGTTCACTCTCAAAGTTTTTATTTAGGATTACTCTGCTTTAAAGCAGTATTTCTAGAAGGCAGTAATGCAACACTGAATATTTTGAGGCGGTCACGTAACACGATACACAGCTTTTCCCTCCAGGTCAGTGGGGTTCAAATCTTGCTAATGTCAGTAGTGACCAAAAGCTGTTGACATCAGACAGCTGTTATGTGACCCATGAGGAATGAGTTAGTATCTTCAGTCCAATTTTTCCTGGACAGGTATTCCTACCTTCACAAGAACAACCAAGCCCAGTCTGGCTGGCAGGTCTCAGGAGTTAAAAGCAGTGTGGATAAGGAGTAGCTTTCTCAGGCATGAAGGACAAGAAGAACTTAGAGACGGTTCTGTCCAGGTGAAGGCTGCATTGTACCTCTAACAAAAAAAGCAAAGCATTTCAATTTGTAAATACATGAAAGTCAGCATTTGCTGCAAGTGTGTTGTCCTGAGCCTTGATCCTGCAAATCTCTCAATGTACAGGTTATCAACAGACCATTCAATGCATTGCTCCTCTACAGGATAACAAAATCCAGAGAGTAAAGGTGAATTGTCTAATTTGCACCGTAACATATGTACCATCTTAAGGAGAGCACAAGAGTAAATCATAAAAAATACTTCTCAAACTGTAACTGCATCCTCTGGATTCACATACAGGATTTTTTTCCCCTTTAACTCAACAGAACACAATTTCGTCAGCTTTACCAAGAGTTAACTTGCTTCTGAAAAACTTAACGTTACACACAGACTTGAATTTCTTCTTTACACTGCTTATTGCATGACAGTGTCAGATCCAAAATTTCACTCCAACCACCAAATGTAATTGTGGACAAGCTGCATAACAGAGGTGGAAAAAGACCAGGACCTTCTAAGTATTAGGGGCTCTTGAGCCTTTTTCCCATTCTCCCAAAACCATGTTTTATCCTTGACTCAAATCAGTTTAAGCACAGTTCGGACAATTCAATAAGCAAAGCAAAATGACTGCGAGATAAAGTCCTCACCTATGGAATTACCCTACTTCTCAGTATATTTGAGGATTTGAAGCATGAAAATATATTTTAAAAAAAAGGAAAAAGAAAAGCCCACGGCAGCCCCCGAAAAGGCAGCTCTCGGCCACAAGCAATCTGCGTGAAGCTGCTGGAACCATAACCTCCCCAAACCCACCCCGCTGTTACGTAAGGGTGCCGAGCCAGGATTTTTACCATCCAGCCCAGAATTATCAGAAGACATCTCCCTGTCACACACCAGCAAATCAAAAAGGTTTTAAAAAAAATGCCAAACACTGTAAAAACAAGCAAAACACCCACAAACATGCAAACAGAAGAGACAGTTTAATCCAGAGCCTACATTCACAAGCTAAAAACATTTCCTTTCCAAGTCAGGTTTTATATGATATTCTAACTTAAAAATAAAAAGTTCTTTTCACAGGTTATGTGTTACCAACATCAGAATATCTGTGTTTCCTCTCTAAAATACCAAGGCTCTCCAACTACTCACAGCAGTGCTTATAAGGTGCCTTTTTATTTTTTTTTAATTATTCCTTATTCATTTAATGCTGCAAGCCTATTTCAGTTGTTCATCTCAAGAAGGTACAAATCATGTACTATAGGAAAAGATTGCATTGTTGTTTCTCTCCTCTTTTATTATTACCACCAATTGTTTTCTCTACTCAATTTCCTTACAGTCTATATGAAAGCAGTGTGAAGTGCCTATGATACAGTAAAGAATAATCCTATTAAGAACCAGTTTACTGTGTACTACTCTCTTCAGATGCTATTTTAAGACCTTAAAAGGATTTCAGTATTTCATAAAGGACTGAACCAGTTAAAGCTTCACCTCTCCAGTGAAACACTGGCATTATGAGACAACAGTTACCAGGTGAGATGGACACCTAAGCAGCATGTATGCTTTAGTCTTTTTGTTCAATACTTTACCTCAGTTTAACAAAGTTGATTTCTGTTTTAGTTGCATTATAAAAATATCTAACTATTCATACTGATAAGTTTTCTTAGAAATGGTACTTTCAGATGTTTAAGGCATTGCCTGTGCAAAAAACGCAAAGAGCAATTACTGACAAAACACATTAAGATGCACTGAAATCATTGAGCATTTTGTAAATACAGAGGTAATTCCTATTCATGACGAACACTGACTTAAGCCAATGGAAGTTCTGCCACAGCAAAGATAAGGACGTTTGTTCATGTTTTGACTAATGCAGATTTAAAAAAAGTTACGCACCCCATCATCACAAAGAAGCCTTCCCAATAGGATGGGCATTTGTTGTCTCTACAGAAGATAAGCATCAGCTGTTTCAGGCTTCTAAAGCCGACTCTTAGTGTGATATAACAGATTGACAACTTAAGCAGTAAATATTCCAGATATTAGAAGGTAAAGGTGAATTCCCAAGTCATTTTTTAAAAATTCCTATCGTGGTTGTACCTACATTTCTTACAACATCTGAAGATCTACAATCTCATTTGGATAGGAAAAAAAATTAAGTAAGAGGGGAAAAGTCTTAAGGTTTGAGAGGTGGGTCCCATCTGAACCTCATTAAGCTCAACAAGGCCAAGTGCAAGGCCCTGCACATGGGTAGGGGCAATCCCAAGCACAAATACAGGCTGGGTGAAGAATGGCTAGAGAGCAGCTCTGCAGAGAAGGACTTGAGGGTGTTGGTTGTTGAGAAGCTCAACATGACCCAGCAGTGTGCACTTGCAGGACAGAAGGCCAACTGTATCCCAGGCCACATCAAAAAAAAGTGTGGCCAGCAGGTCGAGGGAGGTGATTCTGCCACTATATTCTGCTCTGGTGAGACCCCACCTGGAGTGCTGCGTCCCACTCTGGAGCCCTCAGCACAAGGACATGGACCTGTTAGAGTGGGTCCAGAGGAGAGGTCACAAAGATGATCAGAGGGCTGGAGGCATCTCTCCTATGAAGATGGGCTGAGAGTTGAGGCTGGAGAAGAGAAGGCTCCAGGCAGACCTTACAGCAGCCTTCCAGTACCTGAAGGGGGCCTATAAGAAAGCTGGAGAGGGACTTTTTACAAGGGCAAGCAGTGACAGCACAAGGGGTAATGGCTTTAAACTGAAAGAGGGCAGATTTAGATTAGATATTGGGAAGAAATTCTTCCCTGTGAGGGTGGTGAGGCACTGGAACAGGTTGCCCAGAGAAGCTGTGGCTGCCCCATCCCTGGAATTGCTCAAGGCCAGGCTGGATGGGGCTTTGAGCAACCTGGGTCTAGTGGAAGGTGTCCCTGCCCATGACAGGGGGTTGGAACTAGATGAGCTTTAAGGTCCCTTCCAACCCAAACCATTGTACAGTTCTATGAAGGTAAGCATAAATACAAAAATTTTAATAATATGGCTTCCTGAATAATATTTGCACTGTGTAAATGAGTCTTTAGTTTTGGTGTATGCTTATACAAATACAAAAGTGTATATATTCCAAGGCCATTTCAATTTCCAGCCTCCCAGGTTCTGGAAAGATGCATGCTTTCCACCATAACACTCTGTATTGGCCTACCGGTTATAAACTAACTGGCTGAAATCGACTGTATCCAAGTGTATCCAGCTATGTGGCCAGTGTAGAAGGAAAGAAAAAAAAAAAAAAAAAACCCAAACCACAAAACCCCCCAAAACCCAAACCACTAAATACACACACACTTCATACGTACCAAGAAATGCACATGTGCAATTTAAATCAGGCCCTACCCCAGCAAATAAAACCTTGGTCTGTACTGCAAGTCACAATGTGTTGTTAATCCAAACTCTAATTTGTTTACACGGCCGAGGCTTGCAGCACACGCATACCTTCAAAACCCAGCAAAAATCATGGAGCCGATACGTGTTTGTTCCGAGCACCCCCGCGCACATCTGCACGCACACGCGGGTGCACGGCCACGGTACGCCTGCGGGATAACTTCACATCCACGCAGGCCGGGCCGTCAGTAAGAGACGGCGATGGAGGAGGAGGAAGAGGAGGAGGCGGCAGCCTTCGCCTCTCCCCCCCCCCCCCCCAGCGCCCGCGCCCCGCCGCCCCCCAGCGCCCACGGCCACGTCCGCCCCCCCGCACCCGGTATCCCCGCCGCGGGGGCGGCCCTGCGGGGAAGCGGTGAACGGTGGGGGGGAGCCGGGCAGCGCAGCCGGTCCCCTGCCGGGGTGGGGTCGGTCTGGGGGTGGACGGGGGGACACGGGGAGCGGAGCCCCGGCTGTGGGCGCGGGGAGGTTTCGAAGCGTCCGGCTGCGTGCGGGGAGCCGAATGGCAGTGACAAGCGGCGGCGCAGCCTGCGGGGGGGCTCCGGGGAGTGGGGGGGAGGGGGAGGAAGGGGGGATGCCCAGAGGAGCAGGCGGGCTGGGGGAGGGAGCCGAGTCCTGCCCCCCCCCCCCGCTCCCCCAGGCACCGGGGCGGGTGAGGAAGCTGGGGCTCCCCCTCTCTCTCTCGCCAGCCCTGTGCAGCGCCTTCGAGGCGGAGAGGGGGAGGAAGGGGGGGAAATGCTGCAATGGAGCGCCAGGCGAGGGAAGCCGCAAAACCTCCGGCGGGGCCCGGCGCAAGCCCCCGGGCCAAGCCCACTGCCCCCAGCGGCCGCGCCGTCGGCAGCCCCACGGTACCTGCCCAGGGCGGGGAACGGGGCGGGGGGGACACAGGGAGACGCGGCCCCAGCTGGGGGCACGGCGGGACGACCCAGCCGAAGGGGCGGCTGGGGCGCAGCACCCACCTTTCACCACCCTGTCCGTCGTCGATAACTTGGGATCAACGGCCTTATGCTCCGACATGTCCGGCGGCCGGGGAGGCGGCGGGGCTCTCCCCGCTCGGGCAGGGCAGGCGCGGGCTGAGGCGGCGGCCGCCGCTGCGCTCCGAGATCCGGCTCCTCCGCTACGGCCGAAGTTGCCGCGTCCCGCCGCCGCTCGCTGGCTTGGCTGGGCTCTGCCGCGCGGTGCCTTCCTCCTTCGTCTTCCTCCACCCCCGTCCTCCTCCTCCTCCTCCTCCTCTTCCTCCTCCAGTTAATTATTGCTCGCTTTCAATCACGCCTCCGGGTTGTTTAGGACGGCTGGCTCTTTACCCCCCCCCCCCGCCAAAGACTCCGGCGACAACACCCCGCGGCGGGCGGCTGTCAGGCAGCGCCGGCAGGAAAAGCCGCGAGTGGACGCGGGCAGCAGGAACAGCCAGGTTGCACACGCAGCGGCCAGCCCTGCGCTTCCTTCCTCCGCGGCGCGGCGCGCCGCCCGGCTCCTCCCGCCGCCGCCGCCACCGGCCGCCGCCGCACTGGATCGGGATCCGGATCCGTCTGTGTCCCCCGTCGTGCTCCCCCCCACCCCCCCCGCCGGGTCTCTCCCCTCGCTCGCACCGACACCGGCCGTGGCCCCACGGCCCCGCACACGCTCCGCGGCGCAGCGCCCCCCCCCACCTCCGCCCCACCGCGCCGCCCGGCCCCGCCCTCCCGGCTCCCGCTCCCCCGCGCCGCCATTGGCTGCCGCCGAGATGCCAATCACTGTCAGGTAGCCCCGCTCCGCGCCCGCCCAGGTGCGCCGCCCGCGCCCACCCGCGCCGTGGGGACCGGCGGGGCCGCGCCGCCCCGCGCAGCGCCGCGGGTCCCCGCGGGGCCTCTGCTCGGCAGGCGCGGAGGTACCGCGGGGACGTGGGCGGAGCGGGGGAGCCCGCGTGTGGCGGCGGGGGCGGCCGCCGCTTGTCACTCAGGGTGGCTGCGGCGGCCGCACGCCGGGGAGCCGCGCCCGGTGGCCGCGCCTGCGTGCGGGGCGGCCCCGCGCTGGTGCGGGGGGCGCGGGCAGCCACCGAGCCCCGAGGGGGTGCCTGCCCCCGAGGAGGGGCGTCCCCGGCGTGGTCACACGCGGGTACGGGCACCCACCCACGCACAGCCGGGGCTGGCCTGCACGAAAGGGAAACTTCTTAAATAACATCCTTCCGTCTGGGGGTTTGCTAATGTATCCGCCGGGTAAGAAGCTCTGGGTTATGGATTTAAAAAAAAAACAAAACAAAACAAAACACGATCCATCTCCCCTGACTGTGCATCTTGCGCCGCGCACCTGGCGCAGGTCAGCTCGCTGAAAAGGCCGGCACAGGTTGCAGCGCCTGGCCTCGCTGCTGGGGCCCCTCCAGCCCCCCCAGCTCCGCAAACTCTCCAGCAAGGCCAACCGCACTGGCAAGACATGGGGCACGAAGCGTTCGTTGTCCACCGGTCGGAAAACAGCTCTTACTTTGCGTTTCTTTGGGGACTGGAAAGTAACTTACATCTGTGGTGGTGTCCCCCGTCGTTTCAGACAACGTGAATATTGTTTAGGGCTTGTTTATACATGTAGTTGTTCAGGAGGAGCTATTCCTGAGTAATTTCATGACTAACTTCCAGAATAAGGCTGAGCTGTTCCGGTTTAGTTTAACACTGTGAGTTTTAATTAAAGAGGAAAATAGGGCACACCTATTCTGGAAGAGGGGTGTTTACAGAGTTGTTGTTTAATAACTTCTGTGTAGATGAGCCAAGAATCAACTGACACCTAACCCGGCTTCCCATTTCCCTCCAGGGTGATGTACAAGTTGCTTGCTTAGCAGATACTAGTGCTTTAGAAAGCCACAAAGAAAATAAGATGGCAGTTATGACACATATTCTCTGCTTTGATTTGTCTGACATTTTTAAGGGACATTTTGTTGGCTGTCCTTGTGGTTATTTGCACTGCACACGGGAAGACGTTGTATGCGAGTGACATTCAGTACAACAGCATGAGTTCCCAGCTTGTTCCAACAACCGTGGTGAGTTCCATGTGGTGCGACCATCCTTTTGTCCCATGAGCACAAACTAGCTGGGTAACAAAGTTCCCATCTGAGATTCCTATTGCAACGGTAACACGAGAACATGAAACAGAGCTAGTGCTCAAGCAAGGGTGTTTTATATATGCCCAAACAAATCCTGAAGCCCATGACAAGTATGCAGAAGGCTCCCCATATGTTAGGCGTACTTCACGAAGCACCAAGTGGAGAGAAGAATCTGGACAGAAAAAGCCCTCCATCTTTATCCCCACTGCTGGGAAGCGCTGCCAAGTGGCATTCGCTGCTTGGACACGGAAGGAGAAGCAGCATGTTAGGAATGCAGTATGGCCAGTAAATTCAGGTATTGCCTACACCTTATGGGCCAGAACTTCGTGAGACATGGAGGACCAGTTTGGATCCGTTCTTCTGTGACTGCAGGCTGTGTGCATGAGTCATCTGGATTCTTCTTGATAGGCTGCAACAACAGAGGCTCCAGGTCTCTCCAGCTTACGCTTGCTCCCCCATTAGTCACAGGACAAGACTTCAGCTCTGATTTTTTAACAAGAAAGTGTGATTATTGTTGCTGCTATATAAGGACTATCAGTGTCACAACTCTACATGTCTGTAACAATTCTGAAAGCTATCTGGGACTTTTTTTTAAACAGTTTTCCTTTGCTTCTAAGTTTTCAGTTATCATATGGCATCCAGGCTAGGTAAAGCTCTTTCATTTTATCTTGTGAAGGGTCTTGATTACACACCTGTTTAATGCATGTAGTCTTCCTTTCCAAGGTAGAATCCCCATTTCAGGTAATTTCTTCTTTAGGAGTTTTCAGATAAGCTTTCGTAAGACAGAGGTGAGTACCACTGCCAAATACCATGTATGATCCCACTTCTGCAAGGTACGATACAGCCAAGACAGATCACAGTTGTAAGATCTCATGACTACTCTGTCATGGTGCGGTGCAATCTTAACCCCATGACTTGTTTCAGGAGCATTTGCAAAATCCTTATCCTTGCTATGAGGGAGGGAAAGGAAGAGAGGGAAATCACCAAACACCTTCTTTGTTCCCTCATAATAGTAACAGACTAGAAAAACTCTGTTACTTCAGATCTATGCTAGTAGTAAAGGTTGTGTAACTATTCCTTATTGCTTAAATCTGTCGTTTTCCCCCATCTGTACAGGTGCTCCTTCAGCTTTTTCTCACAAAGACCTCCTTTACCGTAGAGAGATTTCTTTTTCATGGGATCTGAGTCCTATTAGATTCCTTTTTCTCATCTAACAGTAACAGGAGAACATCTTTGAATGGAAAGAACACAGTTCATGGAATCTGGGAAAATTCTAACACACTTGACCTCTTGCATCACCAGTCCCTAGTAGCACTGTTAGTCATTTCATCCCCTAGCAGAATAGAAACCCAGCATGATACACTGGAAGCTCTGATCTTCTGAAGGGCAGTCGCTTCTGATCACAGATTTTGGACACGAGGTCTGTGAGAGCTGGGGGAGAGAGAATTTTTTCAAGTCTGAAATAAGTAAGTCCCCACCTCTTTGCCTCAGATGAGCGATTCTTTTCCATTTTAGCTGAGACATGACAGTTCTTTTAAGTACACAGCAGCTCCAGAAAGTAGCAGCATCCAGCTGAAGTGGAGGGAAGAATAAATGCCTGTACTATAGGAAGGCAGTAATTTTAAGCCAGAGTTTTATAAAGATGTACAGACTAATGGATTCCAAACTTTGTCGTAGGTCCGATGAAAAATTAGCAGTCAAGTTGGCTGGACTTTATTTCAGCAGCAAGATGAAGATATCTCCTAGAAATGTGACCGTATGTTTGCACACTGACTCAACCAATTAAGATGCTGTTTTAAAGTATTAAGAGATAGCCTCCAAGATTTTAATTATTATTAGAGAGAAACTATTCTAACTACAGGGAGTCTGTCCTTCATGCATTAGCTTTTAGCCCCTGGAAGTTCTGGCTTCACATGTAATAAACATAGGTTTGACAGTATCTTGGAAGTAAAGGGGAGTTAGAGAGTGCTCTTGAGTATTATGATAGCTGCATGGAAAATATGTGCAACGAGGTTAGTCTGGATATTGGTGCTGCCTTAACTGATTATTTTCCTGATTTTTCTTTTAAAAGAGATTTGTATCTGTTTCCGTTTACTTCCCTTCAATATAAAAATTAATGGGGATTCTTCACACCTGTGATCTAAGTCCACTGCCTAGGCCATAGTCTCTATAACAAAGCTGTCTACAAGATTAAAACCACTATGTACCAGTCTATGTTGACAGTGCATCTTCAGGAGTTGCCCCATAGTGGAATCAATGTTCTGTTACAGCCCATGCTCACAGTGCTGACTAGAAGCAGCTAAAACTTCAGAACGAACTACATTCGTCTACATCTGACCAAAATAAATGTGATAGCAGGTGCTTTATTCTAGCCTTGGAAAGCCAGTATAAGTTACCAGTATTCCACATACCGTTTAGTTCCATCATAGCCAAGAGAGGAAATTCACCCCAGCGTAGAGAGCCTACACAAAGGACCATATACCAATTCAGATCACCATCAAGGGGCACCGGCTGAGGATTTTCTTGACTAATGGTTTCCCACACTTATTCTACCTCAGTACACAAGAGGGAGCTAGATAAAGGGCCTGTAAGAGGTAACAATTCGTATCATCCAAATGCTTCTGGCTGTGCCTGCAAAGGGGTTGAAAGTTCCAACAGCAAAACATAGCCACATAATCCATCACCAAATGTATTCTCTCCTTTCCCCATGTGTGGTCTTCATGCATCCACTGTGGGCACTTAACCTGTTGCATCATCAGCCTCTCTGGAGCTTTGCATGTTTTCCCCTTGCATGCATCTGTTAGGCTTTTGGCTCAGCTATTTATCCAGGTTCTGGATTTGGTCCTGAAGCTTTTAGCAGAATTTATGCACACTGTTAATGATACCATGCCTAGTTTAGAAAGCAAAGCAAAATAGATAATTCTACAGAGAGTCATGGAATGGATGATACCAAAATGAATTGTGCTGGAATGAAATGCAAGCAATGGCATCTGGAAAAGCAGGTTAGCTCCAAATTCCAAGATGCTGAATCAACATGGAAAACAGTAACAAATGGTGCCATGAGCAATTATACAGAGCTTGACTGACATTTGAAAAGTCAACAGATAGTGAAAGAAAAGAACACAAGTGAAAAAAAATAACCTTGAACCCTGGAAGGAGCTATACCCCCTGCCAAGACTGGCCTGCTTACAACGGGTTTCAATATAAAAGAAACATAACTATGGTCTTCTAAGGCTGCAAATGAATATTTACATTCAGATAAAGCCTCTGGTGCAAAACTGATCCACAAGTCATGCCTGTAATCTCTAGCAGCATGCAGAGTCAAAAGGAATCATACAAGAGGCTTCCATGTCTGCCCCCTTTCCAATACTGCCGAGAAGCCAGGTAATGCAAGTTTCCTACACTGCAGTTACAGATTTCTTAGGAGGCATGTGGTTTCACCAGACTACCCTAGTAAGCCCAAAGGTGAAGAACAGGTTAGAATTAAGTTTGGAGACAAGTACTGAAGCCAGCATAAGGATAAAACAAGACAACAGAGACGCAAAGCGTCATACCAAACTGAAGAGCATAGGTAGAAAGTCATAGAGCCAGAAGTTTGAAAACCAGAGAGTTCCTAGTATATGATAAGTCAGGGCTGGAGCAAGGTGAGGTACAGAGGCACAATGCAAAGGAGACAGGAATCAGGGATCAAGACTAAGCAAACAAGAATGAAAAGCAAGAGAGTCAGAAGCAAAACTACAGCCAAATGGCACTGCAGGCTGCCAAGAGCAACTGGTGGAGTTGCCTGACACATCTGCTATTAGAGGAAATTAGCCAAGCCTTAGCTCCTGCACAGCTGGGCCACAGTCCCAGTTGCCCTATTGCATCCAGCTGCAGGGCCAGTAGCTCAGGCAGAGCCCAACACTGTGGATAAATGTGCATTGGTTTAAAACTCGACCTGCAGGAGCAGCTTGTCCCTATAAGTTTACTGGTGCAAGCAGCAGATTTAACTCAACTTACATATCCAGTAGAGCACTGCACTGATTTGCCTAAATGTGTTTAAAATTATAGCTTTAATTAAGCACTGCAAGCCTGTGCAGTGGAAATGCTTTAGTGTAGAAGAAATAGATGTATCTGTAGGCCGGCAACGGTGCCCAGGCTTCCAGTAGTGCAAAGACATCCCCTCATCTCCCCCTACTGGTGTGCACATCCCCAAGCCTCTGCAGAGTGACGAGGAGCATCTACCTCATCGGCTTCGCCTATGCCGGTACTTTGTGAACCTGCAAGAAAGGACCCTTGGGAGCAGCTGTTCTCACGATGCTGGCAACAGCTTAAAACCACAGCCCTGCTATCAAGAATTAGTCATTTGCTCCCAGAGAGTTCATCCTGCAGGCTTTGGTTCTTAATTAGACATTGCTTTTAATGGGAGGCTATATGAATACAGATGTCACAATGGGCCTTCAGATGTGATCCCAGTGAATATTAAAATCTTCCAGAAAATATAATTTAAGAAAGGAATGGAAGGAAAGCTCACTCCTTTTTTAAGATGTTCTTGCAGTAGCAAACGTCATGACGGACCCCTGACTGTTTGGAGAGAAAGGAACAATAGTTGAAGGAAATAAGAACAGCAAAATAACAATATACATGTTCATTTTGTATTCTAAGTATCTAATATATAGCTAATTTAAATCTGGTGTGGTATTAAAAACTACTAGTGGCAGGAGCAGCTGAAGAGACCCTGAAGCAAGACGTGATACTCCGTATGTTTAATACCCAGGATGTTTTCCTGCCTCCTTTTTCAGGAGCAATGCCATCGTCAGAGTCACAAGAACAGAGAGTAATGTGTGTAATTGTTTTTGCAAGAGTAGGCCCTTATGTGTTTTCATAAAGATGCCATGATTTTTTATTTATTTTTTGCTGTCTTTATTGCCAGAAAGCAGTACAGCTTAAATCCTTGCTACTTTAAAGGTAACACGCATGGAACACGTCCTGGAGTAAATGATTTATTCAAGTGCCATCAGTGCCAACTGAGGGCTCAGTGGTAACAAACAGACCATAACTAGTGTTAGAGGTGAGATAATTAATCACAATAAGTTAATACCCAAGGAACAAACACTGAAAACTTTAATTTGATTGCCAAAAACTCTCAGAATATAAAGTGTCGTGTGATGTATTATTTAAAGAAGCATAGTGAATGTGAAAAGGAACAATGGACTAGAATGTGTTTTCCATACTGGCCTCCTGTGCTATGTCTTTTCCTAGGAACTACGGAATGGAAAAAAAGGACAGAACGACCTGATCTCTGAATGCGTGTCTGTACAATTCCCAAATATTTACAAAGCAACACACTGAAACCTGGAGATTACCATACAGTTTAAGGAGCTCTAGCGAATACAATTGCTATACTGAATTAAATGTAACTAACTTATTCAAGTTGGTTTAGTAGTAGCATTACAAAATATAGAAAATCTTCAATTAATTTTCAGTCAGACTGGCCGTAATTTATACATTGGGATCCAGATTCTCAGTTACCCCAAGGCTTTAAACTGCAGTAAGATGCAAAGCTGCTTTATGATGGTTATAAGTTACACTTACACTCACTTAAAATCCGTTTTGTATTCCCGGGGTGATGAAGAGCAGCCCTAACGTAAGGCAGAACCAAGTCTGTAGTTAATTGACTACAAACATTCTCAACCAAGGATGCAAATTCAGGGCTGCCGTCTCAACCAGCTGCTGCAAAGGGACTCCTTCACTGTACCAGTGCCCTACTAGTCCCACAAGGCTTTCCTGCAGGGCAGCTTGCAAGATTAGGTGTTAATATCTATTAAAAAACCCAGAAATATCAACAGCCTTCTCCTTCTCCCCCCTTCTTCCCCATGCACCTATGTAATTTTAAAACATTAGCCTCAGACATACCACAGAACATCCTTTCAATCATATTTTAATCAAATTGCTTTTCAGCTTCTTAAGTTTTACGTAAGAAGTACGAGCTGCTTTAATCTTTCCTCCTCCTCCCGCACTCCTCAAAAGAAAGTTTCAGTGCCCTGTGCTTACTCAAAGAATGGCATTCAGCACAGCACAGACTCACAAATCTCCCGAATTGCTAAAAAAGTGCTACCCAGAGGCTGGCATGGCACTAGATTATGACAATCAACTGCACAGGACTGGAGAACGCAGTTGAAAAGCACTCAGATAATATATTTTCCTTTTAAAAGATCCTTATTGGTACAGGGCACATCCACTCTATAAATAGATGTGCTCTACAGGATGGGACAATTTCATCATCTTGACTTTAATGGTTTGTGAAAATAATTTAAACCATAAGCAAGGAACAGACATTAACATTATTCAGAACTATGAAGATGATGCTTATTGAGTGTAAGTAAATATTTTTCAGTTATTCTTGCTGTCTTAGCATTGCCAATAAGCCCAGCACTTGTGTTAGTTGCTTTATATGACACTGCTTTCTGCCTAAGAAGGAAATATTTCTCTAACTCTCCTGGAGTTCACAGCTATCCCAAGAGTAATGACTTCTTGCTGGTTGTCTTCCAAAGGATGTTGTCAGCCCCTCAGTAGTTCATTTCGGGTGAAAATAACCCTTGTGCCGAGGCCAGGCCAAGATCATATACCAAATAAGTCCCATTAAAATCTTCAGATAAGGCTTAAGTGATATTTAAGTACTACAGTGCTGGCCGCCTTCTCAGCAGTGAATTAATCTAATATCTGCAAAAAATGGGTTTGCTCTGAGTTAAAAAGTTAACAAGGGCTTATCCTGACCTCAGAGTGGAATTGGTGAGACTTCCAAAACTGAGTAGCCCAGGAAACGCATGCTCTCCCAGATTCTCAGGAGTTCTCCACTTAAATACATCAGCTGGCAGGGAGCTGATCACAACTATACCAGTGGAGGACCTGGATGCCATTGCAGTGCATCAGCCCCTGGAGACTTGAAGGTCAGGAGCAGCCCTGACACTCTGACTGATGCCGAACACAAGAGTCACAGAGAGTGCTAGCACCATGCCCTTGCATCATGTTCCCCTAGCTGGGAAACTGGGTACTAGAGGATGTAGTCATGTCATCTCATCTATGTATTCACTACTATTGTAGTAATGAAGCTTACATCAAAGAGAAAAGGGCAGGAGATGAGGCAGAATAAAGTGATTGCTGCTATGCAGGTATACAATTAAACACGGTGTACCGATATAAGATCCTACCAGATAGCAGATGACCTGACCTCCATCGCTTCATCAAAATGCCTTCCTTTTGCCTTTGTCTTGTCCAGACTTAGCTTGAGCTGACACCTTTTATTCTTGCTCCAGTTTCTTTTAGGCATGGGGTCAGCTGGAAAAAAGGTCTTGTTCATACTGGAAAGAAGACAAATGGATGTTTCCAGCACCATATAATTAGAGTGCAAAGCATGGCTACAGATAAAATATAGATGCATGTAAAATATGGGAACCAGACCTTCTGCTTTACTAATGCAATTATTCATACGCATGGCAACACAAATATGCTGTGGAAGGGAATTTGTGTCAGTGATAATGTTTGCTCAGATATTCACTTGCATATTCATGGGGAGAATATGCATTGGGAAATGTTTGGTTTACCTCCTTCCATTTCTGTGTCCTCATATTTTCCTCCTTTGTTTTCCTTCCTTCTTTTCTCTTTTTTTATTCTGGATTTTTTATTCCCCCTCCCTCCTCATTTCAGAAGTGCCTGGAACAATATTTCAGAAAAGTTTTATAACTGCATGTTTCCTTTTAATGACGTAGATTGTACCTTGCAGTACCATACACATTCCCTTTCTCCTAGAAGAACCTTGGTAATACCCAGTTAGAGCTACTGGTCCACCCCCCCACACCCACCCCTTCTCCTCTCCTCTCTCCTCCTCCCTTTTTCTCTTTCCTCTCATCTTCTTAGCTCTATTGTAGCCCATGGCAGTCAGTGGTAGGAGGGATAGATAAGTCCCTGCTGCAACATTTTCCAGTGGTTCTTTCCCAGGAAGGAGCCATTTCACAGCGTTCCCAGAATACACTCTTGTAGTGTACAGAAACACTTTCCAAAGTATTCTGGAAATTCTTAATCTAAAACTCCATCATTGCAAGTGGTCTCCAATTTCTCCTCATCAGAGTGTGTACTTTGAATGACTTAAGCTCTCTTTGGCCACTGTCTTTCAAGTATCTACCTAAATACATTAGGGTAAAATCTGACTATGTCATTCACAAACAGAGGTGAGCTTAGTAAATCTATTGTTTTTCCACTAAAAAAAAAAAGAATTACTAATACCACTCTACATATATAGTCATTGCCAACAGTAACACACATAGCAGCCAGCTTCCATCTGCATTGAGGCTTCCCAGACAAGCAGTACAGTATCACTCCAGAAACTGCTAAACCTTGGCAATAATCAAAAGATTTGTGGAGAGACACTGCAGAGACATTGGATAAAGTTAATTGAGCAGACCAATGAAATAAATATTAGCACAAATCTGAGGAAGAAGAAGCTGCTGACCCACTCAGGCCAGACATCAGCCTTTTACTCTGAAGTTCTGCACATTTTGCATCTCATTCTTATGTAATATTCACATTATAGGAAGATCATATAGGGAAATTCATATGAATTAATGCTAAAAAAATGACACTGACTGTTTCCTAAGACTATGCTGAATTCCCAAATGAGGGAGGAAGAAGAGAAAAGAGAAAGAAGAGAAAAATGTAATTTCTTGGTATTTACCAGTAAACAGATGCTTTCTAGCCTTTCACTTACTTTATGCTAGACTGAAAGCATACATTTCTTTTCATTCAAGGCCTCTGCTATTGCTCCTGCCACTTTCTGATAGGGCTTATCCTTTTAGGGCTTTAAAAGCCACCACTTGGCATAGAATAGAATCATAGAATCATAGAATAGTTTAGGTTGGAAGGGACCTTTAGAGGTCACCTAGTCCAACCCCTGCAGTGAGCAGGGACATATTTCATAATTGCTCATGCAGAAGGGCAGTAATGCTAACATCCTTCTGTCCACCCAACTCCCCAACCACAGAGGATTGTTTCCTTTTCTTGTGCAGGTAAGCTATATAAGTAATCAACAACAAGAGAGTTTCACATTTCATAGCCAAAGATGCAGAGCCTGGAGTCTGAATTTAGCAAAATTTAAACTGAAAACAAGACACACATTTTTAACAGTGCGGGTAATTAACCATTGGAATTGCTTGCCCTGGAATATGCTGTGACACTTGGAGCTTTTAAATCAAGTCTGAGTGTCTACAAAAAGATGCTGTCTGCTTCAACTGCAAGATACTGAACTCAGTGTAGAAACCATTGGCCTTGTTATGCAGAAAGTTAGACTAGACAGTCGGTCCTAAGGGTTTTAGTGGCTAGGAGATAGAAACACAGTTAAGTGTAAAACACAATTTGCACAAATACTGGTAATGCACACTATTTATTAATTCACTTTTTCTGAGAATATCAAGCACTTGAACTTAAAATTAGCTTTCTGTGGGTGCACTAGTCATGCTGAAATATACAATGTATACAACCGAATGTGTACAAGTGGAAGGCTTCAAGTGCAACCAACGCAAAACCCCCATAAAATGTGAACCTTGTGTTGGCACATTTTTGTTCATGTATTTTTTTTTAAAATCAGGTTTATTTAAGAGCCTGAAAATGAAGAACTGTGTTCCAGTAAAAATAACATAGTGACCTGCTACAGCTAGAGAACAAAACAGTAGCAGCCTGCCAAAGTCACACCGTTTAACCCTGCATTGACCAAGACCGAGCTGCTGAGTCTCCCAAGGCACTGCAGTCTGGGTTTCTTCTGGTACACCTATATGTCTTCATCATTTAATTCGTATAAGCCACAGTAAACCTGAGCATAACTGCAGATCTGTCAGACAGTCTTAGACCCCTGCAAAGCAAAATCCTTGTCAGAGAGAGTAAAGAGAAAAACTCCACTCCCTTCTCACCAGCCATTGCCAGAAAAAAACCTTCAGCCCCGACTGATGGAACTTTCCCTTGGAGAACTGGTCACTCAGACCAGGAAGCAAGAAAGCAGTGAAGCAGTTTCCATGGCTTATGCCTTGTTGGTTTGTGTAAAAAAAATCGTTTCTATCCAAAGAACTAGAATCCATGGCAGCTTCTCATTCCTAGGAATCACATCTTTGAATGCTGCATGCCCTGTGTCATCCTGACACCTCCAATGAATTCAGGAAGTTCTTTATGGCATTTTATGCCAGCAAATTTATGAATCCAGCCTTCTGACTATGTGAGTCTTTTTCCTAAGTACTCTACACTGAGTATGTGTAGGCAAGTAAAATGTGCCATGCATGAAAACACAGAACTGTTTTTTTTAGAAGCTCAGTGACAAAGTCTCTTACCTGACTATTTCATGGCACTGACACAATGGGACATCTTTCTAGTGATACTAGTACAAGTTGTTGCTCATAGTTCATCACCTCTTTGCCCAACTTTATCCAGTTATCCATTTGATTGCTGGATGAATTTCATCAATCGGTCTAGCTAGATGGAACTTTTTAGCCAGAACTGTGCCCGAAAATGCACCTTGTTTACAATTCTTTCAAAAAAAAAAAAAAAAAAAAGGAAGACAACAGTCAGTCCATTCAGCCTGTGCAAGAAAACCACTAAAGCTGGTGGTTTTACCTTACTCCTCAATTAGTCCATTTATTTCAGTGAAGCTTCACAAGCTTCCACAAGAGCTATATATGTCTCCTAGGACATTTTTACTGCCCAGAATAGTCCTTGTACAATTCAGAGCCCCCTGAGCCAGCACCTAAGCAAGATAACATAGTGGTCTCAGAGAAACCAGGCCTTTTAGGTGAGATGTCAAACTGAGGCCCCCAGGACTGCATTTCCAGACAGTAAGGCTAAACTGAACCAGCTGAGGACATCACAGTCCTGCCTGCATAGACCTCTTGTAGCCACAGATGAGTTAGTTGTTTGTCATTTTGCAACACAAACTCTCCTCCAGTGTTTCTGCATTTTTTGATTTTGAGAATTGAGAAGGAAAGCCTGGAGCTTAGTGCTTTGTCAAAATGTACATGCCAGATGCTTATTTGTCCACTGCCTGGTTATGTAAGAGTGGATCAACAAGTCTCTCTGCTTCTCTTTTCCCATGGCACAGCAGACATGATTTAAATTTCAGGCTGTAATATTGGCTGTGTGTTGATGGCTTTTCACATGAAAGGTTTGAGATTTCCTAGGCCACAGGACCACAGGTAGGCAGCTAGCTATCAGTGCTGCAAGTTTTTCCTAGTCTATGGCTAGATATTAACTAGCTATAACAAACAAGAGATCCCAAATAATCTTTCCTTAAAGCTGAACTCCTCAGGGATTGAAAATTGCATAGTAGGATTCTGTCAGAATTTACCCCTCCCCCCC
Organism: Phalacrocorax carbo; assembly: GCF_963921805.1. Taxonomy (NCBI): domain Eukaryota; kingdom Metazoa; phylum Chordata; class Aves; order Suliformes; family Phalacrocoracidae; genus Phalacrocorax; species Phalacrocorax carbo. The sequence continues at coordinate 55,922,767 of NC_087516.1, forward strand.
AAAAAAAAAATTTAAACAGAATTTTAGGAAATTTTGACCTATGAATAAACAAATGTTACAGAAGAGGAAGAGAGCTATGTGCTTTGATTTTACTGATTTGTTCTCCTTTTTCCTCTTTTCTCCCTCTTCCTCCTGTTTATGTAAGTTTTTAAATATAGATGATCAAAGCAGTACCTATTGTAGTGGAACAAGACAAAGCAAGCCCTTTGCTCTGGGTAGTTCAGGCCCACACACTAATGCTGAGGTACCATTTTGATGTCCTATTCTGGCAACAGTGTAATTACATCTCAAGTGGCACAATTAGATCACTGTGCACACTTACTGAAAGAGAGATGAACAACTGCAATGGCTTTCAAGATAAGATTTTTAATCTGATGCTCTTTCTGCCGCTGTACCAAAATTCTTGTGGTGAAGTCAGTGAATCACAGTAATATGTAAGTGTTGACAGCTATTTATGTTAGGTCCTTTTGAATTTGTAAACAGAATATGACAGAACTAAAGCAAATGCCAAGAGGTTATTTTACACTCTGCTGAACTACATGAAGTGATATAAAGACATTTCAGAGAAGTTTTTCAGAGCTAGGGAAAAATACTGCACTGTGGGACAAAAAATCAGACTGGGTTGGAGAAAAAACCCAAACATGGTTCCCACAGTGAAAGTTCGTCCTGGTAACACCGCACATTAGCTTCCTAACTGTATTGAGCAGATAATTAACAAACTGAGCATGCACAGCATGCGTGTACCGAGAGTAAGGATGTGGCGCCAAGGCACGGTCTCTCTTTTTATATTGTGTACATACGCCATTGTGGCAAGTGTCATCTAAGGGCCTAGCGCACACACAAAAAAAACCAAACAAAAAGGGTGTGCAAGTTCTGACCTAACCACAGGCAGGATGTAGCCCACAGAGCATTTCAGCAGCCAGCCACATCCTCCTCTGCTGTTTCCTTTTTAGATTTTATGGGAGTCCCCAGGATCCACATGCAAGCAATACTCATTCATTCTTCATTCTGCTCTTTCCCTCAACCTCCCACTCTCATCACCTAAGAGAGAAAATAAATGAGGACCTGGGCATAAGAATGTGAAGAGCTTGCTTGGTGAAGCTATAGACAAAATAGATTTGGAGTTAAAATTCACAAGAAATATCTGCTCGGTGTCCCAGTTCTAGTTTTCAAACAGCTGTCTGAGATATTCAGTCTTTTGGGATCTTTTTTTTTTTTTTTTTTTGCCTTACCACATTTCTGTTTCCGAACACGTTTCAAGGCAAAGGAAAAGAGTACTTTCATGCAATCGAGCCCAATTCCCATTTGATAATGCAATGTCTTCTAGCGAGGCTCGGGCTGACCCAAGTATGCTCAGACTGATCTTGTGATACCGTAGAGCAGTAGAGATGATAGGCATAAATCGATTAACATAAGAACTAACCAGTCTGGCAGCATGGATATCTTTACTGCTTCAGCTCTCTGTTTAATTGCACAGCATGCCCTTCCATCTCCAGGAGCTTTTGTTTACTTAAAGAGAAATAATATGGGACCAATAGGGAGGGGGAGTGATCATATAAGTTCTAACAGGTGAAAAAATACATTATTTTGGTTGCACACAGTCATTTTATAAGTTATTTATGCATCATTCTCATCTGTTTATGCTAGTATAAATAAAGAGAAACTCAACCACTCAGCCAGCATGAAGTAGTTCTCAAAAGTGAGATATCTGATGTTTTCTCAGCTCAGAGAGGGGTCACAATATTTCGTGTGAATATCTGCTGTCACTTCTCTCCTCCCCACAAGAAAGCACATTTCCTGCCAGCTAGAGGAAGATGCTTGAAAGTGCAAGCACTCTGGGTTAAGAACTATTATTGCTTAAAGCATTATCACTTTCAAGCCAGTTTCATGATTTTGAACACTTGGGGTTGGCAACAGTAAGCAAGTTGGAACAAATGAAGTGTAAATGCTAAGTAAGGCCAACAAAATATACAGTGCACGAAGAGCATCATATATGAATCTGTTGTCCACAGACCTGTTGG